>NC_089276.1:19618751-20239791 GCF_963678975.1 Dysidea avara
ACTCAGATCACTCAGATCACTCCAATCACTCCGATCACTGATCGGAGTGATTGGAGTGATCTGAGTGATCTGAGTGATTGGAGTGATCTGAGTGATTGGAGTGATCACTGATCGGAGTGATTGGAGTGATCTGAGTGATCTGAGTGATTGGAGTGATCTGAGTGATTGGAGTGATCTGAGTGATCGGCGATCACTCAGATCACTCAGATCACTCCAATCACTCAGATCACTCCAATCACTCAGATCACTCAGATCAGATCACTCCAATCACTCCAATCACTCTGATCACTCAGATCACTGCAATCACTCAGATCACTGTGATCACTCCAATCACTCAGATCACTCAGATTACTCCAATCACTCAGATCACTCCAATCACTCAGATCACTCCAATCACTCAGATTACTCCAATCACTCAGATCACTCCAATCACTCCAATCATTCAGATCACTCCAATCACTCAGATCACTCCAATCACTCAGATCACTCCAATCACTCAGATCACTGCAATCACTCAGATCAGTCCAATCACTCAGATCACTCCAATCACTCAGATCACTCCAATCACTCAGATCACTCAGATCACTCCAATCACTCCGATCACTGATCGGAGTGATTAGAGTGATCTGAGTGATTGGAGTGATCTGAGTGATTGGAGTGATCTGAGTGATTGGAGTGATCTGAGTGATCTGAGTGATTGGAGT
Organism: Dysidea avara; assembly: GCF_963678975.1. Lineage (NCBI taxonomy): Eukaryota > Metazoa > Porifera > Demospongiae > Dictyoceratida > Dysideidae > Dysidea > Dysidea avara. The sequence goes on from NC_089276.1 coordinate 19,619,456, forward strand.
GATCTGAGTGATTGGAGTGATCTGAGTGATCGGCGATCACTCAGATCACACAGATCACTCCAATCACTCCCATCACTCAGATCACTCCAATCACTTTAATCACTCAGATCACTTCAATCACTCCAATCACTCAGATCACTCAGATCACTCCAATCACTCAGATTACTCCAATCACTCAGATCACTCCAATCACTCCAATCATTCAGATCACTCCAATCACTCAGATCACTCCAATCACTCAGATCACTCAGATTACTCCAATCACTCAGATCACTCCAATCACTCCAATCATTCAGATCACTCCAATCACTCAGATCACTCCAATCACTCAGATCACTCAGATCACTCCAATCACTCAGATCACTCCCATCACTCAGATCACTCAGATCACTCCAATGGCTCAGATCACTCCAATCTCGCAGATCACTCCAATCACTCAGATCACTCCAATCACTCAGATCACTCCAATCACTCCGATCACTCAGATCACTCCAATCACTCCGATCACTCCAATCACTCCAATCACTCAGATCACTCCAATCACTCCAATCACTCCAATCACTCAGATCACTCCAATCACTCAGATCACTCCAATCACTCCGATCACTCCAATCACTCCAATCACTCAGATCACTCCAATCACTCAGATCACTCCAATCACTCAGATCACTCCAATCACTCAGATCACTCCAATCACTCAGATCACTCCAGTCACTCCAATCACTCAGATCACTCCAATCACTCAGATCACTCTAATCACTCCAATCACTCTAATCACTCCAATCACTCAGATCACTCCAATCACTCCCATCACTCCAATCACTCAGATCAATCAGATCACTCCAATCAATCAGATCACTCCAATCACTCAGATCACTCCAATAAATCAGATCACTCCAATCACTCAGATCACTCCAATCACTCAGATCACTCCAATCACTCAGATCACTCCAATCACTCAGGCAGATCACTCCAATCACTCAGATCACCTCAATCACTCAAATCACTCCAATCACTCAGATCACTCAGATCACTCAGATCACTGCAATCACTCATATCACTGCAATCACTCAGATCACTCCAATCACTCAGATCACTCCAATCACTCCGATCACTCAGATCACTGCAATCACTCTAATCACTCCAATTACTCAGATCACTCCAATCACTCAGATCACTCTAATCACTCCAATCACTCAGATCACTCCAATCACTCAGATCACTCCAATCACTCAGGCAGATCACTCCAATCACTCAGATCACTCCAATCACTCAAATCACTCCAATCACTCAGATCACTCAGATCACTCAGATCACTGCAATCACTCAGATCACTGCAATCACTCAGATCACTCCAATCACTCAGATCACTCCAATCACTCCGATCACTCAGATCACTGCAATCACTCAGATCACTCCAATCACTCAGATCACTCCAATCACTCTACACAGTAATATCCTAACTCCGTGTTATGGAAACTTCCTCTCCCTAATGGTATGTAAATTTTGCAGTGTTAGACTAACTGGCTCTCTCCAACAAATATGTAGCTAGAAAATAAATTCCGGTTCACCTGGTTGGCGAGGGGAAGTCTGTGATAGCAATATGATACCAAGTGTTCATAATAATATTAGCTATATCTTTTTTATATATTATGAACTCTTGATGATACGTACGTACGTGTTTACATATGATAGAAGCCATGGAGCTGCTGATGATTATAATAAAAATCAGTGTATTTACTGATAGTTAGTATCAGTGTAGCTACAGCTAGTTAGAAAGAAGTCAGTTCAAACTAAACTATAGCTATGTCAATTTTTGCCAGGTTGCAATGTCAAGCAGGAATCTTGGCGCTTGCACATACTGTACTTCTGCTATATTGCGTAAGTTACTAGATAGCTAAAGGTAGCTACTAAACAACCTCTTATGCGTAATACGAGCCAGTGATAAAAAGCGCGAATCACAGATAGCTATATACACATCGCTAGCTACAAACGTATATAGCTGTGCATAGCTAATACAGTATACCTATATTCATATACTCTATAGCTAACTAGCTACTTTGTTGGTGGTGACCGTGTACTTAGCTATGCGTATAGGCAACAGCAACTTAGTAGGTAGTACAGATATAGCTACATGCAGCCTTACCTATACGCCTGTATATCCATCCTTATAGGTTTGGCTATTCATCGGTTCTGTAACAACAGCATTGCATGGAAATCAAGTTAACATAGCTATCGGTTGCAGGTTGCAGGCACGGTATATAGTTCGTACGACAGCAATACTAAGCTAGACTATATATATATATATATATATAGATTACTGTATAATTGATCTTGTATTTTTGATTTTACAGGTCACTGCTCCAGCAAGAGCAGGTAAGCAAACTGTATTTGTATTAAAATAATTAGCTATAATATACTGTATGAACTTAAGCTGCTTAGCTATATACTATGACCAAACATGCAGTCAGTAACAACTGGTATAATAATAATAAAAACAGGTATAATGCCATTTGTAAGTTGCATAATGAATGGTAGAATCCTATAGGTATTACTGAAATTGCATGTAGGCAGCTGTATCTAGAGTTCACTTTAGCAGCCTGGGAATGGTCACATGGTGTACAGGTGTACAATTGTTTAAAATTTTGTGCACAGCATGTTAACATGTTAACAGGAATTATGGACCAACTGATACATGTATTGTCAACTCTGTGATGTACTATAACTACCGTTATATTTATTTATTTATTTAAAAGCTTTACAGTGCTCAGTGGTACTGATGGTCTACTGGTATCCTGTACCAGTGGCCAGAAGTTACATGAATTAAACTAATTACTTAATTAGCTATACCCAAGTGAGAATTACATTCATTATAGCTAGTAAAGAAAGTCAAAGTTAGGAGTTCTCGGGTGCTTGCTACAATCAACACAAGGACACAACAAAAAAGAGTAAGTACATTTGATATCAGTGTTGAAGTTTGCGAAGAATTTGGCTACCTGTCATTGATTTGGATCTTAATAAGCAAAAACTACATACTTACCATTGGAATCACTTCCTATCAACAGTCTGCTGAAATAGAAACTTATTAGTGATGTTGTCTGAAGACCTGGTTTGATTCAATTTATGATGGGTGGCAGGCCGAGTATTTCCAGTAGCAAATGAGATGTATTTTGTGATGTCAAAGCCTCCATGAGGTGATTGTAACTGTAATTCTTGATGAAGAGTATTGCTTAGGTCAAATGTATACATTAATGGTAGTAACTTATTTGAGAAGACAAGTCTTATACTAAGAAATCATTGAGTATATACTTAGTTGCTCATTGTTGAACTTATTTGAAAAGGTGTATATGTATTTGATGAGATTGGTTTCCTAAAACTGAGCAATACAGTAACTGAGAGCAAACATGGGATATAAAAGTATATATAGTTGTTTCTTACTGTTGATGGTTTTATGAGTTGAGAAAGTACACCTCAATAGGCCTAATAGGGCAATGATGTGTTAAGTGTCAGCTCCTAATTGTTTGTAGCTTAGGTTAAAACTGAAACTCATGTGTACACACTTGGATAAATTGAATGTAAGGTTCCAATCAGTACTCTATTTGTATATATAGTGAGTCAATATCATTTTGCAGTTGGTCTGAGTCAAACAACTTTCTTATGGTTTTGAAACATTTAGTATCATCAGCAAAATTAGAAACAGCACAGTCTATAGTGTTATTGATGGATGTAGATGAGAAACAGTAAGGGGCCTCCCTGGCGAATTCCAGATAAAACTGGTAGTAAGTGGGAATGCATGTTGTTGATTTTACACATTGCTGGCAGTTTAGTAAGTTTGACTTAAACCTAAGCCATAATTTCCCATTGATTTAAGTCTGAGTATAGAAGTTCATTGTGTGGTACACTGTCAAAGGTACATCTGTTGTATACATGTTTACCATTGCAGTGACATGATGTTATCAGTAAGTTATAGAAATTAAATATCCTTGTGTTGACACTATTTACTGACTCAGCATGTTTACCTAGCCATTAAATTACACTCCTCCAGCCACACAGACATAGATATGAATCACTCAGCATTCCTTAGATTAATAATAAATAGTCCCTAGATAGGCCATAGGAATGAATACAATTATGAGTCTACTTACAAAATATTTCCCCAAGATTGAACCAATCAAAGATCATCGTTCATACACAACTACTATACTTCACTGCTGTGCATAAATTTTTGTCTCAATCACGCATGTGAAGGCTCCTGTTTTGCACTAGTGAGTGATAAGCTTTAAAATGTGCAGAAAATAAATTAATTTTAACTGTTTGTTTGATCTTTAACTGAAATTTCAGGTGACATTCATACTAATCATGATCATAATGATCCTCCTAGTAATTCAATTGTAGATAGAAAAATAGAGTTTTTGTGGATAAATTCAGGGGATGAAATGGTTCAGGTCTGTTTGATTTTGAATCCCAGAGCTACAGCTGCTTGGAGGTGAAGTGTGGAAGGCAGCCATGCAGCTCCAGGTTGTTTATGGCTAGATTGAAGTGGTTTTGTGAGAAATGGCAACAACGTAACGATTGTTTGGATAGTGTTCCTCAAGATGATACTTTGCTCATTCTGGATGACGCCAATGCTTGTGTTGGTGTATATGATGAAAATGCTAGAGTATGATCTAGTGTACTTGGTAAATGTGGCATCAGAGGCTGCAATTTGGCTGGTGAATATTTGCTTCAATTCTGTGAAGTAAACTAACTCTCTGTTATGAACAGTTTTTTCAAGAAGAGATATTAGGGTACATGGATACACCCAGCTACTAGAATTTGTCACATGATTGACTTTGTTACTATGAGGCCAGCCAGCAGAATTGTTGTATAGATGTGCAAATTATGCAAGGAGCTATATAGCTACGGGAATGGTGAGGGCTGGGGTACAGGTTTCACTTTCCCGGTGTACGGAAATGCCCTGTGTCATTTGAAATACATAACTTTTTGAGGTCAGGCATAATGATTGAGTATGTGGCATCTCTGGAGGGGAGGCTGTGTGATGGGAGGTGTTCCAGGTTTGTGACTTGTGGTGAAGAGAATTGCTGTCTTGCGTAATACTGTAGCTGAGAATTCTATTGTTAGGGGCTATCATTCGAATCCAGAATGGTTTAGGGAGAATTATTTCTCTTGATTTGTGAGAAGAATAATGCTAATTAAAAGTTTCTACAAGTACAGTAGGCACAACATCACGTAGGAGAGCCTTCAGAAAGTTGCAGCAGATGGTGCAGTAGGCTGTTGTTAAAGCTAAGGAGGAATGGGTTAATTAGATGGCTGCTGAAGGCAAGGTAGCTAGAAGATATGGACATGTAGGTTAGGTGGGGCAGCATTTGTAGGTTGCAGAGGGCTTGTTCTCTGGTCACAGGCCAGTAAGGACTGCTGCAGATATAAAGCTATGAACTGATAAGAGACCAGAGGAAATTATAGATCATTGGTATGGGCATTTTAAGAATTTGTTGAATATTCAGAGTATTTATGATGAGGATGTTATTGTTGCTATGCTCACACTACCACCACTGCTTCACTGTAATCATCCTCCTGCCAAGGAGGAGGTGAAGGTTGCCTTGTCTCAGCTGAAAGCAAGGAAGGTAGGTGGAATTTTGTAGGAGCTGGTGGTTGAGATAAGATGCTTGCATTAATGAATTTGTGATGCATGGAGGGATGCACTAATAGTACCAGTACCAAAAAAAGGTAATCTTCAATCATACAATAACTAGCATGGAATTAGTTAGCTTGATGTGGTGGAGAAGGTGTTTACAGAATCATCCAGGAATGTCTGCAAGTGGTTGCTAAGGGGTTGCTTCCTGACTCTCAGTGTGGTTTTTGTAAAAGTAGAGGTTGCATTTTCTGCTAGACAACGATGGAGAAGACCTGGGAGCACCTGTTTTTGTTGCTTGTTAATTTGAGGAAGGCATGCAACTATGTACCTAGGGATTCTTTGTAGACAATTCTTGAGAAGTGTGGTGTTCTCCCTAAGATATTGAGTGTAATCAGTTCCTTTCACAAGGGAATGCATGCAGGAGTTTGGGTGGGTGCTAATACTTCTGGTAGATTTGAAGTTAGGAATTGCTTACGGCAAGAGTGCAAGATGGTCTCCACACTCTTTAACATTAATCTTAATGCTATGGTGGCCAGATAGCAAGATCATTCTGAGGGTGTTGGAATTACCGTGTTGTGCAAATATGGAAGGAGGTTGGTAGGAGACTGTACTGCAAAGCCTAAGGGTCCAAGTTACTGAATCGTAGTTTGTAGTTGCACTGTATGTTGCATCCCTAGCTAGCTGCCTTTGAATCTGTTGGAAAGAAATTTGTTGTAGGGGGGATAGTCAGTTTGGGTTCACTGCTAGGTTTTCCAAAACTAAGGTTATGACTGTGAGGGCTGGCATTGGTAATGATGATGTCATTCAGTTGAGTGCCGGTGAAATTGAGATGGTGAGTTTGGTGACTAAGTATATAGGTAGCATGTAGAATATATAGGTAACTATTTTTATGAATAAGACGCTTTCTGTGTCAACCCAATGAAATGTGTATAAGGCAATCAGTTTACTTTATGGTGAATGACAAAGACTCCTGATGTAAGGTAACTTACCATGTTTTATAACCATTGTGAGTGTGTCTTGATATCAGCTGTGGAGAGAGTGCACTACCATTAACAAGAGTTTATAATGTGTTAGCCCTAGATCATTATAAACTCTTGCTATTAAGAATTTTCCAGAGGCGTTTGATATGCAGTAGTCAATTGCTGATTTTATTATGGAGAGATGCCTTCATTGGTTTGGACACCTTGGTCATACGGGTAATGATAGGCTGCTACTGTTTGGAGAATTGTAAAGGATGCGGAAGCCTTTTCATAGGACCAAGAAACAATGGCATGATGGAATGCTGCATGACCTCAGTGACATATTTAGGGGTTTCCTGGGTTTCAAGAAACCCTTTGAAATTTGAACTTGACAAATGTATTTATATGATTACTGGCTGTATAGGCTTGCAGCAGGAACACCAACCATCATAGGTTAGCTGCACAAATATACAAATAATGGGATTAGAGCAGAGCAGTATATTTAAAAGGGAGAATAAGAACATAAAAGGATAAACATTCATGAAGATTGAGATACTCTAATAGAGCAGTCAGACGTATTCAGAGCAATCAAAACTACCCTAATAGAACCTTCATAATGAATTGATAAAATAATGTAAATGTAAAATGACTAGCTTGAAACTAACATTAACTACCTGAATTAAAAAGTTTTGAGTTATACTTTGGATCATTACAGTACTCCTGACCAGTCATAAACCATAACTGATAAGACTTAAAGGGAACTAGAAAACTACGTATATAATTATTGAAAATAGCATGGTTTGCATTATTCATTGAGCATAAACTAGTAAATTTTGAGATATTTTAACATATAAAATTTGTCAGCGGCTGGGGGCTGTCCTGCATCAACGACCCACTACCAAATCTGGAAACCACCTTTGAAAAATTCTGGATACACCACTGGACCTGAAAGCAATCAGTATTGATAATTGATGGTATGCTTTGTGCCAAGATATGGCTCAGTGGACTAAATTATGTAGTGCTCAAGTAAGTAAAGTGGCAAGGAGACAAAACTCCTGTGCTGCAAACTCTCTCCTGCAAGGAATTATTTATAACTGTTTCTGTGGTAGACAGTTCTTTCTGTGGTAGACAGTTCTGCCATCAAGGTGATTTGACATGGCATTGTCTGTGTGGAGACAACAGCTGGTCACTAGTCCTTAAGTAGGACCCCACTATCACTGAACACAACTTCAGCTGGTGGCACCAAGAGATCAAGAGAGGAGAGTTGTGAATGTACACTGTATGCATGCATGTGCATGTGTGTGTTTGTGTGTGCGCATGTGTGTGCGCATGTGTGTGCATAGTTAAATGGCTAGAGCACCAACCTGGTAATCAAATGTTCCAGGTTCGATGCTTGCTCAGTTATTGTTGTTGTAGATTCCTTGAGCAAGAAACTACTCACATTGCTCCCAGTCTACTCAGCTGTATAATGCAGACCTGGTGTCAACTGGGAAAGCAAATGCCCAATTGTCCTTGTCTTGTTTTAGCAGTAATGAGGTCACTGTGGAACTTCAGGTTCTGTGATCTCTATCTGTGAGGCCTGGATAGTCTCCGTGAGGGTTTCTAGTCCTGCCCTAAGGAGTTTCCCAGAACTGGCAATATAGCTGCCAGAGACTTTTTATGTGTGTACGTGTGTAGTTATGCATGCACACATTTCTAAAGTGTCATTTTATAATAGGCAATAATTAGTACAGATAGTGCAATAACTGCACAATTCAATAGTAATTCTCTTACAATAGAATGTAATTATGACTGGATATTCATTCTGGATAATTCTGGGAGTGTTGGTTCATCTGATTTCCAACTGCTAAAAGATTTTGTGGTGAACATATCATCTGAGATCAACATTGGTATTGATAGAAACTTAGTTGCTGTGATCTCATATGCTAACAGTGCTTCTCTTCATTTTGGCTTGAAACATTACACTGATAAAGCATCTCTGCTAACAGCCATTAGAGCAGTGCCATATACTGGAGGAGGTACTAACACTGCAGCAGCATTACAGTTACTACAGAACAATACTTCCTTGAACCTAAGAAATGGATCTCGTCACATTGTGATTGTTTTAACTGATGGTCATTCTAGTGATACAGATGAAACTCTAAGAATTGCATCACACCTCCACTCTACAAATGTTTATGACATCTTTACCGTTGGCATTGGCAATGCAAATGTGCAAGAATTATATGGTATTGCAAGTCACAATGATTCTGTTTTCATGAGTGTTAACTTCACTCTTTCTGCTGTCCTTGATGACCATGCCACTAGGATATTGCTAATATTATGCTCAAGTATGTACATTAATTACTTCCATTCATTAGCTATAGGACTGAGCAGAGATTCTAAAATGTTCATGGCAAACTAATTTCTTTATTTTAAAATTTATAATTGAAACATAGCACATACAGTATTTCAGCTAATGATATCACACAGTAGTTCTCGTTAAATAGCTTGACATTTGTGCATGTCTTCCTCTCAGACTCATCTCATTTACTCCTACTGTGGTACTTATATGTAATTATATCATACATACACATACATGTACATAATGCATTGTATTTTTCTTAACTTTTTAGAGAAGTTGCTATTATAAGATTATAATGTTATACATATGTACATGTACTGTGTAGGTCCAGCTGATCATTGTCAAGTACATCCAGATGACACTGAAGAGTACATAATTCTTGTCAACACTAACAGAATTAACAGGCTAAACTTGACTGCAGCTATTTATCATAATCTTGTAATAGGATTACAAAATGGCGTTGCTATTGATTATCATTATAATATTGATAGGATGTACTGGACAGATGTGAGTTATGGTCACATTAGGAGTGCACCATTAAGCACTGGATATCCAGTTGTCACTCTTGTGTCAGGTAAAATGCAATGGTCTGTTTTGTTGCCTGTAATTAATCTAATATGACTAACAAATTAATATGAAAAACCACGATTATATGCTAATTAACTTTTATAAACTTTGTGTCTTGCTTCTTTACAATTTAATTCAGTAACTGTTGATATGGAAAGAAACATTAAATTACATTTAACTACTAGTTTAGATAAGATTTAACATCATTAACTATAAAAGTACTGTCCCTTGTTTCACTACTCTTTTTATTCTTTGATCCTTAAAATTCCTTCTATGCGCTTGTTTACTTTTTATAACATAGTTATGACTAATGAACCTTTGCCTACTGCATCAAAAGAAAGAATGGTGCCAGGCATGCCATAAAATTAATTATGTGTCTGAACATGCTCAAATACTAAAACATACAAAGTACAGTGGCTATTATGCTTCATCTTCAGCTTTATTCCACAGCAATACAAATGAAGAACAGTACGAGAGACGTCTCAACAATCACAATGGAAAATACGAGCAATAAGCATAATAATAGCTACCACCATAGCCACAGAGAAGCCATATCACACTACCGCAAATCAACACCTTGCTAAAGTTGCTATTTATACTACAGTTATTACACAATGTTACACAATGTTCTAGAAGTTTCTGGAACCTGCCAGAGCAATTAACTACATTACAGCTCCTATATGAACACAATTTAAAACACCTGTATAAATTATACAAATACCACAAATATTAGCTATCAAAAATTAATTACAAAACTAGCTAACTAAAAAGTTAAATACAAAACTAGATATAAATGTCAAGAACTATCCTTCACTTATGTATATTTATAATGTACATAACAAAAGGTATACAGGCTTTTCAGCCTTCTTGCTGGTAGGTTTGACAAAAACTGAGGTTGAGATCAAACCTGCAATTGTCGGACTCACTATGAGTTTCAGGATCAAAACCACTAGTGCAGTTATTTACCTCCCTCATTTCTACCTTACATACATATATATATAACTTTGCATGGGAGGATCAAAGCAAAACAGTGTTCTATATTTACCATGCAAGCACGAGTGTTCTATATTGGGCAGTTATAGAACACTTTATAGACCCACAGTTCTATATCAGGTAGTTATAGAACTGCCAGGCCTATTTGCAGGCTAATAGCCTGTTTTGAGGGAAGATCTCTCACTCTCGGCCAGTACAACCAATCAACCAAGCCAGTCTAGGCTGATAGCCTGTACTGCACTGGCTGACCAGTCAGCCTAACCAGACCACTGGATTTAATTTATAGACACACTTGAAGATTTCGATGATGGTTACTTGTGCTCAAAAGCAGTGAACATTCTTACTACATTTTGTTCACATAAACGGACGAGTCCTAGGAATATCATGGAAATATGCTTATTAAAGTACCATAATCAAAAACCTTTAGTCCTTGAGAAGATAGGCTAGACTCACAAAATGACTATGCAGGTGCAGCACAGTGCAACACAGGTGAAACACAGGTGCAATTCCTGTTCTACCGATGATAACACTATTCCGTGAGTTTCTAATTGTTTCGTGTGTCTTGTGTGTATCTCAAGTTGACAGTTCTCTATACCAGATAAAGCACTTCTTTCACTCATGCTGTATGCAAAATATAGCAAAAAAAGTGTTACATGTAATAGATAAAGCACTGCCACAAGTGCTGTATGGGAGATATAGCACTCAAAGAGTGGGTAAGAGAAATATAGCACTCGGCAAATGTAACGTTTTCACACCTCAGATCAAAGGAACTACCTGAGCTACATTTTTCGTATGTAGCCCATCTAGCCAGGCTACATACGAAATGTAGCCGGGCTACAACTGGGCAGTGATTATATAGAAGTTGATGCCGAAATTGATTGTGGGGATCGATTAATACTCATGTAATTAGGATCTAATCCAAAACAGCCAAGCTGTAAAACAAGTGTGCGGCCCTCAGAAGGGCTATGGTGAAAAAAGATGTGAAATCCAAGGCGGCGGCCAAGAAATGGCTGTGATGGTAGGTTAATGGTAAAAATTTTAATAACGACAATTCAGGTGAATTCTTGTGCCGCTTGGTCTTGGCACAGTCATCATTAAAATTTTTACCATTAACCTACCATCACAGCCATTTCTTGGCCGCCACCTTGGATTTCACATCTTTTTTCACCATAGCCTTTCTGAGGGCCGCACACTTTTTTTACAGCTTGGCTGTTTTGGATTAGATTTCATTTCTTTTTGTATTTATATATCCCAAAGCCAGCCTATGGCCAACTTTGGGACTTTTTTATAACCTATGCTTTTTTTCTTTACCACAGGAAGAAGAAAAGATGAAGTAGATGTACTTTAAATATTTTATCAGTAAATGTACAAATTATATATATATAATACATATATTGATTACAGAAATCTCCATGGTGGTTTCTTTGTAACTGAACACTCTACAAGGTAACTTCTTCTAGATGCTCTCTCTACTGGGAAAATTGTTTGTAGCTGAACGATCTACAAGGTAACTTCTTCTAGCTGATCTCTCTACAGGGTGATTTGTTTGTAGCTGAATTCTGTACAGGTGATTTGTTTGCAGCTGAGCTCTTTACAGAATGGTTTCTTTGTAGCTGAACTCTCTAAAAGGTAACTTCTTCTAACTGATCTTTCTACAGGGCAATTTGTTTGTGGCTGAATTTTCTACAGGTTGGTTTCTTTGCAGCTGAACTCTCTACATAGAGGTTTCTTTGGAGCTGAATTCTCTACAAGGTAGCTGATCTCTCTACAGGGTGATTTGTTTGTAGCTGAATTCTATACAGGTGATTTGTTTGCAGCTGAGCTCTTTACAAAATGGTTTCTTTGTAGCTGAACTCTCTACAAGGTAACTTTTTCTAACTGATCTTTCTACAGGATGATTTGTTTGTAGCTGAACTATCTACAAGGTAATTTCTTCTAGCTGAGCTCTCTACAGGGTGATTTGTTTGTAGCTGAATTCTGTACAGGTAATTTGTTTGCAGCTGAGTTCTTTACAGAATGGTTTCTTTGTAGCTGAACTCTCTACAAGGTAACTTTTCTAGCTGATGTCTTTACAGGGTCACTAGTTTGTAGCAGAATTCTGTACATGGTGGTTTCTTTGTAACTGAACTCTCTACAAGGTAACTTCTTCTAGCTGATCTTTCTACAGGGTGATTTGTTTGTAGCTGAATTTTGTATAGGTGATTTGTTTGCAGCTAAGCTCTTTAAAGAATGGTTTCTTTGTAGCTGAACTCTCTACAAGGTAACTTCTTCTAGCTGATGTCTCTACAAGGTCACTAGTTTGTAGCTGAGCTCTCTACATGGTGGTTTCTTTGTAACTGAACTCTCTACAAAGTGACTTCTTCTAGCTGATCTTTCTACAGGGTGATTTGTTTGAAGCTGAACTCTCTACAAGGTAACTTCTTCTAGCTGATCTCTCTACAGGGAGATTTGTTTGTAGCTGAACTCTCTATAGGTGATTTGTTTGCAGCTGAACTCTCTACATGATGGTTTCTTTGTAGCTGAACTCCATACAAGGTAACTTCTTCTAGCTGATCTCTCTACAGGATGACTTGTGTGTAGATGATCTCTATGCAGGTTTCTTGTTTCTAGCTGATCCCTTGAATTCTCTTCAGGGTGACTGCTCTATTAGGATGACTGCTCTATTAGAGTATCTCGATCTCGCACTTGTTGCACCAAGTTGAATTTCGTGTTATAACTCCGTGGCTTTAAGTCTGATTCTTCTACACCATTGATGAGCCTTTCTAAGATGATTACTCCATCTGTACAACGATTTTCAAAGCATTACCCCAAGCGGTTTATCTGGTAGTCGTGGCAAGCAGTCGTTTTTTTATTAGCTAATCTCGATTGCGTAATTGTTACACACTGTTGGTTTTTTCGTTGTATCTTCCTGGTCTTTAGCTCGACTTCTTTCAAACCACACAAAAGGTTTGAGGTTCAATAGTTAACCTATTCACCCACCGATTTTCAGCTTCTTCCCATACGCGGTTTACCCTGTAGACGTGACAACATATTGGTGTTATTTTTCGTGAATAATCACTCATAACTCTTTTCCTGTTTATCGTATTCCAGCCAAAGTTGGTACCGAGATGCGCCTTTATACCCCCCTTCTGTGTGCCAAATGGCAAGGAAATCGGATGTGGCGTTCGCGTTTTATAGCAGTCCAAGAGGAAGAAAATTAAGAAGACAAAAAAAAACAAGAAACTAAGCCAATATTTGAAGTCGCATATCTCGGGAACGCTTGAAGCGATTTTGCTCAAATTTGGAATGTGGAGTGCTGAAGTTGGAGGGCATGTCCACAGCAAAAATCGTCTTGTTTCATCAAGGAAGCACAGAGCTACGGAGGTGCGTTTTCTTTCTTCCTGTCAATATACTCACGGGTGTTACGCGCCGGCTTATTGGGCCGCACGACACACTACCGTGCGTCTTGATGCACGACTTGGGTATTTAGCCATGAAAACCACTCAGATGGAAAGTGTTTGTTATTCTCACCATCCTACGAGTTTAAAAACGTTGGCTAAGTTGAGAACTAGTGCTAGAGCTTATTCACCGATCATTTCCACATGTTTTCGAATACAGACACGCCCCTATCATGACCACTCTGCACGGAGTAACTACTCTACAAGCAAGCTTACCTATTTAGGCCTTTAGTGAACTCCATTAAAAATTCCATAGCACTGATTAAAACATTAAACTCATGCAACCGAGATCCTCTGTGATATTTCTAGGATATGTCCATTCATTGTATCTGAACATAACCAGAACGTACAGTACTAGCTGTTTACCCCATAATCAAAAATTTTAGGTATGCATATATATTAATATATCCAGTGGCTGCAGTCATGTGATTGATCACCCTGTACAGGCTATCAGCCCGATAAGTGTTACAAATTAGCTGTAACACGGGGCAGTTGGACTTTGCCTGATATGTATGCCCTCTGCCCTCGGGCCTGTGGCCCTCAGGCAGTTGGGCATACATATCAGGCAAAGCCCTCATGCCTGTATTACAACTATTACATGTACTGTTTATGCAAATCAAGGAGGAGCCTGTGGAGAGAAACTACACTCTGCCTGGGCAAGAAAATAAAAAGTTTTCAGAAACTGACCTTGGTCCAACTCAGCTGAAGTTCACACGTGAGCCATAATGAAGCCTTTTACTCTTGTGGAGTGATGTTTTGGTGTATTCAAGCTGTGTTGTGACAAAAGTAGATGCAGTGACTCGTTGTTCATTGTAGCCGCGGCGTCACTGTGACTGGCGGCTGCGTTGGTATGTTGAGATGACACTGTGGGAGTCGCATAGGAAGCCTGACCAGTGACAGGTGGAGTGTCACCAGCGTTATGTGTTGTTGCATCAGCCTGCAGTTTCAAAGAGTCATGGAGTTCATCCTCGGCATGAAGCAGGCTTCTGTACCTCCGCCAGGAGCTGAAATCCAGAAACAAGCTGCGACAGCCAAGTCAATGGGGCGGCGGAGCGAAGAACCGCAGCAGAGCAGCTAGTAGGTTCCAAGTTGTTGATGAGGGATTTCACTGGCGTAGCTTAGCGATCTCAGCGAAGCAGCTTATGACGGCTTCTCTAGCAGCAGCTAATGACTGATGACGATTTATCCTGTTAAACTTCTCTAGTTAGACCTCCAACTTCTCCAGTTAGACTTCTAAGGGCTGAAATAAAACTAAAATCGGGCACCAAATGCACAGATGACAAAATTAGACAATTGTGGCAGATACAACACAGTTCCACTACTATACAGGAATGTGGAATTTAATTATGACATGCACTTATGCAACCAGATGACAGATGGGGCTAAAACTTGATTTCTGCTCCTGACCCACCACTCCAGGAAGCTAGCCTGTTAACTTTTGTTTGTTGCTGAGGCAACAAACTACATTTTTACTCTTGTGGAGTGATGTTTTGGTGTATTCAAGGAAAGCTAGTTTGGCATAAATCCTCCATTGCTAGTATATAGCTTGACTAGCTTGATACAAACTGCAGGAAAAAATAGCCCTGGTTTATAGTCAGTTCACATTCATCTGAGACCCCACCAAATACAGTATATTCAAAATTTTCACTCCTAATGGTTTTGCACTGGAACAAGTATATTTTGTGTTGTAAACCATGTTTGCATACTTGAATTGTCCATAGTAAATGTGTGGGATATTTTTAAAGTCTCATAGCTCACTTTTATCAAAGCCTTTTTTAGATAAACAATTTTGAAATTTAAAGGGCTTCACAGTGCTACCAAATGTTTGGTATCTAAGCATTTGCTTAGGCTTCACAGTACTATCAAATGTTTGTTTGGGTTGTTTGGGTAGGTGAATATAGCTAGCACCTAGTTTTACAATAGAGAAGTAGCTTATAATCTGTGAATAGATATTTTGTGTAGTAATTCTGAGTTAATATTGCAAATGTCCTTTGGTTTTCTGCCATGTCTTCAAAATGGAAGTACTACTGCAAACATACTGTTCTTTACATTACAGGATTGGAAGTACCAGATGGCTTAGCTATTGATTGGATTAATGACAAAATTTATTGGACTGATGCTGGACGAAATACCCTAGAGCAATCAGATCTTTTTGGAATATCTAGAAAAATACTAATACTTCTCAATGATACGGATGAGCCCAGAGGAATTGCATTAGACCCTTTGAATGATGCTTTGTATATGACTGATTGGGGTACAAATCCTCGCATTGAAAAAATGCACTTGGATGGTACCAACAGACAGAGCATAATAACACAAGGACTAAGATGGCCAAATGCTGTAACTATTGATTACCTTGAGGGAGCACTATTCTGGGCAGATGCTTGGACTGACACTGTTGCTAGGGGAGACTTAAATGGAAACAACATTGTCATATTAGTAAGAAATCCAGATGCCTACCACCCATTTGATCTAACTCAGTTTGGTGAATACTTATACTGGACTGATTGGAATGCACACTCAATTGAAAGAATAAGCAAGCACACCGCTGGTGTGAATCACACCAGAATAACTGGTGGATTTACAAGACCTTCTGGAGTACAGATTGTACATCCCAGTAGGCAAAGTGAAAGAGGTAAGCAAAAGGGTTTATTGAGTAGCTCACTGTTATGAGTGTCAATGAAGTTTAATAAAGTGGTTTTTATTGTATTGTGAATGATTAAAGTAGCTAAACTTTGAACAGATCTTGTGGAGTACACACATTTCTGCACTTCATGCACATTAATTATTATGTACAACTATGCTGCACAGTAGCACATACTAGCAATGCAGTAATTTGTTGTCAGATGTCCGCAAGATATAAGTCAGTGATGAGCACATTCAAGTAAATCACCAAACAACAGACATGCCTAAATTTGAAGTTTCAGTACCTCAGTGGTGAAATACCTCGGAGTTCAGAAGAATTCAGCTTGCCACTGGACTTGAACTCAGTATTGATGCTATTTCAATATTGGCAAAAGCAAGATTCAACTATTTGGTGCAAATGTGAGACCAACTCAGGAATACGGACTGCAAAACCTCTAGTGATGGGCCATCACAAAGTTACCATAACAGAAGCCAGAGAGACCAATGAAACCATTTTATTCCACAGAAGGTAACAATTAAGCTCCTGCCACAATAGGACCAGAGGCATGTTAGCTGCCAAGCATTTACTGGCTAACTATTATGAAGAGAATAATGATGAGAGAAAATACTGGTGAAAACTGAATTTAAATTATTTTGCAAAAAATAGAATATAATTATTATTATTTTCCTGAACTAAACAGCTAGCTACATAGCTAGTGCCTAATGGTGATCCACTGTAATTAACACCAGCTACTATATTATTACAGACAGTGTGCATAATTTCAAGGTTTTCTTCTTGTGTGTGCCTTCAGTTTCCTTAAACTATATAGTGTACTTGCTAATGCTACTGCCATTTGGTTGAGGGTGGTGTATTATTATAGTATGTGTATGCCAATACAATTGTGTTGCATATAAGTTGATGAGGATTAACAAGATTCATAGTAGAATTGGGTTTACCATGTTAAATCCTAGAGCTCATGGATTTACAACAAGCCTTCAACTTGACATCAGGCACAAATAATACTTATAACCATACTAAGTCACTTACGTGAATCAGTTCCAAGGAAGCAGGGAAATTTTTTTCCTGTCATGTGCATCTAGCCGGTTAGAAATCCTTTTTGGCTGACTGCTGAATCATGAAGCCATACAATCATGCTCTCTATTTCTTGCTTCCTTATATTGTTATTAACATATTACTACCATAAGTAATTGATAAACACTCGTATAAGTGAAGGCGTTTTGACTGATTTTCGTGAAATTGGTCATTCGAAATCCTACCACAAACGATCAATGCTTTGAACAGAACTAACTGGACATGATTGACATTGTCATATAAACTCACTGTAAAAGTTTCAACAAACTATGACAATAAAAATTCTTCTTAGTATGGCAACCACATTAAACAACAGCAGTCAACCACTCTAAGGAACAGTAGTTAATCGCTCTAGAAGTTTCACATGCTTTTGTTAGCTGCTACTTAATTTCCAACAATTACAACATACATGATTAAAATGTAAATTTTCAGGGAGGATATCTTCCCAGAATGGCATCTGCTGTGCTAGTGCATGTGTAACTTTCATTGAAAGAGTGCTTGCCTTCTCCCACCACAAGGCTCCAACTTGGGAAAATCAATTACAGGGGGGTGAGACTTGTTACCAAATTGAAAGTGCCAAGTGATGACAGTGGGAGATGAATCCTACAGCTGCTGGTGAGTTACTTCATAACTAGGACTTCAAAATTGTCCTCCCAGTGTTTGCTTTGCCCCACCGCAACTGTTTCTGGGGCTCCAGGAAATTCTTTGGGAGTAAGATTTGTTACCAACTTGAATGTGCCTACTGATGATGATGGTGATGGCAGATTGTTTATGAAGTTGGCAATTCAATATTTAATTTCTCTACAAAATAGTTGTTGAAAGAAAACACCTGAACACAACTTGAAACCATTGATTAAAATATATTCCAACTCAATTAGACCAATTTGTACTGAATAACGCATCAAAGCATGTTACATGTGATAATAAACAAATGCATCCCAAATAAATGCCTTGCATGGCTACCTACATGGAACATGAAGTAACTACCAAATGAACTACATACATGACACAACCCATCCTGGAAGATGTGCTGCTGAGCATTGAGTCTTCCTACATCCTGTTTCTGTATTATAATAATTTGATAAAGGACACCCCAGAATTTTTGATAATCTTTCACTTCTCTAGTTCCCAAATCACAGTAGTAGTGGTTCATACCCTTAACTAAGGACACCAAGTAAATTTCCAAATGGTGTCCACATTAGATGGTTCTCACTATACACAAACTTGTTGGAAAACCAAGCCCTTACTTTCTCAGGAGCAACTAGACTAAACTGGTACATATGCCAGCCTCTTCGTAATCTCCTGGGGTTTTTTCAACATTTTTCATGCACCTTAATTTCTGGTCAGAGCTATGGATGCGTGAAAGCAACATTTTCTTGGTTCCTGTAAAATACACACTTGTCTGTCATGGGCCCACATTGGCTGTTCTTGGCTGCATAACACACTGTCGTGTGTCTTGATTGACTAAAAGGTTCAAGGTTCTTTTTAAGAGCATTTAGCCATGTACACATAGCTATACACTGTATGCATCTTGCATCAGTTGCTTTCTGGTGACAAACTACCTTTGGTGTGCAAAGCTGAGCCTCCATGCTCTAGGAATGCATATGCCAAGGAACAAACTCTTCTTGCACTATTCTTTGTTCATGCAGTGAAAAAGTGTATAAACATTTTAAATGCTAGTAACTAATAAGTTACTCTCATTGATACATTGTATTATTGACCTTTATTTCTGCAGTTTAAAATTCTGATAAACCCAATCCATGGTTAACATTTTACTCTTCATACTTTTAGCATAGGGTGATAACTGTGTTAGTAAACTAACTACTCATCAAAGACCATGAACTATTCCATTACAAATATAATTAGTAGAAGTACTTGTATTCTTGGGAAGATTTAATATTTAATATAATGGATTTCATTTTCATGGTAAGCTTTAATAGATGTAAAATACCAACTGAAATTACTTAGTACACCATAAGGAGTCACTATACCAAGTTGGACTGCTGTGTCATTATTTGCCCAAAATGTGATACCATATAGTCAAAAAGTTGGCAGGAGAAAATATAGGGTAATTTTCTAAGATAGGATTTTAGCAAGAAAAAGGTTTGGTGAATTTCGTAGAGCTAATACACAGATTAATTTTGTATTGGACAAATGATTTGGCAGATTTTAGTTTGGCGAAACACCGCTTACTTGCCAAATTTGCCAAACTTTCCTACAGCCAAACTTTCTGACTATATGGTATAACAGACCAGACTATGTGGCACATCAACCTCTTTTGCTGATGTGCGTCTTGATTGTGCACTATTGTTTTGTATGTTAACACAGGTATTGGAAATGAATTCTACTTAGGATTCTTTGATCATTTACACCTTGGTCATCCATCCATAGTACTAACGACTACTGAATCTCAAAATGTCTCTTACTGCATAAGTGCTCCTGGAGTAGGATTTTATCAAAGTGGGATAGTTACAAATAACAGTGAAGTCATTGTGGATCTTCCAAGCAGTTTGATAATAACATCAGTAGATCAGCAAGATAGGGGAATATACTTAAGGACCAGTGGCAGTAGAGTAAATGTGATTGGCCAAAGTATTGCTATTAGAGGTAGTGTAACTGGTATTACTGTTGACACCTATAATGCCATTCCCCTCACAACTACATGCACTAGTGAATATGTCTACTTTGGAATGTTAATGGATGACAACTCAGGTCGTTACAGTATAATCCTTGTAGTTGGTACAGAGAATAGCACAGTAGTAAAATTGAATGCTATACAAACAGTTCATATTAATGTGAATGGTGATGTCTTTATAGGAAGACAAATTGTGTTTGTAATAAACAGGTTGCAAACAATACTTATTAGATCAACAGAGGACTTGACTGGAACTAAAATTGTTACAGACAAACCAGTATCTGTGTTTAGTGGTCATCAGTGTGCACAAATACCAAGTGATGTTACTGATTGTGGACACTTAATAGAACAGATTCCGCCCACCACATTATGGGATAGAGTATATTATACTGCACCATTATCTACCAGAAGGTCGTATACTATTAAAGTACTGGCAGCCAATAATTCCACCAGTATTGATATTTTCTGCAATGGTACAAAGGAACCTTATACTATCAATGAAGGAATGGCGATCAACAAAACCATGACTCATCAAGAATACTGTGCAGTCTCTTCTAATAAGCCAATACTGGTTGCTCAATTCAGTCATGGACATGTCGATGACAATGATGGTGATAGTGTTGGTGATCCAATGATGCTATTGGTACCTGGTATAAATATATATTCAAACAAATTCAGCACTTCTGCTATTCGTACTCCACATCTACCATCTACCTCACATTACCTTAACATCATAGTACTGGCACAATATTATCAACCTGACAAGATCTACTTAATATCAGGAGGAGTGAACAAGTCACTAGATACACAGGAATGGGTACCAGTTAAAGTTAACAATGTCATTGAAGCATATGCTGCAAAAGTGAATATTCCAGCGGATGTGGTTGAGGTCATTCATACCGATACATCAGTATTGATGACAGTGGCTTTGTATGGGTTTGCTAGTAATAGAGGTTATGGTCATCCTGGAGGAATCTTTGGTTATCCATGTGAGTTATGTACATGAATGCATGAACATTGTGAATAGTGATATACACAAGCGTAAGAAAAAATTGGAAGCTGGTAGGGACCAGGGATTATTGCAATGAAAGTGCTTAAAAGGAGATCATGACCTGAAATGCATATTCAATTCCTACTTTATCCCATATCTGAATGGCTAAAGTAGGAATTAAATTTGCACTTCAGGTAGTGATCCTTCTTGTTTAAGCACTTTTTGTTGTAATGATTCCTACCATGCAGGTTGTAAAATTCTTAACTTTTCTTATACTTGTTTGTTAACTAATGAGCCAAAAAGGTGTATGAAAGTAACTATATAACCTTGTATATTGTTATAAGCTTAAGTGGTTTGATATTATTGCAGACTTGACAAGCATTGTTTTAACAAAAACTGCTAATAATTACATACCTTTAAAGTGTATTTTGTAAAGTACATTGCTTAGTTTCTTATAAAAGCAATGGACAGCATTTTAGGCATTCCTACCCATATCTATGCAGATGAGCCTAAATGTGTTGACGTTTATTCATGACCATTAGACAAAATAGTACATCCCAATAGAAGGCATTTCTACCAAACCCACCATTTAAAAGTATACCACACTGTCTATTGTTAGGCTCTATCCTCTCAGGGGTTGATTTTTTCATTGCCAACCTAACCTTTCACAATGTTAAAGAATAGAAAGGATCCAGAGACTTGCTGCTAAATCAATTATTAGCTGGATATTTTACAAAGAGTAATGATAATTGAAATCATTAGAAATCAATTTCAAATTTCAAATTTATGATTTAAAACTAGAATTTTGCAAATTTCGTATACAGTTTTGGTCTGGTTGTCCCTTGGGAATACCTATGCTCAATTTAATACTGAAAAGTATAAAGCACCAGTGCTACCCCACATGATGAACTAGGCTGGCAATTAAACAGAGTAGTTGGGGCAGATCTTGAGAGCATACAAAATATATGCATAGTTGCATGAGTGCCTATACCAAGTACAGTTACTATGTCTCTACCATCTACCATGTCCACCAAATGAACCATTACATCCTACTATGAACATTTAGAAAAGGTAATGGTGCAGTACATTGGTAAAGCTTTATGGTGTACCAAACAAAAAATCGTGATATTTAGCTATGCTCCCTTATGCACTTTAGTAGTATTTGGAGCTTAATAAAATATGGTTGGTGATGACCAGGTGCTTGTGAGGGAAGCTACCAACTTATACTAGGGTAGCAAACTGTATGATTTTGGGCTACACATGTGGGTGAATTTTGATGCCCTCAGTCTAGGCTTGAGTCTATTATGCTCCAAAATTTACCTATTATGCATATGCTTTTTGGAATTTCCCCAATTTTCTGCCCATATGCTTGTTTTTATGCTTTTCAGAAATGCATTATGGTTTATTTTGTGTGATAGAACGTGAATGAAAAGTGTCACTTCAACTTCAGCATACAAAAATTAGCAATAGCTTGGAATTGGGATATGCTCCAGAGTTTACTTTGCATTCATTTTAGAGCAAGGGATCTGAGGCAAATCAATAGTCCCTTAGAAGCTATAGATATTGTCTAATATCTTTGTAGTTTTGTATAGACTTGAGTCTATTATGCTCCAAAATTTACCTATTATGTTTTTTGGAATTTCGCCAATTTTCTGCCTATTACGCTTGTTTTTATGCCTTTCAGAAATGCATTATGCTTTATTTTGTGTGTTTTTTCTAAATAAGAAGTTCTTCATATGATAGAACGTGAATGAAAAGTGTCACTTCAACTTCAGCATACAAAAATTAGCAATAGCTTGAAATTGGGATGTGCTCCAGAGTTTACTTTGCAGGCATTTTAGAGCAAGGGATCTGGAGGCAAATCAATAGTCTCTTAGAAGCTATAGATATTGTCTAATATCCTTGTAGTTTTGTATGCAAATATTTATTGATAAAATAATATTATGATAGATCTTCTGAGTTTTAGCAATTGGTATTCAAAGGACAGCAACTGCTCAGTATAATATTATGCAACTTGCATTTGCACAACATGCCAAGAACATATTAGCTGCCTGGGGTAAACGCTTAATGGTTCTCATTCTCTCTGTTGCATGCTATGACTGTCCTATTAGAGTGTTCGACTGTTCTATTAGAGAATCTCAATCTCTTTGAAATATTTTCCTGGTTTGATATTAATCTCAGCTTTACTGCAGACCTGCAGATACTTCACTATTTTCAATACCCAGACATTTACTAGCTATATTGACTCATCACTAAACTTATTATCATCAGAGCTTCTCTTGTAGCTATTGGCTTCCAATCGAGCTTTCAATAATCATAATCATCATATCACATTTTATTCAAAATCAGGTGATGAGACACAGCCATAAACTGCTTTGCCATACCTTGGTACTAGTTGGCACATGACAGCATGTGTCCTATAAAACTCAAACCCACAATGAAAAGCACTGACTCGTTCAGTCGAGTATAAACTTGTAGTAAGAAGACTGTAGTGCATTTTACTACTCGTCAGGAATCGTTTCACCATTCAAAACAGGTTAGCCCTTGACTTTGTGACTGTTATAGCAGATGTTATACTTATGGTGGCAGAAATTTTCCCATTATGCTCCTGATTATGCTCCATTATGCCAGCATTATGCTTTATGCTTTTCATCCCCTATTATGCCAAAAATTATGCCGGCATAATCGACGCAAGCCTACCTCAGTCTAGATATATATAGTTATGAGGACCTTTTTCATTTGTCATTCTTGAACACCTCAGAATAATCTATCTAAGCCGGAGAGAAGTGAATCTGTTCAGCAGGGGAGTAATCATATATCATAATACTACCAATACACCTATTGCGTACAGTATGTACTTGACAAATAAGTTGATCCACTGTATATAATCACATTTCAATATCTTTATTGCTTATCCACACATTAAGCAACCATTATTACAGTACTTGGGTGAAAGCTGGACACAGTTACTAGCTTACTTCTTTTGCTGGTACAGCTGGTGTGAGTGCTATGCCAGTATCATGATAGCATATTAGTTGATTATCTGATATTAGAGAGTGTAAAATCCTTCGACATAAATTGATAATCGCTATGCAATAATTGAGCAATAATGCAATATTAATGTTCAAACATTGTTAACTGGCTGGTGAACAGTAATCATGTCCACCTCAAGTGTTCTATAAGGATATTGGATTTTGGCAAAAAACATTGGTGATCTTTATTATATTACAAGTATGCAAAAAAGTGGAATTTAGGGGGCATAGTACATTGATAAAAAGCACTGAAACAAGCTGGAGTATTGCATGATATTAAATCACAGTAAAACAATAAGAAGTGTTATATCCCTACTGTGCTCAAGATACCATAATGGAAATGCACAGTAGGGATATAACACTTCTTATTGTTTTACTGTGATTTAATATCGTGCACTACTCCAGCTTATTTCAGTACTTTTTATCGATGTGCTATGGTCCCTACCCTAGTTGAACATTCCAATTTTTTTGTACTTGTTTGTTAGCTTTTTTGTAAATAATTATTATGACTGGTGAACCCATGCATACCGCATCTGAAATGGCACCGCGTGCCCCAGTCATATCAATTATTGTCTGAAAAGTGAAGTACCTATCACGCTTCATTGTCAGCTATGTTCAACCCATTACACAACATTTCAAATCAAGAGCTGTTCGAAAAGCATCTCTGCAATCCATGCATACCGAAAGAAAGAAATGGTGCCATGGACCCCAGTTATATCAATTATCATCTGAAAGTGAAGCATCCATTACGCTTCATTGTCGGCTATGTTCAACCTGTTACACAGCAGTACAAATCAAGAACTGTTCGAAAAGCACTTCTGCAATCAAAATAACCACTATGAAAAATACGGGCAATTTCCGTTATGAAGGGAAGCCATCATGTGCTACCGCCAAGTCGACATTTTTCACTGTCAGCAAAGATGAATGGGACACAAAGGAGGGCACTGGTAAGTGCATGAAGAATGCATTGTACATACTACAGTATGCCAAAAGGTACCTGTCAGGCTGAAGCGATGTCCAACAGTGAAAACATGAAGCCCGTAGCCTTAGCCATTATCGAGTTACACTTGTCTGAAGGAATCAGTCAGTCAGTCAGTCAGTCAGTCAGTCAGTCAGTCAGTCAGTCAGTCAGTCAGTCAGTCAGTCAGTCAGTCAGTAGAAAATTCTGTTAAATAAATATTTTTTTAAAAATTCCATGGCAACTTGCTGAAAGTGTTTCAAGTGAATCTAAAAGCTTGTTTGGGCCTAACCAATACTACCTCATCATCGTCAGAGGCTGGTTTTTGGGTGATGTTATTTTATGGGCCACGCCTACTCCTTTGTGATCCCTACTATAAACTACTACAGTGATTCATGATAAAAATCACTGTTTTACAGTATTAGGTAAGTATATGGGGATAATTTATGTAAAGCAGTTCATATTTCTACTACAATTTACAGTAGCTGCAGTAACAAAATCAAAGAAAAAATCTACAAGTACAACAATCATTAACACAATCAAATTTGCAGAGATGCTTGATTATTGGTTAATCAGTACACTTTTAGTGTTACGTACTTCAATTACACACCCAAAATTTCAGATACTTTATTCATAGTACCTATACTGATTAGGGCATGAATGAATGTTAAATTTTAACATTCGAACATTCTTTAATTTTTCTTAATGAATGTTTGAATGTTGTTACACCCACTCAATTAGTACAATAATAATAATTTTGCATTATGAACATGTACCAAAGATAGGTTTGTGTACATTTCTGAAACTCAAATTAATGTTAAAAACAACCGTATAAAAGTAAAAACCTACACTTATAATGATAATAATTGAGCATGGGTGAGATAACGAATGTTCGAATGTTGAAATTTACATTTGGATGTTAAGCTTATCGAACATTCTAATGAATGTTTGACATTTGTTCATGCCCTAATACTGATATATACATTACAGACTTACGACCTGTAGTATCCCTACTTGCAATCGACAATCAGACTGTGGGCCAACCTTTAGTACTGGAGTGTACTGTGGCTACTGTTTGTAGAGCCATCGGTGAAGTGAGTATTGTATGGAGTGTCGATGGTGTGGAACTCAGAACCACCAGGAGTGTCAATGTTAGTTCATATACACAGCACTCAGTAGTGTATACAGAAAACTATACTACCTCACAACTACATGTCAGTGACAATGGGAAAATGTATCAGTGTAAGGTAACACTCAACACAAGTGTACTAGTGACAGCTACAGCTAGTATAACACTAGCCATCAGTGGTAAGTATATGCATGTAAAAGATAATATATGATTGAAGAAATGATGTATAGGTCTTGTACCAGTACTAGAAGTATTTCCATCACTTATACAAGGAATTTCCATTGGCACACCTCAAACTCTTTGGTGTGTACTGAATAACATTAATGGTTTGGATTCAAGTACAGTGGTAGCTAGTTGGAATGGACCAGGAGGAAACATTGTGACAAATAATAGTAGAGTTACCATTAATCCACTTAAATGCAATAACATCAACTGTACAAGCAGCCTCCAGTTTACCTACCTGATGGAAGGAGATGAAGGAATGTACACATGCAATAATATTATAATGATACTAAGTACAAATGTATCTGGAGTAATTGCAATACGCAATCTTACTGGTTAGTCAATAAGTTCTTATAGTATTCCAATTACAGTACTGAATGCATCACTTAATATGTGAATCATATCATTTCTATAGTGCCTACTCCCACAATAAGCATAATGTCTCCTGAAACTCAGGTAGTCGGTCAACCACTAACACTGGAATGTAATGTGACTGCTGTGAGAGGTATCACCAGTAGAGTGGATATTGTGTGGAGTAGCGATGGTATAGAACCTCAGAGAACAACAGGAGCTGTAATGCACATCACAAATGTGAACTCTGTGATATATCAAGATTTGTATACCATATCACCTTTAAGTACAAATGATGATGGTACTACAGTTAAATGTGATGTAATGATCAATGTAACTCCTTTGGTAACAGCTACTGGTAATGTTACACTATTTGTCAGAGGTAAGATATCAAGACACACAGTAGTGTATCGTGTGGCCAAGAAAGCTGGTGCGCCATACCATGAGTATATTTACAGGAAGGAACAAAACACAATTTTTACACATACATAGCCCCATGCTCCCTTCTCAAATTGGAATCATTTTTATACTGCAGATGCCTCCACCATCAGCACCCAACATACCACATTTGAGCAAGATTGCTTAACGCTATCATAAAATATGAGCCTTCAAAATTCAGCTTAATTTATTCATTTTTTCTTCATTTAAGTGGCTCATACACTTAGATTATTCTTTTTGCACACTTTACAAAAGCCATTATAAAAAGCAAATGCTGTAGCTCAATTTTCTTGAGCTTTGGTACACTTTTAAGCACAGCCAGAAATATAATGTTGTCAGCTCTTTTATTTGCTGCAAAGTGTCATTCTCCCTGTTACGACTGGCCATTATGTGTCTTTGTGACAGTCGCTCCACTGCTGGTTTGCCACTGAGAGATCTTGCACACTTCTCCCTGGTGGTGTATGAGGAAAAGCTCCCTCTGTCTGATTGACTCATGTTGAAAATCTATGTGTGCATATTACAACATTATTTTTTTTTAAAAGGCAGTGGATACTGAATCGAAATTCAGTTCAATAAAATACTGGCCAGTAAAACTTTGACAAAAAAGGTTGCTAAAATGGGGAAAAAATGCAAAATTTCCAGGGCTCCAACCGGTGTGTTAGGCCATTGTGCAGCCCACTGTGCTATCACTGCTAGCTATCCACATCTCCTACTTTTGTATCTTATAAATGTCACTCAAGAAGTAACCTGTATATAGTAAGAAGAGGTGAAGGCTGAACCTGGCCCTAACCCAGATGCTAACTTGAGGTTTGCTTGTAAAGCGTAATGATGTCTCATTGTCTGCATGAAAGTTAGTTTTTGGAGAGTTTGAGGCAAGCTAAGGTTGGAGCAAGCAAAGCAAGCGTCAAAGCTGGGCCAACCCTAGCACAAAGTTATTATTAAAATTTATTATCATCAACATCATTGCAGGCCACCACCTTTGATTTCATAACTGTAGGCTTTTAGAAGGCTGCACCCTTTTATAAGCACAGCCAGAAATATAATTGGCATGGATACTCTATATATAATCTGTTACTAATCACAGTGATATGTATAATGTGGCATACATTCAATAACATAAGTTTTTGTCATTAACGTTTCTAGTTCCCACTCCACAAATAGCCATGTCACCAACTGGTGTTATTCAAGGAGCCATGGTTGGCAGTCCTCAACACATCCAGTGTAAAGTTAGTACAATTAATGGAGTGGAGTCTAGTTCAGTATTGATAGAATGGATGGGACCCGGAGAAGAATTAATTGTTAACAATAGTAGAATAATTATCACACCAACTATTTCTAATGGTAACAACTACACTAGCGGTCTCCAGTTTACCTACCTGATGGAAGGAGATGAAGGAAGATACACATGTAATGTGAGGATACTAAGAACAAATATATCTGCTTTCATTAAATTAAGCAATCTTACTGGTAAGCAAATATCACATAGCCCCATACATTAGTCTATGCAGTATATGATCATGTGCACGTGAATGAATGTAATAGTATTATAATACATAGTTTATGTATGCAATGTCAGGACGAACTTATTTTGCACCCATTTTATTCCAACAATTCTGACCTATTTGCTCAAAAAATTATCTACATTGCTAAGTATGAAAAGACATTTATTGCAGTATCTTAAGTTTAGAAATATGTGTGACTATTTTATTAGAATATTTCACAACATAGTGACTGTTCTGTTAGAGTACTCAATTTTCATGTAAAATATGCTAAGTTGCTGTTCCTCAACATCCACTTTCCAACTTTATTTATATCTCACTGCTTTTACTTACTTTTTTTACCAAAAATTTTGCTGCCAAAATTAGTGTATCTATAATGCAATCTGTGATGTTAAGTGAATTTACTGCTATTATTTGTTTCAATATTAGCATAACCCTCAGACCCGTAGTAGCGCCTTTACTTCACTCAGGCACCACAACACAGGGCTATCGGGTTACTAAATTACTTAGACCCCTGTGGTCTCAAGTCTAACCTATTTAGACTCTTTATGTACTTGTTGTACTTTAACACTACTTTTGACAGCTGCTTGTAACAAAGAAATGTATTGTTAATTAGTAGAAGCACGCCACCACTCCACCCATAACAACAATTATGGGTTTAAAATTAATTTTCAGGTGGCGATGTGTTGCCAATGCTACCAGTGAAAGTGCGTGTAATAAACATGAAAAGGGTCTAAGTAACTTGGACACCTCCAAAATCCACCGCAAAAAGGATCTAATAGTTGGATAGCAATGACAAACATTTTTATATAAAAGGGAACTGTGTAGCAAATTCCAGTACCAGGGAGGATGATGTTCATTGTGACCTAATTTGGAAAAATCGTCAATCTAAGCACAGAAATAGATTGTGAGATATGCAATTTTAAACATTTCAATCCCGGGAAGATCAAAAGCTTAGAGTTTGAAATTTTCACCATGAATGTAGCCAACCACAATAACAAGCTAACTATTGATATAACCATGATTTTGAGCAACTTTTTTTACAAGGATATCTGTAACACAAGCATGTCACCATGAGTGGGGATAGTGGTTGGGCAGTTGGTATATGCATATGGTAGGGTAGGTCGTTGGTGCCTATAGCCTTATTATTGGGCTCTCAAGACAACAAGTGCCACAAAAAAAAATTATATAGGAAATATCTGGGCACCTGTCCAAGGATGTCCATGTCTCTAGCCTCTTCTTTCAGCTGTCCAGTGGCATTTCAATATAAGCATTCCAAGTGGCTGGCACAAATCTCTAGAAATCCACTTGTTAAAAGCAGCCATAGCAAATCATTGACGTGGCTGTGGTGTGCAAACAGGTGTAGTTTATTGGTGCGGCTATCCATAGTGACATACACTGGTGTGTGCATAGAATGACGATTATCAAAAATCTTGGTCAGAATCGTAAATTCAACTTTTCATTGTCAGCATTCTGACTGTATTGTAGACTGCTAGGAATATAGCTACTGTTGTTCTACTAGAATACCATTTACACTGCATTTTATCATAAGAACTGGTTTTGGAAACCTCTAAAGCCCCTAAACTTCCCTGGTGTTATATCCCGCCCATTTTTTCAGCATGCATCAAATGCTTGTACAGCATGTATATCATTTTGATATACGTAAGATATAAATAGGTACTTCAGTTTACTTGTTATAAAACTTTTGCAGTTCCCCCACCTGCAATAACTATGTCTGCCCCAAACAATGGAATAGTTGGCCAGCCATTAACACTGGAGTGTAATGCCACTGCTGTAAGAGGTATCACAAGTAGAGTAAATTTTGTGTGGAAAAGAGGTGATAATGAACTTCAAAGGTCAGAAGGAGCCAGCGTAAACACTACAAATCCTATTTCGGTGCTATATCATGAATTTTACACCATTCCACAATTAAACACAACTGATGATGGTACTACAGTTAGTTGTAATGTTATATTCAATGTGGTTCCACCAGTGATGTCTACTAACAATATTACACTATCTGCGGAAGGTAATTGTGTGCTTCATTTGTAATAGTGAATTATGACATTATATGCTATTTGATCTGTTGGTAAAAGTTTGCATTAATTAGTAATATATAATATCACTGCATGTCACATCACAAAATTCTACTCATAAATTTGTTATCTTGACATATTCTTTTCAGTCCCTACTCCGCTAATAGTCATGTCACCAGCTGGTGTTATTCAAGGAGCCATTATTGGTAGTCTTCAACACATCCAGTGTATAGTTAGTACAGTTAATGGAGTGGAGTCTAGTTCAGTAATGATAGAATGGATGGGACCTGGAGAAGAATCCATTGTTAACAATAGCAAAATATTAATCACACCAACTACTTCTAATGGTAACAACTACACTAGCAGTCTCCAGTTTATCTACCTGATGGAGGGAGATGAAGGAAGATACACATGTAATGTGAGGATACTAAGAACAAATGTGTCTCAATCCATATCACTTTATAATTTTACTGGTAAGTTCTTAATTTGTTGCAATCACACATTAACCATATGATTGAAGTAAACATTCCTTTGATTCAGTGCCAATTATAGCTGTGATCCTTACTAGCATTTAAACTTTTATTATCACTCACACTTAGCCTGCAAAGCATATGCTCTTCATAACTTCACCTGATAGTTTCTACTGTACATTGTTATACTATAGTAGAATCTAAGTACGTACAGTGGGGACAAGCCAATAACTCTGAAGCAGTCTATATATATGTAATAGTTATACCACGGGCACGAGTGCTTTGCCTGATATATACACACAAGCATGAGGGCTGAAGGCCCGAGTGCGAGTGTGTATATACAGGTAAAGCACAAGTGCCCGTGGTATAATTAATATGTTCTACTTTAGCATGTAGATCCACCTAATTGGTAAAATCTTTAGGTGCTATACCCTTCTCTTATATAGGGAACCAAGTAAGCTGTGATTGTGGGATTGAATTTTTCCAAACAAACTGTGATTGTGGGGTTCAATTGTATTACATCAAACAGTAGTTTTATTTTATTTTTGCTAATATAGCAATTTTAAGAGACTAGTGTTAATTATGTTACTTTAACTGCTACATTTACAAAAGTAAAAAACAAACTACTGTTGATGTATTAAAACTGAATCCCACAATCACAGCTTGCTTGATTTCCTATATAAGTATATAAGAGAAGAGGATAACAGTATAACATCAAAGAAATCTGATGATTTCTGGATATAGTGTGCACTCCTATTACGTAGGTGTGCAATGTCTCAAGTTAACGAAATATATGCACTGGTGGCAGTGCATATATCTCGTTAAGGCAGTGTGTAACGAGATATATGCACTGCCTTAACGAGGTATACGCACTGGTAGCAGTGCAGATATCTCGTTAACATTTTGAGTCAGTGTGATATATGATATGTGATATACATGCACTGGCTTTCCTTTGATCTGAGGTGTGAAAGTGGAATATATGTAGTAGTTGTAACATGGGCATGAGTGTATACATTTCAGGCAAATCACAAGTGTCCATGTTACAACTAATATATTCCACTTGGGTGACTCACCTGCAAGTATACATGGAAACTGCAGGAATGCTTTGCTAGTGTATTTATATGGGACCATGTGACTTTCGATTGTGGGTAACGTCGTAAGAGCAACGACAAGGTGCTGCTGAGAGGCCGAACATAAGTGTATCGTCACAAGCATGCAGATTGCTTCGATTGTGGGTACGCAATTAAACACAGGAAGCCCAAATACGAGCTGAACAGCTCATAATGAAGCTTAAGTGCACTATAAAGTACTTACTATACTAGCCATGAATAAACTAAAGCAGTGAATATGTTTACAGCACTATAATGGCCAGTGTTGGGAGTAACGCGTTACCTAATATTATTACTTTTGTGGTAACTAAGTAATATAACAAAATATGCTATAAAAATGGATAATATAACTCAAGGTACTTTACTTACAAATGTAACGCATTACCTAAGTAATATAGTTACTGTAACGAGTCTAATATTATGTAATATTATTACTACAAGTAACGAAGTTACTAATCTCGTTAGTTATCCTCTGAGTAACTCCTAGCCACAACGAAGTAACGAAGCCTACTGAATGAAGCTTATTCACCAGCTTCTTACTTATAACCAAGATTTGCACATTGTCCAACAATGCAATCATGTCACGTGATAAGGTGGTAGTTTCACACGTGACAGCTTAAGGCTGTGGACACAAAGTAATATAATATGTAATATTATTATAGTTACTTTATTTTATGGATAATATGTAACTGTAACTAAATAGTTCAGTTGCAAGGACTATGTAATATGTAACTAGTTACTTTTACAAAGTAACTTGCCCAACACTGATAATGGCCTAACCACTTAACCGCCACGCCCAGTCACTAGCATGTGTGACATCGCGCCAGGTGTCAAAACAGCAATGTAAAGACGATTCAACTACACTAAAGTACTTACTTTACTAGCCATGAATAAACTAAAGTAGTAAATACTATTAACACTAATGGCCAAATCAATTAAGCGCTACATCCAGTGTCTGTGGGACATCGCCACGTGACTATTGAATGCAACATGTTCAATATAAACTAACCTGTGACCTTCTTCATTCAGTAAAACAATGAACTATCTTCTTCCCCAAGTCCATGATTTATGCTTTGGCTCACTTTACAAAAACTAAAACCCACTATCGATCCTGTGAAGTGTCACTATATTAAAGGAGAGAAGATCACACAGTTTCATCAAAGAAATCAAATGATTTCTGAGAATGCTTGGAATGCATTAATGAGAATAGGAGGTAGTATATACAAGTTATATCCCTCCTAGGAGGGATGTAACTTGTATATAATACCTCTTATTCTCGTTAATGCATTCCTTAGCGGTGCTATTATACCACTTATACACCTCTTCTTCCCTTTGAAGTGAGGTGTGAAAGTGGTATATATATATATATATATATATATATATATAAAATCAAAGTATTATCGCCGTATTTTAAAAACTTATTTTTTAAATACAATTATATAATTTAGTCCATGAGGAATGTTGTATCAACATAATAACTAATTTTGATAAATTTTGTGCATGGTGAAGTCATAATGATGATGATAATGATGACATCATAATGCTAAATTTTAATCTGCATTTTTTTCAGATTTGTTCAAAAGAAATAAAATTTGGATTTTACTTGGACCTCTCACATATATATATATATATATATACCACTCTGCGTGGGAAGTTCAGAGGCACCGCCAGTGCCATAATTTGTATATTGCACTGCTGCAGACTGCAGCGAGTGCATTATAACTTATAACGCACTGGTTGCGGTTTTGTAGACCACAACGAGTGCATTATAAGTTATAATGCACTGACCGCAGTGCAATATACAGATATTGCACTGGCTGCAGTTTTGTGCAGCATAGCACAAGTGCCGGTGGCCAAGACCACTATGACACCTCTCCTAATAGGTGGAAAGACACTTCACAGATCACTCGAATTCTTTTATAGCCTGACATGTAAAGGTCGATTGTGGGCCATAACGTCACCAATACGTATAATATTTACAAGCAGCCAATGGCAATTGAAAAAGCCAACGCTGGTGGCCACAACTCTAGTCTACATATATAAACGCACTTATACACCTTACTAGTCGGTGCCATCTTAGCCCAGATTAAACTGTAGTCCACTTTGACAATGACTCAATAAAACTAATATATTCTAAATAATACTAACCTTTACGTTCGATTGTGGTAACCAGTTTTGTCATGCCACCAGATTCAAGTTTAGCCAGTGTGAATAGTAAGAATTAGACTAGTATCATTTAGTAGTTAGGTTTTGTTTACTTAAACCGTCTATTTAGCTGCTTTATTTCGCTCGAAAGAATCACTATGGTGAATAGTCTGGTGCTTAGTCTATATGGCGATTGAGTGATCACGCTGGCATGCTGAGCACTACATGATGAGAGTAGAACAGCGAATGCAGGTTAGTGATATAACCCATAGCGTACTAGCTTTCAGTATCTCAGGTGGCTGCAGTACTGCAGGGGGAACGTCATCGCAACATCCGGCTTGGTTACCCACAATCGATGTTAGAAACCTGGCCTTTATAAGTGTTACAGCTGTCTTTTGAGACTCTCCCCACCTATTAGGTGAGTGGTACATAACAGTTATACAACGTGCACTCGTACTCTGCCTGTATAAACGCACTTGCCTTCGAGCCTGACGGCCCTCAGACCTGTGCGTTTATATCGGGCAGAGCACTCGTGGCCGTTGTATAAATATATAATATTTAATCAATGTATATATATATACAGGTAAAGGAATGCTATTTTAAGTTACTCTTGCCTGGTTGGAATCTTAGTTATCCTAGTATCTGAATGCCAAAATGTTTGTTCTACACCTGTATTAGAGACTGATGTTGAATGTTTTATGAGATTAGTGGAGGTGTTAACCTAGACACTATAAAATTGGGTATCTATAAGTATCTATAAATGGGTATCCGTGCACTATAAATGTATGGAATCAATTGTAAGTAAAAATCTAGTGTATGGTTTAAATATGAAGATCCTGACCCTCTTGCCTAGCCTTATTACACAACCTTAGAGGGAGAGTAGTTTAAGATAGAAAATATATCAATTTGGCATAATGAACAAATGCAATATGATAGTTACAACATATTGTTCTCTTTAGTTCCTGTCCCCAATGTAATTGTGACTACATCCAACACCCAGACAGTTGGAGAGCCAACAACACTGGAATGTAATGTGACTGTTGTAAGAGGTATTACTAGTAGAGTAGATATTGTGTGGAGCAGTGATAATGTGGAACTTAAAAGATCGGAAGCAGTCGATGCCAGTACTACATCCAGCAATTCTACCATATACTCAGATCAGTATATCATCTCACAAGTGAACACAACTGATCATGGTAGAGTATATCAGTGTAAGGTGGTGATTAATACAAGTTTACAAGTATCTGCAGTGGGAATGGTTACATTAGACGTCTATGGTAAACACTTACATTTTGTATTGAAATGACATATAGTGGATCATTAGTTATCCTAGCCTCTGTTACATACATGCAATGTATCAGAATACCTCAAATGGTAAAAACTGACTATTCAATTAGAGTAGTTTATGATTAGTACTTTCTATTAGAGTTTATGTATCAAGACACACGATAGTGTGTCGTGCGGCCCAAGAAGCCGGCGCGCCACACCGTGAGTATATTGACAGGAAGAACGAAAACGTCATTTTCACACCTTTGTATCTCGGTGATCACTTATCTGATTGGAACCAAATTTTCTACACAGTTGCCCGCCAGCCAAGGGAGTCTACATTCCAAATTTGAAGGAAATCACTCCAGCCATTTCCGAGATACGAGTTTCCAAAGTTTCGTTTTTTTTTCTTCTTCGTCTTTTCGCACACTTGCAAAAATTGCTATAACAAGCAAACGCGTACTCCGATCGCCTTGAAATTTGGCACACAGAAAGGGAGTCCATAGGCGAATCCTAGCATCAAATTTGGTACAAATCCGATGAATGGTTCAGGAGTTATGACCGATTATTCGCGTAAAACAAGATCGATTTGTTGTCACGCCTACAGGGTAAACCGCTTCATGGAATGAGTTGAAAATTGCTATGTAGATGGAGTAACCATCGTAGGAGTGCCTTTTGGTGGTTTGAAAGGAATCGAGATAAAGACCACGGAGATATGACACAAAACCCAACCTGTGTCACAATTACGCGATCGAGTTTTATGAATAAAAAAGTATTAGTTTTCACGCCTACTAGGCAAACCGCTTAGAGCAATGAGCTGAAAATCGGTGTATAGCTGGAATAATCTTCATAGAAAGTCCTTGCAGTAGTACAGAAGAATCGGATTACAAACCACTGAGTTATGATTCGAAAGCCAACTCCGTGTAGCAAATGCGAGATCGAGATACTCTAATAGAACAGTCACCCTAATAGAGCATTCGGCTAATTTATTTACTCCATTATAGAATTTTATTACATCACAAGTTATTCTGTAGGGAGTTCAGCTGCAAACAGTTAATCTTATAGACAGTTCAGCAAGAAGACAGTCACCATGTGGAGAGTTAAGCAAATATAGAGATTCAGAACATTACAAGTCACACTGAAGAAAGTTCAGCTATAAACAAGTCATGCACTGTGTAGAGAATTCAGCTACAATTAAGTCACTCTCTAGAGAATTCAGCTACACAGAATTCAGCTACACACAAGTCACTGTGGAGAGAGTTCAGCTACAAACAAATTACCCTTTAGAGTGATCAGCTACAAACAAAACACTTTGCAGAGTGTTCAGCTACAACAAATCAACCTTTAGAGCGATCAGCAATGAACAAATCAACACAAATCTACCTGTAGAGAGATCAGCTAGAAACAAATCACCCTGAAGAAAGTTCAGCTACAACAATCACCCTGTAGAGACATCAGCTAGAAACTAGACACAATGTAAGGAGTTCAGCTACAAGCAATCACCCTGTAGAGAGTTCAGCTAAAACAAATCAACCTGCAGAGAGATCAGCTACAAACAAATCACCTTATAGAGAGTTCAGCTACAAACAGATTACCTGTAGAGAGATCGGCTACAAACAAATCAACCTGCAGAGAGATCAGCTACACACAAATCAACTTGTATAGAGATCAGCTACAAACAAATCACCCTGTAGAGAGATCAGCTACAAACTAGACACAAAGTAAGGAGTTCAGCTACAAGTAAATTACCCTGTAGAGAGTTCATCTACAAACAAATCAACCTGTAGAGCAATCAGCTAGAAACAAATCACCCTGAAGAGAGGTCAGCTACAAAAAATCACCCTGTAGAGAGATCAGCTAGAAACAAATCACCATGAAGAGAGGTCAGCTACAAAAAAATCACCCTGTAGAGAGATCAGCTACAAACAAATCACCCTGAAGAGAGTAG
This sequence comes from Dysidea avara, assembly GCF_963678975.1. Lineage (NCBI taxonomy): Eukaryota > Metazoa > Porifera > Demospongiae > Dictyoceratida > Dysideidae > Dysidea > Dysidea avara. The sequence goes on from NC_089276.1 coordinate 19,657,338, forward strand.
CTGCAAGCAAAACACACTGTAGAGAGTTCAGCAACAAAGAAACCACCATGTAGAGAGTTCAGCTGCAAACAAATCACCTTATAGAGAGTTCAGCTACAAAAAATCACCCTGTAGAGACATCAGCTAGAAACTAGACACAATGTAAGGAGTTCAGCTACAAGCAATCACCCTGTAGAGAGTTCAGCTAAAACAAATCAACCTGCAGAGAGATCAGCTACAAACAAATCACCTTATAGAGAGTTCAGCTACAAACAGATTACCTGTAGAGAGATCAGCTACAAACAAATCAACTTGTAGAGAGATCAGCTACACACAAATCAACTTGTAGAGAGATCAGCTACAAACAAATCACCCTGTAGAGAGATCAGCTACAAACTAGACACAAAGTAAGGAGTTCAGCTACAAGTAAATTACCCTGTAGAGAGTTCATCTACAAACAAATCAACCTGTAGAGCAATCAGCTAGAAACAAATCACCCTGAAGAGAGGTCAGCTACAAAAAATCACCCTGTAGAGAGATCAGATAGAAACAAATCACCCTGAAGAGAGGTCAGCTACAAAAAAATCACCCTGTAGAGAGATCAGCTACAAACAAATCACCCTGAAGAGAGTAGCTACAAGCAAAACACACTGTAGAGAGTTCAGCAACAAAGAAACCACCATGTAGAGAGTTCAGCTGCAAACAAATCACCTTATAGAGAGTTCAGCTACAAACAAATCACCCTGTAGAGAGATCAGCTAGAAACTAGACACAATGTAAGGAGTTCAGCTACAAACAAATCACCCTTTAGTGAGTTCAGCTACAAACAAATCAACCTGCAGTGAGATCACCTACAAAAAAGCACCTTGTACAGAGTTCAGCTACAAACAAATTACCCTGTAGAGAGATCGGCTACAAACAAATCAACTTGTAGAGAGATCAGCTACAAACAAATCACCCTGTAGAGAAATCAGCTAGAAACTAGATACAATGCAAGGAGTTCAGCTACAAGCAAAATCACCCTTTAGTGAGTTCAGCTACAAACAAATCAACCTGCAGTGAGATCACCCACAAAAATGCACTTGTACAGAGTTCAGTTACAAACAAATCACCCTGTAGAGAGATCAGGTAGAAGAATTCACCTTGTAGAGAGTTCAGCAACAAAGAAACCACCATGTAGAGAGTTCAGCTGCAAACAAATCACCCAGTAGAAAGATCAGCTAGAAGAAGTTACCTTGTAGAGAGTTCAGTTACAAAGAAACCATCATATAGAGAGTTCAGCTACAAAGAAATTACCCCATAGAGAGTTCAGCTAGAAGAAGTCACCTTGTAAAGAGTTCAGCTACAAAGAAACCATCATGTACAGAGTTCAGCTACAAAGAAACCACCTGTACAGAATTCAACTACAAACAAATTACCCTGTATAGAGATCAGCTAGAAGAAGTTACCTTGTAGATAGTTCAGCTACAACAATTCACCCTGTAGAAAGATCAGCTAGAAGAAGTCACCTTGTAGAGTGTTCAGTTACAAAGAAACCATCATGTAGAGAGTTCAGCTGCAAACAAATCACTCTGTAGAGAGTTCAGCTACAAAGAAACCGCCATGTAGAGAGTTCAGCCTCATACAAACCACCTTGTAGAGAATTCAACTACAACAAATCACCCTGTAGAGAAGAAGTTACCTTGTAGAGAGTTCAGCTACAAAGAAACCATCATGTAGGGAGTTCAGCTACAAAGAAACCACCATGTAGAGAGTTTAGCTGCAAACAAATCACCTGTAGAGAGTTCAGCTAGAAACAAATCACCCCGTAGAGAGATCAGCTGGATGAAGTCACCTTGTAGAGAGTTCAGCTACAAAGAAACCATCATGTAGAGAGTTCAGCTGCAAACAAATCACCCTGCAGAGAGTTCAGCTACAAAAAATCACCCTGTAGAGAGTTCAGCTAGACGAAGTCACCTTATAGAGAGTTCAGCTACAAAGAAACCATCATGTAGAGAGTTCGGCTACAAAGACACCACCATGTAGAGAGTTTAGCTGCAAACAAATCACCTGTAGAGAGTTCAGCTAGAAACAAAATACCCTGTAGAGAGACCAGCTAGAAGAGGTTACCTTGTAGAGAGTTCAGCTACAAAGAAACCATCCTGTATATAGTTCAGCTACATTTCAAGTCACCCAGTAGAGAGATCAGCTGCAAAAAAATATCCTGTGGGGAATAATGGGCATGTAATAAATATATGTATATAATTTGTATAATTACTAATAAAATCAAAAATAATTGAAGTACTAAAATTCTTCTTAAGTTCTTTCCTTCTTCCTGTAGTAAAGAAAAAAACACATGGGTTAAAAAAAGCCCCAAAGCCAGCCATAGGCCGGCTTTGCAGTATACAAATACAAAAAGAAGTGATATCTAATCAAAAACAGCCAAGCTGTAAAAAAAGGTGCGGCCCCCAAAAAGGCCATGGTGAAAAAAGATGTGAAATCCAAGGTGGCGGCCAAGAAATGGCTATGATGGTAGGTTAATGGTTACATTTTAATAACGACAATTCAGGTGAATTTTGTGCCGCTTGGTCTTGGCACCAAATTCACCTGAATTGTTATTATTAAAATGTAACCATTAACCTACCATCACAGCCATTTCTTGGCCGCCACCTTGGATTTCACATCTTTTTTCACCATGGCCTTTTTGGGTGCCGCACCTTTTTTTACAGCTTGGCTGTTTTTGATTAGATTCTATTAACATAGCTGTATACATAAATCAGTGGGCTTCAGTTATTCAAACAAATTCACTTATCTAAGTACTTTGGGTAGCTCTGCGTCAAAGGTATTAAAATAACTGAGAATCCACTTTACATTTTTATATCAACCCTTAAGAAAAAATGTTAAATGCAGAGGAAATCCTGGATCCCAAACTATGTGGCTCCTCAGGCACTTGCATAAATTGCTAACTGTCTGTGGATCAAGTCACCACTTGGTCATAACTTCAGTTTTTTTACATTTCTGATTCCAAGTTTTCTAGCAAGTTCCTAAGGGATACTGTAGTTACAGTACTATTATGTCTTCTCTCTATAGTTTCAAGGCCAATGGTAGCCATTTTACCACCAAACCTCAATCAAGGAGTAATTGTGGGTAGTTCTCAAACTATTCAATGCGTGGTCATTGCAGCCATGAGAATAAATTCTGGATCAGTGATAATTACATGGACAGGATCTCATGGAAGAATAATATCAAATGACAGTAGAGTGACCATCAGTCCAAACACTGTTACTGGTAACAACTATACAAGTACCCTTCAGTTGGCATATATTATGGAAGATGATGAGGGCACACTATCTTGTCATGTAACAATATTGAACACTACACTGTCAAGCTCAATAGAAATAACAAATCTTACAGGTGTGTATATGCGTACATTGTACATGGTACATTTTAGTGTTATGGGCAATAAGCAATCAGAAAATTGTGCTTGTTATAATAATTGAAGTGCCTACCATTTCAGATGATTTTTCAATGAACATATGAGTGCAAGTGTGTATGGATATTGCTGTCTCTTTCTGTTAAAGGACTAATGTGCTATACTCTTGCATTTCAATTATATAGAGAAATTCCCTAAATTTGGTCATTGCTGTGCATGATAATTCAGACATGTTAACTCTGGTTATTTTGAGTACCCTGCTTTGTGTAAAGAACATTAGGCTTTTGTTACTATGTTTTTGTCACTACATTAGTTTATCAATGGATATAACTGTGTTATGTGTGATTAACACTATACGTACAGTACCTGTAGTTATTCTTTGAAAGCCAAGAATGGGACATTAACTTCACAAGGCCACCCTAAAATAAGAAAACTGTGTGTGATAATATCAGCCGAGAATCTTTTGATGCAAAGCACGGCTATCATACTGCCTAGTAATATGTGTATTATTATTATTAATGCACACCACAATTTGCTTTGTCTCATTGTGTAATAACAATGATAATAATGTTGTTGATACAACTATAATGTATTTTTCACAGTTCCTTCTCCTGTTGTGATTGCATATGCTCCTGAACACCAGATAGTAGGCCAATCACTAATGCTCCAATGTGATGTCTTTACCGTAAGAGGAATAACTAGTAGAGTGGACATACTTTGGAGTAGCAGTGGCTTAGTTCCCTCAATAGCCAGAGGAATTGATGTTGAATATATGACAAATGACTCATCTGTATACACCAATACTTACATCATCTCACAACTTAGCACATCTGATCAAAACAGAGACTATCAGTGTACTGCAGTGATCAACAGAAACCCTGCAATAGCAGCTATTGATGCTGTCGTGTTAAATGTATCTGGTAAGTTACAAATAAAGTATTAAATTTCATGCAATGCATCTATAGTACTGCTCAAATGCAATGTTGTCTTGCGTACAATGCCCTTTAATTAGCAAGTATTTAATGTTTGCACTCATGTGAGATGACATTGTATTTGAGCGGTACTGTAGATATATGTAGTAAGTGCAGTACAATGTACTGTAATGATCCTTTTTAGTTCCTAAAGGGTCTGTTGTTTTATCACAATCAACACCAAGACTTGTTAGTGGATTAATACAAGGTCTCACTTGCATAGCTACAGTAGCAAAAGCAGTATCACCATCTCTGGTAACATTAAAGTGGAGTCGAGTTGGTCTACAACTTGATTCTCCAAGAGTTGTAATATCTGATCAGACTAGTAATGGATTGCAGTACACTAAATCAATCACATTCTCACCACTACTTAGTAGAGATGGTGGGCAGTACAACTGTTCCATGACTGTGACCGATTTCAATGAAGCTAATGTCATCAGCTATTCAGTGGTACAAGTGCATGGTATGTACATACATGCACACACACACATACATACATACATACATACATACATACATACATACATACATACATACATACATACATACATACATACATACATACATACATTCACACACATACATACATACATACATACATACATACATACATACATACATACATACATACATACATACATACATACATACATACTGTACATACTGTACATACATACATACATACATACATACATACATACATACACACATACATACATACATACATACATACATACATACATACATACATACATACATACATACATACATTCACACACATACATACATACATACATACGTACGTACGCACATACATACATACATACATACATACATACATACATACATACATACATACATACATACATACTTACATACGTACGTACATACGTACGTACATACGTACGTACATACATACATATGTACGTACGTACATACATACATATGTACGTACATACATACATACATACATACCAACATGTGTTATACCAAGGCACATGGTAGTGCAACATGTGGTCCAAGAAGCCAGTATGCCACACTAGCATGTTATTAAGAGGTAGGTTAAAATTTTTAATGAATAGGGAATGTTGTAAATGCCTATGAAATAGGAACAACAGTATATGCAACTGGATTTAACAAAATCATCCTGCAAGGGCCAAAACTGACCTCAGGCTAAATATTTGCACATCAAACTCCCCTTCAACTTGTCAGATCTGCTTTTGACAGACTGTTTCTGGCGGCCTGTATAACCACACCAGATGTCTGTACAGGTCTTTGAACACCAGGGAAATTCTGTATAGGGTTCAAACACTCTGGACAGACTAGCAGGGAACTGAATATGTGATGTATATCTGGTTTTGTGAGATTTCAGCCTCTAACTGGCTGTTTTGTGGTCTGGTGCCATCCACGTCCATTTTGTGGCCTGTCAATTGCCATCCTCATCCATTCTGAGGAATTGTGATACAGCAACACTGGTGAATAAACCTATCTAAAATTGGCGGGAAACTCTACAAGAGTTACCTTGGCCACCAGATGCTCTTAAAGTTTATGAATTGCTCCATATTTGGTGAAATTCCATATGCGGTTGGTGAGTATCAATGCTTTAAATTATTACAATATATTTTTCTGTGAATCAACAATACGCCCATACAGATGATTTTCCAAAATCCAGTTACATATGTCAAGCAAAGCACTCATGCCTATTGTGTAACTGTACAATATAATAAAGAGTTTTATAAACCTGAGTAGGAATCATACAGTAGATATAAAGAGGTAATGAAGCAAGAAAGGTAGTTTGCACCCACAGCTATACTAGTGCATGTTCAATTCATACTTCAGTCACATGACTTGTTGTTATACTATGACTTGGACTAAAATGGGGTCAAAGTTAAGCCATGATGCATGCACTGTATATACGTAGTTGCCATGGTAGGTAGAAAGCACACCCCAAGCCTAAGAGATGTTAAACAGTAAAGAAAGTAAGCCAATAGAGTTACCTGTAGTCAAGTTATACTTGGCTGAAGATTCAGTTAGTCAAAATTCAATAAATATAATATCTAAATCTCCATAGAAACTATTTGAAAGTATTTTTGGTAGCTCTGAGCAACACTTTTGGACTTGAGTAATATTGCCATCTGATTTAAGATGTATACAGTGCTATCAGACTGTATAGTAGGTACTATACATTTTTGGTTGTTTTTTCTTTCATCTAGCACCAAACTTAACCGTTAGCCTTTTACCACCAGTACTTATTGGCAATGCAAGAGAGGATAGTATAGAACTTCGATGTACTGCTTTTGTATCAGAGAATGTTATAGAAGATTCTTATAAATTTGTTTGGATGAAGGATGGATCTTCTTTACAATCAGTTGATCAAAGAATAGTGGTATGAACTGGAAAAATCTGATTTGTTTATATGTTACTTTAAGTTTAATTGTGTAGTACTGCATGTTCACTAAATATGTTGTCATAGGTAACTGATAATGCAATATCATCATTTTATGAGATAAATGCAGCAGATACCAGTGCTATACTACATAATGGGGAGTATACTTGTCTTGTTACTCTCACTATAGCAGGAGAGGATCATTTCATTAAAACTACAAATGGCTCAAGAATTATACTTCGAGGTGTGTGCATGTAAACTTTATGCATTGATAAATTTATAATTATGACTTATACTAATAATATTCATGTAGATGCCATACCACCAGTGCAGCCTGTAATCAGTGCTGCTTCTACAACATCACATTCTGCCTATATTTCGTGGGTGGTGAAACTCATTGTATTTGATAATGAAACATACACAGTTTGGTATGGTACAGACAATGAAGTACAAGAGAATAGTGATGTAGTGATTGGAAATAAAAATGGACTCACTACAAATGAAATCTTTTCTGTTAACATTACTGATCTATTACCATTTACACAATATTATTACATCGTATGTGCTAAAAACTCAATTGGAAATACCAACACTTCAATTATGACATTTGTAACTGGTGAAACAGGTATGTATACATGTAAGCATATAGCCATGCATAATGAAACTCAATCTCTTTAGCTCCTAGTGTACATCCTAGCAACTTCAGAGTTGCTAACACAACTTCAAACAGTGTTTTATTCCAATGGGATCCGCTGATTTCACATGCTAATGGAATTATTAGGTGGTATGTGATAGCATGCTCTGGAAAACAATCGGTGAGCATGACTTGTTCATGTATGTGTAGTACCAAGAAAAGTGTTGTTTAACTTGATATGCACAGATAATACACATAATTATATATTTTGTATGAAGTACATACATACATACATACATACAGTACGTGTGCACATTGTGTTGTGTATGTGCAACTCTGAGTTTTCTGGGACTCACTTAAAAGTGTTAGATACAAGTCTTGCTATATATTTAAGTTTTTTAAAAGTTCCATCCCTTAAGAATGTGTAGCTACGTAATTATGACCTTGGAGTAATGAATTTTTAAGAGATAGGTGTATGTGTGTATTTGTGTACTTGTTGAATACATGTATTTCACACTAAAGATTAATGTGACTGGTGATACTACAAGGGCAACTGTTGTTGGTCTAAACCCATTCTCCAATTACAACTGTACACTACATGCTGTTACTGTGTCCAGTGGGCCAATGACTGATCCTATTATAGTGAGGACAGCAGAAAAAGGTACATGTTCAGCTTTTGTGGAATATGTTGGTAATACATGTATGAACATACTTCATGGGTGCATGACTGTGTGTTATCATTAAAGCATGCCTCAATAGATTCTAGAGATAATAATTATTACCTTATTAAACGTCTGTATATACTGTAGTTATTATCAATTAAATGCTTTTTTTCATTTAATGCATTGTAGCGCCAACACCTCCGATTATAAATACAGTTACTGCCATTAATTCCATGTCATTGCGTGTCGATTGGAGTACTCCTAGTGAAGCTAATGGAATATTATTAATATATTCTATCACATACACTAACGAAAATGGTCTTAAAACAATTAATGTTCCTTTCAATAAACAAGCAGTAAGTGGCATGTGCTCATCATTGCTCACAAGTAGATAAGTTTCATATTTTAACAGACACAGTTTTATATAATTGGTGGATTGGCCCCTTATGAGCTAGTCACAGTAACTATCACTGCTACCAATGGGGGAGGAACAAGTAGTCCTAGCAATGAGCTTACTGGAAGAACACAACAAGCAGGTAATGTTTACATGCATACTTTCCATAATAACATGTCAACAATCTACTTGTAGCTTCTGGTGTAGTTCAAATTACCACTGTCATTAGCTTATCCAGCAATTCTGTTAATGTACAATGGACTCCACCATCACAATCAAATGGGATCATCACAGGATACCAAGTTACTTACTCAGTTTTGGATATGAATGATGCTAAAGTTACTAGTGCTGTAGCAAGTAACGAAAATAATTTGAACATCACAGATTTAAGTGAGTTACAACTAAACATGTTGCATGGCTTGCTATTTTATTTGCTGTATGGCATAAAGTTTTTTTACATAAACTTGCTATGGCTGCTATACAGAATGGTTTATGTGTTCTATATTATATGGTGGCTACTGTATAAAATGGCACATGAGGAAAACTGGGCAATATAGAACATTCAGTTAGTGGTAAGGTACTAAATGGGCAAAAACGTGGTTGCCCTTTGATGGTTACAATGTAAAATCTATATTCTATAGTAGATAATGGATTTCAAGATTGCTCCACCAAGTTTCGAATGTTTTTATACATGCTGTTTACCAGAAATTGTAATATAACAGTTAAAGGATTGACTGTACGATAAATGTTATAGCATTCAAACAGTGGTCTCAAAATAAAATAGTGTATTGTCTTGTGCTACATATCACGGTAGTGATTCATAATAAAAATTGTCCATGTTTCTTTTTTGCCAAAATCCTAATAGAGCACACACCTAAACACCACCTTAGGAAGCTTCCTCAACTGCAAAAGAAGTCCTAGAGTTTAATTTGGAAGAAGTACAGGCCCACTGGAAAATATGAAGTCAAAAGGAATCAAAAGAAGTTTTTTTTTTAATGACTGAAATATGCCATTTTGTTCATCTTCTACTTATTATTTTTTCCCACAGGGCTAGAGCAAAATGTGAGTACTTTTTGGGGATAAAAACTACATAACTTTCCTTCTTGTGTCTTTCTTCAAGTCCATGACCTATTTTAAAATGCATATTACAATGATAACACCCATTCTCAAGCAAATTTGCTTCTTGTAGGTTCTGTTATTCGCTGCAAGGGTAACCAACATGTTAATTGTGTTAATCAGTATCCAAGTGACATGTTTACATGTTCATTTGGAAACCCTGTATCATTACCTATATGTGACCCAGTCTGAGAAAACTAGTCTTATTGCCCATGTCAGCAGATTCGATTTTTCACCCAGGACACAAAGCTACATGAATAAACTATCTAATTCCACAATCAATATCAGCTAGACTTGAGTGGTCTGGTTTTGCTGGCTGCTTTTCCCAAGCCCAGTGGCGATCTATCATCTGTATGTGTGGTGTGGGGCTTTAATGGAGCTCTGGTCAGCCTGGGGATGACTGTATGTGGCTGTACAGCTCTGTGGTGTTGAATAAGTACCTCTGCTGTGAATTTCCTTTCATTTTAGCCAATTTTGAGACCTCCATGACCCAAAACTTTGCCTAATGCATCCCCATGCCTTCCTTTTAAATGTTTGAACACCATCTTGCCTGCCTCCCACCCATTTTGCCGCTCGCCTGATACAGTCAACCTTGGTTTAAAAATAATCTAAAATAGCAGAAAACTTAGTAGTTGGCTACTTGCACAGTGGATGCTGTGGAAGGTAATGAATTGGTGTAAAACATGTGAAAATTTGGTACACATAGCTTCAACCATTGGCGAGCTACAACACACTAAATACTTTAAACCGATGTTTCTCAATACTTTTAAATAGGCGATAAGCCCGGTTTTCCCAGACTGAGTCACATATTTAACCACAGTATATTAAGTTCATAATGTTGTTGTGTACCAGTGTGTACTTGACTTACTGTGATCACAAGTGTGCATGTCTTTGATAAATCTGAAGCCATACTATTGTTGACCATAGCATGCTATACACTGTCTATAGTTGGACATGTCAAAGCTGTATAGTACAAAGTACATTCAATAGTAAGGAAACAATCCACTGGAAAACTGACTACTTAACAGCTACTGTATGTGACTGACTTTGATATACATGTTTAGTAGCTACTGTGTAATATCAAGCACCACCAGCACCTATTATTATCATGTTAGCTATCCATAAATGGATTTGTAAAAGTAAACAAACTAGTGTAAAAATAATTTTAAAAGCTAAAACATGGGAATAGAGATTGCTGAAAAAAAAGTTAAGAAACAAGAATTAAACAAGCCAGCATGTTAAACAAGAGATCTCTATTTGGGCTCAAATAAACATTTTATACAGAGGAATTCTCGTTACTTATCTGCCCCTAATTTATGGAGAAACTACTGTTTTTTACCTTAGTTTCTACCATTTTCATTGAGTCCAAATAGAGATCTCTCTGTGTTTAACATGTTGACCTGTTTGACTCTGTTTCTTTACTTTTTTTCAGCAATCTCTATTCCCTTGTTTTAAATTTTAAAATTATTTTTACACTAGTATTTGTCTCTTGCCTATCTACTGTACATATGGTCCTACAATATTGTATGTGATATCATACAGTACGATAGTAACTGTATAGTAGGGACCACAAAGGAGTAGGCGTGGCCCACGAAATAATATCACCCATGCAAAAATCAGCCTCAATTTTCCCTTACGACGATGAGGCAGTATTGGTGAGGTAAAACTAAGCCCAAACTAGGCCTGCGCCGATTATGCCAGCATAATTTGGGGCATAATAGGTAACCAAAAGCATCAGCATAATGCCAGCATAATAGGCAAAATTTTGTGCATTGGTTATCAGAGAAGCTGAAACTCTGCCTATTTTGCATGATGCAGAATGGGATAGTGTGCAAACACGGTAAAAATCAGATTTACAGCTACGTTGTGAAAAAAAGATTAGTTAAAGATCGATATACTCTAATAGAACAGTCACCGCATAGTGAAATATTCTAATAGAACGTTCACAGATGCATTTGGTACTCTAATAGAGCAGTCAAGACACAATTTTATATGAGCATATTTGGAGCATAATGGAACACAACTGGGCATAATTGGAGCATAATAGGGGAAATTCTGGAGCAATGCTCAAAAGCATAATAGGCAATTTCAAAAGCATAATAGGCTCAGGCCTAGCCCAAACAAGCTTTCAGATTGACCCGAAATGCTTTCAACAAGTTGCTAAGGATTTTTTTTTTAAATTTATTCAACAGAATTTTCTACTGACCTATGTACTGACTGACTGAGTGCCTGACTGATGCCTTCAGACGAGCGTAACTCTATAACGGCTAAGGTAGGGTCCGCAATGCGAAAAATCGATATCCTCCAATCAACTACCTAACTATTGTCATGTGTTAGGCTAAGTGTAACTTGAATAACACCAGCGTGGCAGCCAAGTTTGTCACTTTCTTCTGGTAGAAAACGATACAAATGTCTTGAAATCACGTGATTTTTCGTTGCAGCAGTTCGTAGGGTTCTTCGTATGCCACAATATTCACTCTCAACATTGTTCAAGTAGTCTATCATCAACTCAAAGTATTGGTGGTTTGATTTTATTGGTCAGTTTCTGGTGGCAGCACGATCAGTGCAGCTTTTTGGCGACAGACAAAATGTTTCTTGCTCTGGAGCACAGGACAAGCAGAGCTGCAACTGCGCCGTGGGTCAGCAATGACCAGTACTAGGTAAAGTACCTGCATGCGGAGTATGGTTATAATTGAAGCTTGTTAGCCATCTGGCTGAGCCATCTATATGCTGAAATTCGGCCAAAATGACACGATTTTTGCAAAAAAAATACAAGAATGGTTGATATATCAGTGAGACAGTCTCCAACAGCAAGGATACGAAGCTTATAAACACCTAACAATACGGCTATCTCGCCCATTAAACGCATAGAGCAATCCAATGCATGAAATAGGCACTCACGTGATCGATATTCAAATCTCGGAAAATACAACCATAATCTATTCCAATGACATTAAAATCACTTTGAATCAAGTGACAATCAGTTTGTGTGCATTAGGTTCAACATCTCAATTAGCCCAGTAGTCTGAGACTCTCCCTATGATGCCATCGCAGCATAAAACACACCTGCACTGGCCCAGACTACGCCTGAGTGAACAATTAACACAAATATTTACAAAAGGAGCACACTGCATGGTTCCTATTCAGAAATGAAAGTGATTTCATGGGTATTTCCGTGATTTGAATTTTGATCACGTGAGTGCCTACTTTTCATGCATTAGATTGCTCTATGCGTTTACTGGGCGAGATAGTCGTATTGTTAGGTGTTTATAAGCTTCGTATCCTTGCTGTTGGAGACTGTCTCACTGATGTATCAACCATTCTGGTATTTGTTTGCAAAAATCGCACCATTTTGGCCGAATTTCAGCATATAGATGGCTCAGCCAGATGGCTAACAAGCTTCAATTATAACCATACTCCGCATGCAGGTACTTTACCTAGTACTGGTCATTGCTGACCCACGGCGCAGTTGCTGCTCTGCTTGTCCTGTGCTCCAGAGCAAGAAACATTTTGTCTGTCGCCAAAAAGCTGCACAGATCGTGCTGCCACCAGAAACTGACCAATAAAATCAAACCACCAATACTTTGAGTTGATGATAGACTACTTGAACAATGTTGAGAGTGAATATCGTGGCATACGAAGAACCCTACGAACTGCTGCAACGAAAAATCACGTGATTTTAAGACATTTGTATCGTTTTCTACCAGAAGAAAATGACAAACTTGGCTGCCACGCTGGTGTTATTCAAGTTACACTTAGCCTAACACATGACAATAGTTAGGTAGTTGATTGGAGGATATCGATTTTTCGCGTTGCGGACCCTAGCTAAGGCTACGGACTTGATTTTTTCACTGTTCGACGTCGCTTCAGCCCGACAGGTGCCTTTTGGCATACCGCAGTACGCACAATGCATTCTTCATGGACTTACCAGTGTCCTCCTCTGTGTCCCATTCATCTTTGCTGACAGGGAAAGGTGTCGATTTGGCGCGAGCATGTGATGGCTTCCTTTCGAAACGGAAATCATCCGTATTTTTCATCGTGGCTATTTTGATATGCAGAGGTGTTTTTCAAACAGTTCTTGATTCGTACTGCTGTGTAACTGGTTGAACATAGCTAACAGCGAAGAGTAGTGGATACTTCACTTTTCAGACGATAATTAATATGATTGGGACGCGTGGCATGGTTTCTTTCTTTTGGTATGCGTGGATTGTGGAGGTGCTTTTCGAACAGTTCTTGATTCGAAATGCTGTGTAACGGGTTGAACATAGCTGACAACAAAGCATAATGGATACTTCACTTTTCACACGATATTATTGATATCCTGGGGCGCGCGGTGCGTTTTCAGATGCGGTATGCGTGGGTTCACCAGTCATAATAAAATTATTTACAAAAAAAGTTAACAAACAAGTACACGAAAAAATTTGGAATTTTGAACTAGAGTAGGGACCATAGCACATCGATAAAAAGTACTGAAACAAGTTGGAGTAGTCCATGATGATATTAAATCACTGTAAAACAATAAGAAGTGTTATATCCCTACTGTGCTCAAGATACAGTAGGGATATATCACTTCTTATTGTTTTACAGTGATTTAATATCATGGACTACTCCAACTTGTTTCAGTACTTTTTATCGATGTGCTATGGTCCCTACTCTAGTTGAAAATTCCAATTTTTTTTCGTGTACTTGTACAGTATATACACACATAGAGTATTACCTTTGTACAGGGGCAGAGAAATAGGGGGGGCAAAGGGGTCAACTGCCCCCTCACTTTTATAAGTGGAGGGGCAGTGCCCCCCTCACTTTTTCCAATGCTCAGTTGCCAAAGTAAAACAACTGTTGTAGTCATTAGCCAACTTACTCTGCCTTGATTTACTAGAATTTGTGCTAAAGCTAGGTTATGCAAGCATGGAATACTGCATGAATCAGTGCTGGGAGTGCACGAGATCAAGATACTCTAATAGAGCAGTCACCTAACTACTCTAATAGAACATTCAGTGGAATCATAGTTTCTTTCCTATATCAATAACTTTGTGTAAAAATAATTTCCATTTACTAATGATTGTACACTAACTGAATTTGAATGCATTCTCTGAGAGTGCATATTAATAATTGTAAAACTCACAAAAAATTGAGTATAAATACAATCTAATCCAAAACAGCCAAGCTGTAAAAAAAGTGTGCGGCCCTCAGAAAGGCTATGGTGAAAAAAGATGTGAAATCCAAGGTGGCGGCCAAGAAATGGCTGTGATGGTAGGTTAGTGGTAAAAATTTTAATAATGACAATTCAGGTGAATTTTTGTGCCGCTTCACAAAAATTCACCTGAATTGTCGTTATTAAAATTTTTACCACTAACCTACCATCACAGCCATTTCTTGGCCGCCACCTTGGATTTCACATCTTTTTTCACCATAGCCTTTCTGAGGGCCGCACACTTTTTTTACAGCTTGGCTGTTTTGGATTAGATTTCATTTCTTTTTGTATTTGTATACCCCAAAGCCGGCCTATGGCCAGCTTTGGGACTTTTTTAACCTATGTTTTTTTCTTTACTACAGGAAGAAGAAAAGATGAAGTAGATGTACTTTAAATATTTTATCAGTAAATGTACAAATTATATATACTGTATAATACATATGTGACCGGATTTGCGAAAAGGGGTCCAATTTGCCAACTTTGACAATTGATAACTTCAGATTGGAAAGAGCTATTGCCTTGATATTTGGGCAGTGGTGAGCACCACTATAGCTGAATACATGGTGAAATGTTCAGGTTAATAATTATGTTACTTGAACACTGAGTTATGGTCTCCAACATTTACGGAATTGGATGTGTGTGGAAGACCCCTTTTCGCAAATCCGGTCACATATATTGATTACAGAAATCTCCATGGTGGTTTCTTTGTAACTGAACACTCTACAAGGTGACTTCTTCTAATTGCTCTCTCTACAGGGTGAATTGTTTGTAGCTGAACGATCTACAAGGTAACTTCTTCTAGCTGATCTCTCTACAGGTGATGTGTTTGTAGCTGAATTTTGTATAGGTGATTTGTTTGCAGCTGAGCTCTTTACAGAATGGTTTCTTTGTAGCTGAACTCTCTAAAAGGTAACTTCTTCTAACTGATCTTTCTACAGGGCAATTTGTTTCTGGCAGAATTTTCTACAGGGTGATTTCTTTGCAACTGAACTCTCTACATGGTGGTTTCTTTGTAGCTGAACTCTCTACAAGGTAATTTCTTCTAGCTGATCTCTCTACAGGGAGATTTGTTTGTAGCTGAACTATCTACAAGGTAACTTCTTATAGCTGATCTCTACAGGGTGATTTGTTCGTAGTTGAATTCTGTACAGGTGATTTGTTTGCAGCTGAGCTCTTTACAAAATGGTTTCTTTGTAGCTGAACTTTCTCCAAGGTAAGTTCTTCTAACTGATCTTTCTACAGGGTGATTTGTTTGTAGCTGAACTATCTACAAGGTAATTTCTTCTAGCTGATCTCTCTACAGGGCGATTTGTTTGTAGCTGAATTCTGTACAAGTGATTTGTTTGCAGCTGAGCTCTTTACAGAATAGTTTCTTTGTAGCTGAACTCTCTACAGGGTGATTTGTTTGTAGCTGAAATCCCTACAAGGTAACTTCTTCTAGCTGATCTCTCTACAGGGTGATTTGTTTGTAGCTGAACTCTCTACAGGTGATTTGTTTGTAGCTGAACTCTACAAGGTGATACTTCTAGGTGATTTCTCTACAGGATTCCTTGTTTCTAACTGAACTCTCAACAGGGTGATCTGTTCATAGCTGAACTTTCTACTGGGTGATTTGTTTGCAGCTGAACTCTCTAAATGGTGGTTTCTTTGTAGCTGAACTCTCTACAATGTGACTTCTTCTAGCTGAACTCTCTACAAGGTGACTTGTTTCTAGCTGATCTCTCTACAGGGTGACTTGTTTCTAGCTGAACTCTCTACAGGTGATTTGTTTGTAGCTGAACTCTCTACATGGTGGTTTCGTTGTAGCTGAACTCTCTACAAGGTAACTTCTTCTAGCTGATCTTTTTCACTGCATATTTGTTTGTAGCTGAGTTCTCTACAGGGTGATTTGTTTGCAGCTGAACTCTCTACATGGGAGTTTCATTGTAGCTGAACTCTCTACAATGTGACTTCTTCTAGCTGAACTCTCTACAGGGTGACTTGTTTCTAGCTGAACTCTCTACAGGTGATTTGTTTGCAGCTGAACTCTCTACATGGTGGTTTCTTTGTAGCTGAACTCTCTACAAGGTAACTTCTTCTAGCCGATCTTTCTACAAGGTGATTGAGTTTTTTGCAGCTGAACTCTTTACATGGTGGTTGCTTTGTAGCTGAACTCTCTAAAAGGTGACTTCTTCTAGCTGAACTCTCTACAGGATGATTTGTTTGCAGCTGGATTCTCTACGTGGTAGTTTCTTTGTAGCTGAACTCTCTACAATGTGACTTCTTCTAGCTGAACTCTCTACAGGGTGACTTGTTTCTAGCTGATCTCTCTACAGGGTGACTTGTTTCTAGCTGAATTCTCTACAGGTGATTTGTTTGCAGCTGAACTCTCTACATGGTGGTTTCTTTGTAGCTGAACTCTCTACAAGGTAACTTCTTCTAGCTGATCTTTCTACAGGGTGATTTGTTTGTAGCTGAATTCTCTACAGGGTGATTTATTTGCAGCTTAACTCTCTACAAGGTGACTTCTTCTAGCTGAACTCTCTACAGAGTGATTGATTTTTTTTGCAGCTGAACTCTCTACATGGTGGTTTCTTTGTAACTTAACTCTCTACAGGGTGATTTGTTTGTAGCTGAACTCTCTACAGGGTGATCTGTTCATAGCTGAACTCCCTATAAAGTAACTTCTTCTAGCTAATCTTTCTACAGGGCGATTTGTTTGTAGCTGAGTTCTCTACAGGGTGATTTGTTTGCAGCTGAACTCTACATGGTAGCTTCTTTGTAGCTCTACAATGTTACTTCTTCTAGCTGAACTCTCTACAAGGTGACTTGTTTCTAGCTGATCTCTCTACAGGGTGACTTGTTTCTAGCTGAACTCTCTACAGGTGATTTGTTTGCAGCTGAACTCTCTACATGATTGTTTCTTTGTAGCTGAACTCTCTACAAGGTAATTTCTTCTAGCTGATCTCTCTACAGGCCGATTTGTTTGTAGCTGAACTCTCTACATGATGGTTTCTTTGTAGCTGAACTCTCTACAAGGTGATTTCTTCTATAGCTGATCTTTCTACAGGGTGATTTGTTTGTAGTTAAACTCTCTACACGATAGATTCTTTGTAGCTGAACTCTCTACAAGGTGATTTCTTCTATAGCTGATCTTTCTACAGGGTGATTTGTTTGTACCTGAACTATCTACATGATGGTTTCTTTGTAGCTGAACTCTCTACAAGGTAACTTCTTCTAGCTGATCTCTCTACAGGACAATTTGTTTGTACCTGAACTCTCACATGATTGTTTCTTTGAAGCTGAACTCTCTACAAGGTGATTTCTTCTAGCTGATCTTTCTACAGGGTGATTTGTTTGTAGCAGAACTCTCTACAAGGAAACTTCTTCTAGCTGATCTCTCTACAGGGAGATTTGTTTGTAGCTGAACTCTCTATACATGATTTGTTTGCGGCTGAATTCTCTACATGATGGTTTCTTTGTAGCTGAACTCTCTACAAGGTAACTTCTTCTAGCTGATCTCTTTACAGGGTGAATTGTTTGTAGCAGAACGATCTACAAGGTAACTTCTTCTTACTTATCTCTCTACAGGGTGATTTGTTTGTAGCTGAACTTTTTACAAGGAAACCTCTTTTAACTGAGCTCTGTACAGGGTGAATTGTTTGTAGCTGAACTATCTACAAGGTAACTTCTTCTAGCTGATCTCTCTACAGGATGATTTGTTTGTAGCTGAACTATCTACAAGGTAACTTCTTCTAGCTGATCTCTCTACAGGGTGATTTGTTTGTAGCTGAATTCTGTATAGGTGATTTGTTTGCAGCTGAGCTCTTTACAGAATGGTTTCTTTGTAGCTGAACTCTCTACAAGGTAACTTCTTCTAGCTGATGTATCTACAGGGTCACTAGTTTGTAGCTGAATTCTCTACATGGTGGTTTCTTTGTAACTGAACTATCTACAAGGTGACATCTTCTAGCTGATCTTTCAACAGGGTGATTTGTTTGTATTTGAACTCTCTACAAGAAATCTTCTTCTAACTGATGTTTTAACAGGGTGAATTGTTTGTAGCTGAACTCTCTACAGGGTGATTTGTTTGTAGCTGATCTCTATACAGGTTACTTATTTCTAACTGATCTCTTTAATTCTGTTCAGGGTGACTGCTCTATTAGGATGACTGCTCTATTAGAGTATCTCGATCTCGCACTTGCTACACCAAGTTGGATTTCGTGTTATAACTCCGTGGATTTAAGTCTGATTCTTCTACACCATTGAAGAGCCTTTCTAAGATGATAACTCCATCTGTACAGCGATTTTGAAAGCATTACCCCAAGCGGTTTACCTGGTAGGCGTGGCAAGCATAATAATAATAATAATAATAAAATAAAAATATTAAAAATTAGCTAATCTCGATTGCGTAATTGTTACACACTGTTGATTTTTTCGCTGTATCTTCCTGGTTTTTAGCTCGATTTCTTTCAAACCACAAAAGGTTTGAGGTTCAATAGTTAACCTATTCACCCACCGATTTTCAGCTTCTTCCCATACGCGGTTTACCCTGTAGGCGTGACAACATATTGGTGTTATTTTTCGTGCATAATCGCTCATAACTCTTTGTCTGTTTATGGTATTCCAGCCAAAGTTGGTACAGAGATGCGCCTTTATACCCCCCTTCTGTGTGCCAAATTTCAAGGCAATCGGATAACGCGTTCGAGTTTTATAGCAGTTTTTGTAAGTGTGCGACAAGAAAAAGAAAAATAAGAAGAAGAAGAAGAAGAAGAAGAAGAAAAAAAAAACGAAGAAACTCAGCCAATTTTTGAAGTCGCATATCTCGGGAACGCGCGAAGCGATTTCGCTCAAATTTGGAATGTAGAGTGCTGCAGTTGGGGGGCATGTCCACAGCAAAAATCGTCTTGTTTCATCAAGGAAGCACAGAGCTACGGAGGTGCGAAAATTGCGTTTTCTTTCTTCCTGTCAATATACTCACGGGTGTTACGCGCCGGCTTCTTGGGCCGCACGACACACTACCGTGTGTCTTGATCTTTCTTCCTGTCAATATACTCACGGGTGTTACGCGCCGGCTTCTTGGGCCGCACGACACACTACCGTGTGTCTTGATATCTTACGATTAGTAATTACTGTTCAAATGAGTTGGTCTGCTTTGCATTAATTCAATCTGTCTCCATTAACACAGTATATTGATACGCAATCAAGAGCATGTCTATTGAGTCTGTCTGAAATGCCTTCATTTACTACTGTATCTGCAGTATCTTAATGATGATCATTGTTATAATATTATAGGAGTATAGTGCTTGTACCACTGAAAATACTCTTAGATTTAATCTCAAAGCATTCAAATCTCAAAATTTCCTGTGGGGGGAGGGGGGGGGGGGTATGCCCCCAGATCCCCCTAGTATTGGCAAGCTTTTTATGTTGGTATGCTTCAGCAGCTGTGCTTACTAAGGTACATGCAGTAAATGATTTTAAAACACTTTGTAACTTACAGCCACCCCACATGACTCCCCCCCACTTTTGGGTACTGTTCTCTGCCCCTGCCTTTGTATGCATGTGGATGTGCTCCAACTTACAAACAGAATTGTTTACAGTTATGAAATTTTGTAGGCAGATATTCACACCAGATATCATTGCCCTACCCAAAAAAAAGTTGTAGTTGGTTGCTGGAGTGTGCTAATTAGGATTTAGGCATTTTACTTCATATTTTCCCTCATTT
Source organism: Dysidea avara (assembly GCF_963678975.1). NCBI lineage: Eukaryota > Metazoa > Porifera > Demospongiae > Dictyoceratida > Dysideidae > Dysidea > Dysidea avara. The sequence continues at coordinate 19,677,790 of NC_089276.1, forward strand.
TTATTTTTGTTTCATTAAAGGCTGCTCTAGAAAATTTACCTCAACTGTTGCATGTGCACACACACTGCTTGAAGTTTCTTGGTTTACTAGAGTGGTATATCCCCAGTATATGGAACAGTTAATTGTTTGTTATTTTAGTAGTTTTTCAGTAAACCTTCATTCACTGATGTTTTACTGAGGGTTTAAAACTTAGTAAAACAGGTATGTTCCATATACTTAAAGTTACTGAAATTTTACTATCAGTATAACTGGGTACAACTACAGTAAAGCAGCTTAACAAATTAGTAAACTAAGAACCTTCAAGCAGTGACAATGGTATCAAAGAAAGTTTCATATACAGTGATCTGTGAGAGTAGATACAGTATGTATTTGCAAAACAGACATTTCTCTAAATACTCTTATAATTCTTTGACAGACACCTTAGCTTTTTATAAGATACCCAGCAATAAGCACATTTTAGAGATTTGAAGTACTGTAATATATACTCAAAGAGTAAAATAATTATGAAGAAATCAAACACAGGAAAATGGAATTAGCTTCTAATTTTAGTGAGCCTCCTTGACAACCAACATGTTGTTAGTTGTGGTACATTCATGGTAAAATTCAAGGATGGCTTGTTTTATTTTTGTAGTACAAAATGTATAGTGGAGATTGTTACATGCATTGATGCACTATGCATAATATGTAGGGTGGGGAGTAAATCAGTATTATAGTAAAACCATATTATACAATGATATATCATATAGCTATTTATATTATACAAATTCTGGTGAAACAATATTATCATGATACCATTAATAGTACAGTATTTATCTAAGAATCGCTGTTCTTGTGCCAGGTTCTTAGTTATACTGCTATTGATTAAATCAACTGATGCTATTAGGCAGGTACTCTTATATGTAGTTAAAATTATCAAACACTGTAATGTGACAGTAAATTATTTCCACATTTTTAAAAATTAAAACTTCAAGCAATTTGTCAACCTTCTTAACAATTTTTCAAGATGCGTATACTGTGATATCAAACCAACATTAATACCACCCAGCCCTATTACATGCACATGAAATAAATATTTTATTATTTATATGGAAGATGATTACACTGTGTTTTAATAATACAAATATTTCACAGGTCCTGGTACTCCTTATCAAGTGGTAGTATTAGCTTTAAACGGTGCTGGAAAAGGACAGGAAAACAAAAACCGTATTTTCTTTAGCAAAGAGTTAAATCCACTTAATGAACCAAAAAACATAGTTGTTACCAGGACTGGCACATCTGCTAACGTTACATGGGATTCGCTTACATTATTTGAAGCCAGAGGATTTCCTGTATACATGGTGACATTGATACCATCTTCTAATAGTGCAGTTCGCACAAGAAGACAATCTTCTGATGGTATAATATCAATAAACACTACTGAGTCTAGTGTAGTAGTGGAAGGACTTGATGAGAACATTGAGTATAATCTGTCACTAGCAGTGGCTACAACAGCAGGCATAATGGAAGCTGATAAAGGTACAACCAAGCATAAGCATAACTCCAAAAAAAAGGGAATATGTAGTTATCTATGTACTCCAGTTCATAATGCTAAGCTTATGTGTACATCAGGCTTGTTGTAATTATGTACCAGATTTAATCATTACAATTATCCAAAATTTGGTAATGATTAGTAATTAATTACCTGTTTAATTACAATTTCTAACAGTAATTACTTGAAAAAATGGTAATGATTAGTAATTAATTACAATTATCATTACAATAAGCCTGGTGTACATGTGTGAATGGCAAGGCCTTCATGTAGGAAATAACTTAAGGGGAAGGGAGATGCAAAATGAGGACATTTATGAATCATGAAAGTTAAAAGATAGGCAAATTTATGTGCCCACATGCCCTGCCCATTGAAAAAATAAGTAGATTCTACATAATATAACTAACCAACTTTCAAAAATATTTTTTAAAGATGACACTACATACCAGTCTCATAATATTATACGTAAAATAAATTGTAGCTATTTTAATACTGTAGAACTAGCTACATACTCTTATTTCACTACAGTGTGTGTTGGACTTAATTTTAAAACCATCCTATAACTATCATGGAATTCAGTAAGATGTTTAATAAGTTATTGCCTTTAAAGTGTTTGTTGCAAACAGCAAATGCAGCAAAATCAGTTAAACACCAAATTTACAATGTCAGCAATCAAAATGCATGTCAGTATAACATGTTTGTGCAAGCTGCATGCAAACCAAATTACCAAAGTACCATACTTATATCAAAGCAGTCGTAGAATATCTACTGCAGTTATTTGCATTTGTCTTCTGCTTTGCATCAGACTGTCAACACCTACCTAACATAATTATTCTACATCTGCAGTGATATAACTATTGTAACTTTTGTACTGTACAATATGTTATTCTGAACATGAATAGTAACATAGTTGATATCTTTTTGTAGTGGTTCCCGTTGATGAAAGTTCAACTGATGAATTCAGAGACAATAGCAGTGGTAACAACAGCAGTGTAATAATATTTGCTGCATCAGGTGTTGCCATTGTTGTACTAATCATTGCTTTCATTATCATAGCAGTTTGTTTGGTACAAAAGCGAAAAAAGAAAGATGGATATTCGACTGACCAGTACGTGCCACTTACATTGTACTTGCATTGAATACAGTGCTGTATTTACTATAGGCATATTTATGATACAGTAGGACTACAATCACAAGTGATGCAAAATCATGGACTGATAAATGATACGACTTTCAGGACAAATGTGACAATGCCATTGAAAATACATAATCCCAACTTACATGGAGAATATTGTGAAGAGGTACAAGAAAATCCATATTATTTAGACACGGAGGTGCAAGCAAACCCTGCTTATCAGGTTGCAGATATCAGCACACTCTAAAACTACCCATACTGCCTGTGACAACATCTGTATTAACTTAATTTCTGATACAGTTGTAGCTGCACACGTACTTCAGTTATTTGTGTTAGAATACATATACAGTATAATATTACTCATAGATGCATACCAGTACATGTAGTAAAGCTGTTTTATTTCTATCCAATTTGCTTGCTGCATCATAATATGTATGTTGTATTTATTATTAATTTTGATGTTGGTATCATATCTTTTGATCAAAAGTGTTATAAAGCTTACTCATTGGTGTGTACCAGTACAAGTTGTAAAGCTGTTTATTCTATCCAATTGGCAAAATAGAATCTTCATACCTCACTTCATCCTGTCCTGCTGTACGTGACTCATGATATACTCACTTTACGCACAGATGCTTTAGAGAGATTAGATGGATTATATCATTTTAACCAGAATAAAAGTGCTGCTTGTTTTAAAAATTGCAAGTGCATTTAACTATTAAGTTTAATAATGTATATAACTTAGTTTGGGTAGCTGTTAGCATGGATGCCAGTATTTGTAGCATACATGTCTTCTTCCCTGCTTTCAATTTAGTTGTGTTTGTGGGAAATCAATGACTGTTGAGCATGCTTTTAGCTGTTTCTTTGGTATAGCTTTGATCATAATGAATTGTGTCATGTGGGATATCTAAGCATGTAGTCTTGTTGTCAGACATCTGCCACAATTTGTGCATCAAACCACTGTTACAGCCTTTTACAGGAGAACAATTCCACTATAGATCTGCTAACATAGAAGATAATGTCAGCTTGATGTAAGTGCATAGTTTTTGGAGACAGGATAGGAAGATGGCATTTTTTGATGTCAAAGTGTTTAACCCTTAGCTTTCCGATTCCTATGCCTCCGGCTCAACAAGCTGAACTGGAGGATGTATGATGAGCAAGTACATGAGGTAGCGATAGAGAGGGGCAATTCTCTTTATTGGTATTTTCATGCTCTGGTGCCTGGTGAGGTAGTAACTATTAGACTTGCAATACTTATTTCCGAGAAAAGAGGTCATCCTTAGCTATAGTGACCTGCAGTTCGAATCCTGGGGTTGGAGGGATTTTTTTCCTTACTTTGGCCCCTTTTCTGTTACACCTTATCAGTCCGTCGGTAAGTCAAGTCATTAGATCTAAGTCCCTGAAACTAGGTTAGGTAATCCTAAGGCTGCAGCACATGTTGCTGTCAGACCTTCAGTGCTGGTCACTGTAAAGTGCTAATAATAATAATATAGTAGTCAGACACTGTATTGGATTATTTGTCTTTTTTGTATTTTTTTCTTGCATGCCTTTTGCTATTTTGGTAATCACAAGTGACTGAGGTTATGTCTGTATATTTTAATTACTTTGTCAAAGTTGATGGTTCTGCAAGCAATACTTAATTTTTGCAGTGATGTGCTCATACAAGGTATAAGATCTATAGCCATCACAGATCCAATTTACAAGATCCATGCCAGCTATTGGCATGGCTTACTCCCACAGTTTGGAATGCAAATAAATTTCTAAGGTAATACTTTTCTATGATGTTATTTTGTACTAGCAAGTTTCCACAAGGCCAGTAAACTGAAGTAATCATAAAAATAAATAAAAAGAAAACAGTGTAGCTACTAGCCTACTACCATGAATCATACGCCATAATAATAATGCAGCTAACGTAATTGTTTTCGTCGCAAAATGATTTTCGTATGCAAAAACTTGTACGAAAATTCTTACACGAATTTTTTTACATAAGATCAAACTACTCTAATAGAGCAATCATTCACGTAAATCATACGAAAATATTTTTACACGAAAAATATTATTATTATATTCTTTTTTGCACGCAAATTACGGTAAAACTTAAATTCACTCTAATTATAATTCATGAGACCATGTGATACTAATAGAAGAATTATTGAACTTAGTCAGACAATATCAGCACATTAAAATAATGATGCATTTAACAAAGTGTATTCACAGTCTAGAGAGTAGAGCTGAAATGGATAATTTTTACTATCCGGATACATAAATCTTTCCAGATATCCTACAGATAGTGACATCATCGCTTACTACTAAAAATGAATTTTGCCATAAACCTGTTTGCTATACTCATAATTTAGATTAGAAGCAAGCATGGCATTTGCACTACTGTGTGATTGGGATTAATAATCAGTGACACTCAGTGTGAAGGTTTTGTATCAAAGAAAATCATCATGAAATTTCTTTAAATTATTAGCAACTATCCTGATGGCTTCAAATTACTATCCAAATATTGAAATACTATCCGGATATCTGGATAATATGGATATTTGTTTCAGTCCTAAATTTCAGTCAAATTAATCATCATCACATAAATGCACTAGACATAGCTATGAAACATTGATGCCATGCATGACCATATAATATTAGTCAGTCACTTTTTCCTCTTTCTTTCATTTACCTTTTCCACAGTAGATGGACTGCCCACGTCACTATAGCACTGATCAGGGGCAGAGAACAGTACGGGGGGGAGGGGGGGGGGGGGGGGGAGAGTTGTATGGGGTGGTTCTAACGGTTATAAAGCTTTGTAAAATCCTTAACTACCTTAGTGTGCGAAGCATACCAGCATGCAAATGTTAGAGGAGCCTGGGGCAGCGTTGAAACCGGGTCACTACTGCTGACCCGGATGACCCACTGACCTGGATAGCAATCCGGGTCAGGTCCGTATTTGACCCGGATTAATTAAAGCCGAGGCGTGCGATAAGAGCTATGTTTCGGCTAGTCTCGAGCGCGCGAGACTACGTTTTGAGCGTTCGATTCGTGTTGAGTAAACAGGGGCGGATCCAGACTTGTAAAATTGCAACTTCAGCCTAGTTGTAGGTTGAAGACCAAAAGAAAAAAAAAAAAGGTCATCACCTACTAACAATAGCTACCCCTCACCATAGATACCCTTTCGTACTACATACTACACTTACTCATAAATGGGCGTGGCTGAGCGTATGTTCCTAACGCGATAAGTGGGCGTGGCTCACGAAAGAGCTACGCGATAGCGTTTATAAGTTTCCACGTCGTCAAACGAACAATTTCGTTTCTCACGTGATCCAATCCGGGTCAGACCAGGATAATTTGTAAACCGGGTCAGACCCGGATGACCCGGAGAAAATGTGACCCGGTTGACCCGACCCGGTTTCAACGCTGGCCTGGGGGCATGCCCACACAGGAAAATTTTGTGATTTGAATGTTCTGAGATTCAATCTGAGAGTATTTTCAGTGGTACCATAGGAGGTATATATTATCTATGGTGGTACATGTGTGCTCAAATAGGATACTCCTATAATATAATAGCAATGACTACCATTAAGATACTGTAGATACATACAACAGTAAATTAAGGCATTTCTGACAGACTCATGCTCTTGATTACATATAACGTGTTAATGGAGACAGATTGAATTAATTGCATAGCAGAACCAATTGTTCTGAATGTTCTATTAGAGTAGTTATGTGACTGCTCAATTAGTGCACTCCCAGCACTGATTCACGCAGTATTCCGTTCTTGCATAACCTTTAGCACAAATTCTAGTAAATAAAAGCAAAGTAAGTTGGCCAATGACTACAACAGTTGCTTTACTTTAGCAACTGTGCATTGGAAAAGGTGAGGGGGCACTGCCCCTCCACTTGTAAAAGTGGGGCAGTTACCCCCATATTTCTCCGCCCCTGGCACTGATTGTGATTGTCAAGTGTTGCTGGACAACCTGATAACACCAGTGATTGAACAGTTTACTAAGAGTGATGGTGACCCTTGAAGTAGACACTAGCTGTCATGGCTATATACATGATACAACACTGACTTAAGTATACCCCATACTACTATTACTTGCATCCCTTAAAAACTCATTTAAAATTACCATTAGCTACATGTATAGTATAATTAGCTGCCCCACCTAAATTGAAGTGAATTTAATTTCACTATGCATGATGTCTGAAAAAGGCTGAAGTAGATCATTCATTGGATGCAATCCAGCTTGGAAAGGAACCCAGGCCAGTTCTCTTTTAGTCTCTGTTCCACCTCTGACACTCTTCCATTATGGCAATCAATTTACAACAGTGGCATATTTAACGTGGTGCATATAGTGCATGTACTTTACAAGAACTGATAACGGGTGGCTGTCCCAGCCCAGTGCTCTGTCACAAGGCCATTTTACTCACTATCACAACAAGGTCACCGAAGGCCACCAAACTGTAAACTATACTAGCTTTATTTGAGATGGCCAAATCCATCCACAACGAACATAAATTCTCAGGGGTGAGGCACATGTATGCAGAGCTACAATACAAGGGAACATCCATAAAGCCTTCTTCAGATTGAGATAACATTTCTTGTGCCATGTTACTCAATTTAACGAACTCATCAAGGCACTGAGACCCATGCACATACACTGTATGTCTCAATTTATGAGGTCATGAAATTAATACACCTTATAGCTATACACAGATTTTAAGTTGCATTCTCAAAAAACAAAAAAAAAACTGTATTTACTTCATTAAACTCCATGCATGGTGTTTATTAGCTTAGTTCATAAAATCGATGCTGTTACTATTCAAACTCGACGCTCGAAAATAATTATTTTCATATCAATTGTAGTACCACTCAAGTGTGGCTACTACTGAAGGTGTAGTGTTTAACCATGTAAATATGGTATAAGGATTTGGACTAACCCCAAAACAGTAATGAAAAAGTGAGTGAACCTCAAGTACTTAACAAGGTCAGATAATGCTTGAGATGCTTTAATTAATTAACGAGAGTAACTATAGCTGTTTATTCGTCAGAAATACTGTAGTCTCACATGACCAAACTACTTTTCCCCATCATTAGACACATGGGTAGGGAAAAGTCTAATGGAACCTCCGTGACAGTATTGTGCAATTTATATAATTATATTCTCCTCATGCAAGACTATAATCTTCTTTTACCATAATCACATGCATATGAAGTAGGACTGGTCTCCATTAATACAGCTGGGTAGACTACTTTCCCAGTTAATATCAATTCCCTATTACTACAACTGGGTAGGCTGCTTCCCAGTTCCCATTAAAACAGCTGGTCAGACTACGTAATTCCCCAGTTAAACATTAATACATACTACTTTCTCAGTTAATACCAGGTCACCATTGGGTAGACCACTTCTCCAGTTAACACCAGCTCTCCGTTAATACAGCTGGGTAGACCACCTACTTCCTCAACTAACATTAACACAACCATGCAGATAAATGTTGTTTACAGAAATTACATGCGGTAACCAGACAACTGGGCATCAAAAATGTAAATGCTCAGTCAATAGGTCATATAACTGGTATAAATGTGAAGTGCACAGAATTGCCCAGTGTACAGTGACAGAAACTTCTATAATTATTAATGTTGCAACATATTATTGTAGCTATGGTTTCAGAAAAATACCATTATAAATTATGGTTCTAGTACATTATTATTATTCTAGTAAAAATTAATAGCATACAAACATGTACAGTATTATTGTGTAGTAGGAGGTGGAGAGACAGACTGATATTCTGTTGGTGGAACGGTAGAATATGTTGCTGGTTTAGTCTGTTTAGTGACAATTGCAGCAGTGACAGTTGCAGTAGTTACTTTTGCAACAGTGACAGTTGCAGCAGTTACTTGTAAGCTACGTACACGATAGTACGAACGTCTAGTACGTCTTTTGGAGTAGCAGATGCAACAAATCACACATGAAATAATTATAATAACCACAAAGATAACGAACAAAGCTGGTGAGAGTATAATAAGAATGAGCTTTGTAGTACTGAAATGACCTATGAGGAAATACAAAAACCATGTAACATGAGAGGTATGAACATTGCTAGTATACACATAACACTTTATAGTGTGCATGGGTGTTCAAAGGTGTCATTATTTGTGGCAGTGTTGCACTGATATCCAAACAAGCCAATTATTCCGATAATTGATATTAAGGAACAGAATCAGCTGATACCGATAACTGATCTGATATACACTAATAACACTTACACTCATCCTCATCATTATTAAATGACTCATATCAGTGACATAACCATTGATATACAGCTCATTCTAGGCTACAATGTAAAGTTAAATGTATACCACAAGTAAAAGTTACTAATGGTAAACAGATTTTAAGAACATTTTACTACTGCTATACAGTAGAGACAAGTGGCTGGTACTACATACAATAGTAACCTAAAACCTCAGTTTACGGTTGGGCATGGCCTAAAACCTAACAGTTTATTATGGGCATGGCTTGTAGTCACTGCTAAACCATCAACACGTACCTTAATTAAAATGCCAAATAACTTATGTCTACCCCCCCCCCCCCCCCCCCCCACACACACACACACACATCATTATACGTACTACACAGTGCAGTGGGGATTAACATTGGCTTTGATTTATCAAAACCAATGAATAACCAAATATCGGCCCGATACCAATTATTGAATCCATTATCAGTGCAACCCTGTTTGTGGTTAATCCTAAGTAGTGCTGGGATATATGATCAAGTAACTCATTACTTATCACTACATATTACTTGCAACAGAAAATCTTTACGTATTACCCATAAAATAACTGTAATAACATTACATATTATTACTTTGTGTGAACAACCTTAAGTGTAACTACCATAATCACGTGACATGGTCTTGTTGTTTGGACAATGTGTGAATCTTTTGATTATATGTGTTCAAGAGAAAGTAACAGTATTTTCTAGTCAGAAAATATTATTCATTAGTTCGAGGTGAGTTTCATTACTGTTCCATTACTTTGTTGTGGCTAAGTGTTACTGTAATTTCATAACTTTTCCATCAGGGGGAAGCATTAAAGTTACCTAGAAAATGGTATGCATAAAATGCTTTAATCTTTGGGAGATATGAGGTCTTTTTAATTTGCTCTGTTAGGAATAGTTGCTTAATGTAATAATATGCACAAGTGTGTCAGTTGTTGTACCTTCAAATTAGAACGATGAACAAGTGAAACATGGTGTCAGAAGTAAAGTGATTTTAAGACCACAGAGTCGAGATGGCGAACTGTCAACTTCCTCCCTCCGACCCTATGGTTTGTGCCAGAAATGTTGCAGTGAATTGGAAAGTGTTCAAAGACTGAAGCCTACAACGACTTTGCTACTGTCACGCAACCAACTGACAAAGACAACACGATACAAGCAGTTACATTGAAGATGGTGATGAGAAGAAAGTACTGACAAATCCTTTCACACCTAGAACTTACCAAAGAAGACAAGAAAAAACCAATGAAGTTTCTTCAAAAGTTGGAGGAATATTTGCACCTACTCAGAACATTTTGCATAAATGATACTTGTTTCACTCGGCTCAGCAGCAGCAAATTGAGACTATGGACCACTACATAATCCGTCTATGACACTTGGTAGAATTTTGTACGTTCAGAAACTTAAATGATGATATGCTACATAATGCCTTGTGCTAGGCTGCTGTGACCAAGGTGCAAAAGGTCATCTCTGTAGAGGAAAGTAGTGTACCCTTAAAAAGCATTAGAAGCACTGCAAATCAGTGAAAGCAGCACAGGAGCAGCTAAAAGACATCAGCAGTGAACCGGACAACCCATGCAATTCCCATTAATGCAGTGAATCTGAAGAAGAGTGTCAAGTACAAGAAACCCAAGTCTCATTACCCAACCTGCAAGTACTGTGGAGGAAAACATGCACATTGTCCAGCTTATGGGAAGACTTGCCACCAGTGTGAAAAAGTGAAGCATTTCCATGCTGTCTGCTTGCAAGGGAAGGAGGAGTGAAGCCTATATTCGTAGTACAGGAGTAGTGTCAAAGAGTGAGGATGAACTCTTCACTATTGAACAAGTGGGAACTGTCAAGCATGATTGGAAAGGACAATTCTTTGTGCCACTGTGTTCTATACACGAGCTGGGCCGGACCCTTAACCCTTGATCGTCAAATAGATACCGGAGCAACCTAGTCTGACAGATGTGTGTGCAATTCTTCATACCACAAACTCACCTCTGCAACCAGAAATCTCACAATTGAAATGTTATGAAAATTCAATGATTAACACTTTAGGCCAGTGTACACTACAGTGCAGTGTTATAATGCCAAGACTTACCAGTTGACCTTTAAAGTCATAGATGGAAATCAGAAGCCAGGTACAACATGCATGGAGTTAGTGCCGATTAGCTCCTTCGGCATTAACTCGAAGTAGCAAATGCCGAAGGAGCTGCCTGGAAAGGGAAGGAGCTGCCTGAATTACAGGGAAGGAGTTACATAAGGTCACTTATCACAGATGACATTCTTGTTTGTTTTTTTTTGGTGTGGTGATACAGATGAAGAGTGCTAGAGAGACCATGATGCCAACTTGAAACATATTCTTCAACAAGCATGAGAAACAAAGCTGAAACTCAATAAGAAAAAGGACATCGTTTGACTAAAGATGGTCTCTGTCCAGATCCAAAGAAGACAAAGCTATAACAGACACACCAGATAGTAAGAAGGCAGTAGAGTGTTTTTTAGGTTGTTTGCAGTATCTGTACCACAGCTAGCAGAGGTGGCAGCACCATTGAGACTACTCACTGAACAGTCAGCCGTATTCACATGGCAGAGTCAACAAAAGTCAACATTTCAGTCATTATGATTATAAAGGAAGTTTTATGATGAAGCCACAATACAGTGTGATGCTTCAGAAAGGGCTTGGGGGCCACACTTCTACAACAGGGACAGCCGGTTGCTTTTGTGTCATGCTCATTAACGAAGGCCGAACAGAATTATGCACAAATAGAAAAAGAGCTCCTCTCCATTGCATTTGTGTGTGAACAGTTCACTCAGTATACATACAGGGCTGAAAACAGACAACCATACATACTATCCATAGACTCCTAGTGCCGATTTTCAGTAAGCCTATATATAATGTACCTAAACAACTACAGCAGATGCTACTAGGGCTGCAGAAATACATGCTTATATTACCCTGTGATAGAAATGTATATTTCTGACATGTTTAGTCGGGCATATCTACATGAACAGATCTCAACACGCAGAGCAGATTATGAAATTCTTCAATTACATCAGGAAAATGTACATAGAACTTGAAGAAACTGACCCAGCCAAGCATGTGAGACTCAGTGAGAATGGACTAGTTAATCTCAGACAAGCTACCCTTAAGGATGACACACTTCGGGAGCTAACTAAAGTCATCCACAATGGATGGCCAAAACTCAAGCAGGACATACAACCCTCCATCAGAACATACTGGCCTTACAGAGACAAACTGGTAGCCGACAATAATATCAAGACACACAGTAGTGTGTGTCGTGTGGTCCAAGAAGCTGGCACACCACACCGTGAGTGGCAGGAAGAAAGAAAACGTGATTTTCACACATATGTATCTCTGAGATCCCTTAACCGATTGGACCAAAATTTGTTACAGAAGTACCCGCCTGGTAGGGGAGTCCACATACAAAATTAGAACAAAATCACCTTACAAGATATGAGCAGTCTTTTAATTTCTTTGTTTTTTCTTCTACTTTTTGCACACTTTCCAAAATCTGCGTAAAAAAACTAAAAACTAACACTTCAGCCATTAGGCTGAAATGTGGTACACTTAAAGGGATCATTAAAGTGGATCTCGGTACCACGTTTGGTAGGAATCTGATGAACATTCACAGAGTTATGACCAATTATTTGTGTAAAATAAGGTTGAACCACTGTCACGCCCACAGGGTAAACCCCTTGGAGGAATGAGTTGAAAATTGCTGTGCAGATGGAGTAACCATCATAAGAGTGCCTTTTTGTGGTTTCAAAGGAATTGAGACATGGAGATATAACACAAAACCCACCTTAATTGTGTCACAATTACGTGTTCGAGTTTCGTGATAAAAAACTATCAACTTTCACACCTAGCTCCAGATAAACCGCTTAGAAGAGTGAGCTGAAACCGGTATGCAGATGGAGTAATCATCATAGAAGGAAGTCCATGGAGTAGTATAGAGTAAAAGCCACCTAGTTATAATGCGAAATCCAACTACGTGTAGCAAGTGCACGATCGATATACTCCAATAGTACAGTCACCCTAGCCTATTAGAACATTCAGTTTGTACGCAGTCATCAACTTACTTACTTACATAAATTATATAGTTACTTTGTTGTCTCTATTATTATAATAATGATAGTTTTTATTCCTTTAGTGCTGTTTTTGTTGTTGACCAAAAAAGTACAGAACTTTATAATTACCAGCAACTACATACACTGTAAATAAACTGGATGCTTCCTGAATGGAAATTTCAGCTACAAACAAGTCACATTGTCAGGAGTTCATCTAACCCATAAGAGTTCAGTTATATACCAGTTATTTGGTTAGACAAACAAGTCACCCAGTAGAGAGTTGAGCTACAAACAAATCGCCCTGCGGAGAGTTTAGCTACAAACAGTCATCCTGTAAAGAGTTCAACTACATATAACCAGTAGAGAGTTCAGCTACAACAAGTCATTCTCATTTAGTAGAGAATTCAGGCACAAAAAGTCACACTGTACAAAGTTTAGCTACAAACCAGTCACCCAGTGGAGAATTTATACAGTAAGTTTTGGGAATTAGATCAAGTAACTGAAACATCAAGTGATACTATTGTTAAGTACACCAAGGCTCATTTTGCTAAGTATGGCATATTTGTAACTAGAATTACTGACAATGGGCCACAATTCAGAGCACATTATGACAATTTTATTAAACAGTGGGGAATAAAGCACATTACTAGTTCCCCGTATCACAGTCAAAGCAATGGCAAGGAAGCAGTGAAAATTGCAAAAAAAAAAAAAATTGCTGAAAAAGGTGACTCAAGATGATATAGACATAAACCTGGAAATACAGGCATGGCACAACACAGTGCCACTACAGTGAGTCTAGTGCAAAAGTTGCAGTCATGAAGAACATGGACACAATTACCAACCTCCAGCAAAACTAGCAGGGGGAATAATTCAATGTTGAAAGGTAAAAAAACAATAACAACAAAACAGCAATATGACAAACACCCCCTACAAGTTTCTAACCTATTTCGTTCAGTAGTGATCTTGTTCTGTGGTCTACTCAATGGCTATCACGTGATGTCTAGAAATACATATGCATCCATGCATCACCCAAACAATCATTCTTTGTATGGTTTATTAGCAATGAACCAGTCGTAATTTTGCATCTGGCTTAGAAACTTGCAATACTAAATCCCACAATGTAATACTGCAATATAATGAGTCAAAGTATATCTTATCTTTGAACTCAAAGCCATGAGCACACCCATGATATAGCCCAGGTAACATCTGGGCAGTTAAACACCAAGTGGCATCTTTGAATGCTCCATGCACGCTAAAGTTTTCCATCCCTAGGTGCAACAAAAGCACAGGCAGATTAGGAAGAGATAATGGATATCTTAAACCACACCACAAGTAGGACATCATTATCAATCTGAGGCTGAGGCAAAGCCAAGATCAAGGTGTTAATAACAACAAGATATGTGACTGTCTCTGGGAAAACCGGTCTTATCGCCCATTTAAAAGTATCGAGAAACGTCGGTTTTAAATATTCAGAGTGTTGTAGCTGGCCAATGGTGGTAGCTACGCACACCAAATTTTCACACGTTTCACAACAATTTCTTACCTTCCTGATCATCCACTGAAGAAGTAGCCAACAGCTAAGTTTCCCGCCATTTTAGATAGTTATTAAACCAAGGTTGTCTGTATCAGGCGAGCTCCAGAAGAGTGGGAGATGGGGGCCCTGGAAGGCGGGCGAGATGGTGTTCAAAAATTGAAAAGAAACGTGTTGGGATGAATTAGGCTAAGTTATGGGCCATTCATACCTCAGAGCTGGCTAAAATGAAAGGAAATTTACAGTACAGGTCATTGTCCAGCACCACGGAGCTGTACAACCACACACAGCCATCTCCTGGTTGGCCAGGGTTCCATCAAGACCCCAGACCACTCGTACGGCTTGCCACTGTGCTTTAAAATAGCAGCCAGCAAAAGCAGACCGCTTTACTCTGGTTGACTGTGGCAGTGAAACTTGATAATGCATTCATTAAGCTTTGTGTTTGTGAGAAAAAATCAAACTTCCTGTCTTGGGCGATAAGAACTGTTTTCGAAGATTCAGTCACATTTATATCCTACAAGTACAATAACTGTAACATTTACCTTACACTTTGAGGCACTTGACAAGGTGACAGTTGCTGAAATCAAGGTATTACAAGCAAAGATATCCTATATGTTGTGACACACCTTTTATCCCACACTTTGAAGATGACTTTATGAACAGGGTGACAATTAAGCTACATAAACAAGGTTGTATGGTTTAAACACTTTTGCAATGCTTGTATCATAACATGGCTTCAGGTTGCTTTTGATCCAACTGAATTGTAAATCATGTAAATAAGATTCTCACCTACTGGGGTTTAACTTTCATTACTCCCACTTTTAACATAGTCCCTCAGTGGAATACAAGTACAGAAAGTATACTAATGTACTGAGAATAAAGTGATGAAAAACAGACATTATTAATATAGCATTTCACCTGATAACATGCAATTTAATGTAAGTATTCAAAGTGTGTGATGTGAGCTATGCTGACGATAAATAAACAATGTAGAAATAAGATAATGTATTCTAGGCAGGTATCAATACAATAAATGAAGTGGAGTTTGTGATATTAAGAAGTGCGAGAGAGTGAGTGTCCTACTGCCAGTATATGTAACCAGTACAAGTATTATGATCACTGCTATCAAAATGTTGGTGTCTTGAAATAAGGTAGATAGGTACACAGTGAGAGAATATAAAGGTAGCATAAAACATTACGCATGTATAATATGAGAGAATAAAAGTTGATATTCTGCTACTTCTAAAATACCAGGTGACATACGTACACACAACAGCCCTGGGAATCATAACAATTTCTAGTAAGATAGCTGCTTTACATGTCTAGGAAGGTATATATTTCTGCATGAAATCTTCTTTTGGCATTAATGCTCATGTGTGCTGACATAGGCACTCACCTAACTGTACATAAACAGAAGCCGTGTATTTTGTAATACTATTGATAAGAACTTTAACCATTAGCACTAAAAATGAAGTACAGTAGGGTTGACAATATAATAATAATTTATTGTATGGTGTATGTGTTGACCCTCGGTAACAGCAGTACTGGCTAATCTTAGTCTTTTCATAGGTCCCTATAGTGGGATGATACTTTTAATGTACAGGTGTAACAGAAGTGTGAATTTGAATTATGTCACTTACTCATACTGGTATGTGCTACTGTTATATTATACTTACCACACTTTATGCCGACATCTTCAATATGCTGACAAGTGAAAGAGTCTCCACAAATAGTATATACACAATCCGTATACTTGTCTTCATCTCCAAGACAGAAAGTGTAACAAACCGCAATTGGCAAAGATGAATCATACCTATGTATAAGCAAAATCATAACGTCACTTCGCATACATATCATAAAAATAATGTATGTACTGCATACACAGAACACTTAGAATATCACACACTTCGCACTATATATGTGTCAGCTGTGTAGTTTACTAAAATCATCTAGAGCTATGTGTACACAAATATATGTATGTTTCTATGCAAGCCAAAAAAAAAAAAAACATCAGAGGGAATCTTTGTGCTGTGCTTGAGCTAGGAAGACAACAACCATGTGTAGTGGTAGTACGTAGGTCCCAAACAAAGCTGCTGCTATGTACTTCAAGACCTCATTAGACTGTCTATATCAAAGCATGTCCTAACAGGATTATAAGTGAGTTAACTTACTGACCCAAATACTCAAATAGTAATCCAGATGAGACCTGGATCTGACCCAATTTAAACTAAATAGAGGTATGCATCAAGAGCTAGATTTTAAATATTCACAAGTCCCAAGTTTTACTAGTTAGCCATGCAGTTTAACACTATAGGAAGAATTGTTCGCAAGAGCTACTAAAGACTACAGATTATCAATGATTGATAAGTGGGCATGGCTCAATGTAAGTCTACAGCAACCTATAATTCTCATAAGTGCAAATGATTGATGCCAAACTGATTTCCTACAAGTAGCAAAGAAAACTTAATCCCTCATGATACCATGCATATTCATTGCCCGGCCATCATCAATTTTGCCAACCAGCATAGCTACGTACTAGTTATATGCTACAGTAGAATCATGGCAGTGCACAAACAACCCTGTGACGGTATAATACTACAATACCACATTGTTCAATCATGACTACGGATAAGCTTGACAAAGGTCCGACTCGAATCCAATTGATTGGCATCACGTGATGTATTTAGGGGAATTCCCCTAAAAAGTTTCTTTCACACATCAAGTAGATGCATGTGATACATCACATAAAAATTTTTTGAATTTTCAAAATGGAGTCTTGTGCCTGGCACAGTAAGGCACACTAAATGTCTGAGTCATTTTGGATTCTACCAGTAAGACATATTTTGTTCCATGACATTTCAGTTCAAGCATGTTTACAGAAAGTGTCTCATGCCCACGGTACGCATACTGCCAATGAAGGTGGAAAGAAGCAAATGCTGTTGTAAATGATGATACACTTGATGATATATGCCATGGAGGGTGATGGAACAGGAAATGGAGAAGTCATTGTGAAGCGTCACGTGCACTGATTAACAGCGTTTATGTGGTTAGCTACTAAATGAAAGGTCTGGAACTAGGCAAAAATCTAGTGAATTAATTGTTTATGGGATTGCCAAATCTTGGGAATTTCTAGGGATTTCCAATATGTTTGCTGTAAGTACAAATTTCTTAGATTTCTTCGAATTTCAAGATTGATTTATCGTATTTTAAGGCAGGAAAAGTGGCTCCAGAGGGTTCAAGCTGGAGAGGTTACTCTTGCAGTATGACATTTATTATAAAGCTATATCTTCTGCATTGTTTGTGTAGGTGTGTGCCGCCCTCTTGAGGTTAGCTTTGAAGGCCATCTAAGGGAATGTGTAGCCCACTGGGATTTCAGTCTAGACTCCTTTCTATAGCCAAGGGTATTACTTGATGGATTCACTGAGGAGTACAGTACCACCCAGAGGTAATGTCACACTCGCAAGCAGTTGACACTCGTTTAGCCAATTTTCAACCCGCGATTTCTTTGACATGTGTGTACTAACTAACTCACCACGTGTAGCCACGCAAACACAAAACAGTTGAGTCTATTAAAGAAAATCCTATGTGACACCAAAGCCAGCAAAGTATGTGACTATAGGACTTTCCCTGGCAGGTGGCAGTGCATGATGCCAAACTCTTAAGGAAAGCATCAGCAGTTGGTCCACAGCCACCAGCAACTGAAAAGACAAGAGGTAAGAAACATCCCATCTACACATGGTTATTGTATCCACACCGAGATTCACACTTACAGTACTGCCCAACGGTAACATTACAATCTCTCGCGAGTGCTCAAATCCAGGCCACGACTTGACACGATGCATGACTGGAATACATCACATGCAAAGACACGCGGTTACTGGAGCAGCCACCAGAGGGAGCTCGCGTGTCGCGATGATTGACCTGGCTATGCATAAGGGGTATCTCCATCCTTAATTTGGACATTTTATATTCATTTTTGTCTTTGTTTACTTTTAATAGCACATTAAAATTTTAAATTAGAAAATAACCATGGTTATATATAGTTGTTACTGAAGTACATACGTAGCCAGTACTCATAGTCAAACACCTGCCATCACAGGAGTAGCAACTTTTCTAACTCAGTAGCTACCAGGAAACTACTTTTACAGAAATCAGGATAAAAGAATCATCATCACAATGCAAGAACAAGATACGAGGGATATCCGTTGAATCCAGATGTTACATATAAGATCATTTACATCATAGATTTGTAACCTAAAACATACAGTACCAAGATACTAAGGATTTCAAATGTGGCAAAGGAGATTTTAAGGGAGTCGTGGACCCCTCGCTACTCTATCTATGCAAACGGTACATTTGTTATAACTCGGTGAGACCAAACTACTTGTAAACTCGTTACTAAGCAGCCTGCTACTTAAGGCATATGCCAGGTTGCCTGGTTCATACATTAGCACCCCTGACCTTCATTTAGGGCACAACGTTTATTTCAGTATATCGTAGGTCTTTACTACCAGTTGGCTGTAATTGTAATTGTAAATTATGGATAGAGGTGTAAGCCTGTACATCCAAATCATTCATATACTTATCATATATTACATTTATGTGGTGTCTGTCCAGAAGGTTCTTAAACTGATTTGGGGAATTGGCATCAATCACTGACTAGGGTAGAGAATTTCAATCATTAACTGAGAAAAAAGATTTTGATAAACAATTTGTGTGATTTCATATTGTCCTCTTGTTGATGTGATTGTAGAAAGTGACAAAAAAGCTTCTGTACTAATATCATAGAAATTGTTAATCGTTTGATATCTTGTAATTCAGATATGATGAATTGTTTTTGTTTGTCCCAGGATCATTGATTTTGATATCACATGATGTTCACCAGTAAGCAAAAAAAAAAAAAAAAAAAAAAACAGGTACAAAGAAAATTAATTTAATCCAGCAAACAACAAGCAATGAAACGAGAGGCCATCTACACCTGCAGTTCAACGATTGTCGGTAATGGATACTGTAACTACCTGTGAAAAAGACCACAGCTATAAGTTATAGAATAGCAGAGAAGGAAAAATACCGTGTGTATGGGTCACTTCAAATGTGTAAGCAGGTGGAATAAAAAGTCAATCTCATTGAGGATGCTGAAAGGACCAAATACCGCGTGTATGGGTCACTTCAAATGTGTAAGCAGGTGGAACAAAAAGTCAGTCTCATTGAGGATGCTGAAAGGACCAGTGATGTGGGGAAGTTGCGGGCATACTGGAGAGTCCGGTTCGGAAGTTGTGCCACTACCGGCGTTGTGGGCAGGAGCCGGAGTGGCGAGACACGTGGCCGGTGGGCGATGAAATAATTCTTTATTCAGACGATGGATTAACCAGTTACCTTAATGCCTGCCCGGTGAGTTCTTTTCATGCATTGCTGTGCGCAACTTGTATGTATGCCAGCAAACCGATGTGTTATTCGTCTCAGCTGTAAAAGCCACGAAACAAGATAGTTAATCATTTATTATTGGTCCCAAATCGCTGTCTGCCATCATTAAATCAAACTGCTACCAGAGCCCATCATGATCAGAAATTTAATCATATACAATCTTCAGTAAACACATATCTCTATTCATTCCTACCCAGAACTATTCCCCATTGGAACGATCTATGTATCCCAAATCTATCTACCATTGATCTTGAAACATTTAAACAATCAACTACTCCTACTTTATAAACTGTAACTTAGCACTTATTGTATTTATTGTAACTTAGCACTCACTGTAATTTAGTACTCATTGTAATTCTAGCACTTATTGTAACTTACCACTTACTGTAATTTAGCACTAGTTGTAACCTAGCACCTATTGTAACTTAGCACTTATTGTAACTTAGTACTAATCATTATTGTAACTTAAATTATAGGCACTTATGTTATTGTAACTTAAACTAGGCACTTATGTGTACGTACCTTGTACATTAGCGTAAAAACCCTGTTGGGTGTTTGCTAATCAATAAATAAATTAAAAAAATAAAGAAACCTCCGTGCGGAATGCCCCCGCGCGTTTGGGGATACTCAGTGTAGGCATGCAGAGGGTAGATTTATTTGTCTTGAGTTGTGTACTAGGCATTAAATAAGATAATCTTCGACAACAATTACCATAAATGATTTTGTATACGTATGCGTCGCTGAACCGGCTCGAGTGGGGGCGTGGCCGGATGCGAAAACACGTCATTTAGTTTAGGTACAGGGTACTAAGCTGGATGTGCCTGTTGTGGTTAATACACAAATAATGATTGGGCTTGGTGAGTGAAGTTAATATTGCATGACAAGCACTGATTTCAATAGAGCAGTCACACTGATACTGCTGCACATAGCTATTGTTAGTGTCATGGAGTATTGTGTAGTTGTTTTAAGTTTCCATTATTATTCAGACAAATACTATACCTCTAAATAATGTTACTAAATGTTGGGTTTATACCTCTTCCAATATTATCTCAGCAGTCAGTATATAGTACATCGCTAGTATATTGTCCTAATGGGTGTACCACATTGATGCAAAGACACATGACATATTTAAGGAAGGAACTATACCTGTCTTTGTTTTTGGGATTATTGACAGAGATGCAAGCACATGCAGTATGTGCTAGGGCCGAGCGATACTGCCATTTTGGTATCACCATCAATACCGGGGCCACTATTCATGATGCTGAATAGTTCACGATACTTACAAATAAGTCAATCATAGCTGGTGCTACATAGTGTACTGCTCGGCATTCCTTCAGGAAGTCTTTAAAGGTAACATCACTATCATCCTAACAGTTATTGTAAAACATTTTTGAGGTTATGTAATGGTGTTCACACCTCTCTGCAGGTTATGACTTAGAAGGATTCTTAGCCTAGTACTGCATAACAAATGGATTTTAGTAGCAGTGGTGTGCAGGCATGGTATCACAATGGTTGATGGCAAAATATTTCAATAATGATATTTTTCAAAATATCGTGATATATTGTTAAAGCTCGGCCCTAGTATGTGCAGTAAAGACTGTCCACCATTGGGATTGTTAGTGCTCCATAGGCTGGAACTCTGTTATGGCATTTTTGGTGGTTAGTAGTGCTCACTGTCAGTTAGTTGGCAGTGCTGAATTTGGCCTCAGCTAGCTGGATGGACTTTCATTATCATAACCTTCACATGGTGTGGTTAAGAGGGTGCATATTAGTATTTTAGTCAAAGAATAAAATATAATAAAAAACATGCAACAAGTTGTATTTACTCTTGTATAAAACATAATATATATTGGCCACCATTGTGCAGTGCTTACAACACATTGCACACGATTACATGGACTTCCTATCTTCTGATTTCATTAACTCCGTCATCAATCCTATCCCGCCCCCTCCCAATATATATATACAGTAAATGAATAGTTGCAACACTTCCATCTTTTGTTTTCTGTCTGTGGCCTAGCTAGTTCATGATGCCTCCTCAATATGAATCGATACTTCGTTGCCTACTCTTGGTGGCCTAGTGAGGAATGGACATTTTCTACCTGGGACTCAGATTCTTGAATCCTCTATCACAACATCTTGCACAATCATTCATTCTTATAGGTTGTATCCCATCTCTGCCTTGTTATCAATGCAGGGATCAGTGTTTTGGCTAGTGGTGCAGTGTGGGGTTCCTATGTATGTGCGGCTTGGAGGGAAAGGCTGTAGCCTTTCTATGGCCTTAGAAATCCCTGTGGCTTCAAAGTTGGGAATCCCCAGGTATTTTGCCCCCAAGCCTCATGCAATTGGGAGCCACAATTTGTGGCTGATCATATCAATGGTCCTATTGAAAAATTGTATAGGAGAACCATGGAACCCTGCACAACTACCAAAACAACCACCATCATTGGACGGCGGTTGACAAGTGAACAATATCAGCTTGGAACAAAAGGCTGATGGTTTGTGGTTCTCTATTAAACGACCGACATTAACATATAGTTAGTGGGTATACGTATCAATTTGCATGCCATGCAAACAGCATTTGTTTACACTTACACTATAGCACAGCTAACTACCTTGTGTGCATGCATTTTTAATTTTTTTTATAATGCCTCACATGAATGTGAGCGTGTTTGTATGTGTGTATATAGTTGATACTAGCAATGCCTAACCATCAAAAATTAGTTAGCTACGTCCCTGGACCTGACCCGTTTACAATGCTGGTCCCAAACGCTACTAAGGTGCATTTCATAGCCTCAACAATAACACCACTTTATGAAAGTGACCATGTCAAGTAATTACTGACTTTCAGAGTGGTACTACATGAACCATATATATACATACACATGGTAGCAGTTCATAGTAGCAATACTTAAGCCGAAATTATTATAGAATATAATACTCACTCTCAAAAGAAGCCGTAGAAGGTAATGACTAGGGTATCACCAAGTACATACTGATTAGAAGCAACATCTAGCAGTGCAAAAATCAGGCCCACAGCCCAAGTGGTTATTGAGTTACGCTTGTCTGAAGGCATCAGGCAGGAAATTAGTTAGTAGAAAATTCTGCTACTGTACTATAAATTTAAAAAAAAAATTTTTGTAGTGACTTATCGGAAATGTCTGTAGACACTTTTGGAATTGCTTATACCACACCAATACTTGCAAGGTGCCATAAAAGTACTGTGAGGCTATTTTTGGGATGATATTTTTGGCCAGAAAAAGCCAAAACCTTCATGATCCCTATACAGTACTATCGTATTGTATGATACATTCTGCCAATTGTGTCGTTACTGCTTTGTCTTTACTCATGATTGGTATGGCTACAGAATATATTAATTAAATACATGTATCACATATCATGACAGCTCAGGCACGCCCCAACTTGCTTTAGTATCTGTCTAGTTAGTGCCATCATTGTTGGATCTCTGGATCTACATGTATACAGCAAACTGGCAAACGTAAGCGTAGCATACAGATCACAATCTACTTTGTTTGCCTTAGTATGTATTTGATACATTCAGAACTGTGACAGTAAAATATTTACTAAACTATAGTTGTGAAACTTTCTTCTTTTTTTTGCTAGCATTGATCAAAGCAAGCATTACATGTCCTGCATGATCTATCAGGGATGAACATTACAGCAAAGACTGTTCATACTATCTTTCTGATTTCAATATCAATGTACCTCCAATGAGGGGAATTATACCTTAAGTTTGCGAAGAATACAATAAAAAGTACATTATGAATTGCACTGATGTGGTTGTCCTTCAACTTGTCTGTCCTAAAAAAATTATTTGCTTGAATAAAGAGAGAATTGTTCTGATACTATATATTACAGTACCAGATAAATATTTTTAATTTTTATGTAGGAGTATATTACTTAAATTCCCTAAGCAACTTCTTCAAAAGAAAATTTCCCTACTTTCTACTCATCTATTACTTGCAGTCTGTCATAACAATCAGTAGATATTAAGTCTGTACATATTACATAATCAAGTAATCACTGATTGTATGTTTAGAGAAGCAAATGATGATGTGAAGTTACTGGAACATGGTTGAAGCAAGACATCAGACAAATTTCACATGTTTTCCAATCACTATCAGATCATCACAAGGGGAAGCCCAAGGTCACAACTCATACCATATCAGTTGGTTAATACATTCTTACAAACCACAAGTGTATACCCCCTCTGCTGTACTGAATCCTTATAAAAGCCTCTGTACTGATCTTTGCAGCTGCAATACACAACATGGCGGTCAGACTAATAAACTAGTCCATGCAGATAGTTACCCTTAAAATTCTTGTTGTTATCTTTTAGTTAGACACTCTCCCCATACAAAAAGTTTGAACTCATGGTAAGGCCATTGTATACAGGCGTATGTACAGCAATACTGGTACCACTAACCAATAACATTATTTTTGCTACAACTTCTCAACATCAACAAGTACAGCAAAGAGTTATAGTAGTATACATGCAAACTGGATACCGGGCTTCGATAAACGTAGCTTTTGCTCGGATATGTAGTAACTTTAGTACTGACTTTAGTACACACTTCCAAGGGCATAATATAGACATGCGTAGGTTTCGTATTCCCTTAAACAATTCTTTTTGTAATTTTCCTTGCCATGCCCACTTTTGGCATTTGTCATACGTGGTTATGTGTATCCAGGGGCACACCATACTTTATATATATTCATGCCTGTTCAAACATCATTTAATGATGATTCCTGCTCTTCGTTATAATTTAATTTGCAGTGCCCACCTAGGTCATTAAGCTATGTTATGTACCTTAGCATAATTTATATTGATAAAGTAAGACTTTGAATCAAACTGAACTTTGGGGATTGGGCGGCTTCTTGCCAAAAGTTATAAATGTTCACGAATTAAATGTTATCAAATTTACGTGTCTGTATCTTATTTGTCATCTTCTATCAAAGTTTGTTGGTTGATGAAATAGTAATAGCTATGAGATATGAATTTAATATGCTCGCTATGCTGTCATGGCCTGGCTACCACTTGCCAGATTAACAGAAAAAGAAGTTTCCAGTACTCCCCAAAAATTAAATCCTCAGTCCTCCTGGCAGCCCTTTTGGCAACTTTCCAAGTTCATCTTGCACAACAGTTCAGCAAAAATCAACCATGAAAGCAGAAATCAATCACAAAACAGAAGTCAACTTAGAAATCAGAAAGCACTCTATGTATGAAATCACATTGTGATTTTGAAATTTTATATGCTATGATTTTGATTATTATTATTATTATTATTATTACTAGGACCGTGTCACATACAACCAAGTACATACACCAATGTGACAGCTCCCTGGTGAGGCTATTAGGTGGTGAAGGCACGATCCCCAAATCATCTCAATATGTCACAGTAGTGACAGATACAACACAATAGTGGCATCGTAACTAAAGGCCACCAGTAGCTAAAGTGCTAGTACATCATTGGTGTGGTAATGGTACAGTGATGTGTACACAGTGTATGCATACAAAACCTACAGGAGATGCACAATACTGTAGGAGTATACAAGCCAGGTGAACCAGATAAAGGAAGACAGCAAGCAAGCCAGAGCCTAGTAAGCTAGGTAAAGGAAAAATGTACAATAATACAAGAAAACATTTAAAACATACCACGCTCTTACAATACATTAGTACAAACAGACAATCAAACCACTAGCAAGCCAGAAAAATAAAATAAAATATGTACATTACAATACAAACAAACATACCTGTCCTTGTGCAGCTGGCATGTCAAACCTATTCAGGTGTCCTGCAGCCAAAGATACACGGAGCGCATCCACTGGCAGCTGGCATGGTGACTTGAGACTTAGTGTGCCAGCTGGCAACACTTTCAAATACAATTGAACAGCAATTCGCTTGTCTAAATAGCCACTTGAATCTGATTGGTAGTAGGTATATCACATGCTGTTTTGATCGGCATTAAATAGAATTGTCGTACGTTTCTATCACCTCCATGGAAACATTCACCCATTATACGATTATCTCTTCATACAACATGGATTCTATTCACAGTGAGTGCGAAGCCTTAGGCCTTGTAGTTTTCTCAAACATTATATATTAATTATTTATTTATTTATTTTATTATTTATGACGTAATTTTAACCGTGTTTCGTATTATTCTTAGTACTTGGTTGTATAATTACTAGGACCGCGTCACATAAAACCAAGTACATACACCAACATTGCAACCTACCCATTGGGCAAGTATAAACAGTGCCATAGGCAGTACTCAGAGCAGTGTGTGTGTACCGGTGGAAATGATACATATGCATACGTACACAGGCAAGGGAGTTTAACTGGCCGCATCAGAAAACCACAATACTAAAACACAACCTACACAAAAACCAAGCTATATTGAAAGTAAAGGTGGACCGATACCGATACTAGTGGTATCGGTATCGGATCGGTATCAGTAATACAAGGTACAGATACCACAGTAGACACTCACCATTTTTATTTAACCATCTCTAAGCTAAGTTTCCAGTAGCTAATAATTTAGTTGAGCTAATCAGTAACTTAGTTGAGCTAACAAAGTAGCGAAACAAAGCCTTTGTTACTCTTTTCCAAGTATTGCTACAATTGCTCCGTGTGTATTCTAATATATTAGAACATGTGAATCCTTTGTAATTAAATGGTAGTGCAGTTGTTCCTCAAGAGATGAGTTTATGACTACTTGGCTTGCTTTTTCATGAAAAGGTTTGGTTGAAAAGCTGTAACAAACATTGTACAATTATCGGCCGCCCACGCAATTAATTGCCTTATCAATAAGCTTACTAGAAAACTACCTCGAATCAAGAAATTTGTAATCCACAATGATGTTTATCATGTTTAGCTGTTATACAATGAATATTTTAAAACTTGAGATCAATCAATTACTGCGATATTTTAATAGCTAGCTATGTATCACAACAATGAAATTTCTATAATAAACTTGTCTAGGCTTCAATGTATAGTATCGGTATCGGTATCGGCAAATAATTTCAGTACAAATACTCGTATCGGAAATATCGGTAAAAAGTGGTATCGGTTCATCTCTAATTGAAAGTAGCTATATATTGTATTTGTGACGTGTCTCTCAAGATGACTCAGCAGTGAAGTGAAGCTATGCAGAACAAGGGACATGGTGAAGTCACAATTAACAATTGATCCCAATCAAGCCAATATGGCAAAACAGACTCTGTTGTAACTAGAGGCCACAGGTGATGTGCCAGTATATCAGCGGTGTGGCATTGGCACAGTGATCAGTCTATAATATTATGCATACAGCCATGCACAACATACAGGAGATAGTTACACATTGTTGTATATGCAGTACTGCATCGGCTTCTTGTTTAGCTATCATACAGACTCACATGCAATAGAGTAGTAGATAAATCCAGTGAAAATAATTCCAGCCGCTAGCAAGCCAGATGAAGGATGAAGATGTATAATACAACTACTGGTACAAGTATTACATTACTCATTACCTTGTTTTTCCAGCTGGTTGTTTATGAGCGCATCAGCTGGTATCCCAACTGGTCATCAGCTGGTTGTTCACTGCATGACGCTTGGAGCACATATCCTGCACACAAGATACACAGTTACAAACATTTAAACATACTTGTAATGCTGTTGTTTACCAGCAAAGTGGCCTCTGGGCTCTCCGTGGACGTTTACTAATCTTCTCCTTGGAGCAGTCTGTAATTAAACAAGGGTGTGGTGCCGGGGCGTTATATAGAATTACACGTACGGTAAAGTCATCAGCACGAACAGGCGTACTTATTATACGGTTGTGCCTTCATTCACAGGCAAATCTATCCCCGCTTAGTTCATGTCTCTAGGCCTCGTAGTTTTCTCAAACATTATTTATTTATTTATTATTTATTTATTCATTCATTATTAATGATGTAATTTTAACCGCATTTCGTATTATTCTTAGTACTTGGTTGTATAATTATTTATACTGTGTACTGTGCAGGAATCATGATGCACAGGTGTGATTATAAAAGTGCATCCAAATCATTATAAAACTCAGTGTATAAAAGGTCCGACTATGTAAGTGTTGGACCCTTCATCCACTATGTGAGACATGGGCAGTTTGACGTTCACTACCATGGATACTTTATTACACATGCACACTAGTGTGTAAAGGATCTGTGACATTACCGACTACACACATATTATACAATAGATAATATACTCACTCTGGGATAACAAAACCACTGAAATCATCATATCCTAATTGTTTACACGCCGCATTTCCAGCATTATCATCAAATCCATCATCACACACTGTACCCCACGTGCCGTCACTCAACTGAAACTCCAGTCTGCCAGAGTCTCCTCCTCCATTAATCCTTAGTTCGCCAAATCCTACGAGAACAACTCGCCTAACGAGCGCCTACTTACGCCCACAGTTATCTTCCCCCCCATCCCCAATCATTACCTGCAACGGTAGGAAAGACAAAAGCTACGAACACAAGGGTGAGGATTATTTTAACCAGAAGTTTCATTGAATCTCGCATGTCTCGCAATGAATCGTCTCAACGGACCCAGTCTCGACATGGATTACGTCACCACCAAGTCGCGTGCCGCCTGGACGAGGCCCGGCCAGAGGAGGTTGGACGCGCTCTAAGCGCCACATAAATATATTGCCCTTAATTGCATTCTCTGTGACAGACCCTTTGTAGTCATGGTTTAACTTGCACAATCTGCCTTGGCTTATACACGTGTGATCAACTTAGAGGCTTGGCTAAGGGAAGTGTTGTAATGTCTGAGTTTGGCATAATAGAGCAGGCAATGATTCTTAAGGTCATCACTTTAATTTTATATGTACATATGTCACACATTGGTGATTCCAATTGATGTGCTGCAAGATGAGTTTTTGGAGATACAATGTAGGGTTGGAATGAATGTACAGATAAATCCTCCGAAACTCTTGAAAATGTTACCAAAGCTTTGTTACAAATGTCATGTCAACAATTAATGCACACAGCTGATGGTTATTAGGGGTACTGTACACTGTAGTAAAAACTCGTACACTTCATTATAGCTCCAGTACAACCATTGTTTAAACATACAGTGGAACCTGTTAATCAGGACACTTGAAAATGAGTACACCTGTATAACCTGGATGCATGGTAATGGTCTCAAAATGTCCGTTTGCATGCAATCTGACTTGGAAAATCAGGACACCTTGATAATCTGGACACTTTTGTTCGGTATTAATACACAGGGGTTTCACTGTATAACTAACCAAAAAAATATGTAAATGGCAGCTCCCAGAAGGAGTGACTATACTTGTGCAACTGGTTTAACTTGTTAGTATCCATGGTAACGAAGCTTTGGTGCGGTAAAGCAGTATCCAAAAGTTATTGTCTTAACCCTAATACAAAGTAGTCAGGATAAATTACCTGCAGCATTCTAACATTTGCGTTAGTCTTTTAAGGAGGTAAATAGTTGTTGGAAGTCTTCCAATTTCCCTAAGCAGTCTCTGTGGTGTGTGGCCACAGCACTTTTTTTTCTTTGTCATTGAGTTGGGTAGTATCTGGTACAGTTCAAACCTCATACACACTTGCATTCGTACACTACTCAGCTTATATTATTGTGTAATAGAAAGCAATATGATGAGCAGCAGTCACTGAGAGTAAGAATAATTTGTTGTTTTTTTTCTCCCATGAAACAAGCATGAGTTATGTGCATTTGATTACGTTGCGGTATAACATAACTTTATCATTGCTGTTTCTAAGCTTCTTGCTTAATAGCATTGATGTATACAACTGTACCTTGATGAATGCCCCAGTTCATGGTGAACAGAATGACACAAGTACCAACTCTATAGCCTATTGTACTCAAGACTTGTGATCGATTAAACAAAGTGCCTGTAAATTTCTGTACAAGTCGATTGTTTTGCCCTTCTCGATGTCTATTGCTACAACTCCGAAATTACTTACCGGATAATGCTGAAACTAACAGCCCATTGGTTTTCCAACTAAAAAAGTCAGAAATTAAAGAAAATGCAGACAAGTCAATTTTTTGCTCAGCGGGTCACTTATTGTCTGCTATCCTCCAAGATTAAAATATGCTAGGAGCTGATTATAATAATTCCATTCCCTAATGTTTTTGCACTAACTTATGTAAACTATCTGTATGTTGTAATGCTATATATGGTAATGCTATATATGGTACTGTAGCACCATAAACAATTATTACTTTTGAAAGAAGTATTAAAGAAATGCTGGCTAAAAATGTGTTGGGTGTTACCTTAATTAAATACAGTTGGCATGCATTGAATGAACCTCACTAATAGGGCCATGTGGCTAGGGATATATTATGGCCTCGGCAATGGAGCAGTATGTCCCATACACATTAACGTATGTAAGGAAATTTTGATGTCAGAAAAATTTGATGAATCGACAAATTCATATGTTTATAAGCACCTTTAAAAGTACAGGTTTTGTCTACAATTTCTTGATTTTCGTCAATATTTTATTCGTCAAATCTGCTGAAGTGTGAATTCGTCAAATTTTTCTTACATCAAAATTTCCTTGCATACGGTAGCTATGTTCGGAGATGGCCACTATATCAAAGTAGTCTTATTAAACACATGGCTTCTAAGTGAGGTGTTATGAAGTATAAGCAACTACAGTGGAACCTCTCTAAAAGGACCTCCGTATAAAGGGCACTGAACATTCAGTCTCTTGATAGTGTACAGTTGATAGTGTACAGTTTTAGAATGTCCCTTTACAAAGCCTCTACCAATACAATCATACCCCTGAAAACACAACTACCAATATAGTTTCCACACAGGGATTATTCACCACCAGATCCCCATAATAAAATGTGCCTATTGGAAGCTAAGCATTGTAGATATCTAGATACATAATATTATTCATTTCATCATTGCAGATGGATTTTGTACTTACAACCATAATACCATCTACTTGGAACCAGGGATGACGTCTTTCATTTGTAATAATGACATACTGAAAACTTCCACAGATGTCCCTGCTCTGAGTCACCAGGGAGGGATGACTGTGCTAGCACAGTAGCCAAAGACTTTGCTTTGTGTGTGTGTGTGTGTGTGCGTGCGATATTTATGTGATATGATAGTGTACAGTAGTTGTGTCCACATTAGGTCTTGTGTAACATGTGACCTGTACTGAACTCAAGACTTTTATTACTTAATCATGTTGTAGTTATTAGGTTTTGTATGACATCATTAATGGTTACCACTTGTATATATAGTATCTATTAGTTAGTTGTCATGTGGTTGTGTTATCAGTTTTATTTGTTACTATTAAAAGTTATTATTGCATGTGATAAGTCAAGGGACTGGTTAACTAAAGTACTAGAGGGTACATTACACGACCAATCCCCTAATTATATTCCAATATGTTTACAGATTTAGTTTACTACATCAAGTTGCTGGGTGTCAATAGCAGACACTACCATATGACACATACACAGACTATAACTACTGGACCTCAACGAGTCAACCTAATTTATGAACAGGTTACTGTGATCAAGTCTATAATTATGCAGAAGTTCCAAATGAAGCAGCTCACACTTCATGTTATATAATAATGCTTACAATTCCCATTAAATATTTCTCTAGGTCTACACAGGAAGTGTCTTGATGATAACCACAAGGTCTGTACATAATATACCGCTTACAGGATATGCATGTTATCTACTGATAATCCAGCTTTCTTTGTACTGCAACTGGTCCTTTCGAGTTGTAGCTTTTTGTTTTCCTTATAAAGTTTTTGAGCCCAGCTTCATGTACCACACACAGTACATGGTGTCCATTAGCAAGAACCTTCATACACTTGAAATCATCTTTAACACTTTGTAAAGTAACTCAGTTTAGTTTAGTGCTTACTCCATACCCTATGGTCTATGATATAAGTTATGTCCATGTGTAGGTAACATCTTCTGTGTAAGCCGGACCAGAAAGGAATTAAGAACAACAATCGTGTAACCATCAAAATAATAATGTATCTCACTATAATTGTATAAAGAAATGATGTAACTAAAACAACTAAACTTCATCCCTCAGTAAAGTGTACCTAAATACAATTTCATAAATGTACTCTTGGGAGGAGGAGCCGTCTGTCTGCTAGCATCATTACTGCTCACGGCTGTGTCACTTCATCCAGTGGTCATGTATAAGCTATGGAGTAGAGTGTATAATAGAGTAGTGGTCACATGGCAGCATGTTTATAATAATGTGTGAATATCACATGTGCCTTGTGGCGCTTATGATCATGAGCTCCTGATACAGTGAAACCTGAACACATGCATCATCGACATTGTTTCCTAATAAGACTTTGTAAGTTGATGAGCTAACCATCCTGACATTTTTTGAGCTTTAATTGATCTAGTGTGTGGTATTCATAAAATTAGGGTGAGAGATTTCACTGTGCAAGTTGCCCTTTGTAATGTTTTGGGCGATAGTCAGACTTACTGAGTGTTACTAAACTGGGAATGGAGTGTAATATTGCCCACTCACTAACTATATTCACACCATTATAATGACCTGTACTATGACCCTGTACTTACCCTATCACTCACATCAACTTCACGATGAATCTGTGTAGTTTACCAGAGTGAAGGTCAGCTAACATCATACCGCAAACAATATATGTACACATACAACAATGTAACTGCATCATAACTGGCAAAGCCGTTTTTCACTACCAGTGCATGCAAACACATGCTGTTACAAACAGCCATACTGTACAACCAAACACTCGAGACACAAAACAGATAATGTGTTTGAAACTGTCAATAGTAATCGACGGTAAAAGCCTAATTTTGATGAAATAAAACAGAATACTATAAACTAATATAATTTGCAGTATGTACGTGAAGACAGTTCCGTACAATGCTGAGGATAATACTCCTTATAGATCCACTAGGGAGAAGGAATTTCACTATTTTTACATCACTATTTTTACAAGTAACAATAATGATCAACATGTCATATAGAAGTACTCATGTCAAAGCACATTAAAATTTCACAAATCAAACTCCACAGCCTTCGTGACGTTATTGTTAGGTAACAAGTGTATCACATGAGCTGGCTAACATGGATCTTGTGACCTTAATTTCAATACTAACATTCTAAACAATATCTGAGCACTTGCAGTATTTATTTCAGCATTAAAAGTAATTTTCTTTTGGAACATGAGGTTCATGTTTGACGACCTGAATGAAGAACAAAAAGTGTATCGTTCAAGTTGAGTACGTAACTAATCAAATCATTATTTTCTTGTCTTCAGACTAGTTTGTTAATTTACTGAAATTAATTAAGGCTGGCAAAAGTAATTTCTGCCAGACCCTCAACACATTTACTTTCATACATACTGCACTGTATGTGGACTTAGTTCGTAGTCCCTTGTATGTTGTGCTGTAAAGCCTATCTAATCCAAAACAGCCAAGCTGTAAAAAAAGTGTGCGGCCCTCAGAAAGGCTATGGTGAAAAAAGATGTGAAATCCAAGGTGGCGGCCAAGAAATGGCTGTGATGGTAGGTTAATGGTAAAAATTTTAATAATGACAATTCAGGTAAATTTTGTGAAGCGGCACAAAAATTCACCTGAATTGTCGTTATTAAAATTTTTACCATTAACCTACCATCACAGCCATTTCTTGACCGCCACCTTGGATTTCACATCTTTTTTCACCATAGCCTTTCTGAGGGCCGCACACTTTTTTTACAGCTTGGCTGTTTTGGATTAGATTTCATTTCTTTTTGTATTTGTATACCCCAAAGCCGGCCTATGGCCAGCTTTGGGACTTTTTTAACCTATGTTTTTGTTCTTTACTACAGGAAGAAGAAAAGATGAAGTACATGTACTTTAAATATTTTATCAGTAAATGTACAAATTATATATATAATAAATATGTGACCGGATTTGCGAAAAGGGGCCTTCCACACACATCCAATTTGCCAACTTTGACAATTGATAACTTCAGATTGGAAAGAGCTATTGCCTTGAAATTTGGGCAGTGGTGATTTCTTTGCAGCTAAACTCTGTACAAGGTAATTTCTTCTAGCTGATCTTTCTACAGGGAGATTTGTTTGTAGCTGAACTATCTACAAGGTAACTTCTTCTAGCTGATCTCTCTACAGGGTGATTTGTTCGTAGCTGAATT
Source organism: Dysidea avara (assembly GCF_963678975.1). Taxonomy (NCBI): domain Eukaryota; kingdom Metazoa; phylum Porifera; class Demospongiae; order Dictyoceratida; family Dysideidae; genus Dysidea; species Dysidea avara. The sequence goes on from NC_089276.1 coordinate 19,711,961, forward strand.
CTGTACAGGTGATTTGTTTGCAGCTGAGCTCTTTACATAAATGGTTTCTTTGTAGCTGAACTCTCTACAAAGTAACTTCTTCTAACTGATCTTTCTACAGGATGATTTGTTTGTAGCTGAACTATCTACAAGGTAATTTCTTCTAGCTGATCTCTCTACAGGGTGATTTTTTTGCAGCTGAATTCTGTACAGGTGATTTGTTTGCAGCTGAGCTCTTTACAGAATGGTTTCTTTGTAGCTGAACTCTCTACAAGGTAATTTCTTCTAGCTGATCTCTCTACAGGGTGATTTGTTCGTAGCTGAATTCTGTACAGGTGATTTGTTTGCAGCTGAGCTCTTTACAAAATGGTTTCTTTGTAGCTGAACTCTCTACAAAGTAACTTCTTCTAACTGATCTTTCTACAGGGTAATTTGTTTGTGGCAGAATTTTCTACAGTGTGATTTCTTTGCAGCTGAACTCTCTACAAGGTAATTTCTTCTAGCTGATCTCTCTACAGGGAGATTTGTTTGTAGCTGAACTATCTACAAGGTAACTTCTTCTAACTGATCTTTCTACAGGGAGATTTGTTTGTAGCTGAACTATGTACAAGGTAACTTCTTCTAGCTGATCTTTCTACAGGGTGGTTTGTTCGTAGCTGAATTCTGTACAGGTGATTTGTTTGCAGCTGAGCTGTTTACAAAATGGTTTCTTTGTAGCTGAACTCTCTACAAGGTAACTTCTTCTAACTGATCTTTCTACAGGGCAATTTGTTTGTGGCAGAATTTTATACAGGGTGATTTCTTTGCAGCTGAACTCTCTACATGGTGGTTTCTTTGTAGCTGAACTCTCTACAAGGTAACTTCTTCTAGCTGATCTCTCTACAGGGTGATTTGTTTGTAGCTGAACGATCTACAAGGTAACTTCTTCTAGCTGATCTCTCTACAGGGTGGTTTCTTTGTAGCTGAACTCTCTACATGGTGGTTTAATTCTTTGTAGCTGAACTCTCTACAAGGTAATTTCTTCTAGCTGATCTCTCTACAGAGAGGTCTGTTTGTAGCTGAACTATCTACAAAGTAACTTCTTCTAACTGATCTTTCTACAGGGCAATTTGTTTGTGGCAGAATTTTATACAGGGTGATTTCTTTGCAGCTGAACTCTCTACATGGTGGTTTCTTTGTAGCTGAACTCTCTACAAAGTAATTTCTTCTAGCTGATCTCTCTACAGGGTGATTTGTTTGTAGCTGAATTCTGTACAGGTGATTTGTTTGCAGCTGAGCTCTTTACAGAATGGTTTCTTTGTAGCTGAATTCTCTACAAGGTAACTTCTTATAACCGATCTTTCTACAGGGCAATTTGTTCATGGCTGCATTTTCTACAGGGTGATTTCTTTGCAGCTGAACTCTCTACATGGTGGTTTCTTTGTAGCTGAAATCTCTACAAGGTAACTTCTTCTAGCTGATCTCTCTACAGGGTGATTTGTTTGTAGCTGAACGATCTACAAGGTAACTTCTTCTAGCTGATCTCTCTACAGGGTGATTTGTTTGTAGCTGAATTCTGTACAGGTGATTTGTTTGCAGCTGAGCTCTTTACAGAATGGTTTCTTAGCTGAACTCTCTAAAAGGTAACTTCTTCTAACTGATCTTTGTACAGGGCAATTTGTTTGTGGCTGAATTTTCTACAGGGTGATTTCTTTGCAGCTGAACTCTCTACTTGGTGGTTCCTTTGTAGCTGAACTATGTACAAGGTAATTTCTTCTAGCTAACCTCTCTACAGGGTGATTTGTTTGTAGCTGAATTCTGTACAGGTGATTTGTTTGCAGCTGAGCTCTAAACAGAATGGTTTGTTTGTAGCTGAACTCTCTACAAGGTAACTTTTCTAGCTGATGTCTCTACAAGGTGACTAGTTTGTAGCTGAACTCTCTACATGGTGGTTTCTTTGTAACTGAACTTCTACAAGGTGACTTCTTCTAGCTGATCTAACACAGGGTGATTTATTTGTAGCTGAACTCTCTACAAGGTAACTGATCTCTCTACAGGGAGATTTGTTTGTAGCTGAACTCTCTAAATGATGGTTTCTTTGTAGCTGAACTCTCTACAAATTAACTTCTTCTAGCTGATTTCTCTACATGGTGATTTGTTTGTAGCTGAATTCTGTATAGGTGATTTGTTTGCAGCTGAGCTCTTTAAATAATGGTTTCTTTGTAGCTGAACTCTCTCAAGGTAACTTCTTCTAGCTGATGTCTTTACAGGGTCACTAGTTTGTAGCTGAATTCTCTACATGGTGGTTTCTTTGTAACTGAACTCTCTACAAGGTAACTTTTTCTAGCTCATCTTTCTACAGGGTGATTTATTTGTAGCTGAATTCTGTACAGGTGATTTGTTTGCAGCTGAGCTCTTTAAAGAATGGTTTCTTTGTAGCTGAACTCTCTACAAAGTAACTTCTTCTAGCTGATGTCTCTACAAGGTCACTAGTTTGTAGCTGAGCTATCTACATGGTGGTTTCTTTGTAACTGAACTCTCTACAAGGTGACCTCTTCTAGCTGATCTTTCTACAGGGTGATTTGTTTGAAGCTGAACTCTCTACAAGGTAACTTCTTCTAACTAATCTCTCTACAGGGAGATTTGTTTGTAGCTGAACTCTCTACATTATGGTTTCTTTGTAGCTGAACTCTCTGCAAGGTAACTTCTTCTATTGATCTCTCCACAGGGCGATTTGTTTGTAGCTGAACTCTCTACATGGTGGTTTCTTTGTAGCTGAACTCTACAAGGTGATTTTTTCTAGTTGAACTATCTCTTTCCATAGTTGCATAAACTCCCTACAAGGTAACTTCTTCTAGCTGATCGCTCTACAGGGTGACTTGTGTGTAGCTGATCTCTATACAGGTTTCTTATTTCTAGCTGATCTCTTGAATTCTCTTCAGGGTGACTGCTCTATTAGGATGACTGCTCTATTAGAGTATCTCGATCTCGCACTTGCTGCACCAAGTTGGATTTCGTGTTATAACTCAGTGGCTTTAAGTCTGATTCTTCTACACCATTGATGATCCTTTCTAAGATGATTACTCCATCTGTACAACGATTTTCAAAGCATTACCCCAAGCGGTTTATCTGGTAGGCGTGGCAAGCAGTCGTTTTTTTATTAGCTAATCTCGATTGCATAATTGTTACATACTGTTGGTTTTTTCGTTGTATCTTCCTGTTTTTTACCTCGATTTCTTTCAAACCACAAAAGGTTTGAGGTTCAATAGTTAACCTATTCACCCACCGATTTTCAGCTTCTTCCCATACGCGGTTTACCTTGTAGGCGTGACAACATATTGGTGTTATTTTTCGTGAATAATCGCTCATAACTCTTTGCCTGTTTATCGTATTCCAGCGAAGGTTGGTACAGAGATGCGCCTTTATACCCCCTTTCTGTGTGCCAAATTTCAAGGCGATCGGATATGGCGTTCGTGTTTTATAGCAGTTTTTGTAAGTGTGCGAAAAGAGGAAGAAAAATAAGAAGAAAAAAAACGAAGAAACTGAGCCAATTTTTGAAGTCGCATATCTCGGGAACGCTTGAAGCGATTTCGCTCAAATTTGGAATGTGGAGTGCTGAAGGTGGAGGGAGTGTCCACAGCAAAAATCGTCTTGTTTCATCAAGGAAGCACAGAGCTACGGAGGTGCGAAAATTGCATTTTCTTTCTTCCTGTCAATATACTCACGGGTGTTACGCGCCGGCCTCTTGGGCCGCACGACACACTACCGTGTGTCTTGATAATAATAATAATAATGTTCTCAGCACATTAGAGGGTATACTGTACGTACGTATACATGCACACATGAACACCGCTGTTTACATTGCTGATCACCAAAAATTGAAACGATTAGGGCATACGCTCCAAGCAAGAAGAGGAAGTACAAGTACAATCAACACATTTACTTTCATACATACTGCACTGTATGTGGACTTAGTTCGTAGTCCCTTGTATGTTGTGCTGTAAAGCCTATAATAATAATAATAATGTTCTCAGCACATTAGAGGGTATACTGTACGTACGTATACATGCACACATGAACACCGCTGTTTACATTGCTGATCACCAAAAATTGAAACGATTAAGGCATACGCTCCAAGCAAGAACAGGAAGTACAAGTACAATTTAAAGTACCACATATGCTTGTATGTACAAAAAATACAGCACTTGAGTGTGTCTCGAGGCTAATACAGCGCTCGATTTTGCCTCATCTCTTGACATGTCCCCTTATGCTGTATTTTCCGTACACACATGTAGCACTGCTTTAACTGTAACACCCACTCACGATATCCTCAAAGCATGCAGCATTTATAGCCCATGTGTTTAAACTCTATTGTAACAAAACTGCAACTGACAAAAATACAACATTCAGCTAACCTGTCTATCACTAAAGAACTTATAACCAATTCAATAAATTCCAAATGCAACTTTTAGCATAGATTATAATTATGATATACATACTCCATGCTTTTAGTCACATTAATTTGTAAATACATATGCATGCTTGTAATTAGAAACACAAATGGCTGCTGTTCATCACATTGCTTTCTACTACACAATAATATAAGTTGAGTAGTGTACGAATACAAGAGTGCATGAGGTTTGAACTGTACCAGATACTACTCAACTTAATGACAAAGAGAAAAAGGCTTCACACACCACAGAGGCTGCTTAGGGCAATTGGAAGACTTCCAACTACCATTTATGGTTTAGCACCCTCCACAAAGACACACGCAAAAGTTAGAATACTGCAGGTAATTTATCCTCTAACTACTTTGTATCTCCAAATACTCATCTTGTGGCACATCAATTGGAATCACCCAGAGTGCGGCGTATGTATATAGCTAGCATGATAACATTAAAGTGTGTACGTGCCATTGATGACCTTAAGAATCATTGCCTGCTCTATTGTGCCAAACTCATAGACATTACAACACTTCTTTTACCCAAACCTCTAAGTTGACCACAACTGTAAGCCAAGGCATATTGTGCAAGTTAAACTATGACTTTAATTCCTGTCACAGCATTCAAATAATGCACCCAGGGTAAAGTACCGTGCAGTACACGTTTCGTACAAAAAAGTAACATACCTCACATCCTGAGAGTTGAGTATATCTTCTCTCTTGTGTCCAAGCTTGTGCCTGTGTGTCTCGTAATGTCGATCTTCATAGGCGCACTGTAATCTCTGATTAATTATTTTTATAAAAGCGCCTGAGGCGCTTATGGACTCAACATGGGTGAACAAAACGATAGCCTAGTGATATGTGTGCGGGAAAACACGGATCCCTAGTGATATGTGTGCGGGGAAACACGAAATTTGGGGAAACATATCACTGTGACACTGGGATCAAGATTTAATCAAATCACCAAGGGCTTTTGTACAGTGAATTAAGCAATCAAGACGTCCTCAAAAGTGACGATCAAGCACCTTTGAAAGCTAACTGTTACACGAGAATCTAGGCTTTTAAATATTTACGGTAGACAATCAAGAGTTAAGGTTCTTTTATAGGTGAAATCAAGCGATCAAAGCGAAATTTCGAAGCCTAATGGAAATGACTACCAAGCTTTAGTCTTGTACTGCATGCGGCTCATTATTAGCTAATTAATATATTGCTTTACAGAATTGTGGTACAACTACACAGTCACACAGAAAAGTTTGGCTTGCAATGGACATACAATTCTGAGGGTCTACCAGACACCAGCTCTGGTAGCCTATGTAGTTAACTAACTATAGCTATCTAATTACAATTATCTAAAATAACTATAATTGCTTGGTGCAGGAGTCTTGGAGCATCGAGAACAAGGGCACAAGTAATGAAATCTACAGGGAGTATTGTCAAAATTGGCTAGAAAATGGTTCCATAGAAATTTCTTCAGCTTTGACTTCTAAAGATTGAGACAAGTCAAATATTGGTAGGGAATTCCACAGTCTGGGTAAGCAATAAAAATATGAATTCATAATAGGGTTGGTGTGGGCTGTCTTGTGGTAGAGCTTGGAGCCAGCAGATCTTGTAGTACTAGTAGTAAAATTAACATGGTTTAGTATGTCGAATTTATCAGATGGATGTTTGATGGATTTGATAAAGAATAAGATGTCAGCAATTTCGTAAGTGTATATTAATGGCAGTATACCACACTGGATTAACCTAGATCTGTAGTCTGAATGATAATTAGATAAAATAAATTTGGTGGCTCTTCGCTGTATTTTTTCAAGTGATTCGATATCCTGTAATAGATATGGTCTCCACAGTGTTGAACAATACAATAATTTTGATCTAACTAGAGTAATGTACAATGATTTACGGGCCTGAGCACATTCAGAGTCCTTGAATACCCTACGCAGTAGACCAAACGATTTGTAGGCCTTATGAGGAGATCATTTCATAGTGGTCTTGCCAAGTAAGTGAATTGGTAAAAACAATGCTAAGATCTTTACAGCTGGAGGATTCAATAATTGTGTGACCATTGACAATGTAAGTGGAATTGAATTTATGATGGAAGCTCATAAACACAAACTTTGCCAGGTTAAATGAAAGTATATATATATATATATTTATGATCGTAAAACTCACAAATTTGAGTATAAAAACAATGTCTTTAGATTATTAATTACTGTTTTTCATTGAATGTGTCAGTGTTAAGTAAATTGTTAACAGACCAGTTAGATAAAGAATTGTGGTCTTTTTGAAGGAGTTCAATGTCAAGCGTGGACAATATTTGTCTGAAGCACTTTGTATCATCTGCAAACTCAAATAGTTGTGAAGTAATGACAGATGGTAAATCATTGATGAATATTAAGAAGAGCAAATATTCCAATATGAGACAGGGGTGAATCCAGGAGCTGGCAAGGAGAGGGGCACAAACAGACTAAGTTGTAGGTGGTTGGGGAGAGCCAGATTCTCTTGTTAGTTGCTGCATTATTTTGAAGCAGCAAATAATTACCTCTTACGTCTCATTGTTGATTTTTGTCATTTTGGCCTTTGCAGATGGTTGTGAAGTCTTAAAAGCACAATAAAGGTTCTGAATGTCTTAAACAATTAACAACAGCTGCACGATAATTATTTTAGAGGCGCTTAGTACTCACGAAGGTCTTTGGTGACGATTTCACAGCTAGTTTGACGTTGGTTCCTGGGTGAGTTTGCAATGCATATTTTCATGAGTTTTATGAACTGATCTTGGCCTGACAAAGTCTGGTATTTTAACCAGAAGTATAGCTAGTGGCTCCTCCACGAGGAGAGGGGAGGGGCATTTTGGATCCACCATTGTGAGTCTTCAGGCTATTATCATAGATTTTCAATTATTTACCTAGGTACAGCCATAGAGCTAGAATGTTTTTTTAAAAATTTTTTCATAACATTTTCAGCATTCATCTTTCACACAAACGTAAATTTGTGCCGACAACATGAATCTATCTAGCTAATCTAGCTATATCTATCTAGACACGAGTCCAGGAACGAGATTACAGAGCAATAACTATAACAATAATAATAATAACAATACTGATTTCTTCGTGTACCAAAATTAACAGAAAAATAAAACGGTTGGCCAACATTATCAGGTGGCGCATCTGCAAAATTTTGTGGCAGCTATAAAATGGAGTAATATTTTGATTAATGTAAAGTGAGTGGGACAACTGTTAAAACTTTGCATGCATGTACATACACATTGCACAAGGAGGTGCCACAGGGACTAGTCTGGCACTGCCTGCTCCTTTGCAAAAAGTGAAATACAGATACTAAATTATTCTACCACTCAGATTTAGTAGTGTGTGCCAATTGTCACCAGATTCAATCTTTTGACACCTAATTTTCAAAAAATTTCTGGGGGGGCATGCCCCCAGACCCCCCTAGAAATGGCATGCTTCGCATGCCAAAGCAGCTAACCTAACAAGTTAGCTAATGTACATATTAAAAGGGTCCACATTTTCCTGAAAAGAACCCCCCAACCAAAAAACCTGGTTACGGGCCTGAGGCCATCCACCAGTAAACCACTGATTCTTGCCAAGCAGCAATCAAAATTTTTGCCACAATTCCAATATTTTGTTACTTTCTAATGCATGGATAATAATGTTAAACTTTGGCTTATGAACAACTAGTTAAATGTAAAAAGTACTCGTTGTGCATTGGTGCGTTGTAAACTATAATAACAGTCATGTTAAAAACTTAATGCCATATCAGTGGTATCGACTGTTAATGTTGTAGCTATTATTGTAAGTCGACCTTTTTCTAATGCATGTATTTTTGCATACAGTATGACAATTATTCTGCCTATTATGCTAGCATTATGCTTGATGCTTTTAGGCACCTATTATGCTCAAAATTATGCCAGCATAATAGGCTGCATGGTGCCTACGGCAAAGCATACACTTTAATTTGTTAGCTAAATGCTATTTAAAAGGCTCCCAAATTCATACCTAGGAGTAGGCACCAGCCTATTATGCTTTCAATTTTGCCTATTATGCTATGCTGCAGTGCTCAAAATTTTTGCCTATTATGCATGCTCATAATTATGCTCAAAATTTTGCCACAGTTCCAATGTTTTGTTGCTTTCTATGGATAATAATAAACTTTGGCTTATGAACAACTGCAGCTGGTTAAATGTAAAAAGTGCTTGTTGTGCATTAAGAATTTGGCTGCATTGTAAACTATAATAGCAGTCGTGTCAGATAATTACTTAATGCCATATAAGTGACATCGACTGTTTTATTATTGTTAGTCAACCTTATTCTGTGGCATGCATTTTTGCTTACAGTATGACATATAATTATTCTGCCTATTATGCTAGCATTATGCTTGATGCTTTCAGGCACCTATTATGCTCAAAATTATGCCGGCATAATAGGCTGGTGCCTACCTAGGAGGTCGTAAAGTTTTCTCATAGATATCCAACTAGAGTCTTAAAATGTGTATGTCCTTCATTCATCCATATGGATGAATGGATGAATGAAGGACATACACTTTTCATACCAAACAAAGTGTATTATGCAAATAAATATAGCTTGTGTACTATAGAGTTCCATTCTTCTCCTCTTAGTGGAAAAAACACTGCCCCCTACCCCCCTCAGCCCACCCTGACAGTGTCTCCTAGATCTACCTATGGTCAGTATGGTGTTCCATGTAAAGGCAGAAAACAGAAATTCAAAATGTTTTTGCAAAGCTGAGTTATAAGTATTTGTTCAATTGTGCCATTTTGGGACCTTTTTCAATAGAAATAAATTATACGTATTCAGAGGGATTTTAATTTTTTTATAAGGACGAAGGTGTTTATACCTTCACCACTTTTTTAAAAAATACCTTCACCATCCTATGATGGCTTTTTAAAAACTAAGTATTTATGAGATCCTCAGGGAATATTACGCATGGCTAATATTAATTATTTCCATTAATTCTTCTGGAATCGCTACTATATCAGTAAAGTAAGTACTTTAATAGAGCAATCAAACCTACACACAACTTTGCCATGACATGCACAACCTTTGCCCTACAGCTGGTTTATTTCATAATAAATTAAAACATATAGAGAGCTTCTAAAAACGTTTTGGCAATGTCCTCAGATACCTTTTTTATAATATCAATTTCATAGACCCTCTTTTAAAAATCCTACATGTAGATCTGACACTGTTGTAGTAATACCTTCTGACCTAGCCTTGTTTTCCAGTTGTTCCAAATGGTAGGTGCATTTAAATCCTTCTAAATGTGAGCACTTATCCATAAGCCATTTCCTTCCTTAACAACCACAATTTCCAATGGGCTACATCTGAAGTCCTTACGGGTTGTTGTATAGACATTATACCATCTTGATAGCATGCATTATACGTTTCTGCAAGAATTAAACTTTTTGCACTAACACCTGCTGTTCTCCATTAAAACAAAGGGAATATACTGTAGTGACTGTTCTGAAATGCAAAGATTTGAATTTGCTCTCACAATGTGATTGTCATCATAGACAAATTAAACTGAAGTCCTGTAAGTGCTGCAACTCCATGCAGTGCATATTGAAAACAATAATATTATTTTGAAGGAAGTTAGCACTCAGAGAGCTGAACTACTTGGAAATTATGTGAAGTTTAACACAAACAAATATAATTATATTATTATTATGTAGAAAATAGAATTAACTGTTATCTTAGCTAGTGATAAAGTGCAGACACACCATACAAAAAAAAGTAAATTAAGGGCACCACACACACACACACTTAATGTGTACACAGTTAATAATTTTTTGCTTGATATCCTGTTGGTGGCATGGTAGATGGTTTACCATATGAAGGAACAGCAAAAACAATTGCAGTGGCAGTAACAACTTGTGGCTGCTCAACTAGTACGGAGCGTACACTGTAGTAAGAACGTCTTTTGTAGTAGCAGGGACAAGTGGGGATGAAGCAACACACACAACAAGTTATTATTGAGGTGATGATGAAGAAGAAAAACACTCCAAGTCCAATCCCAACAATCTCTGCAACAGTGAGACTATCAGCTATAAGGAAACAAACCATGATGTGACAATCCTCCATGAAAGTAGCACACTACACAATTTTCAAACACTAGATTACCTGGCTTGTTAATAAAACAAGCATTCTCAGTGATTTGCATTGGATAGCCAATTATCTACACTATTGAGGGGTAAGGGGACTTGTATAAGTTTGTAAGATCAAACACTTTTACGGTACAGGTCAGCTCAATTATGCAAATGATTTATTATTTGGTTATTCAATTTTGTGGAGCTCTGTTTGATTGGTACGTATGCAAATTAGAGCCTATAACAAACCTTATTATTAACTGGGCATTTTGCATTTCAGATATTCGGATAATTGATTTTGACTATCTAATAGAACATGCACGTACCGTATTTCCTCGCAAAAGTCTGGGCTTTTATTACCTTCCCAGTATTTTAACTCAGCTTGTCGCCTTTATTTGAGACTAGGCATTTGTTTTGGACAGGCCTGGGCATTTAACCGAATTTGACTTGTGGTAGTACGCCATTATTGTAATGGTAAGCATAGAGAACCTTTATACATTGTGTTCACTACATGAATAGCTGTAGTTGAAAAAATGATTGGAAAATGGTTGTATGATACATAGTATGCATGCATGCTGACCCACATTGACACTCACATGGTAGGGATGTACACGTGTACATGTGATATGTGTATATCAATATCATGATATTAAGTATCAATACAAACTTTACTATCGTAATAATTTCATATCATGACAATTGTACTTGATTTTAATATTTTAATGTAAAATAGCTGATTGAAAAATGGTTAACATGTATAGTCCGAGAGAATATTTTGTGATTGTATAATTAATAACTTGTAATTTATTTTCATAAATATAAACATTTCCTAACAGCTTAATACAATATTGTGGTACGTATGTAATTATATCTTACTGTGATATCTTTATCAAGTGATAGGTGATAGTTAGGTTTTCTTAGTGATTCACACCCCTAACTCGTAGCACCTTCACCCCTCATTTTGGCTCTGCACTTAACAGTATGTACACTGTATTAATAGCCCAGGCCTCTATTTGAGAGCATTTATTTTCCACATGTGCTGAACCCCCAGGCTTATAATCGAGACAAGAGTTTATTCGTATGCAGCTTTTATACAAGGAAATATGATGTTCAAATTTTACATTTTTCTTGTTTTATCAAACAATATGGTAGTACTAGTACTGCACAGGATAATCTACTTATCCCATCTTACTACTATATAAACCGATTAAGCGCTACCAATACAAAATTAATTGGAGACAGCATGTTTGTGGTCATACACAAACAAATGCCGAAAATCATACACCATACCAAAATGTCTCAGTTGAGTCAGCTAACTAACAGAACAAGACTGCCAAGTTGTTGCTGTTTGTTGATACAACTAATGTTATTCACACTTTAAAATACATTAGCTTGGTTAATTCCCTGGTAAACAGCACCAGCTGCCATCACATGATTACTGTTATATGAAGCATACCCTAAAAAGTTATATGGTTTCCTTTCTTGTACCACAAACCATCAAAGGTATGTAGAGGCATTTGGTATAGTTGGAACTAAACCAACTTAGCACTAGGTTGAAATAATAGGCTAGAGTGAGATAGGAGTGAACCGAAGGCAGACATGGGGCCAAGTACATGAGTACTTATACTTAAGTACACTTAAGTACAAATTTGAAAGTACTTGTACTTTACTTAAATACTTTCTTAATTTCCCCAATGTACGTGTACTTATACTCAAGTACTTCACTAAGTACTTGTATGTACTTGAGTACTTACAGTACTTTTAAGAGCTTGTAAGTACTGCAAACATTGTACGTAGTTTGTACACAGTGGGTGTACAATGAGAATAACAAAATTGTATGAAGGTGCAATTTACAACTACTTGCAATTCTTCCTTCTCCAACCATACTATGTATCATGTTGCCACGATTAAAGATGTCATAGCTTTCTAGCAAACAAAAAAAATGCTGCTGTTCAAGGCAGTGCATTTTAAGAGTTTAAGAGAGAGAATGCTTGACAAAAACCTGAAAGTATCAACCCCTCTAGGCACACTTACATACTATAATACACTGAATACAGTGTATATTTTACTACAGCAAAATGTACTTGTACTTTACTTAAGTACTATCTTGATTGCTGCAGAAGTACTTGTACTTGGAAAATTCAAAAGTACTTGTACTTTACTTAAGTACTTTTAAATGTACTTGGCCCCATGTCTGACCGAAGGCATGGTAAACTGCAGTTCAAAGGCTATCACAAAAGCTGTTTATAGACATAAATTAAGTTGTACACTAGTGGAGTTTTACACAACCATAAAATAACTCATTAAGTGCATGGGCTGTAATATAAATTTGATTTGTGCAGCTGCACTTGATCGGTTAGCGCCACCTTAAGACAAGCAAGTATGCAGCCAACTCCCCTAAAATAATGCTTCATACAAAATAGTTACAGCATTTACACAATAGATATATCAAATGGCCACTAAGTAAGTCAATAATAATATCTAGTATCACTTACTGCATGTAACTCCAACATCATCATAGTGATAACAAAAATCAATCGAATCACAAGGATCCAAATCACAACCTGTCAGAACATCTTCATCCCCAAAGCACAGCGTGTCACAAATTACAAGTGGATTATCAGTTGGAGGAAATCTGCAGGAGAATCATGTCACAAATACAATATTACATTCTCTCAGGATATAATTTGTACTGCATTGTGAATCACATCACATTACCAGCTTGTTAATACTGTTAAATTCTTATAACGCACGTAAAATATAATTTCAACAAATTTTGATTGGGAGGTAGGTCATGACACGTTCAAGCCACGTGCACTATGAAGCGCTAGTTAAAATATTTTTATTAAACGCAGTGATACTGCCTGTTGGAAATACCATATTGTACATCAATGATCCTATTATAATTATCTATAACCAATGTTTACTTACTGTTGGCATGAAAACCGTGGCTACCATGCATCGTCATCACTATAAGCCCCATTTCACCATAACAGCTGGGTTCTTCCAAAACACTGGGTTACGCCCCTGCTGAAATTAGCTGCAATAAGCCAAACGAGTTCAAATGCATGAATTGTGACGACAGTATATCTAGCCTGCTGAATGCAGATACTGGAATTTAGATGCTGTATACTCAAATTGTTTCATTGTGATCAGCAAATGTGATTATTGTGATGCTACTTTTTATAATGTAAAAGATGAATTATTATAGTCACAGGATTCTATGATATGTGACTGTAGCTGGCAAAGCACGGCATGTAGGCACATTAAATTTTTCTAATGCTTAAAACTTGGCATGACTTATAACTTATCTTACAGCTGGCATAGGGTCTTGTAATGATATTATGCTAGCAAATTAAAGAAGCCTTAAATCTTGACATTATTTAAAGAAAGGCCATACACAGTTTTGGGTTTCAGCAAAAAAAAAGTCCGGTACACTGATTGGACACTATAGCTACCAGATAATTCAGACATGCAAACATGTTTATAACATGAAAACATACTTGTTCCAGTACAAACCATTGAGAGTGAACACATGCTCACCTGTTTGATAGGACTGTTACTGGGAGGCACTCAGTTATAGCAAAAGAACCTACAGAGTGAACAAGAATTCAGAGCAGAGCCCAACCCTAACACTAACTGAAGTTTGCCTGTAAGCATAACAATTAGTGTTGTTTTAGTTCTAAGGAACTAGAACTAAATCTAGTTTTAGTACAGCAATTTAATTCTAGTTCTAGTACACTAGAACTAAACTAAAATTGTGGTCTATTTTAGTTCTAAAACTAAAACTAAACTAAAATTCTGTCAAGTTTTGGTTCAAAAACTAGAACTAAACCAAAACCTTTAAAACTTTTAGTTCAAGAACTAGAGCTAACTAAAAGGTTTCTCAAGCAATCCTACATAAAAGGGTGTTGTACACTATAACCACTTAACACTTTTCTTTGAAGATGGTGATGCCTGAAAATGCCTGCAAATGCCTGCAAATGCTACCATAAACATTGTCAGAGGAGGTTGGACATGCACACATAAGTGCATACATTTTGTATTGAAAGTTTAACCAAGCGTCCACGAAAGTTTTCACAAATACCATTCGAGAGTGCACTTCAAGTTTAGTCTATTCAGCCGGTCAACCCCATTCAACCCCACTACTCCAGGCTCGTAAATTTCTCTTGAAATCTACAGGATCATGTGTGTAAGCATTCGCTGGGTGGAATCCATGTGTAATACTATAGGAACGCCTTATGTACGTGTATTTAAACACAATGATTGTCGAAGAAAGCAATGTGCATGCTAACAAAGCCTCTCAGAGTATTGAAAAAGAAGAGCGGACGCCGCTAGTTTGGCCTTACAGAGAATCGAAAAGAGAATTAGAAACTCACACACCCGCCTTGCAATAAGAATTTGCTGTTCATCTTAAGAAGCACAAGGTACGTAACATGATGTGAATATTGCTAAACATTTCTTCTATCACTTACTCCTTGTCATATATAAGAATTATGCAATTAACAGAAATAAATTTCAGAAGTGCTTGTATCGTGTCCAACCTCCTCTGAAACATTGCTATTCAGCATTAATTCTGCCTATTTAGGTTATTTAAGTTCAGTTCTATTAGAGCATTTGTTCATTTGTGCACAATGGTAAGTGGAAATAGTGCTGAACATCAAAACACCAAATCTAAAGTTTCTGTAAGTTTAGGGGGTGCTACCAAGGTTAGTATATGTGAAGATATCTAACACTAAAACTAACACTAACTAAAATGAAACTAATACTAACTAAATTACAGAAATATGGGGTACCAGAACTAATACTAACTAAAACTATGGTAGAATTGGGATACTAGAACTAAAACTAACTAAAACTATGACAGAATTGGAGTACTAGAACTAGAACTAAACTAAAATGAATTTGCTGTACTAAAACAACACTAATAACAATATGGTTCACTAGGTAAGTTTATAGGGAGCTCAAAGGCGAGCTAGATTAGCAGCACTCTCCAAATGTAATTTGCCTCCAACTCACCTAAACTTCCACTGCTGGAACAATAACCCTGGCAAAGTGAATCTTGCTCCCTGAACAGATAGCATGCAGCTTCACACAATATTTAAAAAGGTTTTAATTTGTCTCAACCCGTGTACAAAAATATAGCACTACTGGAATGTTGGCAGCTCCAATCAGATTGCTCCATTTCCAATTCGTTTGCAATAATATATTTCAAAGGATTCATGCTAATGGTTAATTACACCTATGACATTATCAGGGCTGTCAAGTTGAACAATATGGAGTTAGTGAGGTTGTTACCATGATGAAGTCGCAGCATGCTTGTAATTTATAACCAACAGCCCAGTAATTTCCCTGTGCTGGTTTTTGCTGTAATTGTGCTATCAATACATTTACAGTGTAGTATGGCTCTAGCCTGTTAAAACCGGTGCTCAGCATCTGAACTAGCAAATTCTGCCTAGACACTATGCTTTCTGGCTGGTCTCATGTGCACTAGTGTATTCCATACACAGAAAGCTGCATACAAGTCTTGTACCCTAGTAGATCTGAAGTTTTCAACGCACTCTGTTTCACTATCCTTACACCTAGTGTAGTAGCTGTTCACATGCACCCAATCTCGACTTCAGAGAGCTATCAGAAAACTGCTGCTATAAAATCACTTTTTGAGGTCATCCAAAACTATAAAAGTTTATGATTTTTGTAGTCTTCCTGTTCACTACTTCAGCAGAAATGTGCATATTTGAATCTATAGATCATATGACATCTATATCCAATACTTGAAATAAAATGCACATCTTGTGGATTTTGTTGCCGCACCAAGCATATAGTATATTTAGCCACATCCATTTACCAGTAGGCACATGTATTGCAGTCTTTAGCACATACCCACGTCCAGTATTGTCTCAAGCTTTTATGAACTACGCCTAATAATCACTTTTTTTTTTTTAAATTATCAATGATCATCTAAAGAGTATACAACATACATACATACAATTAAACACAAAGATGTCTCGGTAATGGTTCAAAACAACAGACGATCCCTCTCCAGAACCTCTCAGCCTGATGTCTTAAGGAGTAGATGACCCATATGTTAGTGATTGTACCAAGAAAGCTTCTTCTAAATAGATGTGTACTGAACTGTTGAGGATTGTGATAAAGGACCGTCATTTAAGCTTCTTAAGCAATAAGAATGTGCCAATGGAGCAGTGACAAAAGTCGGACAAAACTGGCTTTTACTTCAGAAATCAAGCAACTTACAAAGTAGGCCCACAGCACTGGCCTCACAGCAAGAATGCAGGGAGGGAAATGCACATTCACCAAGTTTCTCAGCCATTTTCTGTACCACATGAAGTTTAGATAAGTTAGTAGCTGCAGCACTCATAACAGCAACACTACCATATTCACATATAGGCCTAACAAAGGATTTAAAAGCAACAGCTAGGCCTCTTGGACCCAAAAATCTCTAACAAAGTATAGTGCTCCCACTCTCTGTTGACAGCAGATGGACATATTTTCTATCATAGTCAATCTACGACCAAAATAGAATCCAAAAATATTCAAATTATCAACCTCTTCGATGGAAAGGGAGTCCATTAACAGAGGGGCATGACACTCAGCATCACAATCTTATGGTACACACAGTGAGTGACATTCAACAGATTCAAAATTAATGTTCCACACTCTACCCCAGGAAAAAACACAATTTAAGTCAGCAATTATTTCTTCAGCAGTCGCTATCCAATCCTCCTTGCTCTTACTCACCTTCACAAGATATGAGTCATCACCCTATTCAAACAAGTTGCAATGTAAAACTTGTTTAGAAACAGCCTGTTTATATCGCTCTGGGTGAGTGCAATCCTGATCGATTTTTGAGTCTCTTTTATATTAAGAAGGCCTAGCCCACTCCAGTCAGCAAAAAACTAAAATCCACAATCATAATTTTTGTCGAAGTAGAGATTGTTGATGGAGTTAAAGGATTTGTACTCTCTATTATCGTCAGGTTAGTAAGCATGATAAAATTTGAAGTGTTGGCGACAACCTATCAGTTCATCAACTATTCATTTGCACCCGTACCTGTTTGTTTTTGAGCCCTTATGTGTTCTTGAGGTTGTACCTTCTATATCGCCACCTAAATACTTTGCTGTTGCTTCATTTCATCATTACAGTTACCATTTTAACTGTAGTTCCCTATATCTTTATTTCGTTTATTACAGCCAAATCAAACTACAGGGTCACAACTGTTTATACTGGGTAAGTAGAGCCAACTAGATCGAACCAGACCCACATCCCTAGCAGGTCCATTTCAGAACGGTTTGATTCGATACGGTATGCATTTACACTAACTTGGAAACTGCTCTGATAGTTCAAACTAGACAGCTAGTGTAAACAGGCTGTTAAGTGTTAAATGTACAAATTGAACAATAAAGGGGACCAGACACCACCCTGAGTAACACCAGCTTTAAAATTCCGCTGAGAAGACGTATCACCATAAGCCACCACAAATAAACTGCTATTACACAAATAGGAGCACAAAAGGCCATAAGCCTTATTTCTTAAACCAACAACACAAAGATGTTTCAATAAACCAGCCCACCATACACTATCGAAGGCCCGCAAATGTCTAAAGATACAATACGACACTCCTCACAATGTTCCAGTGCTTGAATATTGTAGTTCCACAGTCCTGAGCACCAGTACCTTTCATAAGAAAAACCCAAATTATTGTGTATCCCTTTACCCAACCAAAAACTCTATTGTTGTTGTAAGAGTTATATATAATTTAGCCTAGCAGCAGGATATATACTTTTTCAGCCAGCTGCAGGCCTACTTTTAATATAATATAATATTATTAGGTATGAGGGTATACTAGGTATGCACAAGAAGCCACACCTAATTATAGGAAGTATTTTTTGCTGTCTGTTAACATACATGGAACCAAGCTCACTGACTGATTGCTAAATATCTAATCAAAGTGCCCAAATGTAGTCTCATGTGCCCACATCCAAAACATAGCTTTCAGTGCACACTTAATCCAGGTCACATCTGGAAAATTGTTATCTGTGGCACTGGATCAACAGTAGTGACCCAGTTTCAATAACCAGTTGATCAGGGGGTCTGAACTTGGAAAATCCAGTTACGAGGTTTCAAATCTTTAAGATTTCACTCCGAATCAGAGCAAATGAATTTTTGCTATCTGGAATAATCGGTATCACATGATTTTTTAGTATCCGAGATGTTATCACGAGATGAGATTTCAGATTTCAAATTGCCAAGAAGCTTAAGGCTGTACAAGATTTCGAGAGTTGCAGGCTCCTCACAGTTGATAATGTAGTACAAATAGGGTAGCTCCATCAGCTGTGAGTATCTGGTCATCATATAAACACAGAGCTTACATAACACATAAATGCAGTGGTGGATCTAGAAATTTCATAGGGGGTTTCAGGTTGAGGAAGTTTTCAATAACTGTCAGGGGCGGATCCAGACTTTTTGAAATTCCACTCTGGAATTGCAATTTCAGCAAGGGGTGTCATGTAGGTATGTGCTGTAGGGAGATCTACGACCGTGGTCAAAGTCTTGACTGGCTGAAATTTCACTTTGACCTGTGACTAAAAGCCTTTTTCAACCTTTGACCGGTGACCTAGTAATGATATTTCGGTACCTTTCGGTTGTGGGCCGGAAATGTTTGCCCTTGACCATAAATTTGGCATGAATTTGGTGGCCTTGACCTTTGACCGCAGTCTCTACAGTGAATGCCTGTGTGTCACCCCCTTAGGTTTAGCTTGAAGACCAAAACAAAACAAAAAATAAATAACAAAAAACCTGCTGTTGAATGACTAAATGCTGATTTCAAAGGCAAAAGTATGAAGTTTAGCCAGTAGAAAAGTCCTATAATACACTATGTATAACTCTTGCGATGCTATCACCCACACGAATCGTAAATAAATTTGGGACATGTGCTATTTTCAGAGGGGCTTTCAGCTGAAACTATTGTAACCCCCCCCCCCCCCCCCCCCACCCACCACTGAAATATCACCATATCAAAACATGCTATTGGGATTTGTAAAGTCAAAATGGCAAAAATGGTAAAATCAAATTTACAGCCAGTAATCATTTTATTAGCAATATTGTACATTACCAATGTCCTTTGTTTGTTTTCTGCCCTTACACCATGAAATAGACTGATTAAACCCAAAGGTCTCAGGATGGATGGATCACTTTTTCAATTTCTCCAATACAAACTCCATACATTTTACATCATTTTGTATATTCAATAATTGCAAACACTAGACATGATCAAATACCATAAAACTTGATATCATTCAATTCCTAATGAACTGCTCTATCCGAGTCCGGCCAAACAAAATTCGTAATTGCCATGGTGATGGCATGATGCCGCAATTTAATTATAACGCAAAATTCATGATTTGCTCTCTAATGGATTTTGTATTGCGTAAGTTGCTACTTACCATCGTTTGTTGTAAATTTGCAAGCTGTAAACACTTTAGCTTCGAATAAATTTTGTTACCATCGGATAGAGGAGTGTTATGCGTGTGTAATGGTGGCCGAACAATTTTGATACCGCCTTCAGAACCAGAGTTATGATGAATAATGTAACTTAAAACTAACTTACCTCCATAGGCTGCTGTACATTGATTTTACACATAATAATATCTAATAAAAAACAGCCAAGCTGTAAAAAAAAGAGTGCGGCCCTGAGAAAGGCTATGGTGAAAAAAGATGTGAAATCCAAGGTGGCGGCCAAGAAATGGCTGTGATGGTAGGTTAATGGTAAAAATTTTTTATAACGACAATTCAGGTGAATTTTTGTGCCTCTTCACAAAATTTACCTGAATTGTCAGTATTAAAATTTTTACCATTAACCTACCATCACAGCCATTTCTTGGCCGCCACCTTGGATTTCACATCTTTTTTCACCATAGCCTTTCTCAGGGCCGCACTCTTTTTTTACAGCTTGGCTGTTTTGGATTAGATTTCATTTCTTTTTGTATTTGTATACCCCAAAGCTGGCCTATGGCCGGCTTTAGGGCTTTTAACCTGTCATTTTTTCTTTACTACAGGAAGAAGAAAAGATGAAGCAGGGTGATTTCTTTGTAGCTGATCTCTCTGCAAGGTGATCCTTTTAGCTGATCTCTCTACCGGATGACTTGTTTGTAGCTGAACTTTCTACAGGGTGATTTGTTTGTAGCTGAACTCTCTACATGGTAATTTCTTCTAGCTGATCTTTCTACAGGGTGATTTGCTTGTAGCTGAATTCTCTACAGGGCAATTTGTTTGCAGCTAAACTGCTGAACTCTCTACAATGTAACTTCTTCTAGCTGAACTCTCTACGGGTGGCTTGTTTCTAGCTGAACTCTCTACAGGGTGTTTTGTTTCTAGCTGAACTCTTTACAAGGTAACTTCTTCTAGCTGATCTTTCTACAGGGTGATTTGTTTGTAGCTGAATTCTCTACAGGGCAATTTGTTTGCAGCTGAACTCTCTTCATGGTAGTTTCTTTGTAGCTGAACTCTCTACAATCTGACTTCTTCTAGCTGAACTCTCTACAGGGTGACTTGTTTCTAGCTGAACTCTCTACAGGGTGACTTGTTTCTAGCTGAATTCTCTACAGAGTGATTGTTTGTAGCTGAACTCTCCAGAAGGTAACTTCTTCTAGCTGATTTTTCTACAGGGTGATTTGTTTGTCTCTACAAGGCAATTTGTTTGCAGCTGAACTCTCTACAAGGTAACTTCTTCTAGCTGATCTTTCTACAGGGTGATTTGTTTGTCCCTACAAGGCAATTTGTTTCTAGCTGAACTCTCTACAAGGTAACTTCTTCTAGCTGATCTTTCTACAGGGTGATTTGTTTGTAGCTGAATTCTCTACAGAGCGATTTGTTTGCAGCTGAACTCTCTACATGGTAGTTTCTTTGTAGCTGAACTCTCTACAATATAACTTCTTCTAGCTGAACTCTCTACAGGGTGACTTGTTTCTAGCTGATCTCTGTACAGGGTGACTTGTTCCTAGCTGAACTCTCTACAGGTGATTTGTTTGCATTTGAACTCTCTTACATGGTAGTTTCTTTGTAGCTGAACTATCTACAAAGTGACTTCTTCTAGCTGATCTATCTACAGGATGACTTGTTTCTAACTGAACTCTCTATAGTGTTATCTGTTCATAGCGGAACTTTCTACTGGGTTATTTGTTTGCTGCTAAACTCTTTGCATGATTGTTTCTTTGTAACTGAACTCTCTTTAATGTGACTTCTTCTAGCTGATCTCTCTACAGGATGACTTGTTTCTAACTGAACTCTCTATAGTGTGATCTGTTCATAGCGGAACTTTCTACTGGGTGATTTATTTGCAGCTAAACTCTTTGCATGATTGTTTCTTTCTAACTGAACTCTCTACAAGGTAACTTCTTCTAGCTGATCTCTCTACAGGGCAATTTGTTTGTAGCTGAATTCTCTACAGGGTGATTTATTTGAGCTGAACTCTCTACATGATGGCTTCTTTGTAGCTGAACTCTCTATTAGGTACCTTCTTCTAGCTGATCTGACTACAGGGTGACTTGTTTGTAGCTGAATTCCCTACAGAATAACTTGCAATGTAATATAACTGTGTAAATTATACATGCAGCTGAATGCTTTATTAGGGTGACTGTTCTATTAGAGTATCTCGATCTCGCATTTGCTGCACGTAGTTTCCTTTCGAATCATAACTCAGTGATTTGTAATCCGATTCTTCTGTACTACTGCAAGAACTTTCTATGATGATTATTCCAGCTACATACTGATTTTCAGCTCGTTGCTCTAAGCGGTTTGCCTGGTAGACACGAAAACTAATAGTTTTTTTATTCATAAAAATCGATCGAGTAATTTTGACACAGGTTGGGTTTTGTGTCATATCTCCATGGTCTTTATCCCGATTCTTTTCAAACTACAAAAAGGCACTCCTACGATGGTTGCTCCATCTACATAACAATTTTCAACTGATTCCTCCAAAGGGCTTACCCTGTAGGCGTGACAGACCTTCGACCTTATTTTACGCAAATAATCGGTAATAACTCCGTGAATGTTCATCGGATTCCTACCAAAGTTGGTACGGGGATTCGCCTTAATGAGCCCTTTAAGTGTGCCAAATTTCAGCCCAATCCGAGCACGCATTCTTGTTTTATGGCGAATTTTGCGAAGTGTGCGAAATGAAGATGAAGAAAAAAAAAACGAAGAAATTAAAACGAAATTTTGTTCGCTCGTATCTCGGAAATGGCTGGAGCGATTTTCTTCAAAATTGGCATGTAGACTCCCTTAACTGGGCGGCACGTCTCTAGCAAATATGGTTCCAATCGGATAAGGGATCACAGGGCTACATAGGTGTGAAAATTGCGTTTTCTTTCTTCCTGTTAATATACTCACGGTGTGGCGCGCCGGCTTCTTGGCCCGCACGACACACTATCGTGTGTCTTGATTTTACAGAAAATTGTAATGTATGGGTTAATTTGACACGAGTTTTGATATGCATCAAATCAACATTCCCGAACAATTTTCTGAACTCTATAATAGCTATACACAATAAATATATATATATATATATATATTTTTTTTTATTGTATATTTTTTTTTTATTCCGGCCCTAATGGCACTCCCATCCTCCCCGATCTCTAGCTAGAAGTTAAACCTAATTTAATTTAAAAATATTGTATTTGTACACACTAGCTCGGTCTGGTTCAGACCCTTTTAGTGTAGGGAGCCGTGAGACTATAGACACACTTACTGTTGGTTCGTAAGTACGTCACTAGACCAGCGATATCCTAGTTGTCTACACGCCACGTCTCCAGCATCGTCATCAAATCCGTAATCACACACCGTACCCCATGTGCCGTTGTTAGGCGCAATGCGACACGTACAGCCTGTTGCATCGGTTGCCGACCTTCTGTCATTCCAAGTGTTGGATCACGAGATTTCCTCGTGGCAGTGTATGCGAGGCCCGTGTGGATTTCACCAGTATGAGTTTGTGAGGTACGTCAAAAGAGGGTTACAGAGAGCCGGCTATTCGAAAGGTTCTGTAGAGGAAAATATCTTGGTCCCAATCACACCTCCAAAAAGCAAAACAAAACAGTAACGGAGAAGAAGGTGCAAAAGATCATGTTTGATATCAGACCGTTTTGAATGGAGTGGAAAGAAGTTATGCTCTAATTAGCCCTGCCTTTCATTACTACAACAAAGAAGTTTGTTTTGTTAAACTACCCAGAGCTGAAGTTGGAACAAACAATGGGTAAGAAACTTTGTGCCTGCCCTTCACAAAATTTTGTAATTACAGAATGAGAATGACCATCATTTAGTTGCAACAGTTGAGACATTTTTTGACATAGTAGAGCGTGTGCATTCAACTGAAAATGGACATGTAGACTACAAGAAAATGCTTGCAGAGATATGGAAGTATAGAGAATTATGTATGCTATCATAATTCTCATGCACCAAAAAAATTTATAGCCACTAGTCATACGTTGTGGAGATGGATGATACCAATATTCTGTACTGAACAAGCAGTCCGGTTACCAAGTTTGTAATAATGCCAAGTTGTGAAGGACAAGTCAGGCTGGATTTTAGCTGATATTTTTGCAAGAGACCAAACCTTTATGGTCCCCATTGAGCTGTCAATTTATAGAGCCCACCTATCAATTTTCTGATATATTAGTTTGCAAAAAGATTACGACATTCTAATAGAACAATCATTTGTTCTAATAGAGCAGTCAGTAAGTGATCTCAGAAGGAATCTGTAGGGGCATGCCTCCAGACCCCCTAGTAAGACCATGTGTGTATTTTGCACACGGTACTCAGCTTTACAACTACCTGGAACAGACCCCCTGCTACGGGCTTGATGTCTTCACTGTTCAACGTTGCTTGGTACCACCTTAATTTGGCATACTGCAGTACGTATAATGAGAACACCATGGACCTACTTGAGTCCTCCTTTATGTATCTTTGCTGACAGCGGAAAGTGTTGATTTGTGGTAGCTTGCATGATGTAATGGCTTCCCTCAAAAATTATTATAATTATGCACCTATTAATTGCTTCAGCAATCAGTTCGATATACATCATCACATTGTGTCATTTGTACCATTAAGTAAACATGTACGTGTTTGTTCATGTTGTGGTAAAATGTATCTATATTAGCTTAAATAACCTTCTTGATGAATAGTTTTCTTTGTGAACTAGCAAATTTCTTTTCATCGCCTGTTGTATTGTACTGATGAGTTATGATGTGTCACATATAATGTTTGTTCATTTAGAATCATTGGATGACTATATATTGTCAATCTTGTGGAATGATTAGTTTGGATGATGATACAACTGACATGGTGAGATCTAGTTATGGATACAAATTAATGTATGGATTCCATAGGTCAGGTGCAATATATAGTTGCTCATGGGGGTACCATAAACGGTGTTTAGGAAGACATGTGGCTATAGCCAGGCAAGATGAAAATGGATTAGATGAAAATGGATACAACTTTTCTGGGTCTTGCTGTTCATCAAATGGAGCTGTACCTTTGTAACTCATGTATTGGAGCATACTTAGCTATATGTGTAACACAGCATACCTGATTCCAAACACTATATGTTTGCACTAATAACTGTATCACACAGAGGTGCGGACGTTATGTAGCTAACCACGTGTTGTGTTACATCTGGATGCATGGGATAATGTGAGAGTGAAACTAACTACGTGTACCATTTCCATTTAAGGCTGGACATTAAATATATGATGTTAGACTTGAGTTACAATGTACCAAACATTATGTGCTGATATTCATTTCATTACTTGTGCAGTGCTTGCATGTGCTGGACAACTGCTAGGAAAAGTAAAACATGCAGGCTGGACTGTGCCCATCAATATCAGCTGATCAAAACGAATGGCTTAGCCTACCACAAATGCTGTAGTATACGTAGCGCAACACTGAGAGAGAAAGACACACTGTTAAAAATAAAGAGTAACCACCACTCTGAGAGTTCCCAGTGTAGGGAGGATTTAACACCCCATGAAGAGTAACCAACACTCTGAAGAGAATAACCATTACTCTGAAGAGTAAGTGACACCACCTTCAGAGCATGTGTTACTCCCCAGTTGCTCCTTTGGAGTAGGTTACTCTCCAGGGGTGTTAAATCCTCCCTACACTGGGAACTCCTTGAGAGTTGTGGTTACTCTTCATTTTAACAGTGCAGTGCACCTTATCCAGGCCAGCTGCAGAGTACGCAAAGGAACCTTGGAGGGAGAGATAGTCGGGTAGAATGTGTCTTCAGTTCAGTTTATCCATGTCCCTTCAGCTAGTAAAAGGGGGTAAAATTAGAAGCCTGTCATTCCTCCCTGTGATACGTACTTCAATCGGCCAAGAACGTAACGGCGGTACCCAGTTCATAAAATGCGCAGCTCTTACGGTAGTTCACAAACTGCGCAACAATTTATAAATTGTTGCGCATTTTATGAATTCACAAAATGCGCAGCGCAATTTATAAACTGCGCAAATTCACAGATTGCGCCTAACACCGTTAGCCAACTGAAACTCCAGCCTACCGGAGTCTCCGCCTCCGTAAATCCTCAAGTCACCATAACCTACGACAACAATTTATATTTAGTCTACTATTAGATCGATCTCAGTTTACTTGCAAAAGTAGGTGATGCAATGACCACTAGCGCGAAGAAAGACTGAATCTTCATCTTGCCTACGCCGTGGCAAACTCACTTACCGCGCACTGAGGGCCGGCTAAAAAGTAAGGAGAATTAGCCGCCGTACGCGTGCGGTGTGTCGGCGCCGCCTGAACATTCCCCGAGACATTCCCCCACATGGCCCCATTTATTTTTGGGGCCCTATTATAAATAGGACGCACGCGACCAAACATTGGCTAAATTTGCCGGTTCGCGTGTGTCCAAAGATTTACTTGCCGTTGATCAGTTTTCTAGTGTAGCTACCACATTCAATTCTGCATGATGGAGGAATATAAAATTGTCATGTATGCCAGGAGTCAGTGGCTCCAGGGAGATCACTTGTTTACAGAAGTACCGACTCTAATAGAGTAGTCACAACTACCCCAACAGAACAGTCACAGCACCTCAGTTTTGTTCTTTTAAATATTACCACTGGTTTTAGCTACTTGCATGTAGTCTCACGTAGCCAGACCCTTTTTTTCCTGCGGACCGCGCGCCTTAACTTGCATGTAGCTACTGACACAGTAAAAGACCTGAAATTTTTCCTTGGGACATGCCCCATGTTTGTTATATGCTTCAAACTTCACATAGCCCCACCTCTTAACTCTTTAGCCTGCTCCTAGGGACCCGCCGATTATGCTGGCATAATTATGAGCATAATAGGTGTCTGAAAGCATTGAGCATAATGCTAGCATAATAGGTAGAATATTTGTGTAATAGTATGAATCCTTGCTTATCAAAATAGCTATCACAAAAAGATCGATATACTCTAATAGAACAGTCAGTAACTCTAATAGA
This sequence comes from Dysidea avara, assembly GCF_963678975.1. Classification (NCBI taxonomy): domain Eukaryota; kingdom Metazoa; phylum Porifera; class Demospongiae; order Dictyoceratida; family Dysideidae; genus Dysidea; species Dysidea avara. The sequence goes on from NC_089276.1 coordinate 19,738,974, forward strand.
ACAATCATACAACTGACTGTTCTATTAGAGTATATCGATCTTTTCTGTGATATACATTTTGACAAGTAAGTTTGTGCTTCAGCCACTTATTATTTATCCATAATTGGAAATTATTACTAGAGCATGGGAACTGAAGCATAAATAATTGGGCATAATTTGAGCATAATGGGTAAGTATTGAGCATATATTTAAGCATAATAGGTAAATTTTTGAGCAGTGCAGCATAGCATAATAAATAAAATTATGAGCATAATCGGCGGGTCCCTACCTGCTCCTAATACTGTGCCAGCAGAAGCAAGCATAAGCAACCTATATATATCATATGTTTAAAGTGTCAGCTTTTTTGGTCACGGATCATTTCTATTTAATCTCAGAATATACATATTTGTGTATGAGTATATATAGGTAAGCCAGCATAATTTAGCCAATAAGCATTATGCCAGCAATATAGGATGGATTTCAATATTTTTAATCAATACACCAGTGCATGCACTAAAAGTACAGCTGTTAATGAACACAGTACATATTATTAACAAAATTATAATGTCGAATATACTTGATTATTTTGATTGATATTCTAATAGAGCATTCAAAGCAGTTGGAAAGTACTCCGCACCATTCATGAATACTCTTGCTTGCTTAATAGGAATTTCAAAGCATATTTTACTTAGCTGGAATGTACGTATGTGACTACATTAGCTAAAACTCAGCATGTTTGCTTTTTGGAATTTGTGATGTACATAGTTACAGCTTTCTTAATTTTGTAGTTTTAAAATGTTCACCACTCATTTCTCTTAACTATGGAATGATAGTTTGTTCATTGGGAAATGATGGAGAAGCTAATCCTGGAGACATTTGTACTTTTACATGTGATAATGGTTATGAGCTTAATGGTAGCGCTAGTAGAATATGCACAAATGGTGAGACCTGGAGTGGCACTATTAACAGCTGCTCAAAAGGTACAGATTTCATGTGTATGTATAGCTACTATATTATCAGATAAATACTTTGTAGTCCCATCTTTGAGATTTGTACTTAAACTAAATTTTTGTGATCAAATTATCACAAATCTAATCATTTTTTGTGAATGAGATCCTCCCATTGCCTGTGAGCAGAGATTATATTTCTTGAAATCATAATCTTTTCTGTTCATTGGTGTAATGTGACTACCTCATTATACTGTGTAATCCATTGTCTATATGGTACATACATAATAGTAACAGTATAGTACACTCAGACTGTAGAACCGTAGATAGAACAGTAGAAGTTGAACTGTGAATCAAATTATGTGCTATAACTTCTTCCTTTGCACAGGTAATGAAGACAATAAAATTTTGAACTTTACAGTGCACCAGAACAGTGGAGCAACTGGAAAATTTTGCAGTTTGCAAGACCCTAGTCTGGCCAGTTAGATATTGCTTATTTCCCCATACTATAGGACCCTACTTTCTGCCCTAAAGTCTCTTGGAGCTTTGCAGTACATACTACACATATTATTGACTTACACTCAATACGTGCATGCATAACATACAATGTCCATTCCATATAAAATGAGTTTGATTATTTAGCAATTCTATCGAGTGTAACAGTCATACAAGAAATGAAGTATTGTGCTATAGTATGTATGTGCTGCACTAAGACCGCATCTATTTCCCCTATAGTTATAATATGTTCTCCACTTACTGATCCTCCCAATGGAATGATTGCTTGTTCACTGGGAGATGATGGAATTGCTAATCCTGGAGAATCCTGTGCCTTTACATGTGATGATGGTTTTCAGATAAATGGTAATGTTGGGAGAACATGTCAAAATGATGGAAAATGGAGTGGTGCTGGTACTACTTGTAGCAGAGGTACGCATGTATGCATTATGATAATTCCTATGACTGTCACTGATCCCTGCAACTCTTAATAAATGCAGACCACTTAGAAAGCATAACTATAATAAACTGCTTCACATCAAAATCAGTCCTGAAACATATAAAGTACCTTTAGCTGCGTCCCCAGACCCCCCCACTCCATATATCTATTTATAATTACCTTCCTTTGACAATCTCTGGATCTGCCCCAGCACTTAGCACTTGTATACATGGTATGAAGAGTAATCCAGCAGTTAATGCAGTGTTTATATAATAATATTATAGTGAAAACATTTTAAAGTCAGTGTGTTGTAAAACATGATCTGTATAAATGTGTGTGCTTATGTATACTATACTCTCTCTAGTCTTATTTACAAGTACCTGTACCATGTTTTAGTTCCTGTAGCTGTTATCACTCAGCATCCTGAAAGCCATTTAATTGACTTGTATACACACAATTTTAGTACTACCTTAAAATGCAGAGCACGTGGGTACAAGTTGATGTATTCATGGACAAGAAACAACATTCCTATTCTACCAAGCAGTCATTTTGTTGTCAAGGGATCTGACCTAGTGATCATAAATGTTACACCATCTGACAGTGATCACTACCAGTGTATTGTTAGCAGTCTTAACCTAACTGTGCATTCAAAATATGCTACTGTGACAGTCAAGGGTAAGTGGGTACATACAAGCCATTAAGTATATAATGTTTAAATACGTAAATATATGCACAGAGATTTCTACAACACATGTACGTAGCAAAACTAGCACAAGCATTCTTTACAGCGTTCCCTGTCATAGAGTAATCAGTGCATATTTATAGTAGTCTCACACAACTATTTATAGAGGAAAATATTGGTGAGCAAGGGTGTCAGAGTAGGTGCGACCAGTGAGGCCAGAGCCTCACCACTTTTGTCTCAGTGAAATAAAAAAAAATTAAACTTGATGAAGCCAAAACTAAAAGTAGTTAACATGTAATACTTGGCATTAATTTAATAACAATAATGGACAGCAACAACACTTATTTAACCTATCTTTCACTCAGAACAGCTTCATGTCGACTTCGTCTGAAATATGCGCCTCTAAAAATAATTACCGTTATACTAGCTTTGGCTTTGTTTCTCTTTGTAGCTGCTTTGGAAACACTGCTTACTGTTTATTAGTAGACTCAAATGATAAGGTTAGGAGTTAACAGTATAATGGAGGTGCTTTTTGGTCAGTCTCCATTGAACACTTGCACACAGTACTACAACCAAAAGGTGTCTCCAAATGTGCAATTTTAAAAATTTCCTCAGTCAAACATGTATATATGTCACAAAAAAACAACTTAAACTAATGAACTATATTACTTTTAAAATGAAATAGGGATCCAAGCAATAAAAAGTAGTGAAACAATACATGAATGATGTGTGGATGCGTGACAGACAAGTGTGAATTTTACTTACAGGAACCAAGAAAACACTGTTTTCACACATTCATAGCTCAATAGTGTCTGGATGAATCACCACTAATCTCTCTGTTTTATAGAGAAAATCTGTAGAAGGAGTACACGGTTCAATACGTCACAAGTATTTTGCTGCTCTCTTAACCTGGTTGGTTACCTTGGAATTGAGAACACAGTGTGCGACGTGAGCCTGCTATGCATAGTGTGATGATAAAGATACTATAATAGGGCTGGAGGTACACAAACAATCTTCCCATTACTAAGTCAAATATATACACTATTATATACTCAAAAATGCTCTTAGGAAGTTTCCAAAGTTATGCTTGTCATAATATAGTAAGCTTATTGTTGTTGCTAAGAACAAAGCCGTCATTTAAAGTTATTGTTGTTGCTAAGTACAAAGCCGTCATTTAAAGTTATACAACTCCTATGCCAACCACTTACACTCATAACTACAGCCTTACAAGGTTGATTTTTAATTAGGTCTGCACCGATTATGCTTGCATGATTAGGGGTACAATGATTAGGGGCACAGTAAGCAGGCAAAATCATTAAGCGTAATTTACACTCAAAAATAAAACATTTGTGCATAGGACTTCAAAGAAGCTGAAACACTGGTATTTTGCATGATTTAGCCTAGATTTACAACTCTTTGTGAAAGAAAGAGTGGCTAAAGATAGACATACTTTAATAGAACAGTCACTGATGCATTAGATACTAGATATTCTAATAGAGCAGTCAAGATACATATTTCTAAGGAAGTATTTGAGTAAACTGAGAATAATACCATAGGAGAAATTTTGGAGCAATAATCAACATCATATAGGCAATTTCAAAAGCATAATAGGCTCAGGTCTATGTTTAATTATATAGCTACATACTTATGCACATAGTACAGTAGGCTGCAAAAAAAAGTTTACGTTTCGTAATTGTAATTATGCTGTAGTAGTGTAATTACGAAGCGTAATTACGAAGCGTAATTACGAATTATGCTCTATTGGTAACTATGAATATATTGTAGATATGGCTGGTGAAAAACTACTTCTTTGCATAATTATGGATTACGGTCAAAATGTAATTACAGTACAAACATGGTAATTACTTAGTAATCAATGTAAACTTCTTTTGCAACCTACTGTAACTATATCCAAGGGAGCACACACATAAATATATGAACATAACTATAGATTTGCTATAGATATACAAATATTAAAGTCAGTTGCTAATTCAACTAGTTCTGATTCTAAGTGTGTATATGTATATATACTTCAAAACTAAATGTGACACACAAGTAGCAACTACATGTACCAAACAATAACATGTTAAATACATGTTGGCGGTGGGGAAGACCAAGCACCATTTACACAATTTACAGTCATCGCTCCAATAAGTGTAAAGGTGCTATTCACACAGCTGTATGTAGCCATAATTCCATCCTGCTTCACCAATACATAACCATTAGGTGGATCACTAAGCGGTGGACAGGCATCTGAAACATAATTGAAGTATGTACAATAAAATGTCAATTAAGTTTCAAGTATAAACACGGATGTACAGTAGTAGTTAACATGTCAGAGAGCAAAGGTAATTTGTGCAAATTTTTTTGAACAAGTTCTTTTAGATCATGCATGCCTTGATTAGTTGGGTTTCATTATCATGTTTTGCAATATAATATTAATACCATGCCTGTCCATGCAAAGTCCTTATATCAGCAGTAATCCTAGGTTTTACTGATATCTAATCCAAAACAGCCAAGCTGTAAAAAAACAGTGCAGCCCTCAAAAAGGCTATGGTGAAAAAAGATGTGAAATCCAAGGTGGCGGCCAAGAAATGGCTGTGATGGTAGGTTAATGGTAGGTTAATGGTAAAATTTTAATAAAGACCATTCAGGTGAATTTTTGTGCCATTTGGTCTTGGCAAAAAATTCACCTAAATTGCCGTTATTAAAATTTTTACCATTAACCTACCATCACAGCCATTTCTTGGCTGCCACCTTGATTTCATATCTTTTTTCACCATAGCCTTTTTGAGGGCCGCACTGTTTTTTTACAGCTTGGCTGTTTTGGATTAGATTTCATTTATTTTTGTATTTGTATACCACAAACTTTGGGACTTTTTTAACCTGTCTTTTTTTTCTTTACCACAGGAAGAAGAAAAGATGAAGCAGATGTACTTTAAATATTTCTGATTTTATCAGTAAATGTACAAATTATATGTGACTGAATTTGCGAAAAGGTACCCTTTTCACACATTTTACATGATAACAAACAAAATAATGTAACACTTGACTCCTTTTACTGATTAACTTGCTCTTAGTTTCAAAATGCAACCAGAGAATTTAGCTGCATTCATGGAAAATTTCAGTCAATTATATGTAATGATTAAAAAGATATGACGCATCAAAGTTCAAAAAATGGGTCAAATTTTGTGTGTGAAAAAGGTACCTTTTTGCAAATCCGGTCACATATATATAATACATATATTTATTACAGAACTCTCCATGGTGGTTTCTTTGTAACTGAACACTCTACAAGGTGACTTCTTCTTGATGCCCTCTCTACAGGGTGAATTGTTAGTAGCTGAATAATCTACAAGGTAACTTCTTCTAGCTGATCTCTCTACAGGGTGATTTGTTTGTAGCTGAATTCTCTACAAGGTAACTTCTTCTAACTAATCTTTCTACAGGGCAATTTGTTTGTGGCTGAATTTTCTACAGGGTGATTTCTTTGAAGCTGAACTCTCTACAAGGTAACTTCTTCTAGCTGATCTTTCTACAGGGTGATTTGTTTGTAGCTGAACTCTCTACAGGTGATTTGTTTGCAGCTGAACTCTCTACATGATGGTTCTTTGTAGCTGAACTTTCTACAAGGTGACTTCTTCTAGCTGATCTTTCTACAGGGAGATTTGTTTGCAGCTGAACTCTCTACATGATGGTTTCTTTGTAACTGAACTCTCTACAAGGTGACTTCTTCTAGCTGATCTTTCTAGAGGGTGATTTGTTTGTAGCTGAATTCTCTACAAGGAAACTTCTTCTAGCTGATCTCTCTACAGGGAGAATTGTTTGTAGCTGAACTCTCTACAGGTGATTTGTTTGCAGCTGAACTCTCTACATGATGGTTTCTTGGTAGCTGAACTCTCTACAAGGTAATTTCTTTTAGCTGATGTCTCTACAAGGTCACTAGTTTGTAGCTGAACTCTCTACGTTATGATTTCTTTGTAACTGAACTCTCTACAAGGTGACTCCTTCTAGCTGATCTTTCTACAGGGTGATTTGTTTGTAGCTGAACCCTCTACAAAGAAACTTCTTCTAGCTGATCTCTCTACAGAGAGATTTGTTTGTAGCTGAACTCTCTACAGGTGATTTGTTTGCAGCTGAATTCTCCACATGATGGTTTCTTTGTAACTGAACTCTCCACAAAGTAATTTCTTCTAGCTGATCTTTCTACAGGGTGATTTGTTTGTAGCTGAACTCTCTACAAGGAAACTTCGTCTAGCTGATCTCTCTACAGGGAGATTTGCTTGTAGCAAAACTCTCTACATGTGATTTGTTTGCAGCTGAACTCTCTACATGATAGTTTCTCTGTAGCTGAACTCTCTATAAGGTAACTTCTTTTAGCTGATGTCTCTACAAGGTCACTAGTTTGTAGCTGAACTTTCTACATGATGGTTTCTTTGTAACTGAACTCTCTGCAAGGTTACTTCTTCTAGCTGATCTCTCTACAGGGTGATTTGTTTGTAGCTGAACTCTCTACAAGGAAACTTTTTCTGGCTGATCTCTCTACAGAGAGATTTGTTTGTAGCTGAACTCTCTACAGGTGATTTTTTTGCAGCTAAACTCTCTACATGATGGTTTCTTTGTAGCTGAACTCTCTACAAGGTAACTTCTTCTATTGATCTCTCTACAGGGCGATTTGTTTGTAGTTGAACTCTCTACATGGTAGTTTCTTTGTAGCTGAACTCTACAAGGTGATTTCTTCTAGCTGAACTATCCCTTTCCATAGTTGCATGAACTCCCTATAAGGTACCTTTTTCTAGCTGATCTCTCTACAGGGTGAATTGTTTGTAGCTGATCTCTCTATAGAGTGACTTGTTTCTAGCTGATCTCTATCTCTATACAGGTTGCTTGTTTCTAGCTGATCTCTTGAATTCTCTTCAGGGTGACTGCTCTATTAGGATGACTGCTCTATTAGAGTATCTCGATCTCGCACTTGCTACACCAAGTTGGATTTCGTGTTATAACTCCGTGGCTTTAAGTCTGATTCTTCTATACCATTGAAGAGCCTTTCTAAGATGATTACTCCATCTATATAGCGATTTTCAAAGCATTCCCCCTAGCGGTTTATCTGGTAGGCGTGGCAAGTAGTCCTTTTTTATTAGCTAATCTCGATTACGTAATTGTTACACACTGTTGGTTTTTTCGTTGTATCTTCCTGGTTTTTAGCTCGATTTCTTTCAAACCACAAAAGGTTTGAGGTTCAATAATTAACCTATTCACCCACCGATTTTCAGCTTCTTCCCATACGCGGTTTACCCTGTAGGCGTGACAACATATTGGTGTTATTTTTCGTGAGTAATCGATCATAACTCTTTACCTGTTTATCGTATCCTAGCCAAATTTGGTACAGAGATGCGCCTTTATACCCCTTTCTGTGTGCCAAATTTCAAGGCAATCGGATATGGCGTTCGCGTTTTATAGCAGTTTTTGTAAGTGTGCGAAAAGAGGAAGATAAATAAGAAGAAAAAAAAATGAAGAAACTAAGCCAATTTTTGAAGTCGCAAATCTCGGGAACGCGAGACGCGCTTTCGCTCTAATTTGGAATGTGGAGTGCTGAAGGTGGAGGGAGTGTCCATAGCAAAAATCGTCTTGTTTCATCAAGGCAGCACAGAGCTACGGAGGTGCGAAAATTGCGTTTTCTTTCTTCCTGTCAATATACTACGGGTGTTGCGCGCCGGCTTCTTGGGCCGCATGACACACTACCGTGTGTCTTGATCAGTGAAAATGTGACCCAGTCTGGGAAAACCGGGCTTATCGCCTATTTAAAAGTATTGAGAAACACCGGTTTTAAGTATTAAGTGTGTTGTAACTCGCCAATGGTTGAAGCTATGTGTACCAATTTTTCACACGTTTTACATCAATTCCTTACCTTCCACTGTGCAAGTAGCCAACAACTAAGTTTCCCACCATTTTAGATAGTTTTTAAACCGAGGTTGACTGTATGAGGTGAGCTGCAAAATGGGTGGGAGGCGGGGGGCCTGGAAGGAGGGTAAGATGGTGTTCAAAAATTGATAAGAAAGGTGTAGGGATGAATTAGGCCAAGTTTTGGGCCACTGAGGTCTCAAAATTGGTTAAAATGAAAGGAAATTCACAGCAGAGGTACTTATTCAATACCACAGAGCTGTACAGCCACATACAGTCATCCCCAGGCTGACCAGAGCACCATTAAGGCCTTACACCGCACGTACGGATTTCCACTGGGCTTGGGAAAAGCAGCCAGCAAAACCAAACCACTCAAGTCTAGCTGATTTTGATTGTGGAATTAGATAGTTTATTCATGTAGCTTTGTGTCCTGGGTGAAAAATTGAATCTGCTGACATGGGTGATAAGACCAGTTTTCTCAGACTGAGGCACAAATTTGTAATTGTAACCCACCCAAAAACAGCTTATAGCTGTAAAAAAAAGTGCGTGTCCAAGTAAAGCAGAGTTAACTGCGACAAAAGTAATGATATCATAATGCGGCCATGTGCGAGGTGTGTAAGTTGTAAAATTAATATTAGCTAATCAGATAACACAATGTTATTGTTAAAGTGTTAATGTGAACTATGTGATGCTGCTAGTTTTTAAGTATGTGAGCATCTTCATAAATGCCACATAAATTTAATTCTCAATAAAGCAATGTGTATAGATTCTCTGATAGTAATAAATAGTTTGAGTTTGGCCACCTTTCCTTTGTTCGTAGCATTGGTGTATACAGGAAAGGCGGCCAAACTCAAACTATTTATTACTATCAGAGAATCTATACACATTGCTTTATTGAGAATTAAATTTATGTGGCATTTATGAAGATGCTCACACACTTAAAAACTAGCAGCATCACATAGTTCACATTAACACTTTAACAATAACATTGTGTTATCTGATTAGCTAATATTAATTTTACAACTTACACACCTCGCACATGGCCGCATTATGATATCATTACTTTTTGTCGCAGTTAACTCTGCTTTACTTGGACGTGCACTTTTTTTACAGCTATAAGCTGTTTTTGGGTGGGATTTCAATACTTTTTGTTAGAATAAGCAATGCACTGTTGATAACAGTAGGTGAGTTTCCATGGTTTTGACAGAAACCCCAGATTACAGTGACAGAATATTAAAATATAACTGTAATTTTAGTGGCCAGGGCCGCCCACATTGGGGGTAACTGGGGTATTTTGCCCCCTACCACAGCCCGAAAGGGGCCACTTGAATACCTGTTTAAAGAAAGATCGATATACTCTAATAGAGCAGTCAGGATCTAGACCCTTCCTTGCCCCTGGGCCCCTCTTTAACTCTTTTCCCTGGGCCCTCTAATTTCTCTGGACGGCCCTGTTAGTGACATGCAACTGCAGTCAACTAACACCCATTTTAACTAGTAAACCCTTAAAAACACTTTGCCTTTCATCTTGTACTGCATTGAAACGATCAAGATACTCTATTAGAGCAGTCACAAAACAGCTGTAACACAGCAATCAACATTTAGCATAGTTACAACTTCTGCTTAGCATCGGATTGTATAGTTTAAATTACTAGCTACTTACAGACTTTACAATATAAAAATATGGCACTTGTAGAATTGTGACTGTTCTATTAGAGTATCTCGATCTACTTCAAGCATTGACTAATTCAAGTGAAGAAGCTACGCCCCTGCCAAGAGATCTTGTGAAATGAAATGAGAATAGTAAAGAAAAGGCAAGTATGTACAGAGACAATAGAGGGGCGCGTAATTACGCCCTGTTGTAAATAAACGCCTTTAAAATTTATATTACTACTAAATAAACGCCTTTAAAATTTATATTACTACTAAATAAACGCCTTTAAAATTTATATTACTACTAAATAAACGCACCAGAATAGGCTTGTGTGGCTGTTGTCTCCAAGGTTGTCTCATTACTTGTCTTTTCGTGTTGAAGGGATTTAGTCGCAATTGGTGAGTTTAACTATACATGTATTTGTGTTGTAAAACTTAATTGTAAAAAGGCGATTAGCACATATCATGATAAACATGTATTTGTCACAGTAGAGTCTCTCATGAAGTCACGATTAGTAAAAAATTTACTGCTATATTTAGAGGTTGTAGCGTATGTATATCTTAGTATCTTAATAAATAATCCCCATGATCACTAATCACTAATAGTACAGTGAAAACTGGTCATTATTCAGGCCGTAGGGACAAAACTGATTTTCTAACCTTGCCTTTTAAAGAGGTGGCTGCATTATGCGGCTTTAAAAAAAGGTAAGTAGCATGCTGTTCTAACTGGCTATAGAGATGGATTTAGTGTATGACAGCGTATGAGACAGTGAGTGCTGGCAGCACAATCTGTTAGAGCACCAAAAGCACTGCTTCAGACATAGGCAGTTGACTGTCAGCCCCAAGTGTAAAAAATTTCACTATTGGTCCTTATAAGCTCCTGATGAAGAAAGTGATGAAGTCATTATCCATAGGATATATTTTTCAGAGTATCCATTTCAGTTCTACAATATAGTAGCCAAGCATAAGATGAACATAACACAGCATTCCAGTAGTTTAGTGGTGACCACAACACTGCCTGAGTTAAACTGTGGTGAGATTTGAGACTACCAGAAGCCCTGGAATGTCTTCAACATATGAAATACCAAATATCTAATGCCTGGCTTTCATCCACAGTGGACCTGTCTTGGTGGCCACTTGTACAGAAGGGAAACAGCTGCCACACAGTCTTGCGAGCAAAACAGCTAGTTGCCACACCCCTTAATTATCAATTTGTAAAATCTTTAGCAAAATTGTGTGTGCGAGCAAGTGCGATGTGGCATTGCCGTGTATACGGTTGCTGCCCAACAGTGACGCATCACGAGTATTGAAGTCACAATGCGTTACTGTATCATCCATCTAAATGCAATCTCTGAATGTGTCATTTTGTGTAGAGAGCAATCTTCCACAAGAAGTGACCTGCAGGTTTCAGTGTATATTGTTAACCATTAATATTGTTCACAATATTGTGAACTATATGTACAGTGAAACCTCACTTAGTGGCCACCTCTTTAATAAGACCACCTCATTATATTGGCCACCTCTAGTAGGTCCCAAATATAGCTAAGCATTACTTATGACCTCATTAATAAGGCCACCTTGTTATTCAGGCCAACTTTTTTGGTCCCACAGCCTGCCATATTAATGAGGTTTCATTGTACTTATGTGAATTTTTATTTTTCGTAACTTTTCTTCAGGTTTACTGATGGGCACTATGAAGCATTGTTGACTGGTATGTGTATAATGTGGTGACTTGAAATGCTAAAACAGTACGTAGCATGTCTTGTATGTACAGTAGGTTGCAAAATAAAGTTATCGTTTCGTAATTGTAATTACGGTGTGATTACTAAGTAATTACCATGTTTGTACTGTAATTACGTTTTGACCGTAATCTGTAATTATGCAAAAAAGTAGTTTTTCACCAGCCATATATACAATATACTCATAGTTACCAATAGAGCATAATTCGTAATTACGCTTTGTAATTACGCTACTACAGCGTAATTAAAATTACGAAACGTTAACTTTTCTGCAGTCTACTGTACATGTAATGTGTTGTAATGTGTCCACACATCCACACATCTTAGAAATAAATATAATTGTATTCTCTATAAATAGTCAGTTCCATTGTGCCACTGGGTCATAAGTTGGTTGAGTATGGATCATCCAGGGCACTTGAGTCACATTTTGTCCTAGCCAAGTGGATCTCATCCACTGACAGAATATACAGGATCAGATCACGTGTATAAATTACGGTGGAACTTGTTTATTGCCACCTTCACTCATTCAGCAGGTAACAGTGTATAAATTCTCAATTGGAATTGGCTTTTCAAGAGTGGTTGTCTTTCTATACTAGTGGCCATTAAGATAGGTTGTACTGATAGAGTGTACATACTAGAGATGCAACAATATCCTCCACTTAGTGTCATTTGATAGTGATGCAATGGAGACTATGTATTATTGCATTTAAATACTATACGATTATATTGAAACTCTAGCACGTATTTATAACAGGAATGTTTGTTAACTGTTTAGACATACTGGAGCCACACCCACTCATCTGGATTCTACAAATGGAGTCATACCAACTTGTTGTCATCATACTTACTCGTTACTCCCATTGTGTTTGGATGAATATACATGCCGTCATGTGAGACTTGCTACCATGGTGGGCCACTGGAAAACATTTGCATAGCAGTTATATTACAGTCATTATTGTACAATTCTTACATTATTGTTGTGAAAAGTGTTTGTTATTCATGTTTCTCCTCTGTATGTTGTAATTACATGTGTAATTTTGTGTGGGGGTGCTATAAAATGCAATAATGCATGGTGACAATTGTATTAGGCAATTTTGCACACTTCCTTTTAAGCTAGCTACATGTGCTAATTACTCACAGCTTGTGTCAACAACTGGTAACTGCAGTTGTACTCTTGTGTCATTCTTTAAGCCGCGCCCTTAGAGGACAAATTGTGTGGGGGCGGCTAATTTCAAAACGAAGGATGGTATGTAGCACCAAAGATTATATCTATGGACTATAATCTATGGCAGCACACTTCTTGGTGGCTATATGTACTGATTAACTACATAGAGCGCCAGTTCATCAATACCCAGTGACCGCAGTTGTGCTCTGCGTCATTTTTTAAATTCCGAGTAAAATTCTTAGAGAGCAAATGACGTGGGGGTGACTAAATTCAAATTTCAAACTAGCCATTCTCGAAAACAAATGTTTCAATCTGAACGAAACTTTCAGAACAGTTTAAAGACACATTGCCCTACATACCAAGTGAGTATTGCGGAAAACAACAATCTGGGATTTGTATTTGGCCTCTAGGTCGACTGAGGACGACTGAAACTTCGTTTGGTGCTGAAATCATGACTGTAGGGTAATCATGTATGGTGAAATCGATGATGTGAATCTTGAGGTGATTGAGTGAATACTGAAGCGATAACAGGGCGATCAATGTTCGGAATGCACAAAGGAACGCAAGGCATACACCTGCGGTTGCATCTAACCGCATGCGATAAAAAAAAAAATATAAAAATGAAACTTCCCCTTTGATGTCGGCAACCTCGATCACGAAACAATCGGCATGGATTTGCTTCACTGCTTGTATGGTAGTTACTAGTGACACGATGAGTTCAACTCCAGAGTTTCAGAGGGATAGCGTAAGTGACGGGTGGATTACAGGAAGGCTGAATTTGACAACGTTCGTTCTTGTAAAATCCTCACGTAGTGGTTGCGTCATTTATTGTCTGCTGCGCGCGTTTCTGCTTTACTGGCCGCGCGACTCACTACCGTGAGTCTTGATTTCATTAGCTATATGTGTTACAATGTAGTGTTGTTGCTTAGCAATGGTTATTTATTTATTTATTTATTAAAGCTTTTCAGTACAAAAATGTACAGATGGGTATACATGTATATATTACATTGACAAATAATCGATTTGATAATGCACTGATGGCACACTGGCATCCTGTGCCAGTGCCCAAAAATAAAAGTAATTATAATAATTAAAATTAGTTCTATTTATGTAAGAATTACAGTAGGTAAACCTATTAAATATATTAGATGATAAGTTACTAATATAGCTACAGGTGATCAAAGTTCATGAAGGGTTGACTGTTGACACAACTGCCACAAGGACAAAGGTAATGGAATTTATGTGGGTCATCGGAACTGAAGTGTGTGATAAAATGGTTCCAGAGAAAAGCTTTTAATCATCTTTTAATAGCATCTGCAAATAAGCTAATATTGATGATTGGCAGGGAGTTCCAAAGTCAACAAATTTGATTAAAATAAAAATGACGCTCTCTGTTGGTAAATATATGTTATGGTGTAGCTTGACTGAATTAGATCTTGTAATACTCTGAGAGAAAGATACGTAAGAATTGATGTCAAAGCTTGGGGTTGGATTTTTCAGACAGTTGATTAAAAACATTATAATTTATCTGATATTTCGAAGGTATACATTAAGGGAAGTAAATTTAGATTTATTAGCCGTGTTTTGTAATCTGAGGTTAAGTCATGTAAAATGTATTTGGTTGCCCTACATTGAAGCTGTTTGATTTTAGAGATGTCCTTGAAAAGGTAAGGTCACCATACAGGTGCACAATACATAAGCTGTGATCTAACTAAGGATCAAGACACACGATTGTGTGTTGTGCGGCCCAAGAAGCCGGCGCGCCACACCGTGGGTATAATGACAGGAAGAAAGAAAACGTCATTTTGACACTTTTTTAATCTCGGTGATCCCTTATCCGATTGGAACCAAATTTCCTGCAGAGTTGTCCGCCAGCCAGGGGAGTCTACATACCAAATTTGAAGGAAATCGCTCCAGCCATTTCCGAGATACAAGCTGCCAAAGTTTCGATCGTTTTTTGTTTTTTTTTCTTCTTCATGTTTTCGCACACTTGCAAAAATTGCTATAAAACGCAAACGCGTATTCCAATCGCCTTGACATTTGGCACACAGAAAGGGAGTCCAAAGCGAATCCTAGAATCAAATTTGGTGCAAATCCAATGAATGTTTAAGGATTTATGACCGATTGTTCACGTAAAACAAGATCGATTTGTTGTCACGCCTACAGGGTAAACCTCTTCATGGAATGAGTTGAAAATTGCTATGTAGATGGAGTAACCATCATAGGAGTTCCTTTTGGTGGTTTGAAAAGAATCAAGATAAAGGCCATGGAGATATAACACAAAACCCAACCTGTATCGCAATTATGCAATCGATTTTTATGAAAAAAGTATTAGTTTTTATGCCTACTAGGCAAACCGCTTAGAGCAATGAGCTGAAACTCAATGTATAGCTGGAATAATCTTCACAGAAAGTCATTGCAGTAGTACAGAAGAATCGGATTACAAACCACTGAGTTATGGCCCTGCCATTACAGGAGTAGGGCTTCCATCTTAACAAACAAGAGTTCTGGGATGCTGTCCATCTGGGTGGGGTCTATTCTACTGAACGGAACAATGGACTAAACTACGGAACGGAATGCTTTCTCAAATTGAAGCTTGCAGCTTACCATTGCTGTACAAGTTATCGGTAGCACTTCCAGCAGGTAATCAAACGTACCCCAAGAAAGATAAAACGAATTTAAGGATCGATTGTGGGTTCTTGTTGGTTGTCATTTGTAACGAAGTACTAATTGTGGGAATAGCTGACTCAATGCGTTCATCTTCAGATGTATCTAGTAGGGAACTTAATGCATGACTTGCTTTTACTAGTATGTGAGTTGTTTTTGCTTACTTTGACTTTAGAATGTACCGGCAGTCTGGGGCCCAGCCTTTCTAATCGGCATAAATCAGTATGTAGCTACACTACAAAGGAAACAAGTATGGTGACAAGGTGAATCAACTCAGTCTAAGCAGAATCTAAAGGAATTTTGTGCAGTGTGTGAGGAGCAAACATTCAGATACTTCAAGGAGGCTATATTGTGTGAACATCAATGATTCAATAACAGAGTAGTGGACTAATGCCAGATATCTCAGCCTGAGTAGTAAGTTGAATCCAGGATGGGGTTTATTTTACAGAATGGAATGCTTTCTGAGTCAAAACTTGCAGCTTGGCTAGCCGCTATCCTTGCTGAAATTGCATTTTATCAGTGGAACCTCCAGGAAAATGGAATAGGATAATAATAAAATATTAATAGCTGTCTCATGCAGTGATTGTTCTACTACCTGATATATCAGGCAGGTCTCTTCAATTCATTTATTGCATGACCAAGGCAAGTTTTCTCACTACAGTACAGTAGCCAATTGGATGTCATTTGTTTCTGCTGATCTTGACAAGATAAATAGTTTAGAAGACCACTCAATTTCTTCTGTTTCAGAGCATTATATCCACAGAGAAATTAACTAGAAAGTTACTGGTGACAGGAAAAGGCTAGGTGATCATGACTTTATTCAGTCTAATAAACAGAATATATGGTTGATTGAGCGAGGTATCACTTTCAGAATGTTCAGACGACCAGTGATGAGATGCATGGATTCATCAAATTTTTGTTGCAGTTGGAGACATTAAATATCCAAAAGCAAACTGACTGTATAATAATAATTCACTTTCTTTTTATTTTCTCAATTTTGAGCCTGTATACAAATAATTAAATTTTTCTTAGTCAATAGAAATCCTAAAATAAGATGGGAGAGAAAATTTATCTTTGTTTACCTATACTGTACAACTTCAAAGGAAAATGAAGAAAACATACAAATCAATAAAATTAGTACAACTACAATAAGGTGAATTACAGATTTAAATACATAATATGAATTAGAGCCTTCAGATAATTATTGCTCCTTGTAGATGGAAAAAACAAAGACTGGTGAGACCTTGGTTAATTAACGACAGTGGTTGGAGATTAAAAGGGTGGTAACTTCTTGAATATGTTGCAAAGTGGAAGTACAAATCATAATGGGATATCAATTTCATTATGAAAAAATTGTATGCATAGCATTACTGTATTCATCTGTCCTCCACTTAAATATGCTACAACAGTGTCGGTACATTGGTAGTCTACCTTGAAATCTCAACTCCAGAGTAGATCCAACACAGAGCAGCCCGCACTGTAACAAATACATGTGATCCCAATGTAATTTCATGGACCAGCTGGACTGGGAATCACTTGAAAATAGACTAACAAATTTAGCCTGTTTTGTATAAGTGAAACATGTGAAATGTTACACTTAAGAAATCCTAGGATTCTTAGCTGGTATGTAATTAATGTGAGTGCTCCATTTCAGGTCTGACTAGATACATTGAAATTATACACACACATCTTGGTCCAAATCACATTTGCCTGGTGGCTATGGGCATGGTTTCACATGTATATAGAAGGCTTATAATTGAAATTTGGTTGATCTTGGAGTTTTGGCAGTTAGCCTGATTCAAGGCTAGCAGTCAGGCACATCCTTGAATTTGTGCAACAGAAAAAAATCAGCTCACTATTGAATACGGCATTAGTCCACTGCACCGGCTGTTGATTACTCCATGCATACACTTCAGTGATGTTTGTAGAATATAGCCTCCTTGCGGTCTGCCAAAATATTTGCTCCTCACACACTGCACAAAATTCTTCAAGTTTTAATTCAGCTGGCTCTTTCCTGCTACCAGTGTCTTCCTGCTTGCTTTATTTGTACACTGACTTATGACTTGAAAAGCCGGCCCAGACTGTTTTCTAAAGTCAAAATAAACAAAACAGCTCAAATAAAGTGCCCTTCTTGATATATTCGTAGATGAACCATGGATGAACATCACTGATATAGCTCATCCCACAATTAATACTTCATTACTAATGACAACCAACAAGAACCCACAATCGATCCTTTAATTCTTTTTATCTTATGTTTAATCACCCACTGGAGGTGCCACTGATAACTTGTAAGGTCAGTTTCAGCAATGGTAAGTTGCAAGCTTCAATTTGAGAAAGCGTTCCATTCCGTGGTTTAGTCCATCATTCCGTTCCATTCTGTTCCGTAGAATAGACCCCACCGTCCGTCTGCGCTACGGATGGAAGTTACTGAATGTTCCCAGCCACTGTATCTGTGGGGCTTCTTTCACTATCGACCATGCCATGGTCTGTCAACATGGGGGCTTAACCTTTGTGCAACACAATGACTTGCGTGACATCACGACAGGTTTATTGTCAAGGGTGTGTTCAGATGTTGCTACTGAACCTCCCTTACAGCCCCTCAGTGGTGAAGTAATCACTCCCAAGTCTGCCAACTGACAGGATGATGCCAGGGCAGATACGTGGTTTCTGGGGACGGCGACAAAGTGCCTTTCTTGACGTAAGGGTGTTCCACCCTAATGCACCAAGTTACCGTAACTTCAGCATACTATCTGTATATCGTCATCATGAATTACAGAAGAAGCGAGAGTATGGCGAACGTGTCCGGGAGGTGGAACAGGCTTCCTTTACCCCTTTAGTATTTTCCACAACCGGCGGAATGGGAAGAGAAGCACTAACATTCTATCGAATGACATGCTTTCTTGCCACAGCTCAACATCTTATAGTGGCATTCTGGCATGGATTCGCTGCACATTGTCCTTTTCATTCCTTCGTTCTGCTACAATGTACATCCGGGGAACACGATCTATCTTTCATCGTTCCAACAATGCTTCTCCGGAAATGGGCCATATTGCTGGCCCTAGGGACTATTAGTTGTCCCACTTTCAGTTGTCCAACACACCATATCAAAAACTCGTGTAAAATTAACAATGTATTTACGCAAGCCATGACGTAATTGTTTTTATTACGCGTAATATACAGTTAATATTGAGTTACAGCTTTTAAAAATGTATATTTTTAGCAACCTTACGTGTTCTGTAGCTTGTGACAAATTTTTTTGGGCGGTTTTGCATACCTGAGAGTTTCGGCTCGATGGATATCTAAAAATGAGGCCAGTTTTTGGGCGGTTATATCTTGCAAATTCGCTCCAAACAGCAACGGGTCTGAGATATTCCCATACACAAACAATACTAGTGGGTGCGCTTTTGTTGACACCGCGCTTTTATACAGTTTCTCTATCCAGTAGCCTTAGGATACGTCTTTTGTTCGGCCGGAAACAAGTGCAAGAGTCCTCGAGCTACGTTTCGGTGTACAGCAAGTTGCCGTACGGTTTCTATTAGTGCTTGCAAATTGGCAAAGAATGAAGTCGACTAATTGACTCTAACCGCAGGTAATAAATTGTTGCCATATAAGTACAACCAATTAGTGCTGTTTATTCTGTGGTCACATTCCAGCAGCATCCCTGTACCACCGCAGTGACACAAACTTATGTAGCCATTAACAAGTAACAATTTAAAAGTATGCTATACTACTTTTTTCTTTGGGATATATCACGTCCTGGCAAAAATGGTGTCCCAACCATTACACCTGCCCCTAATGATGAAATACTTTCTTCCACTAGAAAGGCTACATCTACATTTTGAGCTAGCAATCGACTTTGTTATCGCCAAGACTATTAAACATTATAACTTCCCATTACACATAACGGACAACACCAGGACTACTTTCAAAACAAAGCTTTGGCGAATGGGAAGATCATTTTCTAAGATTGGAGGAACAGCATGGAAAGCACAACTTGACTGTTGGAAATGTGGGAAAGATGCAACTTGGAACATGGCAATTAATGAAACAGAAGTGAAGACCCAGCTTTTGCGAAAGAGGAGGATTGCAGAAGATAAGTTAATGAATGAGACCAACAAAAGACAGAAGTTGGAAAGCCAGGTAGATAACTTGGAGAAAACTGTAGAAAAACAATGAATACAAATACTTAATTTGAAGTTAGGCAACGATTCAATACCACAGCGTTCACAGAAACCTTGGTCAGAGCTCACTAAACAACAGCAATACCACAGAAAGAGAAAACTTGCAAAGAATCTTGAAAATATCACCAGCCTTTGTGAAAGTAGTAGCTATAAGCCCTGTAATATGGAAGTACAGAACATTGATACAGGTGTATGTGAAGTGATAAACTTTAGAACTGGACAATTCAAACATATTGATACAAAAGAAGACAACAGTGTACATTCCACCCTTTATGTCAAAGACAGATATGCTATATCAGACCACAGCTACCATGAGTTAAGCATGCTATCAGATCTACCATCTTCTAGTAAAATTAAAAAGCTCAAGTCAGAACTGAATTCACAATATGACATCAAAAAGCACCAGGAAATACCATCAGAGTCCAACAGAGTTTAAAAGCTAGAATGACCCTGTGCTTGAAAAACATAGTATACAAAACAAAACCAGAAGATATACCATCATGTTTCCGTATCAAACTGACTGGAGATGGGACACAGATAGGTCAGGGATACAGTGTGGTCAACATCGCATTTACCATCTTGGAAGAAGGAACCAAGGCTTGCTCAGCACAGGGTAATCACAGTATTGCCATCTTCAAAGTGTCTGAGTCTGATTATGATGCTCTCTGTGAAGCGATGCAGGACACCATCACTGAAACAAAAGAGCTGACAAATATTACTATAAATGGCAACACATACAATGTAGAATACTACTTAGGAGGAGATATGAAATTTTTGGCTTTAGTTTGTGGTATTGACTCAGCAACTGCTAAGCATTCTTGCATTTGGTGCAAGTGTCCTTCAGACCAGAGAAACAACATGCAATTGGTGTGGTCTATTACAGATAGTGAGCATGGTGCAAGGACTGTTGAAGAAATATCAAGGATGTCAACATTGGGTAAGTTCAGCAAGAAGCGGTTTAACTGCTCCCACAAGCCAATGTTCGATTTTATTCCCATCGACCATGTCGTAATTGATACACTGCATTTATTTCTACGAATTTCCGATGTACTAATAGACCTATTGATTCGAGACATTCAAAATCTAGATGGAAAAACAAAGACCAACCACATGCTACCCAGTACCAGCAGTTTTTAAATGATAGTTGTAAAATTCACTTTAGATTCTACACAGAGAAAGAAAGAATCGAACAAAACCAAGTGGCGAGACCTAACAGGACCCGAAAAGAAATGACTGTTTGATAACATTGATATACTAACATTGTTTCCATCCCTTGAGAATAAAGATGAGCTACAAAAGCTATGGAATGATTTCAATGTTTTAGTTAATCTTTTATCGGTTTCAAATAAACCCTATCCAACAGAGTTTGACAAGCAGGCAAAACAATGGGTCAATGATTTTACATCTATCTATCAGGATAAAGATGTCACTCCTTACATTCACTGTATGTCCATGCATGTTTCCCAGTTCCTAACGCTATATGGGAACATTGGTATATTCACTCAGCAAGGCCTTGAAAAATTGAACAACTTCACAACAATATTTTATCAACATGCATCCAACCATAAGGAGCAAGAATCACTATTGCAGGTATTGGAAAAAAGAAACAGAATAGAGGAATTAGAAGCTGACAGTTATCAAAGAGAACTGAGAGAGCAAAAATGTACGAAATGCAAAGAAAAAGGCCACAATAAGAGAACATGCCATAATTTAGCCATGTAATCCAATCAAATTCCTTAAACATATGTACCACATGTGTATATAGCTGTATAAAGGTTGCCACATTTATATTACAACTTTTATTAACTGAGTCACAATAATGTTTTGCAGATGAGTGATAAAATTAAATAAACTGTTCAGAGTTTTGAATGTTCTTAGATGCAATTAAAATATCACCAAAGTGATCAAACACATGCTGACAAGTGCATGATTTCACATGATAGGCTCAAGTAATACTACTAAGCCCTTGAACAAGTAGTCCACAAACCTGAAGCGGCCTGGTGGACAGCTGCCTGGAAAGATTTACGTAGAGATCAGTCATCCCTCGAGGTAGTCTCGTGCCCAGACCCCACCCACTGCGTTGAATAGGGTCTGGTGACTTACGCTATGTTTTTGGGCCCGCCGCCATATTGTTTACGCATTTGTATCCACAGCTGTAGTCGGCCATTTTCCTAGTTCCAGCCTATCAAATCGCGTTGTACCTGAATCAAGGCGTCCGATTGGTCAGAAAAGAAAAATGGAGTAGGGCCCAAAACTCCTGCGAATGTCACCAGACCCTATTCAACGCAGTGGGTGGGGTCTGGGCACGAGACTACCCTCGAGGCCAACCTTGTCTTTGCCAACATGTTTATTTAAGCAGGCATCAAATAACTGCAGCTGTAGACACGTATTGATCACAAATTGGTCGAACACTACTGGCTTTAGGCACTGAGTAATAGTAGTCAAGATAGTACGATGAGACAGTAGCAGCTGTAATAATACTCTATTTAATTCAAGCATGATTCATTCCAAATAATGGTCACCTAAAATGGCATGGCGTTGTGTGAACTTATGCATTCAATAAATGGACCTCTACCAGACGAGTGCAATTACAGGAGACCTTGGCATGGGCTGTGTGTATCTCGAATTTACGAAAATTAAGTGAGTGTGTGTGGTGTAGTTAAATCTACGAATGCTTTATAGGGGTGGTCACTACCCAATAGACCTGTAGAGCCATCTGCGACCGGGATCAAGGTTTTTGATCAATGAAAATATATCTTGATCGCTTAAAAACAGCCTTGATTGCTTGATAATTTAGCACGTTTTTGTAAATTCTTGTTTTGTTTATGCACCTATCAATGTCAAGTCTCACCTACCCTAGGTCGGGCAGAGGTGGGGATTTGCAAATGCTACATGACAAATTCCCCACCCCTGGGGACAACTTCGAGTTACAAATCCCCTACTAACTCATATTATTTTTTCTGGGAATCACTAACAATAAGGCCAAGTATGGCTGTTCGTGTTGCAAATGTCCCTACCTTGGGGACGAGTTTGGGTGACGGAATCCCCTACAAATCCCCACCCGCTGCCCGACCTGGGGTAAGTGGGGTGTGACATTGATAGGTGCATTACGAGCTTGCTTAATCACCGCTTTCTAGGAAGTCTTAATCGCTTAATTCAGTGCTAATTTACCTTTTGATCACTGGATTTGATTTTGATCCCGGTTGCAGATGCTTCTATAAGACTATTGGTAGTGACTACCCCTTTCATGTGGCCAGATGATACTTAGTATACTTTTTCTTTGTGGCATCATGGTCGGCATATACTAGGGTCTGGTGAATTATCATATAATTAGGTTGCATTGGTGGGTGAACATTTAGCTCTGGTGTCTGGAGGTGCTTGTTGTTTTGGAGCCAATCGGTGTGTGTCGTGATGATGGTAAGAGGCCAGATGGCATGTCATTGATTCCTTAGTCATGGGGTTTACCCTTGCTCTGGGACTTTACCATTCGGACACCCTGGCCCATCCAATTTATCTACTTCTGCAAGTGGTGCCAGCTGGCTGGTAAACTCTGCAGAGTTAGCTAAGATGAGACAATATTCTTCTCTGATTTCACTTCTCCCCCTCTATGTGTTGAGACTCTGATCATTTGTACATTCATTAGTGAGGCAGATAGTTTTGGGTAATGGAACAGTCTGGTGATAATAGGGCCACCTGATTTTTAATTCAGAAGGCTGCTGCTATTGATGTTCAAGTGCTACAAAGCACCAGCATTCAATTTTTTTGTGATAAAGTTCTGCCATGCTTGTCCATGAGATCACATTCACCAATGGAAATTCACAACTTTCTCTAAAACAATTCACCAGACCATATCTTGCTGACCGATGTCCGTGTTTGCGATATAACAAGAATTTATTCTATCCCTACCCTGTTATATGAGGTAGAAAATCCCTATCCCAATGCCCAATCCAGAATAGGTCTGGTGATGAATAACATAGTGTCTTATGTACATTACATACAGTAGTGTGTTTTATCATGTATAGATGTAGAATACGTAGTTCAGTTATTAAATAATTATGTCTCTGTTTCTGCCAAATGTAGATGAATTACCATATCGTCGTTGGAAGCAGAATGTCAACAGATACCCAGTGTCTAGCTTTGATGGTGTGATGGGTCTACCTGGTGATTCTGGTGGATGATAATCAACAACACTTCGTCGTTTGCGCAGATGAAACTCAATGCTGCTTAAAACAACATAGGCATAGTCACCATGTTTATTAATTCCCCTATAGTGCCATCGTGTTCCAAGGAGAAAATTTAAATCAGAATATTGCTGTATTCCGTACCGTACGGTTCCCTGGACAGTGTTTGTTGCAATTCCTGCTTGTTGTAAACCACCTGTGAACAGAAAGTAATCAAATCCCATTGTGATCTTAACCAATGGTGAATCTTTTCTTCCACATGTGAGTGACTGTTTTATTTTAATACCAAGCTCATTGTAGAGGCTGTACGGTTGTACTGCCGGTGGTACTGGAATATTACTGGTATTAACAGTGGTGCTACTGGAGTTGTTGGGGATGGATAACGGTACTATGTCACTGAATTCACGCCATTCGTCACTGTCATCATTGTACCCAACATAGTGTATCTTCACTCTGGACCCTTTCCTTTCTACTACTTCAATAGGATAAAGTTTGTCTCTTCTCTCTCTTTTGACTCTTGGCAGAACGATGTCATTCATTTGTTTGTAGTCACGCTTATTTGTACCTGATCGCAAGTTGTAAGGATTCGCCATCGTCAATACTACTGCTAGCACCTGCTTGGTCGTTAACAACAGTATCCTGGAAACAATTAACTATTACGCAAATTAGTGTAATTAGAACTAGATACAATTATTGTACATGTTATATTTATGGTAAAAGAAGCAACAATATGTATTATGTTAAAGCATAGCCTCGAGTGCTATATGAAAAATAAAGTACGAGGTGCACAGCTGAGTATTTTATTTTTCATATAGCACGAGCAAGGCTATGCTTTAAATGATTTATGGAACTTTCTAGTCGTGTAGCTTCACCATGCACTAAGACTCGTAATTAACAAGCGTTGCACGAACTATTAGCAGCCTGAATGCACACAAACTAGTTTAACAAATTAACTCACGCGTATTTCACCATAGTTTGGCATAGTAGATGTTCATCGCGTCTTTTGGTAGGTTTTGCTCGCAACCCACAATCGATTCTATTGTGAGTCACATGGTGAAGTATTTCCGTGATATCTCCAGGACTTGTCCATTTACATCAACAAACATAACAGCAATGTTACCTTCTCCCACCAATCATTGAAGCATTTAGGTATGTCTATAAAAGCAATCCAGTGGTGGAACTCGTATTGGCTTGGGTGATTGATCACTCAGCGCGGCGAGGCTATCAGCCTTCACCAACTTGGGTGATTAGTCGTACTGGCGTGAGCCCCGTAGGCTATTAGCCTACACTAAGGCACGTGGGAAACTGTGCTTTATTGCCAACAAAGAGTGCTTTATTGCAACCGCAAAGAGTGCTTTATTGAACCAATAAAGCACTCTTTGTGGTGCAATAAAGCACTCTTTGTGGTCGATGAAGTAGTTGGCTGGCTGAGAGTGTACTTTATGAAATTTAAAGTACACTTTTTTCTTTGATCTCGCCCACGCAAAGTTCTATAAAATATTATAATGTCTACTTGAAGTATCTCCGCCTTTAAAATTTAATGAAGGATGACACGGCATACCCTGGCCAATTTCCAGCTGGCAAACAGATGATGAGACGATCAGCACTCATTAGATGCATACAACATAGTTCAGTTTAGATCTACTCAGGTCATGCGACGTTCTCAAAATAGGCAGTGCAGTTAATCCATGACACTTGTCATCTGCTCGATTTATGAACGGCTCCACACATTGTTCACAGAAAGTTGGTCTATTTAATAAGTCTGCAATGGTTTATTAGATGGCTAAAATTATAGTACCTTGGTATCCCCGAATGAAATTTTCCTTGCCGCTTCCCAGACCGTTTAGCCTAGACAAATCACGGAGAATAATTTCGATATACTAAAATAAAATGTTTTGCACTTATACGGCTTTACTTTACACTTTCCTTTAACATGTTTTGATATGCTTGCTCCTTGGTGCTGGGGGTGGCAGGCAAGGGCAGTACATCCAGCCAGGGAAAAAAAACAATAAAAAACTGAGTTATATGATTAGAAAGTCAACTCTGTGTAGCAAATGCGAGATCGAGATAATCTAATAGAACAGTCACCCTAATAGAGCATTCAGCTAATTTATTTACTCCATTATAGAATTCTATTACATTACAAGTTATTCTGTAGGGAGTTCAGCTGCAAACAGTTAATCTTATAGACAGTTCAGCAAGAAGCAAGTCACACTGAAGAGAGTTCAGCTATAAATAAGTTATGCACCCTGTAGAGAATTCAGCTACAATTAAGCCACTCTCTAGAGAATTCAGCTACACACAAGTCATTGTGGAGAGAGTTCAGCTACAACCACATCACCCTGCATAGAGTTTGGCTACAAAGAAACCATCATGTAGAGTGTTCAGCTGCAAAAAAATCACCCTGTAGAGAATTCAGCTACAAACAAATTGCCCTGTAGAGAGATCAGCTAGAAGAAGTCACCTTGTAGAGAGTTCAGCTGCAAAAAACCACCCTGTAAAGAATTCAGCTGCAAACAAATCACCCTGTAGAGAGTTCAGCTATAAACAAGTCACCCTGTAGAGAGATCAGCTACAAAGAAACCATCTTGTAGAGAGTTCAGCTACAAACAAGTTACCCTATAGAGAGATCAGCTAGAAACAAATCATCTTGTAGAGAGTTCAGCTACAAACAAATCACCCTGAAGAGAGTTCAGCTACAAAAAGATTACTGTGAAGATAGTTCAGCTATAAGAAGTCACCTTGTAGAGAATTCAGCTACAAAGAAACCATCATGTAGAGAGTTCAGCTACAAACAAGTCACCCTGTAGAAAGATCAGCTAGAAGACGTTACCTTGTAGAGAGTTCAGCTACAAAGAAACCATCATGTAGAGAGTTCAGCTATAAACAAATCACCGTGTAGAAAGATCA
Source organism: Dysidea avara (assembly GCF_963678975.1). Classification (NCBI taxonomy): domain Eukaryota; kingdom Metazoa; phylum Porifera; class Demospongiae; order Dictyoceratida; family Dysideidae; genus Dysidea; species Dysidea avara. The sequence goes on from NC_089276.1 coordinate 19,765,913, forward strand.
ACTAGAAGAAGTTACCTTGTAGAGAATTCGGCTACAAAGAAACCATCAAGTTGAAAGTTCAGCTACAAACAAGTCACCCTGTAGAGAGATCAGCTAGAAGAAGTTACCTTGTAGAGAGTTCAGCTACAAAGAAACCATCATGTAGAGAGTTCAGCTACAAACAAGTCACCCTGTAGAGAGATCAGCTACAAACAAGTCACCCTGTAGAGATATCAGCTAGATACAAGTTACCTTTTAGGGATCAGCTACAAACAAATCACCCTGTAGAAATGTGTGTTGGAAACAAATCACCATGTAGAGATTTCAGCTAAAAACAAGTCACTCTGAAAAGAGTTCAGCTACAACAATGGGAGTTTCAGCTACAGTTCAGTTATATTTAAGAAGTCACCTTATTACCTATAGTATGATTATCTTTCATTGTTAAATATACAAACATTTTGAATCAGACAAAAAACTGTACACAACATTTCTTCCTTTGTTCCACAATTCCTGCAGAAAAGAAAAAAAAAACAAGTTAGAAGGAAGCACCAAAGCCAGTTAATGGCTGGCTTTGTGGCTTGCAATACAAAAAGAAGTGATATCTAAACCAAAACAGCCAAGCTGTAAAAAAAGAGTGCGGCCCTCAAAAAGGCCAGGATGAGTAAATATGTGAAATCCAAGGTGGTAGCCAAGAAATGGCTGTTATGGTAGGTTAATGGCAAAAAATTTAATTATGACAATTCAGGTGAATTTGGTGCTGAATCCTAGTAGTGGAGGAGGCAATGCAAATTCACCTGAATTGTCGTAATTAAAATTTTTGCCATTGACCTACCATAACAGCCATTTCTTGGCCGCCACCTTGGATTTCACATCTTTTTTTCATCCTGGCCTTTTTGGGGGCCGCACCCTTTTTTTACAGCTTGGTTGTTTTGGTTTAGATATATATAGTTTGACTGTAACTGATGGAACAATGGTTTTACTAAAAGTTCTTCGAACAAGTCCCAGGGTTTTGTAAGCTTTCTTTAGGATGTAGTCATAATGTTTATTCCAATTATCACTGATCAAAACACCCAGGTCTTTGTGTAAATGGGAGGAGTTTATAGGATTGCCATTGATGCTATAATAAGTTGTAAATTTACATTTAAATGAGAGATGAGTACTTTTGGAGGAATGAAATGATAGAAGGGATGTTGTGCTCCAACTTGACAAGCAATTTAGATCATGTTGTAGAAGCTGCATATCACTAGGTACTTAGGTTATTTGCTATGGCTCAAATTACCTTAGAAATGGTCCCCATAGCAACATTACCAAGTTAAGGGTTGCCTGACAATGGCTTCCTAGCTAGTATCTGAACAACTATTGCTAAAGATTGTGTATGGTATTAACATGGAATAGCATGGGTAGCAGTGAAATTTGGGCACTCCTGGTGCATTGAAAATATAAATTCCACTTAGCTTTGCTTCATGAGATTTTATTCATTTTTAATGCAACACCTGTGGTACACCCACTGCTTAAAGGTTCTTAGTTTACTAAATTGTTACGCTGCTTTACTGTAGTTGTACTGATAGTAAAATATCAGTAACTTTTAGTATATAGAACATGTTGTTTTGAACTCTCAGTAAAACATCAGTGAATGCGGCTTTACTGAAAAGTTACTACAGGAGTAAATTATTAATTGTTCCATATACTAGCTGACTTACCCATGCACATCTGGTAAATACAGGTGATACAAAATTATTTTAGACAAACTTGTGAGATACGTATATCTAAACTGTGGGCACATAAATATCCATGTTGTTATATACTGTCTTGCATACAGTGTGTACATCACATTGTCCTCAAGCTGTACTACTGTATTTCAACAATGATTTCATAGGACACCAATCATACTGACTAAAAACTTCATCCATACTCACCAAACACAGATATGGTAGCATTGTTAGATACCACACTTCCATCATCATTAGTAGCAATACAACGGTAAACACCTTCATCTTCTTCTGTGATCACACTAAATATCAGTTTAGGCGATGTGATACTAGCAGCTCTATAGGAAGGTCTTATCCAACTATCATTTGACGATTCATACTTCTCCCATTTGTAATATATAGGTGCCATTCCAGTTGCCGAACAAAACATCACTACTATTTGTCTCTCACCATTCCTACATACCTTTGACTTTGGATGATCTTTGATGTGTGGAATAGCTACGTTTAATAGTAAACATTAAAATTAGTATGCATGCTATAGCCGTGCACTGAACTCATGCAACAGCTACAATAAATTATACCTAAATCTTAAAGTACTAATAAAGAATCATGGTCGTTTCAGATTATGGAAATTGCTTTTGTATGAATTTTCTCTCAGATTGTAGAGTTACTAAAAAACCTGCATAGTGTACAACTATGCAACTCAATGAAATTTCAAAGATTTTAGCTACACTCATGCAATATTCAATCATGGTCTACATTACTTTAGTTCATCACCGCTCAATCAGCATTTTTCAGTTCCATTTGTGAGTGGTAACAGGGACTATACATGTCTTTTTAAAGCCAAGATAGATACCATATTTGGCAGTTACTACTATTATTGGTGTAGCATCAAATGTCATTGCATCTACTATTTTTCAAGGGTGGCACTATTCAAGGCATAAGAAGCTCTTAAGCATGGAAACTTTTCAGTTTATTAAAGTAATAAAGACTGTTAATTTATATTTAGCAAGCGCATTTCTCTGGCAAAAGGGTTTGACCTCAAGATGAATGACATTCACCATTGAAAATACAATACTACAAGATAAGTAATCTACTTATCCTTGCTAAAGCAGCACTTCTATAGGAGCTCAGATAATAGCCACAGTATTTATTCAAGGGTGCCATTTATGCTGTTCTGTAAATAAACAATACAGCCATAATTCAAACAAGTGCAATGAGAAATTAGACATTAATTTTACATTGTAGAAATAAAAAGTAATGAAATAAGAAGGTCATCTACACTTGCAGCCATATTATAATGTGACTGGATTTTACAAAACCGATCCAAATCACACATCAGGAAAAATCAAACCAACACCACCAGTTACTGTAATAGCTACTTTACCATATTATCAGTTTTGACCATCTGCATTACCCAAATAACTTGAGGCTGGTTAAAAGAGAGTCTTTTCTGGGTTGTGTTGCGAGCTGGAATGGTAGTTTTTGTCTGATCTTGTAAAGAATCTGACTTGACAAGAAATCAGTGATGTACTGGTGGATGGATCGATAATTGGCCAACATTTCTTGCATTGATTTTGCTGCATATCAGCCACTAAGAAGTCAGTACAGTCCTGGTTCTCGGCTGGTTATAGGAGATCTTTTCTGGGTTGTGTGACAAGTTCGAATGGTGGTTTCTAGCTATGTGAAGGACCTGGCTTGACAAGAATCAGTGGTGTACTGGTGGATGCCTCAATTCATTTGGAGGTCTATCTCTTGCCCACACTATACACTTTTCATCCTTAGTGAACAGTCGTGCTACTACTTAGCTTATCCAAATACTCATCTTATTTGGTAGGAAACCCTACAAGTAGCTATAAGTACTGTAGGTGGTCTAAAAAGTAACAATCTTGTGCAAATTTGCTTACTATTCTTGGAAAGTTATAATGGCTTGTTTAATTGAAACCAAAACTTCTAATGTGCAATTTGGATTGCTTTTTCAAAATTCAGTCACGTATACCAGTGCATATTAAATTCCACTTCAGTCACATGCAGTCTGTCAATAGTTTAGCTATGACTAATGTAGGGATCAAATCTCCACTAGTATAGCTGCAGGTGTAGGTAACCTCCTTATTTCATTGCTTTTATTTCTTATTTCATTGCTTTTATTTCTATGATCTCTACTCAAATGTAAAATTATACTTTTTGTTACACTTGTATTTTGTAATAACATAATTCATTACTGGCAAATTATCACAACCACCAGTGGCTAAACAAGTTCCTCAGACCTCTCAACCTGGAAGCAGACCTGGTCATGAGAAAGCCAACCATTTACCCCCCCTCCCCCATGCAGCTGTGAAGCCTACAATTCTTTGTGATGGGGCTAATGCACACTCATTTGTTTTAAGAAGAAAAATGTTTAAAAGGCACAACTAGCTAGCTATGTGGGTGCAATATTGCTGTTTATTACAGCTAATAATATCTTTATGCGATAGTGTAACCTACACTATGATAATAACCTACCATAATTCGCTTTATTTTCGTGCAAAAAAAATTCATGATAAAAGTTTTGTGTAAAAATACTTTCTTATGATTTATGTAAATGACTGTTCTGTTAGAGTAGTTTGATCCTGTATAAAATTTTTTGTGCAAGAAATTTTCGTACAAATTTTGCATATGAAAATTATTTTACAACGAAAAAAGAGCAAATTACGGCACTTTGTTCCATCATTGAATCACGTGATATCAGTCTCAATTTCTGTAATGCACTAGTTAGCATCGTTAAAATCACCTCTCATTTCTTGAGTATAAATTATAGGCATGTAGCACTAGTAGATTCAGCGCTCAGCACATTGTCACACTTGCTGATACTCTGAACAATGCATCTTACAAATCCACACAACTTTCCTCACCTTTATGGTTTTAATGTGCACTGAGTATTTCCCAAGGATTTCATCTTCAAATATAAATGCTGAGTTAGTTGAGTTCAAAACTAGTACTCGCTCGTGACACAGTCAAAATTATGAAAAACTTCCCAGAATACAGAGGTGCCCCACTGCTCTAATTAATTTATCACATGATACCTGTATCTGGTACAAAGGATGCTTTGTGGCTTAAATATGGGTGACTAAGTGTGCCTTAAGAAATTTTATTGGAAATCATGAGAAATCATGAGATCAGCAAACGGTCATGACATCAAGGCTGAAATCGTGTGTCTCATATCCAAATCGTGATAGTTGAGAGGTCTGCAGGCTGTGTTATTTCTAAAAACCAGGTGCCCAGTAAACACTATTTCTTGAATTTAACTCCCTTTATATAAATTAACACACAGAGCATGCTATTATTTATTTATTTCTCGCCCTGTTTTGTAACAATACGTTAAAATTAAATGTATTTAGGTATTCAACAATTATTGCAATGCATCACTAAGGAAGCATAACTCTAGCAAACCACTTTAAAATTACCCAAAGAAGTATAGTATTACTGTTCTATAATTTGTCTATCACATTTTCATATGCAAATTCTCTACATATAGCTTTATGGGTACTCTTAATTTTCGTTTGTGTACAAAGGGGATACGTCCCTTTTCAACTTGAGAAGATACGCCATTCCTGGTAACTTACAAGGTCTGTTACATTGTTTTTCAGTTATTATATGCATGTTACAGCACGTAGGCTAAACTGTTTCACCTTACCTGCCACACCCCCTTCAAGTAAACATGACGAAAACAGACAGTTAAATTTTAATACAATACGTAAACAACCTGAATGAAGGTTTATTTTCTGTAGCTCAAAGCCTGTTTGCTCATGTGGGAGTTGGACAGGCATACCTACATGCAGACACAAAGACACGCAGACACATGGTTTTAGCAAAACCAATTTCAGTAAACCAGGTGCACGCCCACAACTGGCCTTTGGTTGGCTGTGGGTAGACGCCTATTTAAAAAAATATATTTTGCAACTAGCCCCATGGGGGGTATCTGCTATTTATATATGTATCATAATTTGAGCTGAAATTGTCCCAATAGTTATAATGTAGTCAGGGCTTGTGTGACAATGTAATGGTGAAAAGGACATCCTAAAGAGAGTTCTTAGTATACTGTAGTACCCTCCAATTAACAGATCTAGGAGGGGGGGGGGGGGGGGGGTTCTCTGTCAGCAAAGTTTTTGAAAAATGCTGTTACCATGTAACTGTAACATCATTGACTCTGGAAGTAGTTTGAGAGAAGAGATGATGCAGAAATATTGTGATATTAGGGAAATTATGAACAAAACTAAACTATGTATGTATATAGCAGTTATAAGCCAAGGTTGGGTTTGGAAACTCTTTTTAGATTAACTAATTCTTTTTAGAAAAAAACATTGCTTTGTTAGATTTTAAGGCTATTTTAATGTATTAATGGGCTATAATAAAAGTAGCCATTACTTTAGATTAGATCGTAAGGTAATGTTTAATCAAACAGTGAATTGCAAAGCAGAAAGAATAGTTACGTACCTCAAGGTTGGATCCCGAGGTCCTTTTATTTAAATAGTAGACTGTAAGAGATTTAAAATGCTCACATCATATGTATAATATGTACCTTTATACTTTCCTGTGATACAGGCTGCTATTTTTAATATTGCTTTTACAACTAGTCCAATCATCATTTGTGACCGGATTTACAAAAAGGTGTCTTCCACACACATCCAATTCCATGAACTTGGAAGGCCATAACTTTGTGTTTAAGAAACGCACAAATCTGAAATTTTCCCTATTCATTAAGCTATGTTGGCACTCACAACTGACCAAATTTCAGGTCAATAACTTGTTGTATTTCAATTTTATGAATCGTCAAAGTTGGCAAATTAGATGTGTGTGGAAGACCCCTTTTTGCAAATCCGGTCACATTTACAACTACCCCAGAATCCCTTACTACACAAATAGCTTTTGGCCACACACTAGCCCCTTTTAACCCCTGGCAACTGCACAAAAAAGAATATTGCTTGACCCATTATAAAATTAATTGCATGACTGAACGTTTTCCCAAACTATCACTTACTGAAATGCAAAAGGGCTTCATTCTCAGCCACGTTCCACCCATTAGTGGACAGCAATATGAAAAGTACCTCTGCAATCAGTCCAGTTCAAGTCAATAGTCACTAAAAATTATGACTGAATGCATATCCTAATTATCAATTACTGATTCAGAAATGTACAGTAGCTTCAGTTTCAACTACAATATGTTCCACCTATTGTGCAGCATTACAAATGAAGAACAGTACAAGAAGTGCCTTTACAATCAATCCAGTCACACTATTGATATTAAACCACTGAGGCCATCACATGGTATCAGAAAATGAACACCTAATAAACACTTGCATGGTAGTAGAGATACAAAGGAGGACATGCATTGTAGTTGCAGTGGTTAGTGAAAAGGCATGTCTTGGTCTGAAACAGTGATGAAGTCTACTCAGTAGCCTTAACCATAGTCGAGTTGTGCTTGGCTAAAGACATCAGTTAGTCAGCAGAAAATTCTAGATTTTTTATTATTTCATGGAATAATTAATGAAATCTTCCTGACCCTCCATTCCATGTGTTACCTGTTCTTGATGTGGTAACAGACACAAAGGGAAATTTATGACCTTAGAAAGGACCTGACTTAATGGGAAGTAGTGGTACAAGTTTGCATGGGTGGCTTTCTACGGTTGGCCAGACAATTTTTGTGTTGATTCAAGTAGTAAGAAGCTAGTGTAGTTCTATTAATGGGTAAATGGAAACAATGGGAATGGAAATGGATAAAACAGAAGTGGATACATATACAGTAGACTGCAGAAAAAAGTTAACGTTTTGTAATTTTAATTACGCTGTAGTAGCGTAATTACAAAGTGTAATTACGAATTATGCTCTATTGGTAACTATGAGTATATTGTATATATGGCTGGTGAAAAACTACTTTTTTGCATAATTACAGATTACGGTCAAAACGTAATTACAGTACAAAAATGGTAATTACTTAGTAATCACACCGTAATTACAATTACGAAACGTTAACTTTATTTTGCAACCTACTGTACATATATCCTGGGGTAAAATCTTCACTTAGTGGCCACCTCTTAAAGACAACCTCATTAAAAGACTACAAAGACCACATTGTGTGTCCCAAAAGATAGCTATAAGGCATTCTTGATAGCCTCATTAATAAGGCCACTTAATGAGCACCTTTTTACAAACTATTTCTTTAAATTGTATATAATAATTGCTAAGTTCTGAATTATGTTTTCCATGATGCATAGAAAGATCAGTGTTATCTTTCATATTTTGGTCCACACTTCACTCAAATAATCAGACTATTTACACCATAAATGAGCTACAGTAGCTACAATATTATAACAATACAAGAGGTGGTCTTATAAACAGGTGGTCTTGTATAGAAGTGGTCTTTTAAATAAGCAGCTTTTGTAAAGATGTGGTCTTTGTATAAAGGTGATTATGAAGAGGTCTAATTAATGAGGTCAGCTACCTTAGCTATCTTTGCTAAGGTAGCTGACCTCATTAATAAGAAGTCTTCATGATCACCTTTATACAAAGACCATAGGTTATCTTTGTAAATGGTGGTGTTTAAGAGGAGGCCACAAAGAGAGGGTTTTACTCTAGGATACATGTATAATAATTATGATGATATGACCATTTCTGTTCTCCATTTTCCATTTCCAATTGTCCCATATACCGATAATTATTTTTGTCTCTAGCGTTCAACTATTATCCCTGCATGTTCATTTAAAGCCTAGGCAGTGTTCATCCCTCCAAACTCCACTCAATAATATATTAATTTAATCTTTTTGAAAAAAAAAGCAGCTGCTGGTACACAAAACACACTAGAAAGTAAGTAAACATACTGATGCACTGAGTGCTTATATGATTGCTCACTCTTTTTAGCAAGTTATAACAAAATGAAATACTGAAAATCATTCATTTTAGACCTACTGAAATGTTGTTTGGATTGATTTTCTATAATCCAGTCACACATAATATTATAATATGGACATTATACCTACTTACAGTATCTACCTGCTAGGGTTAGTTTTGCCTTTTTTGATATAGATCTTTTTTGGTTTGCCCAAGCTACACAGTAATATGTTCCAATATCATCTTTAGTCACATTGGGGATAGTGAGTGTACTGGTGGTCAGTTCTGGTAAAGACACTTGTACAGGCCTGGGTAAGGTATCTTTTCCTCTCCATCTTACTGAAATTTTACCATATGCTTGAATGGAACATGTGAATACAGCACTAAGTGGAGCAGCAGCTCTGACATCAGTAGGATGAGTGATGAAGCGAGGACCTAAAACTATAAAATATAAGAAGACCACTGTTACTCTGTACCTTGTACGTACATACATGTATGTACTGCATCTGTATTAGTGAAGTGGCTTAGCAAAATTATTGTCACAGGGTGCACCATTTTTGGTACACAAGTTCTTCATGGTGGACTTATCATTACTAAAAGGGGTGCTCACCAATACTAATTATGTGTGGTCAGAATGCAAAACTGCTAAAGGTATTGAAAGTGGCTTTAGTATAGTACATTTATGTACATCATATATACAGCCCTTGTACACTAGAATATTATACAGTGAAATGCAACAATTATCTATGTTTACCTTTCCTTTTCGTTCAATAACATGTAAGCAGAATTCACACAAAAACAGCTAAACTGTGCAAAAAGGATCAGCCTTTAATAGTCTGAATGAAAAGTTGTGAAATCAAAGGTGGCATCCAAGAAATGACTGCAATGATGCTAAATTAAATGCTAATAAATGTTAATAATTCAAACAGCCATTATTAAAATTTATGTACTTTTTGTTTACATTTTTATGTACTCTTTTTACCCCACATTGACTGTTTTATTAGAGTATCTCAACTGCATGATTTATAGTTGTTTGATTTTTGCCTTGTAACTTTATAGCTGTCTAACCATCAAAACGCACTATATACTACGATGGCTAGCAAAAGTATACACTAATTTTGAAGTTATCCGCATAAGCAGTTTACCCTGTAGCAGTGACAGAAATTACATGAATAAATGTTCATAGTACCATGGACAGTTATCAGGACTGCAATGATGCTATACCCTATACCCTACCTGGCAGACAGCCACCACCACATAGAACAGACTGTTTTGAAGTGGTGTACAGTACCAAACTAGTTTGTGTGAAGAATACGTAAATTTATAAGTAGGCTTGAGGCAATTATCCTTTGAAATAGCCTATTATACTTTTGAGCAGTGCTCAAAAATCCAGCCTACTATTCTCAAAATTATGCTTTCGAAATCAATATGCTCTAGAGTTGGCTGTTTTATTAGATTATATACTGTATCAGCCTTTCCTGACTGCTGTATTAGAGTAATTGTCTGCTCATTGATCTTGAAGTGTGATTATGCAACCAAATACTAAGAATATTACGAAATGCGGTTAAAATTACATGATAAATAATAATGAATGAATAATTAAATAAATTATGTTGGAGAAAACTACAAGGCCTAGAGACATGAACTAAGCGGGGATAGATTTGCCTGTGAATGAAGGCACAGCCGTATAATAAGTACGCCTGTTCATGCTGATGACTTGACCGTACATGCAATTCTATATAACGCCCATCACCATGCCCTTGCTTAATTACAGATTGCACGAAGGAGAAGATTATTAAACATCCGCGGAGTGATAGCAGGAGAGCCAGAGGCCACTTTACACGTAAACAACAAGATTACAAGTAAGTTTAAATGTTTGTAACTGTGTATTTTGTATGCAGGATATGCACTCCAGTGAACAACCAGCTGATTCCCAGCTGGAATACCAGCTGATTCGCTCGTAAACAACCAGCTGATGCACTTGTGAACTAGGTAATGAGTAATGTAATACTTGTAGTTGTACTATAGTTACATCTTCATCCTTCATCTGGCTTGCTAGAGGCTGGAATTATTTTCCACCTGGCTTAACTACTATAGCTACTCTACTGTGCCGGTGTCAGTAATAAACAAGAAGATGCATTGCTGCATATACAACAATGTGTAACTATTTCCTGTATGTTGTGCATACATAATATTATAGACTGATCACTGTCCAATGTCACACCGCTGATATACTGGCACATCACCAGTGGCTTCTAGTTACAATAGAGTCTGTTGTGCCATATTGGCTTGATTGGGATCATTTGCTAATTGTGCCATCACCATGTTCCCTTGTTCTGCATAGCCTCACTTCACTGCTGAGTCATATTCAGAGACACGTCAAACCTACAATATAAACTTTCAATAGTTAACTTAACTTGGTTTTTGTGTCAGTTGTGTTTTAGTATTGTGGTTTCTGATGCCAGTTAAGGTTACGGGATACCGGATACTACTACCACGGTTGAAGCCAAAAAAATCGTCCATTTACGCATGTTGAATATAAATTATAGTGTCAACATATCACATATATAATTGTCTTTTACAGGAACGACGGTGACGGAGGATACTCTAGAAGACACTGCACTATTAACCTTGAAAGTGTGACAATCGGCGCGCCAAATATTGTATTTTATGCACTTATTTTAAACGTACTTTTTACATAATATCATTGTATTTCATAGTATTTAGGTCTCCAGAAAGTAAGGAAGTAGTTGCGTCAAGGAATACAAACTGACGGCAAAATTTATGATCACTACGATGTTTTCAATCGACAATTATCGAAAATTTTGCCCTGCAACCGGGTCCATGTATCCTTTTCGAAACAAAACTCTCCGTGTTGCACTGCTAAATTTATCTGTTAACCCGTTGGTGTCTACTTTACTAAGCAGAGAGTGGTAAATGTCTAGAATTTTGGTTCGCGAGCAGACAAGCCACCTTAATGTAAATTAGGACTGATAACACGCATGCGTACAAGAGTTTCGCGGTGTATCTATGGTATATCTAAGCATAGATACTATGCTAATAACGCAGCCAGCTGCCTCTACACGTGTCGGTGTTGCAATTTTCGTTACGCGAAAGTTTGTCTACATCTTGTAGTGTGTTTGAAGGTAATATTATTATTATACATACGTACATTTTTAAAATGAAAAATCTAAATTACAGTTGTAGTGTGAACAACGGCTAACAAAAGGAACAAACTTGACAGACACATTTCCCGTGGCATATATCGTAAGAGGAGAGTATCTGCTAGAAAAGAAGATAACACAACAGTTAACAACAGCACAGCAGAGACAGTTAATGATAGTAGAATAATTAAACTACAACAGCTACAGGAACATTTACATATTGTAGCTCACCATGTAGCAACTTGCTCACCCTGTGAACAGAAGTCTCCGCAGGACCACATAATATCTGTAAGGGAAGAACGCAGACAAGGACTAGCATCAATTCTTACCACCCGTTGTGCTGGTTGCCATACCGAGTTCTCCTTCTCCACATCTGTTAGAGTCAGTGGACCAACCGGTGGTCAGTACTGGGAGAGTAATTTAGCTGCAGTATGGGGCCAGATGTCAACGGGTGGTGGTCATGCCCCATTACAGGAGTCTATGGCAACTCTTGGAGTCCCAACCATGACAAAGCGATCCTTTATTGCTGCTGAGAAATGTATCGGAGAGTGGTGGTCAACTCTTCTTGAAGATTCCATGAGACAGGCAGGCCAGGAAGAGCGGCAGATAGCAATTTCCAAGAATCGCACTTGTCTGGGTGACCCAGCCATCACAGTCATCTTAGATGGGGGGTGGAGTAAACATGCCCATAAACATTCTTACAATGCGAAAAGTGGGGTGGGAGTCATCATTGGATTAGAGACACAGAAGATATTGTTCATGGGTGTCCGGAACAAATACTGCTCAATATGTAGTCATACCGATGATCCTCCACTACATTCTTGTTACAAGAATTGGGATGGCTCTTCATCTGCCATGGAATCAAGCATCATTGCTGAAGGTTTTCAGAAGTGTATACAGCAACATGGGGTGAAGTACAGCAAGTTCATAGGTGATGGTGACAGCTCTGTTTGGTCAACTCTGGTTTCTGCAGTTCCCTGGGGTTTCGCCATTGAGAAAGTGGAATGTGCAAATCACTCAGTCAAGTGCTTTCGCACACAACTGGAGAATTTAGTTTCCAACAATCCTAGTTACAAAGGTAGAGGAAAGTTAACGGAGGCAATGTGGAAACGACTCACCAGAGCAGCTCGCTGTGCAATCGTGATGAGGAGCAAAGAGCCAGACAGGACAACTGCCACTATCAAGCTGCAACAAGACCTCATGAATGGACCTCTCCACTGCTTTGGGTGCCACACCAACTGCAGCATAGATTTCTGTAAAACAGCACAAAAGCATAAGAACACAAACACCAACAACTCACCATCAACTTCCACTGCATCAGTATCACCCCCGATTGTAGCTATTAACACGCCCACAATATCAACCCCTACTCCAGCTATTAATATGCCCACTACATCCACTAGCCCAGCACCATCAGACAGCAGTACTAATACTCCACAACTTGATTTGCTTCCTACCACATTGTCAGCTTCAGCATCATCTTCTGGCCTCCATCCACCTGATGAATGTCCAGATGACCTTGATGATCTGATGACTGAACAGGCACAGCACTGGATATATGCCACAAGTGATGAGTGTCTGGATGAAGTGAGAGACATCCCAGAAGAAGATCTGCAAAACATTGACATGGGAATGATATGCGATATCCAGCGAGCTGTTAGTAGACTGGTGAGCAAGGCTCCACAGGTAATTGGTAAGCTAAAATGAGTTGTGAGAATTAATATTCAGTATGCACACGCTACAGGTAATTTTACGACCAACCTGGCAGAAAGCTGGATGCATATCAGGTCGAAGTTTGACGGTGGGAAGCAAATCAATAGAGTCCAGAACGGCTCCTGGCAAGGCCGTTGTGCTGGAGCTGGACTACGCTGCAACTTGGGACCATCTTGGGGACCACTGGCATGGGAGAAGGTTATTGGCGCTCCACCTGATGTCTTCGTGGCTTCTGGACAGAATGCTGTACAATGCTGTGAGAAGGATAGGAAGCGGAAGGCTACTGATGAGTCTAAAGAAAGGAGGAAACGGGCAAAATACTGTACAGCATCTGTTGATAACAGTATAAGCTCACAAAGAGCATACTCCAGGTAATACAAAAGTTTAGTTATTGCAGAATATGCATACCAGTTAAAGGGAACACACATTTTACCTAAGTTTCATACCAGCAAGCAATTTTAGTTGCATTACAGCAGAATCACTCTTAAAGAATACTCCCTGTAGAGGACACTGTATGTTTAATTTATCAAGAGGAAAGAGAACAACCTTCTTATAGCAGTAAAATTTCAGTTGGTCCCAAAGTGTCCATTAAATAGAGGTTCTGCTGCATAGTGACTAAAATTATACAGAATAGCATTAGAATCACAATGAAATTTGCCAACTGACATGCTGTAAATTGTGTAGAAGCTTACACACTGTACACACCACCCACTTTATAGCATAGAAATTGTCCTTCAAAAATATGTCCACCCTGTAGTATCCATTTTCTCTACACTTTTCATAAATATTGCACAAATCCTTTTATACCATCCTTTACCATATAGACATGATGGTGAAACTGAAGTGGATGATGTTCCCAGCCACCTCCCATGCTCCCGATTACAGAAACTGTCATTGGCATTCTACAGAAGCAAGATACTCATTGACACCAATGCCATGAAGAGAGTTGAACTGCTTACCTCACAACAGGGAGATGATGACACTGCAAGGGCAATTTGGAAAGCTGAAAGGAGTCTACGCATCACCTCTTCAAACGTTAAGAATATTGACCAACGCAGATCAACTACTGCTTCTGCTCCACTTGTCCAGCAACTGCTTTACAGCAACTTCAAGGGGAACACAGCCACCCGGTATGGTTTAGCACAGGAAAGAGTCAGCTCTATCAAGTACTTGGAATGGCTGAAACAAAGTGGATCTGCTGGGGCTACAATCAACCGCAATTGTGGTTTAGTCATATCAGCTACTCACTCATGGCTAGCTGCAACACCAGACGCATGGGTCAAGGATCCATCTGCCTCACCACCAGAAGGCTTGGTTGAGTTTAAAAATCCCTATAGTTATAAGGATTTGCTCTTGCAAGAAGCGTTACACTGCAAATGTTGTAACTGTTTGGAGAAGGCCGACGGCTTGTTATCACTGAAACGCAGCCACGAGTATCACTTCCAGATCCAGTTCGCCATGTTTTGTACGGGCAGGAAATGGTGTGACATTTACATTTGAGCCAAGGACAGCCACTGTGAGAGGATCCAGTACGATGAAGGGTTCTGCTCCAAAGTTATTCCGAAGTTGAAGCGATTTTACTTCTGTGCCATTCTGCCTGAGCTGACCCTTTCTTGCCAGCCAATATGGGAGCCCAAGGAATGGATAGACGACGAAGACAACTGGATGGGCATGGTTGAGGGTATCTCTTCTTAACTGTTGGTCGACTCCCGCGTTGCCGGCGTAGATTCGTTGCGTAGCCGTAGATTGGGATAGAAAGTTGGCTTTGTGTGCCGGTATTCCACTGCAAACTAATTCATAATAGTATATAATCTTGTAATCATACTAATTCATGTAGAATATCTATTTGTTATCACTTTATTTATTACTATTACTTGTATAATATCAACTTCTTCAGAACCCTCGAACTGAAACAGTGCCAACGTGGTGTCTCTAAATATAGATTTGCGCACAAATTACGTAAAAAATATTTTCCATCGTGTTATTGTTATATTCGGTAAGTAGCGGGTATCCCGTAACCTTAAACTCCCTTTACTGTGTACGTATGCATATGTATCATTTCCTGTGCATCTTTTCTACATGATCTGCACACACTGTGTTGGCCATGCACTGTTTGTACATGCCCCATTAGTAGGTTGTCCCGTTGGTGATTGTACTTGGTTGCATTTGCCCCGGGCCTAGATAAACAATAAAAATAACAATATTGCACATTTTCTTGATATAGAATTCAGTAATAATGTGTAGTGCATTCATGCTTTGTTGTATTTTTGGTGCACGCATTGCATATTTTCTTGAAACTTGTCCTTTTATGCTGGAATAATGCTTGATGCTTTTGCTAGCCTATTATGCTTGAAATTAGGCCAGTATAATTGGCACAAGCCTATTTATAAACAATATAAATGGTGTTTGTTCTTTGAATTACAAAGCAGCTCCATTGAAACCAGCTAGATATGTTTGCTAAGGTAATTTATATCCCGGCATACACCTTTTCTGAAATCTCACCTTGACTTGTACATTGTCTATTCTTGCAGCACTCTACCTTTTAATCAAAAATTTAGGTGTAAAATTGCATTCTGTAGGGAGGAGGTTGTAAACAATTACAGCACCATCCATGACTCAGCAATCACAGCATGTTGATGATTGAATGCAATTAAGGAGGAAAACTCAAGAAACTTAATTATAAACTCTACTTACAGACTCCTCAACATGTTTAGGTTTCCTTTCTTTTCTTTAGTACAACATCACCTATACTCCAAATAACAAGATTGAAGGCTATAGACTTTTGCTAAGCATAAAATAAAATGCTTGACTACTACGCATATAAAGACACGCATTTTGAGAGATCAGATTTGTACTCGCATAAGCCCATATCTTTCAAGAGCAAACGAGTCATGACACTTAATAAGTAACCTAAGAATTGCCCCTCTGACCCCTATGCTCATAGCAGGGGTGGTGCAACAGATCAGAGTACGTGGGAAGGCAACTTTGGCAATAAAAGCTTCAATTATACAGTATAGACATGAATGCCATTCTTGGAGTCTAAGGACATTCCCCAGAAAGTTTTCGGCATTTAGAAGATCTGACATGGTATATGTACATTATGCAAATTCAGTAGCTATGTAAATTTAAAGTGATTATACAGTGTGTCTGTTAGTGGTTGACTGCTCTATTAGAGTATTCCAATCTTCTGTTACAAGCATTTACCATGTAACAAAAATAGAGGGCATGGCACTCCTTCTGAAATTAGTTAACAAACCCTTCAGAAGGATCTTCTGTACAATATGCATGTATTGTACTATTTCAAAACCAGAGAATTCTGGTGAATTAAGATACATGGTAGAGTGTAGTGTGGCGACTGTGGCCTAAGAATCTGGTACTACACTAGTGCATAATTAACAAGAAGAATAACCATGTGATTTCATGTATATAATTCCATGCTACCTTTACAAAACAGGGTAATTTTTGCTATGGAAATTCTCTCCACCTTTAATACTCATGTGACTGAGTTTGGAAAATAAAAATGATAACTTGCTATGCATACCAGGCAAACTACTCAAAGAAATGAGCCAAAAACTGGTATTGTAGGTAGATTAATCATCGTAGAATGGCCTTTCAGTGCAATGTATTTTGTTTATATTGACTTTTATTTTCCAGGCTGGAAGGACTCACATTGCCTACCACCCTCATGTTGGACAACCATAAAAATCTTCTGAGTTATAACCAACTATGAGTAGCAAGTGTGCAATTGAGATACTCTAATAGTTCAGTCACCCTATTAGAGCAGTCAGCTACATACTGTAAGAACTTACTATTATTAGAGCATTCATCTATGTTATGAGTTACCGTGTACAAACTTCAGGTATTTAACAAGTTACCCTGTAGAAATTTCAGCTCCATAACAAATCACCCATAGAGAGCTCAGCTATGTTATACGGAAGTCACCCTGTAGAGAATTCAGTTCCACATTTGAGCACAAAATTGCTCTAAGCATTCCAGAGATAAAAATTTACTCAATTTCTTCATTTTTCTTCTTTATCTCCTTTTCTTTGCATACTTACAAAAGTTATCATAAGATTCAAACACGCTATCCAATTGCCTTGAACTTTCGAACACATAAGGAGGGGTTAAAGGCAAATGTTGGTAGTAAGTTTAAATATGATATACAGCCATGGGGTTATTAATGACAATAACACTACTATGTTGCTACGCCTACATGGTAAAACACTTGCAGGAAGATGCCGAAAATTGGTACATGGATAGGTTAACTATATGAATTGAATTAAAGACCATGAAGATATGTGACCAAATTTTACAAAACTGATCCAAATTGCACATCAAGCAAAATCAAACTAACACTACCAGTGGATAGCTACACTATCATACTACTGGTTTTGACCATCAGTATTACTCAAACTATTCGAAGCTGGTTTTAACAGATGTCATTTCTGGGTGATGTGGAGAGCTCGAATGGTGGTTTCTGGCCTTATGAAGTACCTGGCTTGGCAAGAATCAGCAGTTTACTGGTGGACAGCCTGACATTGTTGGCCAGACATTGTTTCTGTTGATTTTGCTAAATAACAGCCACTAAGGAGCCAGCACACCCCTGTAATCTCGTGTCTGGACTCCAATTGTGGTCTGCCTCCATTTTGAAGTAGATCTCTTGCCCTCCCCGCCACCCCCCACACCTTCTGAGCACTCATGATACTACTTTGCTTGTCTAACTGCTCAGATTTTCTATCTTCTTTGGTGGGAAACTCTACAAGCAGCTACAAGTGCTGGAAGTGGCCTGAAAGGTAATAGATTGATGCATCTTTTGTGTAAATTTCATACACGTGCTTGCTATCCTTGGCAAGTTACGCTGACTTGAATTCTTTAAAACCATTTATCTCAAAACTTTTAATGTGCGATTTGGATCATTTCTCCAAAATCCAATCACATATAGTGTGAAAATCAACAGTGTATAGCAACCATGTAACTCAACTTTGTTAACACATGATTTTTTGCCATTTCTACCTACTTCACAAACCACTAAAACAATGAGCCTAAACCAGTAGGTAGATTAACAGGCTTTCCAGTAGTTTAGAACAATTCTTTCTATTATATAATTGTCAAAATTTGATTGATTTTTCTCCAGGCTGGATGGACTCTCCCATGCCTACCACCCTCAGAAAAAAGTGGCATGCAGTGGACAATTATAAGCATCAGATTAAATTACAACCAACTACAAGTCGTAAGTGCATGGTCGAGATACTGTAGCACTGTGCAGTCATCCTATTGGAGCAGTCAGCTACATAAGTAATCACTCTGTTACAATGTTAATCTCACCATGTACAGAGTTAAGGTATGTAACAAGTCACAGAGTTCCGTTTCATTACAAATTGCCATATACAGAGTACAGCTACACCCTATAGAGAGTTCAGCTACAAAAAATCACCTAGTAGAGAGAGAAAGTTCAGCTACAAACAAGTTACCTTGCATAGAGTTTGGCTACAAGTCACCTTGTATACCGCATGTTTGAAAATTTTCAATTATAAACAATGCACTAGAAACATGATTTAGAGTTTATATGTTATCATAACCTAAAGAATAAACAATACAGTATCAAGACACACGGTAGTGTGTCGTGCAGCCCAAGAAGCCGGCGCGCAACACCCGTGAGTATATTGACAGGAAGAAAGAAAACGCAATTTTCGCACCTCCGTAGCTCTGTGCTGCCTTGATGAAACAAGACGAATTTTACTGTGGACATGCCCTCCAACGTCAGCACTCCATGTACCAAATTTGAGTGAAATCGCTTTAAGCATTCCCGAGATATGCGACTTCAAAAATTGGCTTCGTTTCTTAGTTATTTTTTCTTATTATTTTTCTTCCTCTTGTCGCACACTTACAAAGACTGCTATAAAACGCGAACACCATATCCGATTGCCTTGAAATTTGGCACACAGAAGGGGGATATAAAGGCGCATCTTGGTACCAACTTTAGCTGGACTACGATAACCAGGGAAAGAGTTATGAGCGATTATTCAAAAACATAACACCAATATGTTGTCACGACTACAGGGTAAACCGCGTAGGGGAAGAAGCTGAAAATCGGTGGGTGAATAGATTAACTATTGAACCTCAAACCTTTTGTGGCTTGAAAGAAATCGAGCTAAAAACCAGGAAGATACAATGAAAAAACCAACAGTGTGTAACAATTACGCAATCAAGATTAGCTAATTAAAAACGACTACTTGTCACGCCTACCAGAAAAACCGCTTGGGGTAATGCTTTGAAAATCACTGTACAGATGGAGTAATCATCTTACAAAGGCTCTTCAATGGTGTAGAAGAATCAGACTTAAAGCTACGGAGTCATAGCACGAAATCCAACTTGGTGTAGCAAGTACAAAATCGAGATACTCTAATAGAGCAGTCACCCTAATAGAGCAGTCACCCTGAAGAGAGTTCAAGAGATCAGCTACAAACAATCCAACCTGTAGAAAGATCAGCTAGAAGAAGTTACCTTGTAGGGAGTTCAACTACGGAAAGAGATAGTTCAGCTAGAAGAAATCACCTTGTAGAGAGTTCAGCTACAAACAAATCGCCATGTAGAGAGATCAGCTAGAAGAAGTTACCTTGTAGAGAGTTCAGCTACAAAGAAACCATCATGTAGAGAGTTTAGCTGCAAACAAATCACCTGTAGAGAGTTCAGCTACAAACAATTCTCCCTGTAGAGAGATTGAAGTTTCCTCAGCTACAAACAAATCACCCTGTAGAAAGATCAGCTAGAAGAAGTAACCTTGTAGAGAGTTCAGTTACAAAGAAACCACCATGTAGAGAGTTCGGCTACAAACTAGTGACCTTGTAGAGACACCAGCTAGTAGAAGTTACCTTGTAGAGAGTTCAGCTATAAACAATTCAGCCTGTTCAGAGATCAGTTAGAAGAAGTTTTCTTGTAGAGAGTTCAGCTACAAACAAATCACCCTGTAGAAAGATCAGCTAGAAGAAGTTACCTTGTAGAGAGTTCAGTTACAAAGAAACCACCATGTAGAGAATTCAGCTACAATCTAGTGACCCTGTAGAGACATCAGCTAGAAGAAGTTACCTTGTAGAAAATTCAGCTACAAAGAAACCATTCTGTAAAGAGCTCAGCTGCAAACAAATCACTTATACAGAAATCAGCTACAAACAAATCACCCTGTAGAGAGATCAGCTAGAAGAAGTTACCTTGTAGATAGTTAAGCTACAAACAAATCACCCTGTAGAGAGATCAGCTAGAAGAAGTTACCTTGTAGATAGTTCAGCTACAAACAAATCACCCTGTAGAAAGATCAGCTAGAAGAAGTCACCTTATAGAGAGTTCAGCTACAAAGAAACCACCATGTAGAGAGTTCAGCTGCAAACAAATCATCCTGTATAAAATTCAGCTACAAACTAATCACCCTATAGAAAGATCAGCTAGAAGAAGTCACCTTGTAGAGAGTTCAGCTACAAAGAAACCACCATGTAGAGAGTTCAGCTGCAAACAAATCACCCTGTAGAAAATTCAGCCACAAACAAATTGCCCTGTAGAAAGATCAGTTAGAAGAAGTTACCTTGTAGAGAGTTCAGCTACAAAGAAACCATTCTGTAAAGAGCTCAGCTGCAAACAAATCACCTGCACAGAATTCAGCTACAAACAAATCACCCTGTAGAGAGATCAGCTAGAAGAAGTTACCTTGTAGATAGTTCAGCTACAAACAAATCACCCTGTAGAGAGATCAGCTAGAAGAAGTTACCTTGTAGATCGTTCAGCTACAAACAATTCACCCTGTAGAAAGAGCAGTTAGAAGAAGTCACCTTGTAGAGTGTTCAGTTACAAAGAAACCACCATGGAGAGTTCTGTAATAAATATATGTATTATATTATCATTTGTACATTTACTGATAAAATCAGAAATATTTAAAGTATTTAAAATCTGCTTCATTTTTTCTTCTTCCTGTGGTAAAGAAAAAAAGATAGGTTAAAAAAGTCCCAAAGCTTTGGTGTATACAAATACAAAAAGAAGTGAAATCTAATCCAAAACAGCCAAGCTGTAAAAAAAGAGTGCGGCCCTCAAAAAGGCTATAGTGAAAAAAGATGTGAAATCCAAGGTGGCGGCCAAGAAATGGCTGTGATGGTAGGTTAATGGTAAAAATTTTAATAAAGACAATTCAGGTGAATTTTGTTCCAAGACCAAGCGGCACAATAATTCACCTGAATTGTTGCTATTAAAAATTTTACCATTAACCTACCATCACAGCCATTTCTTGGCCGTCACCTTGGATTTCACATCTTTTTTCACCATAGCCTTTTTGAGGGCCGCACTCTTTTTACAGCTTGGCTGTTTTGGATTAGATTAAATTACTCTCATAATTTTTATGTTAGTGTAGATATTTTTAATTACATTTCTCACTGACAACTTACATGAATGCAAGAGACTATTAGCTTATATTCAAGATTATTTACAGTAGATAATAAGATTATAAAAGCATATACATAGTACTGTATATACCTTTGATCACAACTAGGGCATTTGATGATACAATACTTCCACCAATGTTGCTGGCATTACATTGGTATCGACCTTTATCAGATGTTTTCATATTGATAATGTTCAAATTACCATCAACTATATTGTAATGATTGTTGGGAACAATAATCTTTCCATTCTTGGTCCAAGTGTATGTGATTTGATAGCCAACTGCCTCACACTGTAGAGTAAGATTGACATTGTTAGTGTAGAGCTCAAATGAATTCCTTCTAGCAGGATGTTGGATCATTGTTGGAGCAGGAGTATCTATATGCAGCACATAAGATAATACTGTATACATATAAAATTTCGAGGGATGTAATTTTGTGTATTTCACAGTTACTTTGCTGTCTGTAAACTTTTCATCCTCAAAAATTGGCTCACATAACTCAAAAATTATTACATATACAGCTATGTACTGAATCTTACAACACAGCAGAATTACAGCAAGGTGGCAATGCTACATGGCATATTCTTGGATATAAATTGTTGCTATCTTGCAAACTATGGGTACTTCATGTACAGTAGAGCATTATTGTCATCACTCTTAACAGCTCATAATTGGGACTTCTTAGATGCACCTTAATGTTATCTACATGGTATGCATACAGTTAGTTTATGCATTAAATCAAGCTGCTAGAAGGAAGAATCATGTGTAGTTAAACAATGGAAACTGTTGGCATATGTCATTTTTTACTATCAGCCACTAGTACTTTTAATTATCATAAAATTACTACACATAATTCAATAATAAACTCTATAAACTGTATATACATATTATGTGACGTTTACATGCTAACCTGAGCACATACAACCATACCACAGCAAATAATTTTCCTACACAAACTATTCCAAGCTCTATGGACATTAGTAATCTACTCATGATAACACACATCGTTTAATAAATGATACAGTTATATACGTGCATACAGTATGCATGCAACTCTATGGGGTGAAGTAGGACAGCTGACATAGGATACAATAACTAAGTTAGTTTTTTTATTACTGTCTGAATTATGCAATTGTATTAGCGATGTGCGATAAAATTGATTAATCGATTATATCGATATATTTTAAATATCATGATGACAATTAACCAACAGCTTATATCGCGATATGGTACTGCATGCGCATGCGCCCTAATCACGTTTCATGAACAATGGAAAAATGGCGTTTAACTTAATTCCACTCCCCAGTGGCAAGAGCAAAGTGTGGCGCTATTTCGGATTTAGAACTGATGGAACTGGAACAATTTTAAACAGAAGAGAAGTGGTATGCAAGGTTTGCTCGCAGACTTTACCGTACTTGGGAAATAAGACGAACTTAACTCACCACCTTAAGCATTGTCACGATGAAGAGTACTCGCTTCTTGCTAAGTCAACTCCGTCTCCATCAATGCCAAAGTCGAAGAAAACAGAACAAACGATGGATTATTTTGTGAAAGGTCTTTACACTAGAGGAAGCCAGCGTTTTAAGCAATGTGAGGAGTCGGTGATGGAGTATGTGTGCAAAGACATGGAACCACTTACAACAGTTGATAACGTTCCGTTTCTTCGACTACTACAGACACTGGATCCGAGATACAAGCCTTCCTCTTGTGCCCACTTTACTCGAGTACTATTACCTGCCAAGTACGAAACTGTTAAAGCCTCTGTCACAGATACATTAAGTAATGCTAGCTGCTGTTCACTGACTACAGATATGTGGACTGGGTGCCACAGCCGCTCCTACATGGCCATGACTGCTCATATTGTCAGTGATGACTGGGAGATGAAGAGTTTTTGTCTTGCTACTCGTGAGGTTACCAGTGCTCACACTGCCGACAATATAGCTGCTGAGCTGTCGGCTGTTATAGCTGAATGGAAATTGGACACCAAAGTTATTGGAATCACCACTGATAATGCTAGAATTGTTAAGAATGCTGTGGATAGTTTGGAGTTCACTCACTTTGGATGCATTGGGCATACCCTCCAGCTGAGCATTAATAGAGGACTACAGCTTGGGTTTGTCTCCCGTGTTTTGGGGCATGTTCGCAAACTTGTGGAACATTTCCACAAGTCAACTAAAGCCACATGTGCTTTGAGACAGAAACAGAAGTTGTTAGGAGTAGCTGAGCACGCTCTTGTACAGCAATGTGAAACAAGATGGAGTTCAACATTTGCTATGCTGGAAAGGGTAGTAGAGCAGCAACAAGCACTTTGTGCTGTATTGCTGGATAGTCAAGACAGGGTTGTACATAGTTTACTTCCTGATGGAGCAGAATGGAGTGTGATTGAAGAGTTGATGGTCATATTGAAGCCTTTTGCTCTTGCTACTACGGTGCTAAGTGGGTCATCCTACGGCACTATAAGCATTGTCTCTCCTCTTATTCACAAGTTTTGCTCAAACCTTGATAGGAAAGAAGATGACTGCGAGAATTTAAAACAGATTAAGGTCGCGATTCAGTCAGACCTAAAGGAGCGTTATGTAGGAGACACTGCTAAACTGTTGCAAGAAGTGGCATTTCTAGACCCTAGATTTAAGCAACTTAATTTTCTGTCTGATGATGAAAAAAGAGATACAATCGAAAAAATGAAAGTGAAGATATTACTTGCAACATCAGACGAGTCTTTGTCATGTGAGGTCAGTGAAATGGAGCCTCATCAGTCCTGCAGTGAAGTGGAGCATCATCAGTCCTGCGAATCCACTGGTGCTCAGCCACCTAAGAAGAAGAAAACTGCACTCAACATACTGTTTAACGATGATGGCAATGGCATACCAACAGGACAATCACTTACTAACAGAGAAAAGGTTGAGACCGAGTTATTGTGGTATAGTCACGAGGAAACCCTGGACCTTGAGTGTGACCCTCTAGAGTGGTGGAAGGTAAAGAGTGCATCTTACCCTAATCTGTCAGAACAAGTCCAAAGAATGTGGTCCCAACCTGCATCCAGCATGAGATCAGAGGAGATATTTTCAACAGCTGGCAACATCCTTACTCTCAAAAGGAATCGACTCTTACCTGAACATGTAAACATGTTGGTGTTTTTACATGCTAATGAGTGGCCATGACTGTATCAGACTACGCTCTCCGTATGTTGTTTAACTTTCAGAAACAGTTATTTGATTAGTATTTTTATGATTTAGCGAATACTTTTTCTGTATTGTTCTTACACACAGTTTCTATGCTTTGTAACAGTGTCTGCTGTACAACCATTGGTACAATTGTCATGATTAATACTCTGTAGCAGCAAGGTGGTTTTTTTTTTTTCAAGTTTACAGTTTTGTACTATGTAATTCAAACTTGTGTGTTCAGTATTCATCAATAGACTTACATGAATGCAACAATGTTAATTATCGTGATAATTATCGTAATCGTGATAATTTTGTATGCAATAATCGCAATATGCAATATAAATAAAAAGCCACATCGCACATCACTAAATGGTACATACACAACTTTGACACAGTGATGTATTCAACATTACTTATGAAGTACAGTACATTCAACATTATTGTGCCAACATAACAATGTGGAGTTCACTGAGATACAACAAGTTATTATATGCATAAACTTACAGCTTGAAGCAATTCCAATTTGAAGACAGCCTAGGGTATTATTTTTAATGACTGTCTATTTAACTGTAACATTTTTCCTGTAAAATGTATGGAGAGCCCTGAAAAAATTATTTTTTCTGTGTTTAGGCATCATGCATGCACACCAAAGTACTGTAGCCAAATCCACCGTAATAAATAATTTCTGAAATCAGCTAACATGCTGATTAGTGCAGACCCCAGGGGCAGATCCAGGGGAGTGTACCATGATCAGGATAGTAGATGGTATATATATCTAATCCAAAACAGCCAAGCTGTAAAAAAAGAGTGCGGCCCTGAGAAAGGCTATGGTGAAAAAAGATGTGAAATCCAAAGTTGTGGCCAAGAAATGGCTGTGATGGTAGGTTAATGGTAAAAATTTTAATAACAACAATTCAGGTGAATTTGGTTCCGCTTGGTCTTGGCACAAAATTCACCTGAATTGTCGTTATTAAAATTTTTAATATTAACCTACCATCACAGCCATTTCTTGGCCGCCACCTTGGATTTCACATCTTTTTTCACCATAGCCTTTCTCAGGGCCGCACTCTTTATTTACAGCTTGGTTGTTTTGAATTAGATTTCACTTCTTTTTGTATTTGTATACCCCAAAGCCGGCCTATGGCCGGCTTTAGGGCTTTTTAACTTATCATTTTTTCTTTACTACAGGAAGAAGAAAGATGAAGCAGGGTGATTTCTTTGTAGCTGACCTCTCTGCAAGGTGACCCTTCTAGCTGATCTCTCTACTGGATGACTTGTTTGTAGCTGAATTTTCTACAGGGTGATTTGTTTGTAGCTGAACTCTCTACAACGTAACTTCTTCTAGCTGATCTTTCTACAGGGTGATTTGTTTGTAGCTGAATTCTCTACAGGGTGATTTGTTTGCAGCTAATCTGCTGAACTCTCTACAATGTAACTGCTTCTAGCTGAACTCTCTACGGGTGGCTTGTTTCTAGCTGATCTCTCTACAGGGTGACTTGTTTCTAGCTGAACTCTCTACAGGGTGATTTGTTTGTAGCTTAACTCTCTACAAGGTAACTTCTTCTAGCTGATCTTTCTACAGGGTAATTTGTTTGTAGCTGAACTATCTATAAGGTAACTTCTTCTAGCTGATCTCTCTACAGGGTTATTTGTTTGTAGCTGAACTCTCTACAAGGTAACTTCTTCTAGCTGATCTTTCTACAGGATAATTTGTTTGTATCTGAATTCTCTACAGGGCGATTTGTTTGCAGCTAAACTCTCTACATGGTAGTTTCTTTGTAACTGAACTCTCTATAATGCAACTTCTTCTAGCTGAACTCTCTACAGGATGACTTGTTTCTAGCTGATCTCTGTACAGGGTGACTTGTTCCTAGCTGAACTCTCTACAGGTGATTTGTTCACAGCTGAACTCTCTTACATGGTGGTTTCTTTGTAGCTGAACTCTCTAAAAAGTGACTTCTTCTAGCTGATTTATCTACAGGATGACTTGTTTCTAACTGAACTCTCTACAGTGTGATCTGTTCATAGCGGAACTTTCTACTGGGTGATTTGTTTGCAGCTAAACTCTTTGCATGATTGTTTCTTTGTAACTGAACTCTCTACAAGGTAACTTCTTCCAGCTGATCTCTCTACAGGGCAATTTGTTTGTAGCTGAATTCTCTACAGGGTGATTGCCTTGTAGAGAGTTCAGCTGCAAAGAAACCATTATGTAGAGAGTTCAGCTATAGTACAAAAATATCCTGTAGAAATATCAGCTAGAAGAAGCCACCTTGTAGAGAGTTCAATTACAAAGAAACCACCATGTAGAGAGTTCAGCTACAAACTAGTGACCCTGTAGAGACATCAGCTAGAAGAAGTTACCTTGTAGAGAATTCAGCTACAAAGAAACCACCATGTAGAGAGTTCAACTACAAACAAATCACCTGTAGAGAGTTCAGCTACAAACAAATAACCCTGTAGAGAGATCAGTTAGAAGAAGTTACCTTGTAGAGAGTTCAAATACAAAGAAACCATCATGTAGAGAGTTCAGCTACAAACAAGTCACTTTGTATAGAGATCAGCTAGAAGAAGTTACCTTGTAGAGAGTTCAGTTACAAAGAAGCCATCATGTAGAGAGTTCAACTACAAACAAATCACCTGTAGAGAGTTCAGCTATAAACAAATCACCCTGTAGAGATATCAGCTAGAAGAAGTCACCTTGTAGAGAGTTCAGCTACAAAGAAACGATCATGCAGACAAACAAGTGACCCTCTAGAGAGATCAGCTAGAAGAAGTCACCTTGTAGAGAGTTCAGTTACAAAGAAACCACCATGTAGAGAGTTCAACTACAAACAAGTGACCCTGTAGAGACATCAGCTAAAAGAAGTTACCTTGTAGAGAGTTCAGCTGCAAAGAAACCATCAAGTAGAGAGTTCAGCTACAGTACAAACAAATCCTGTAGAAATATCAGCTAGAAGAAGCCATCTTGTTCAGTTACAAAGAAACCACCATGTAGAGAGTTCAGCTACAAACTAGTGACCCTGTAGAGACATCAACTAGAAGAAGTTGCTTTGTAGAGAGTTCAGCTACAAAGAAACCGTCATGTAGAGAGTTCAACTACAAACAAGTGACCCTGTAGAAATATCAGCTAGAATAAGTCACCTTGTAGAGAGTTCAGTTACAAAGAAACCACCATGTATAGAGTTCAGTTGCAAACAAATCACCCTGTAAAAAATTCAGCTACAAACAAATTGCCCTGTAGAGAGATCAGCTAAAAGAAGTTACATTGTAGATAGTTCAGCTACAAACAAATCGCCCTGTAGAGAGATCAGCTAGAAGAAGTTACCTTGTAGAGTGCTCAGTTATAAAGAAACCACCATGTAGAGTGTTCTGTAACAAATATATGTATTATATATATAATTGTACATTTACTGATAAAATCAGAAATATTTAAAGTATTTAACATCTGTTTCATCTTTTCTTCTTCCTGTGGTAAAGAAAAAAAGATAGGTTAAAAAATCCTCAAAGCCGACCATAGGCAGGCTTTGGGGTATACAAATACAAAAAGAAGTAAAATCTAATCAAAAACAGCTAAGCTGTAAAAAAAGAGTGCGGCCCCCAAAAAGGCCATGGTGAAAAAAGATGTGAAATCCAAGGTGGCGGCCAAGAAATGGCTGTGATGGTAGGTTAATGGTAAAAAATTTAATAACGGCAATTCAGGTGAATTTTGTGCCAAGACCAAGCAGCACCAAATTCACCTGAATTGTTGTTATTAAAATTTTTACATTTAACCTACCATCACAGCCATTTTTGGCCGCCACCTTGGATTTCACATCTTTTTTCACCATGGCCTTTTTGGGGGCCGCACCTTTTTTTACAGCTTAGCTATTTTTGATTAGATATTTATTACATGTCAATTAATCCCTGCAGGATAATTTGCAGTTGATCTCTCTACAGGGTGACTTCAAATGTAGCTGAACTCTCTACAGGATGATTTGCTTGTACGTAGATGAACCCTTTACAGGATTCTTTCTGCAGAGTGACTTGACTCTAGCTGAACTCTCTTCAGGGTTATCTGTTTGTAGTTGAACTCTCTACATGGTGATTTGTTTGCAGCTGAATTCTCTACAAGGTAACTTCTTCTAACTGATCTGTCTACAGGGTAACTTGTTTCTAGCTGGTCTCTCTACAGGGCGATTGGTTTGTAGCTGAATTCTCTACAGGGTGATTTGTTTGCAGCTGAACTCTCTACAGGGTGATCTATTCATAGCTGAGCTCTCTACAGAGTGATTTGTTTGCAACTGAACTCTCTACATGGTGGTTTCTTTGTAGCTCAACTCTCTAAAAGGTAACTTCTTCTAGCTGATCTGTCTACAGGGTGACTTGTTTCTAGCTGGTCTCTCTAGAAGGCGATTTGTTTGTAGCTGAACTCTCTACAGGGTGATTTGTTTGCAGCTGAACTCTCTACATGGTGGTTTCTTTGTAGCTGAACTCTCTACAGGGTGATTTGTTTGCAGCTGCACTCTCTACATGATGGTTTCTTTGTAGCTGGACTCTCTACAAGGTAACTTCTTCTAGCTGATCTGTCTACAGAGTGACTTGTTTCTAGCTGGTCTCTCTAGAAGGCGATTTGTTTGTAGCTGAACTCTCTACAGAATTATTTGTTTGCATGTAGCTGAACTCTCTGCATGGTGGTTTCTTTGTAGCTGAACTCTCTACAAGGTGACTTCTTCTGGCTGAACTCTCTACAGGGTGATCTTTTCGTAGCTGAACTCTCTACAGGGTGATTTGTTTGCAGCTGAACTCTCTACAAGGTAATTCTTTTTTTTCTAGCTGATCTCTCTACAAGGTGATTTGTTTGCAGCTGAATTCTCTACATAGTGGTTTCTTTGTAGCTGAACTCTCTACAAGGTGACTTCTTCTAGCTGAACTCTCTACAAGGTGACTTCTTCTAGCTGAACTCTCTACAAGGTGACTTCTTCTAGCTGAACTCTCTACAGGTGTACAGGGTGATCTTTTCGTAGCCGAACTCTCTACAGGTTGATTTGTTTGCAGCTGCTGAACTCTCTACATTTGTAGCTGAACTCTCTACATTTGTAGCTGAACTGTCTACAAGGTAAATTCTTTTTTCTAGCTGATCTCTCTACAGGGTGAATTTTTTTGTAGCTGAACTCTCCACAGGGTGATCTGTCCATAGCTGAACTCTATACAGAGTGATTTGTTTGCAGCTGAACTCTCTACCAGGTGGTTCTTTGTAGCTGAACTCTCTACAAGGTGACTTCTTCTAACTGATCTCTCTACAGGGTGACTTGATCTCTCTACAGTGTGATTTGTTTGTAGCTGAATTCTCTACAGGATGATTTGTTTGCAGCTGAACTCTCTGCATAGTGGTTTCTTTGTAGCTGAACTCTCTACAAGGTGACTTCTTCTAACTGAACTTTCTACAGGTGTACACGGTGATCTTTTCTAGTTGATCTCTCTACAGGGTGATTTGTTTGCAGCTGAACTCTCTACATAGTGGTTTCTTTGTAGCTGAACTCTCTACAAGGTGACTTCTTCTAGTTGATCTCTCTACAGGGTGACTTGTTTCTAGCTGAATTGTCTATAAGATTAACTGTTTGTAGCTGAATTTCCTACAGAATACCTTGCAATGTAATATAATTCTTTAATGGAGTAAGTTATAAACGTAGCCGTATGCTCTATTAGGGTGACTGTTCTATTAGAGTATATCGATCTCGCATTCGCAACACGTTCGAATCATAACTCAGTGGTTTGTAATCCGATTCTTCTGTACTACTGCAAGGACTTTCTATGTTGATTATTCCAGCTACACACCGATTTTCAGCTCATTGCTCTAAGCGGTTTGCCTGGTAGGCGTGAAAACTAATAGTTTTTTCATTCATAAAAATAGATTGCGTAATTGTGACACAGGTTGGGGTTTGTGTCATATCTCCATGGTCTTTATCTCGATTCTTTTCAAACCAAAAAAAGGCACTCCTACGAGGGTTACTACATCTACATAGAAATTTTCAGCTCATTCCTTCAAGGGGTTTACCCTGTGGGCGTGACTGACCTTCGACCTTATTTTACGCGAATATTTGATCACAACTCCGTGAATCTTTATCGGATTCCTACCAAAGTTGGTACTGAGATCCGCCTTAATGAGCCCTTCAAGTGTGCCAAATTTCAGCCCGATTGGAGAACGCATTCGTGTTTTATGGCGGATTTTGCGAAGTGTGCGAAATGAAGTAGAAGAAAAAACCAAAGAAATTAAACGAAATTTTGTTCGCTCGTATCTCGGAAATGGCTGGAGCGATTTTCTTCAAAGTTGGTATGTAGACTTCCCTAACTGGCCGGAACTTCTCTAGTAAATTTAGTTCCAATCGAATTAGGGATCACAGAGCTACATAGGTGCGAAAATTGCGTTTTCTTTCTTCCTGTTAATATACTCACGGTGTGGCGCGCCGGCTTCTTGGGCCGCGCGACACACTACCGTGTGTCTTGATCATGCCAACTAATAGCTATGAATTGGGGATAATACATGGTGTGTTTAGTAATTAGGTGATTTGTGCATGGGATGAGCTGACTTTAGCACAGCAAACATTTTACACCTTCTTGTCTTAATTGAATGGTATGATACAGTGCTGGTCACTGTAAAGCATTAATACAATACAATACAATACAATACTTCTACAGCACAATAAGCCAGTTTACAAAACACCTTGACTATATAGTAGGGCATAGAGAGTACACTATACTTTGTGATCTGCATATGCAAAATTTATCAAAGACTTGTTATATAACATTCCTATTACTATGTGAGACTTAGCATTCAAATTCCAACAAGAATAGTGTTAGTTAACAAATAAGAAACAAATTTTATGGAGAAATAACTTTGATGCATAAGTGAATACTGTACACCACTGATTTTATGTTACTGTTACACTATTTTCCTTATCCTTACATATGAGCCCAATGGTAGCCATCGCATTTCCGTTACTAGTTGAACAGGTGTATGTACCATTATGAGTATCACTGAAGTTAGGAACAACCAGAATTGTGACTTTTTTGTTTCCAGATAACTGAGAGTAAGGAGCTCCATGATTTCTTCTACTTTTACTCTTTATTGTACGTTTTCCTGGAGAGAGCCACTTATTATTTTTTAATGCTGTTCCTCTAACATTGAGACATCTACATTCTATCTCCACATTCTTTGTGTTGTTAGCTATTCTTCCTCCTTCAACTGTTAGTGACGAAGGTGATTTAGGAGAAATGGAACACTTGTTCTGAACTTTAACATAAGAAAAATATTAACATAAATATTGTACATAATATGTATGTGTGTATGTATATGTGTGAGTGTGTGCGTGTGCGTGCGTATGTGTGCATGAGTATCTAGGTACATGTGTTTGGTTTGTGTAAATGGTATCCCATCCAAAAACAGCTTATAGCTGTAAAAAAAGTGCGTGTCCAAGTAAAGCAGAGTTAACTGCGACAAAAAGTAATGATATCATAATGCGGCCATGTGCGAGGTGTGCAAGTTGTAAAATTAATATTAGCTAATCAGATAATACAATGTTATTGTTAAAGTGTTAATGAGAACTATGTGATGCTGCTAGTTTTTAAGTGTGTGAGCATCTTCATAAATGCCACATAAATTTAATTCTCAATAAAGCAATGTGTATAGATTCTCTGATAGTAATAAATAGTTTGAGTTTGGCCACGTTTCCTTTGTTCGTAGCATTGCTGTATACAGGAAAGGCGGCCAAACTCAAACTATTTATTACTATCAGAGAATCTATACACATTGCTTTATTGAGAATTAAATTTATGTGGCATTTATGAAGATGCTCACACACTTAAAAACTAGCAGCATCATATAGTTCTCATTAACACTTTAACAATAACATTGTATTATCTGATTAGCTAATATTAGTTTTACAACTTGCACACCTCGCACATGGCCGCATTATGATATCATTACTTTTTGTCGCAGTTAAATCTGCTTTACTTGGACGCGCACTTTTTTTACAGCTATAAGCTGTTTTGGGATTGGATTTCAATACTTTTTGTTAGAATAAGCAATGCACTGTTGATAACAGTAGGTGAGTTTCCATGGTTTTGACAGAAACCCCAGATTACAGTGACAGAATATTAAAATATAACTGTAATTTTAGTGGCCAGGGCCGCCAACATTGGGGGTAACTGGGGTATTTTGCCCCCTACCATAGCCCGAAAGGGGCCACTTGAATACCTGTTTAAAGAAAGATCGATATACTCTAATAGAGCAGTCAGGATCTAGACCCTTCCTTGCCCCTGGGCCCCTCTTTAACTCTTTTCCCTGGGCCCTCTAATTTCTCTGTACGGCCCTGTTAGTGGCATGCAACTGTAGTCAACTAACACCCATTTTAACTAGTAAACCCTTAACAACACTTTGCCTTTCATCTTGTACAGCATTGAAACGATCAAGATACTCTATTAGAGCAGTCACAAAACAGCTGTAACACAGCAATCAATATTTGTGACTGTCTCTGTGAAAACCGGTCTTATCGCCCATTTAAAAGTATCGAGAAACGTCGGTTTTAAATATTCTGTGTGTTGTAGCTGACCAATGGTGGTAGCTACGCATACCAAATTTTCACACGTTCCACAACAATTTCTTATCTTCCTGATCATCCAGTGAAGAAGTAGTCAACAGCTAAGTTTCCCGCCATTTTAGATAGTTTTTAAACCGAGGTTGTCTGTATCAGGCGAGCTCCAGAAGGGTGGGAGGCGGGGGCCCTGGAAGGCGGGCAGATGGTGTTCAAAATTGAAAAGAGACGTGCTGGGATGAATTAGGCCAAGTTATAGGCCATTCAGGGCTCAGAACTGGCTAAAATGAAAGGAAATTTACTGTACAGGTCATTGTCCAACACCACAGAGCTGTACAGCCACACACAGCCATCTCCTGGTTGGCCAGGGCTCCATCAAGACCCCAGACCACTCGTACGGCTCGCCACCGTGCTCTAGAAAAGCAGCCAGCAAAAGAAGACCACTTTACTCTGGTCGACTGTGGCAGTGAAACTTGATAGTGCATTCATTAAGCTTTGTGTTTGTGTGAAAAAATCAAACTTCCTGTCTTGGGCGATAAGAACGGTTTTCGTAGATCCAGTCACATTTAGCATAGTTACAACTTCTGCTTAGCATCGGATTGTATAGTTAAATTACTAGCTACTTACACACTTTACAATATAAAAATATGGCACTTGTAGAAATGTGACTGTTCTATTAGAGTATCTCGATCTACTTCAAGCATTGACTAATTTAAGTGAAGAAGCTACGCCCCTGCCAAGAGATCTTGTGAAATGAAATGAGAATAGTAAAGAAAAGGCAAATATGTACAGAGACAATAGAGGGGCGCGGAATTATGTTCTGTTGTAAATAAACGCCTTTAAAATTTATATTACTACTAAATAAACGCACCAGAAAAGGCTTGTGTGGCTGTTGTCTCCAAGGTTGTCTCATTACTTGTCTTTTCGTGTTGAAGGGATTTAGTCGCAATTGGTGAGTTTAACTATACATGTATTTGTGTTGTAAAACTTAATTGTAAAAAGGCAATTAGCACATATCATGATAAACATGTATTTGTCACAGTAGAGTCTCTCACGAAGTCACGATTATTACGAGACATTGGACCAGGGTAAAAAATTTACTGCTATATTTAGAGGTTGTAGCGTTTGTATATCTTAGTATCTTAATAAATAATCCCCCATGATCACTAATCACTAATAGTACAGTGAAAACTGCTCATTATTCAGGCCGTAGGGACAAAATTTTCTAACCTTGCCTTTTAAAGAGGTGGCTGCATTATGTGGCCTTAAAAAAGGTAAGAAGCATGCTGTTCTAACTGGCTATAGAGATGGATTTAGTGTATGACAGCGTATGAGACAGTGAGTGCTGGCAGCAAGGGGGCAGCCAATCTGTTAGAGCACCAAAAGCACTGCTTCAGACATAGGCAGTTGACTGTCAGCACCAAGTGTAAAAAGTTTCACTATTGGTCCTTATAAGCTCCTGATGAAGAAAGTGATGAAGTCATTATCCATAGGATATATTTTTCAGAGTATCCATTTCAGTTCTACAATATAGTAGCCAAGCATAAGATGAACATAACACAGCATTCCAGTAGTTTAGTGGTGACCACAACACTGCCTGAGTTAAACTGTGGTGAGATTTGAGACTACCAGAAGCCCTGGAATGTCTTCAACACATGAAATACCAAATATCTAATGCCTGGCTTTCATCCACAGTGGACCTGTCTTGGTGGCCACTTGTACAGAAGGGAAACAGCTGCCACACAGTCTTGCGAGTGAAATAGCTAGTTGCCACACCCCTTAATCATCAATTTGTAAAATCTGCGAGCAAGTGCGATGTGGCAGTGCCGTGTATATGGTTGCTGCCTAGCAGTGACACATCACGAGTATTGAAGTCACAATGCGTTACTGTATCATCCATCTAAATACAATCTCTGAATGTGTCATTTTGTGTAGAGAGCAATCTTCCACAAGAAGTGACCTGCAGGTTTCAGTGTATATTGTTAACCATTAATATTGTTCACAATATTGTGAACTATATGTACAGTGAAATCTCACTTAGTGGCCACCTCTTTAATAAGACCACCTCATTATATTGGCCACCTCTAGTAGGTCCCAAATATAGCTAAGCATTACTTATGACCTCATTAATAAGGCCACCTTGTTATTCAGGCCAATTTGTTTGGTCCCACAGCCTGCCATATTAATGAGGTTTCATTGTACTTATGTGGATTTTTATTTTTCGTAACTTTTCTTCAGGTTTACTGATGGGCACTATGAAGCATTGTTGACTGTTACGTGTATAGTGTGGTGACTTGAAATGCTAAAACAGTACGTAGCATGTCTTGTATGTACGTACATGTAATGTGTTGTAATGTGTCCACACATCCACACATCTTAGAAATAAATATAATTGTATTCTCTATAAATAGTCAGTTCCATTGTGCCACTGGGTCATAAGTTGGTTGAGTATGGATCATCCAGGGCACTTGAGTCACATTTTATCCTGGCCAAGTGGATCTCATCCACTGACAGAATATACAGGATCAGATCACGTGTATAAATTACGGTGGAACTTGTTTATTGCCACCTTCACTCATTCAGCAGGTAACGGTGTATAAATTCTCAATTGGAATTGGCTTTTCAAGAGTGGTTGTCTTTCTATACTAGTGGCCATTAAGATAGGTTGTACTGATAGAGTGTACATACTAGAGATGCAACAATATCCTCCACTTAGTGTCGTTTGATAGTGATGTAATGGAGACTATGTATTATTGCATTTAAATACTATACTATTATATTGCAACTCTAGCACGTATTTATAACAGAAATGTTTGTTAACTGTTTAGACATACTGGAGCCACAACCACTCATCTGGATTCTACAAATGTGACTGGATTTTGGAAAAACGATCCAAATCGCACATTAGAAGTTCCGAGATAAACGGTTTTAAAGAATTGAAGCCAGCATAACTCTCCAAGGATAGCAAGCACGCGTATGAAATTTACACAAAAGATGCATCAATCTGTTACCTTTCAAGTCACTTCCAGTACTTGTAGCTGCTTGTACAGTTTCCCGCCAAATAAGATAGAAAATCTGAGCAGTTGGACGAGCGAAGTAGTATCACGAGTGCTCACAAAGGGGTGGAGGTCGGGGGGTGGAGGTCGGGGGGTGGAGGTCGGGGGGTGGAGGTCGGGGGGTGGAGGTCGGGGGGTGGCGGGGAGGGCAAAAGTTAGACCTCAAAATGGAGGCAGACCACGATTGGAGTCCAGACACGAGATTACAGGGCTGTGCTGGCTCCTTAGTGGCTGGTATGTAGCAAAATCAACAGAGAACACGTCTGGCCAACATTATAAGGCTGTCCACCAGTAAACCACTGACTCTTGCCAAGCCAGGTCCTTCACAAGGCCTGAAACCGCCATTTGAGCACTCCACACCACCCAGAAAAGACGTGTGTAAAAACCAGCCTCGTGTAGTTTGAGTAGTGCTGAGGGTCAAAACTTGTAGTACGATAGTGCAGCTATCCACTGGTGGTGTTAGTTTGATTTTGCCTGATGTGCGATTTGGATCGGTTCTGTAAAATCTGGTCACATATAAATTATTACTGGAGCATCACGTGAGATCACGTGACCTGCCAAGAATCCTGGAGCAGTGGAAAGAAGTCTGGTCAGTGTGTGGTGGCTGGCACTGGTCATGGAGTGATTCCAAAGTATGTTTTTGTGTGTTTGGCTCCTTTACAGCCAGATGAGTATTATATGTGACTGGATTTTGGAAAAACGATCCAAATCGCACATTAGAAGTTCCGAGATAAACGGTTTTAAAGAATTGAAGCCAGCATAACTCTCCAAGGATAGCAAGCACGCGTATGAAATTTACACAAAAGATGCATCAATCTGTTACCTTTTAAGTCACTTCCAGTACTTGTAGCTGCTTGTACAGTTTCCCGCCAAATAAGATAGAAAATCTGAGCAGTTGGACGAGCGAAGTAGTATCACGAGTGCTCACAAAGGGGTGGAGGTCGGGGGGTGGCGGGGAGGGCAAAAGTTAGACCTCAAAATGGAGGCAGACCACGATTGGAGTCCAGACACGAGATTACAGGGCTGTGCTGGCTCCTTAGTGGCTGGTATGTAGCAAAATCAACAGAGAACACGTCTGGCCAACATTATAAGGCTGTCCACCAGTAAACCACTGACTCTTGCCAAGCCAGGTCCTTCACAAGGCCTGAAACCGCCATTTGAGCACTCCACACCACCCAGAAAAGACGTGTGTAAAAACCAGCCTCGTGTAGTTTGAGTAGTGCTGAGGGTCAAAACTTGTAGTACGATAGTGCAGCTATCCACTGGTGGTGTTAGTTTGATTTTGCCTGATGTGCGATTTGGATCGGTTCTGTAAAATCTGGTCACAAATGGAGTCATACCAACTTGTTGTCATCATACTTATGCGTTACTCCCATTGTGTTTGGATGAATATACATGCCGTCATGTGAGACTTGCTACCATGGCGGGCCACTGGAAAACATTTGCATAGCAGTTATATTACAGTCATTGTTGTACAATTCTTACATTATTGTTGTGAAAAGTGTTTGGTATTCATGTGTCTCCTCTGTATGTTGTAATTACATGTGTAATTTTGTGTGGGGGTGCTATAAAATGCAATAATGCATGGTGACAATTGTATTAGGCGATTTTGCACACTTCCTTTTAAGCTAGCTACATGTGCTAATTTCTCACAGCTTGTGTCAACAACTGGTAACCGCAGTTGTACTCTTGTGTCATTCTTTAAGCCGCGCCCTTAGAGGACAAATTATGTGGGGGCGACTAATTTCAAAACGAAGGATGGTGTGCAGCACCATAGATTATATCTATGGACTATAATCTATGGCAGCACACTTCTTGGTGGCCATATGTACTGATTAACTACATAGAGCGCCAGTTCATCAATACCCAGTGACCGCAGTTGTGCTCTGCGTCATTCTTTAAATTCCGAGTAAAATTCTTAGAGAGCAAATGACGTGGGGGCGACTAAATTCAAATTTCAAACTAGCCATTCTCGAAAACAAATGTTTCAATCTGAACGAAACTTTCAGAACAGTTTAAAGACACATTGCCCTACATGCCAAGCGAGTATTGCGGAAAACAACAATCTGGGATTAGTATTTGGCCTCTAGGTCGACTGAGGACGACTGAAACTTCGTTTGGTGCTGAAATCATGACTGTAGGGTAATCATGTATGGTGAAATCGATGATGTGAATCTTGAGGTGATTGAGTGAATACTGAAGCGATAACAGGGCGATCAATGTTCGGAATGCACAAAGGAACGCAAGGCATACACCTGCGGTTGCGTCTAACCGCATGCGATAAAAAAAAAAATTAATAAATGAAACTTTCCCTTTGATGTCGGCAACCTCGATCACGAAATAATCGTCATGGATTTGCTTCACTGCTTGTGTGGTAGTTACTAGTGACACGATGAGTTCAACTCCAGAGTTTCAGAGGGATAGCATAAGTGACGGGTGGATTACAGGAAGGCCGAATTTGACAACGTTCGTTCTTGTAAAATCCTCACGTAGTGGTCGCGTCATTTATTGTCTGCGGCGTGCATTTCTGCTTTACTGGCCGCGCGACTCACTACCGTGAGTCTTGATTTGGAATCTTGTTTCACTTCATAAAATCTAGATACTCTAATATAACAGTCAAATACTGAGTAGACAGGGGACACAGTGGAGTCACACTGCACGAAAATTAATAAATAATACTTGACAACATATATTTATTCAGTAACTTGTGATTTACTCCACTTGTACATGTATCACACAGCCAGTCAACTGCCAGAGAGCGTATGGTCTTTCGCATTTTAGGAGAGTTTTCCTACTGAATTTTATATGA
The DNA here is from genome assembly GCF_963678975.1 of Dysidea avara. Taxonomy (NCBI): domain Eukaryota; kingdom Metazoa; phylum Porifera; class Demospongiae; order Dictyoceratida; family Dysideidae; genus Dysidea; species Dysidea avara. Next base: position 19,805,363 of record NC_089276.1, read on the forward strand.
TATTGACTGAATGATTGACTAACTGATGCTTCCAAACAAGCGTAACTTAATGTACAGTAAAATGTTGTTCAGCTCATTACTTGCATGGGTCTAAGACATGCATGGCATGCATCATGAACTTACATTTGTTTTCCTTTTCAAATTAGAAAGACAGCCATGGGAATTGGATAAAATGAGAATTGTCAACAATTATTTTTGCACTGCATTTTTAACAGTTGAAGTAGAGGTTAAGCTAGGTGAGTTTTGTATGATGTTCTCCATAATGTAGGTTGTGTGACAGGCAGAATATAGCTGAAAACAAAGGAAAATGGCTACTTTGCTTATTATCAATTATTAAAGGTGTATTTTTGTCAAATAAAGATACACTGTATGTCTAGTATCATTGTTTCATTTAATGTGGTGTTGTAGAAGCTCACCAATGATGAAAATTAGTAAACAAGTGTGTTGAGGATTAACTGTACTTAACTATATAGTGACTTAGTAACTTTTATGTATGATGTAATGTGTCATGTGCACTTACAGTTTAGGTCAGAGTTAAAGTTAATATGGTGTAATAGTATATTCGTGAGTATATACCGTAATCTGCTGCAAAAATTTGTTCGTGATAAAACTTTTCATGTAAAATATTTTCGTATGATTTACATGAATGAATGCTCTATTAGAGTAGTTTGATCGTATTTAAAAATTTTCGTACAAGTTTTGCATACAAAAATTATTTTACAATGAAAAAGGCCAATTGCGGTAGTACAGGCAGCTTGATCTTGCTATGTGTTCATTCCAGAACCTTATACTCATCACCACCCCCTCAACATTTGGTGTTGTGACCAGTGCAATAGCAGTTTCGTTGCTGACGACCCTGATTCATCCGTCATCACCAGTCTTGCATATTGTGCACACCTTTGAGCATTTGTAACCCATCATCTAAACTTCATGGTACCATGGCAGTGATCTTTCTAACAGTACCCCAGAAGGCAACCACTCATGTTTTCAAGTGAAGTTGTGTGTTGGTTTTTCATTATTAGTGGTTAGAGTGATGGATAAGCTCAAGCATTTTCGGACCTCATGCCGTGGATACCACTCACATACAACAAAATTGCTTATCAAAATACAAGATTTGCTTACTTACTGCAGGCACCTCCTCCATTAACAAAGAAGTAGTTTCAGCCATAGAACTCACTCTGGAACAATTGTAATGTAAGCAATCAATTCTATAAGACTTGGATAGCAAGATGGCACTGCTTATTGAAGATAAGTCAGAGCTTGAAGAGATAGTGGAGGCAGAACTAAGATTCTTCATGGTATCACCCATCTGAAAGTTACGCTGAACCCAATAGACATAGAATCTACTGAGTCACCCCTAGCAGCGAAGAACATTCCCATAGCCTCCACAACTTAACACACACACACACACACACACACACCCATGCATTCACCAACAGTTGTAAGTAGCACAAGTAATTCAAGTATTCTACACACAGCTAGTGTGTCACAACTGGCCACACTTCTCATACCAGTCCCACATTAGAGACAACTGCTAGTGTCCCTATTAGCAGTGAAGCAGGGATTCTACCCACTGAACATGCTAGAAGATATGTATAAGTCATGAAGCAGATGGTTCATACACAGCACATTTTTCTTGAAAGTTGAACTACTCGCTTTTACCTACCAATCTGACACTGTGTGAAAGGAGAACATTAGCATTAACTCACCGACTGGCAATATCACCAGATCTGCTTGTTGCTTACTATAACATGCTTAATGACCAAGAACAACAAGGATTCATAGAGAAAATCTAGTTACCATCAGTCACATCCAGATTAGGCCAGTGAACCGATTTTAGAAAACTGGTTAAAAAACCGGTTAATTTATAATTTACAGTTAACCAGTTTAAAATTAGCGTAACCAATTTTTAAGTGCACATGCCACCTCTCAACATGGCGGACTATACGGATTTGGAAATTGGTCCAGATGTTGATATCGTTTTGTACTTGAAGAGCCTAAAGTCAGTGGTGTGGAGGTATTTTGGCATTGAAAGGAGTAGCAATGGGACAGTTCAGAAAGACAGACGTGTAATTTGTAAGCTGTGCTCTCAGAAAGTAGCTCACGGTGGTGGAACAATGAACCTGAAGAACGATTTGCGGACCAATCATCAACCCCAGTATGAAGAATTGTAAGGGAGTAAAGATACAGGACAAACAACGATGGATATCTTTGTTCAAAAAGTTAGCAGTGTAAAGAAACTGCCTCACAGTTCTACTCGTGCAGTAGAATTGACAGATGCTTTGCTGGAGTTCATCGCTCAAGACCTTAGACCAGTAAGTGTAGTTGACGGCCATGGGTTTCTTAATCTAATGGAGAATGCAGAGCCATGATACAGTGTACCTTGTCGAAGAACTGTTATGAATGGAGTGGACAGAAAGTATTGTGAATTAAAGCGTACAGTACGTGGATTTCTCAGTGGCCAGCAGTGTGTAACGCTCACTAGACATGTGACATCAAGAGCTGGGGATGGATACTTCTCACTGACAGCGCATTTCATTACAGATCAGTTTTTAATGCACAGCAGCCAGCTGCATTGCCATCACATGCCTGGCGTACACGATCACACAAATATTAGTGAGGGGATTACTAGTGCACTTATGGAGTGGTATGTTCATTTAGATGATGTTGTGGCTTTTGTGACAGACAATGGAAGTAATGTTAAGAAATCAGCAAAGGAAGATCTTGACAAATTGCACTTACCTTGTGCAGGCCACACACTCAACCTGTCAGTGCAAAAGGCATTTGTAATTCCAGAAGTCCAGACTGCCATAAGCCGAGTAAAGAAGGTGGTAGAACACTTCAACAGATCTCGTCTCCACTATGAAGAATTGGAGGAAAAACAACAACTACTAGGGCTTGATAAACACAAGCTAATCCAAAGTGTTCAACATAGATGGAACTCCATGTACGAGGGGCTGTGTGAACAGCAGGCCGCAGTGTCTGCTGTGCTCCATCAGTACAGGGATCTGTTACATTTGGAGCATTCTCCTGCAGAGTCCTGCAGAGTGGAGGCTTTTAGAAGATTTATCTAAGGTTATGGAATCAGCAAGGATGCCACAACACACCTGAGTGCTAGTAGATACCCTACTGTATCAATCCTTGGTCCTGTGCTCCATAAAATCCTTACTACTTTAGAGAAATATGTGACTGGATTTTGGAAAAACGATCCAAATCGCACATTAGAAGTTCCGAGATAAACGGTTTTAAAGAATTCAAGCCAGCATAACTCTCCAAGGATAGCAAGCACGCGTATGAAATTTACACAAAAGATGCATCAATCTGTTACCTTTCAAGCCACTTCCAGTACTTGTAGCTGCTTGTACAGTTTCCCGCCAAATAAGATAGAAAATCTGAGCAGTTGGACGAGCGAAGTAGTATCACGAGTGCTCACAAAGGGGTGGAGGCTGGGGGGTGGCGGGGAGGGCAAAAGTTAGACCTCAAAATGGAGTCAAACCACGATTGGAGTCCAGACACCAGATTACAGGGCTGTGCTGGCTCCTTAGTGGCTGATATGTAGCAAAATCAGCAGAGAACACGTCTGGCCAACATTATCAGGCTGTCCACCAGTAAACCACTGACTCTTGCCAAGCCAGGTCCTTCACAAGGCCTGAAACCGCCATTTGAGCACTCCACACCACCCAGAAAAGACGTGTGTAAAAACCAGCCTCGTGTAGTTTGAGTAGTGCTGAGGGTCAAAACTTGTAGTACGATAGTGCAGCTATCCACTGGTGGTGTTAGTTTGATTTTGCCTGATGTGCGATTTGGATCGGTTCTGTAAAATCTGGTCACATATGATAGCTCCACTTCTGTGGCAATATGCCGAGTTAAAATGTCATTGCCAGTGACTTGACAACAAGGTACCAGGATGATGAAGTGTGCATGCTGTTAAACAAGGCATCACTGCTTGACCCTAGAGTGAAATCCCTAGTACATCTGACATAAGAGGAACAGACCAATACAGTTGATGATCTGGTAAATGAAATCATCATTGAATTTTCTCCTTTTTCCTTGGTTGTTAGTGAAGAACCAGTGTTGGAATATACAGAACCACTGGCAAGCAGTAGTCAGGTACAGGCAGATCAGGAGCAGACCAGCAGTGGGACTAGTGGTGAACCTGTTAGGAAGAAGTGTATGTTGGAGAAACTGTTGGGTGACACCTTTTCCAACAACCACTTAGATAACTCTGTCACAGTTTCATTTAATGAACTTGTGCAGGCTGAGCTAAGCCGTTATAAATCAGAGCCACTGTTGGAGTTGAAAGGCAAACCCTTGGAGTGGTGGAAGTATCATGAGCACTCCTACCCTAAGTTGTCACATATGGCCAAAAGGTATTAAGGAGTGGTAGCAACCTCTGTCCTATCTGAAAGGCTGTTCAGCACTGCTGGCAATGTTTTCACAGCTAAGAGATCTGCTCTCGATCCAGAAAATGTCGAAAAACTTGTTTTCTTACATAATAATCTTCCACCTCCACAAGATTTACCATATAAACAAGCCACCCAGCATACTTTTATTACAAGTTGACATTTTTAAAATTTTTATAATCACACATACAACATGATTGTGTGTCCTCTATACAGATCATTTTATAAACAATCATTATTAAAATATCCTGAGGGTATTTCACAGCACCTGTGTGTAAACTGTAAAGTAACATTAAAATACACAATATCAGTGGTACATGAAGTACATGTAAACAAAAATCCAGTTAACCGGTTAACTGCCAGTTATTTCCTTCCAGTTAACCGGTTTTGATTTTATGATCAGGTTCACAGCCCTAATCCAGATGCCACTACATACCACATCATGCTGTTCAAAAGGAATTGCCACCAACTCCAATTAGAATAGTATATATTATCCCCCAAAAACATCTTTGCTGTAAAAAAAGGGGTGTCCAAGAAACTACAAGTATCTGTAACTCCTAACAGCTCAACTTTAGAAGAAGAGTCCATGAAATTAACTGGTAACTGAAAGAGCTGATATCTGGAGCGGCCAAGAATCCAAGTTACTACAGCTGACTATGATTACCAAAGATTTACCAAGTCCATGCAAAAATACCTTGGCAGTAAAACAAGCAAATAAAAGTAACTGGCAACCAAAACAGCTGATATCTGAAGCGACCAAGAATAAAAGTTAAGTTGATACAACTAACTATAATACTTGCAACATTGAATCTTAATCATTCAACTGTGTTCTATACATTCACCTTTGCTACATCCTAAATTAATTCTTTGTAACTCTAATTGGCTGGTAATTTGGCTGCCTTTTTTAATAGTCAGTGTAAAGAAAAAACGGCGGCCAAATTACCAGCCAATTAGAGTTACAAAGAATTAATTTAGGATGTAGCAAGAGTGAATGTATAGAACACTGTTGAATGATTAAGGTTCAATGTTGCAAGTTAATAATTGTAGTTAGTTGTAGAGCTGTACCGATGTGGGATTTTGGCATGTACTGATATCCGATATGGATACCACCAAAAGAAGCCGATAACCGATAGTCGATCCGATATTTGCATTACAAACAAAAGTCATAGTTTATCTGTGCAAAAGTGTACAGTTACCTACTCTACAACAACATGTGGATATATTCATTGCTCACTCTATGCCTGTGGTAATAGTGGCTTGGGTTTCTATAGCGCAATCCAGACAATTAGGCACCCACAAACATTTTTATGCATACTCCCATGGAGCCTTAAACGGATATTTCTGCATTACTCGCATTTTATTGGCTTGTGTGAAGGCTGGTACAGTAGGTTTTCTTGTGACTGTTCTTTTATATTACAAAGGTACTATATATATATATATATCAAGACACACGGTAGTGTGTCGTGCGGCCCAAGAAGCCGCCGTGCCACCCATGAGTATATTAACAGGAAGAAAGAAAATGCAATTTTCACACCTATGTAGCTCTGTGATCCCTTATCCGATTGGAACCAAATTTGCTAGAGAGGTGCCGGCCAGCAAGGGGAGTCTACACACCAAATGTGAAGAACATCACTCCAGCCATTTCCGAGATACGAGCGAACAAAATTTCGTTTTAATTTCTTCGTTTTTTTCTTCTTCTACTTCTTTATTTCGTCACTTCACAAAATCCGCCATAAAACACGAATGCGTGCTAGGATCGGGCTGAAATTTGGCACACTTAAAGGGCTCATTAAGGCGGATCTCTGTACCAACTTTAGTAGGAATCCGATGAACATTTACGGAGTTATTACCGATTATTTGCGTAAAATAAGGTCGAAGGTCTGTCACGCCTACAGGGTAAACTCCTTTGAGGAATCAGTTGAAAATTGATATGTAGGTGAAGCAACCATCGTAGGAGTGCCTTTTTGTGGTTTGAAAGGAATCGGGATAAAGACCATGGAGATATGACACAAAACCCGACCTGTGTCAAAATTACGCGATCGATTTTTATGAATAAAAAAATATTAGTTTTCGTGTCTACCAGGCAAACCACTTAGAGCAACGAGCTGAAAATCAGTATGTATCTGGAATAATTATCATAGAAAGTCCTTGCAGTAGTACAGAAGAATCAGATAACAAACCACTGAGTTATGATTCGAAAGACAACTACGTGTAGCAAATGCGAGATTGAGATACTCTAATAGAACAGTCACCCTAATAAAGTATTCAGCTGCATTTATAATTTACTCAATTATATTACATTGCAAGTTATTCTGTAGGGAATTCAGCTACAAACAAGTCACGCTGTAGTCAGATCAGCCAGAAGAAGGTACCTAATAGAGAGTTCAGCTACAAAGAAACCATCATGTAGAGAGTTCAGCTCAAACAAATTGCCTTGTAGAGAGATCAGCTAGAAGAAGTTACCTTGTAGAGAGTTCAGTTACAAAGAAACAATCATGCAAAGAGTTCAGCTGCAAACAAATCACCCAGTAGAAAGTTCCGCTATGAACAGACCACACTGTAGAGAGTTCAGTTAGAAACAAGTCATCTTGTAGAGAGATCAGCTAGAAGAAGTCACATTGTAGAGAGTTCAGCTACAAAGAAACTACCATGTAGCGAGTTCAGCTACAAACAAATCACCCTGTAGAAAACTCAGCTACAAACAAATATGCCCTGTAGAAAGATCAGCTAGAAGAAGTTACCTTGTAGAGAGTTCAGCTACGAACAGATCACCCTGTAGAGAGTTCAGCTACAAACAAATCACCATGTAGAGAGTTCAGTTACAAAGAAACCACCATGTAGAGAGTTCAGCTGCAAAAAAATCAATCACTCTGTAGAGAGTTCAGCTAGAAGAAGTCACCTTGTAGAGAGTTCAGCTGCAAATAAATCACCCAGTAGAAAGTTCCGCTATGAACAGACTACACTGTAGAGAGTTCAGTTAGAAACAAGTCATCTTGTAGAGAGATCAGCTAGAAGAAGTCACATTGTAGAGAGTTCAGCTACAAATAAACTACCATGTAGAGAGTTCACCTGCAAACTAATCACCCTGTAAAGAACTCAGCTACAAACAAATATGCCCTGTAGAAAGATCAGCTAGAAGAAGTTACCTTGTAGAGAGTTCAGCTAGAAACAAGTCACCCTGTAGAGAGATCAGCTAGAAGAAGTCACATTGTAGAGAGTTCAGCTACAAAGAAACCACCATGTAGAGAGTTCAGCTGCAAACAAATCACCTGTAGAGAGTTCAGCTGCAAACAAATCACCCTGTAGAGAACTTAGTTACAAACAACTATGACCTGTAGAAAGATCAGCTAGAAGAAGTTACCTTGTAGAGAGTTCAGCTACGAACAGATCACCCTGTAGAGAGTTCAGCTACAAACAAATCACCATGTAGAGAGTTCAGTTACAAAGAAACCACCATTAGAGAGTTCAGCTGCAAAAAAATCAATCACTCTGTAGAGAGTTCAGCTAGAAGAAGTTACCTGGTAGAGAGTTCAGCTACAAAGAAACCACCATGTAGAGAGTTCAGCTGCAAACAAATCACCTGTAGAGAGTTCAGCTAGAAACAAGTCACCCTGTAGAGAGATCAGCTAAAAACAAGTCACCCTGTAGAGAGTTCAGCTAGAAGAAGTCACATTGTAGAGAGTTCAGCTGCAAACAAATCACCCTGTAGAGAACTCAGCTACAAACAAATATGCCCTGTAGAAAGATCAACTAGAAGAAGTTACCTTGTAGAGAGTTCAGCTACAAAGAAACCACCATGTAGAGAGTTGAGCTGCAAACAAATCACCTGTAGAGAGTTCAGCTGCAAACAAATCACCCTGTAGAGAACTCAGTTACAAACAAATATGACCTGTAGAAAGATCAGCTAGAAGAAGTTACCTTGTAGAGAGTTCAGCTACGAACAGATCACCCTGTAGAGAGTTCAGCTACAAACAAATCACCATGTAGAGAGTTCAGTTACAAAGAAACCACCATGTAGAGAGTTCAGCTGCAAAAAAATCAATCACTCTGTAGAGAGTTCAGCTAGAAGAAGTTACCTGGTAGAGAGTTCAGCTACAAAGAAACCACCATGTAGAGAGTTCAGCTGCAAACAAATCACCTGTAGAGAGTTCAGCTAGAAACAAGTCACTCTGTAGAGAGATCAGCTAGAAACAAGTCACCCTGTAGAGAGTTCAGCTAGAAGAACTCACATTGTAGAGTGTTCAGCTACAAAGAAACTACCATGTAGAGAGTTCAGCTGCAAACAAACACCCTGTAGAGAACTCAGCTACAAACAAATCGCCCTGTAGAAGATTAGTTAGAAGAAGTTACCTTGTAGGGAGTTCAGCTACAAAGAAACCACCATGTAGAGAGTTCAGCTGCAAACAAATCACCCTGTAGAGAATTCAGCTACAAACAAATCCCCTGTAGAGAGATCAGCTAGAAACAAGTCACCCTGTAGACAGATCAGCTAGAAGAAGTTACCTTGTAGAGAGTTCAGCTGCAAACAAATCACCCTTTAGAGAGTTCAACTACAAACAGATAACCCTGCAGAGAGTTCAGCTAGAGTCAAGTCACCCTGTAGAGAGAATCCTGTAAAGAGTTCATCTACGTACAAGCAGATCACCCTGTAGAGAGTTCAGCTACATTTCAAGCCACCTAGTAGAGAGATCAGCTGTAAATTATCCCGTGGGGATTAATTGGCATATAATGAATATATGCAAGAGTTCATAATAATTATAATGAACTCTTGATATATGCATTATATATATAATTTGTACATTTACTGATAAAATCAGAATGAGTTAAAGTATTTATAAAATCTACTTCATCTTTTTCTTTTTCCTGTGGTAAAGAAAAATATATATGTTAAAAAGCCCCCAAAGCTGGCCATAGGCCGGCTTTGGGGTATGCAAATACAAAAAGAAGTGAAATCTAATCAAAAACAGTCAAGCAGTAAAAAAAGGAGTGCGGCGCTTGAAAAGGCTATAATGAAAAAAGATGTGAAATCCAAGGTGGCGGCCAAGAAATGGCTGTGATGGTAGGTTAATGGTAAAAATTGTAATAACAACAATTCAGGTGAATTTGGTGCCGCTTGGTCTTGGCACAAAATTCACCTGAATTGTCGTTATTAAAATTTTTACCATTAACCTACCATCACAACCATTTCTTGGCCGCCACCTTGGATTTCACATCTTTTTTTCATTATAGCCTTTTCAAGGGCCGCACTCCTTTTTTTACAGCTTGGCTGTTTTTGATTATATATATATATATATATATAACTGCTTCATTTATTTAAGACTGATAAGCTTTCCAGCAACAAACACTAGAATCACGTGTATTTGTATGGCTTCTCGTAGCGTAGCGCTTGCTGTACAGTGAACAATAAGCCACTGCTACTGAACAGCCACATGGATAACGTTGAAAACCAATATTATAATCCGTTTATGTACAAACTATCGCTGTATAAATATCGGTAGCGATATCGGTAGCGATATCGGTTCTCGTACTGTTCTGCACCGATGCCGATATTGGTAAAAATTGCCATATCGGTGGCCGATATTTTGGCCGATCCGATTATCGGTACAGCTCTAGTTAGTTGTATCAACTTAACTTTTATTCTTGGCCGCTTCAGATATCAGCTGTTTTGGTTGCCAGTTACTTTTATTTGCTTGTTTTACAGCCAAGTTATTTTTGCATGGACTTGGTAAATCTTTGGTAATCATAGTCAGCTGTAGTAACATTGATTCTTGGCCGCTCCAGATATCAGCTATTTCGGTTACCAGTTAATTTCATGGACTCTTCTTCTACAGTTGAGCTGTTAGGTGTTACAGATACTTGTAGCTTCTTGGACGCGCCTTTGTTTTACAGCAAAGATGTTTTTGGGGGGATATCACTAATTTTTGTCAGTTATATAATTTATATACTCAATGTTCAAGCCATGGGGGTGTATGTCTTGTAGAGGTGTTGCAACCAAATACAAATCTGCTGATAAGTGGTGAGCATATTACATACAATCCTATACTATCCAAACAATCCAAATTTTCACACGTTTCACAGCAATTTCTTACCTTCCCGATCATCCACTGAAGAAGTAATCAGCAGCTAAGTTTCCCGCCATTTTAGATAGTTTTTAAACCGAGGTTGTCTGTATCAGGCGAACTCCAGAAGGGTGGGAGGCGGGGGCCCTGGAAGCCAGTTCTGAGCCCTGAATGGCCTATAACTTGGCCCAGTTCATCCCAGCACGTTTCTTTTCAATTTTTGAACACCATCTTGCCCGCCTTCCAGGGCCCCCGCCTCCCACCCTTCTGAAGTTCGCCTGATACAGACAACCTCGGTTTAAAAACTATCTAAAATGGCGGGAAACTTAGCTGCTGATTACTTCTTCAGTGGATGATCGGGAAGGTAAGAAATTGCTGTGAAACGTGTGAAAATTTGGTATGCGTACCTACCACCATTGGCCAGCTACAACACACTGAATGTTTAAAACCGACGTTTCTCGATACTTTTAAATGGGCGATAAGACTGGTTTTCCCAGAGACAGTCACATACAACAATAGATTTATTGCTAGGTACACCAGAACAGCCAGCTTACCATTTCCAGCCATGAAACACACAAAGAAGCACTGATAGCTACTTAAAACAGCCAGAAGAGAGAGTTCACAGCTTTGTAATATTAGTGTGATCACGTGATCTCACGTGACACAGTTGTATGTGACTGGATCTACGAAAACCGTTCTTATCGCCCAACACAGGAAGTTTGATTTTTTCACACAAACACAAAGCTTAATGAATGCACTATCAAGTTTCACTGCCACAGTCGACCAGAGTGAAGTGTGGTCTGCTTTTGCTGGCTGCTTTTTCACAGTACAGTGGCGAGCCGTACGAGTGGTCTGGGGTCTTGATGGAGCCCTGGCCAACCAGGTGATGGCTGTGTGTGGCTGTACAGTTCCGTGGTGTTGGACAATGACCTGTGCTGTAAATTTCTTTTCATTTTAGCCAGTTCTGAGCCCTGAATGGCCTATAACTTGGCCCAGTTCATCCCAGCACGTTTCTTTTCAATTTTTGAACACCATCTTGCCCACCTTCCAGGGCCCCCGCCTCCCACCCTTCTGGAGTTCGCCTGATACAGACAACCTCGGTTTAAAAACTATCTAAAATGGCGGGAAACTTAGCTGCTGATTACTTCTTCAGTGGATGATCGGGAAGGTAAGAAATTGCTGTGAAACGTGTGAAAATTTGGTATGCGTACCTACCACCATTGGCCAGCTACAACACACTGAATGTTTAAAACCGACGTTTCTCGATACTTTTAAATGGGCGATAAGACCAGTTTTCCCAGAGACAGTCACATATTGGTTGTACTTGATGTAACAAGTTAATATCACATCTCTTTAAATGCTCTTGTAGTTGTAAGTGAGCTGGTAGTACCCTTACTATGTGTTAAAAAGTCTTACAGAAAAGAAAATTCTATTGTACATTCTGTTTAGTGCCCATTTATTACACACGTCACTCCATAGTTAAGCCATGAGGATCCACCAGCCTGGAATATTGATTTTTTTGTAAGATTGTGTCATCAGAGATATCCAAGCAAGTGTCTTTGGTGTTGCGACCAATGTTCCAAATTAGTTGAATGTGTGTTTAATTTTAGGTTAAGTTCAGTGTCTGCTTGTTCTTTTACAGGTCTCACTTAATATTGCGTCGTCATGCAGACATCTATGAAATTTGAATATTGAGCAAGCTGTGTGGATGAATATTGAGCAAAAAGTGAACACATGTGATACGCGATTTATATTATTATTGATGGGAGTCCATGTCCTGAAAGGGAAGTACGAATAATAATTAAACATTTCTTCAGCAGCGCACAAACACAAAAAATAATTCAGCAGTGTACTAACAATTCTTGAAAAGTTATTCTAAAATAAAGTAAGTGTACCACGTTGTAGAGCCATCACTAAGAACAAGTTTCACCATAGATAATATGGTTCCACCCTACTGACAATGATCATGTGACCTATTTAGGGTAAATCTCTTGGAAAGTCCCTGTAACACCTCAAGTGAACACACGTGATATGTGGTTTAATTATTGATGGCAGTCTCCATGTCTTGAGAGAGGAAGTACGAATGATAAACATTTGTCATATTGTAACTAGATTTCAATGGAGTGGTGAAGCGTACTTTAATTTGAAACTAACATATGTACACCGCTTGAAGAAGTCGAATGGATATTAAAAGTTGAGACTGATGTACTCAGCTTCTCGTGGAGGTTCAGAGGAGTCAGGAGGTTCAGTGATGAAACGAGGAGTGGAGGTTCAGTAACGAAAGGAGTAGTGAAGAAAGATGAGCGAGGCTAGTATGTAAAGTGCCACATCGCCTCACACACTGATTAACCGCATGTATGCAAATGGTTTTTAGCTAGACTGTCAGATTTCTGCACTGACTGGTGCAAATTCGCTGAGACCAAGCTGAAAACTTCTGATGGTACCAACTTGAGTAGCAGCAAATATCCGGCTTGGAATTATCTCATGGATGGATTGTCAACAAGGTGTACTCGTACAGACCAAATAACTTTCAATCAGTATTGTCACTCTATATAGTGCCAATTTAGAAGTCCTGGAACTGTAGGTGGAAGAAGTAAGCTAATGTACATGATGCTTGTACAAAACAATACTAAATCCAAATTGCACACTGGTCTAAATATGTACAGTGAAACCTGTCTACTGTGTAGTAAAGTTGCTGCCGGGCCAACTTGTAATCCTCAAATGTGTCGTTTGTGTAAAGTGACATAGATTTTGGGCGTGTTGTATTTAATGCCTGCCTGTCAGTTTTTACAGGTAATCTGGTCATAGTATGTAGTAGCAGTTGTATGTGGTCAATAAACTTTGGACCAGGTAGGAATTTTAAGTCATGAATTTCAGATCAGTTTACATACAGAGGAATTGTGTATTTTTTATAGTTCTCAATTGTCAACTGTACATGGATCAACTAGTGACATCAAGGGTGTAGTGAATTTCCAGGTCAGTCTATGTAAATACTAAGGAATACACACTAGTAACTTTTTTTTAGCCATGAAATCACCATGAATTTTCTATGAATTTTACGAATTACACATGAATTTACCCTGAAAAGCGTTCACGGTATATTCATAGTGTCGGGAAATTCCCATGAATTTATCACAATACTCTATGAAATGCCTATGGATTTACACACATGGGAGACATCAGTTATCCTGCATTCCTTATGAAAAGTGCATGAATTCCTTTGCTACCTGTAAGTAGCACAGCACCTCGTGTTGGCAGCTTACAGTTCTAATTGAAACACACTAGCACATGCGCATCTACAACATAAGCATTATATAGAATAGTATGTAGTTAATAGTTAGTTTACAATGTTACATCACCCTCCGCTGTAGAGAGATTGTCCTCAAGCGTAGAATCAGCTATATCGTTGATTGTGTTGAGGGTTCTGTCTGAGTCCATAGTGAGCATTGTTCCTTCTCCTATCCACCGTAGGTAAAAGTTCAGGTTCTGGTATTCCTTCATCATTACTCCATTCTTTGCCTTCACTGTGTGATAGATCACCAGGTTCATGTGTGTCAGTTACTTCCTCAGACACATCATCTTCATTTTCAGTACCATTATTAACATCATTATTGTCAACTGTCATTGCACTTTGTATGGAATTCTCCTCTAAAAGCTGCTCCACTCATTTGGGTGGCTTTCCTGGCCCTTTGCTGTTACCCCCATACCAATAAAAACCAGCTGGGAAATTAAGGGGACATGGTTTCACTCTAGACTGATGGACATTAATGCCTGGAGATTGCAGATGGTAAACCTTAGTTACGCTGATATCAGGTTCTCTGAGTTCAATGACACGATATGGACCATGCCAAGGTCTGGAGAGCTTCCTCATTCTCCCAGTTTCACCTGCAGGAAATCGAACTAATACCCAGTCACCAACATGGTACATGATATGGGTACTCTTAGTGTCATATTGCGTCTTGTATCTTTTCTGTGCTGTTCTTATTGCTTTGGCTGCAATGTCTCTGGCTGAAACTAATGACATTGTTAGTTCCTGATGATAATCTTGTAGATCCGCTAGTTGAACAGGCGAGGGTTGGAAATATGCTGCCTCAGTTGGCATTCGGCAGTCAAGTCCAAATAATAGGTATGATGGTTTTTCTCCAGTAGAGTCATGTGGTAAATTCCGGTAGGCAAACAATACTCCAGAGAGGTAACGGTCCCATTGGCATCCAAATGTGGTTGCGTGTTTACGTAAAGCTGTCTTCAGGGTACGATTAAACCGCTCTACCATCCCATCACACTGGGGATGGTAGGCCGTTGTGTTCAGTTTGTGCATTCCTAACTTCTTGCAGATGTCTAACATAAGATGTGACAGTAAGTTAGTACCCCTATCTGAGAGTAGTGCTTCCGGGACCCCAAACCATGGTATAACTTCTTCTGTTAAGAGTTTCACTAGTCTGATAGCCTTCTGGTCTGGTACAGGAAAGGCTAGTGGCCACTTGGTAAGGAAGTCCTGAAAAACTACTACATGACGATTGCCCAATGCGGTTACTGGCAAGTCCATTATGCCAACCCCAATAATTTGAAATGGCCTCTGGACAGGTATTGGGTGCAGAGGGGGGCCATTAACCCGTCCTGTGCTATTTACTATGGCACACTGAGGGCATGATGAACAATGTTTCACTATGTCAGTATACATGCCTGGTCACCACCAGTGCCTCAAAGAGCCTTGTACAGCTTTACCACAGAGAAGTGTCCTGCCATGGGGCCACTATGATTTTCCTCTATTATTTGTGCTCTCATCTGCTTGGGGACTACACATCGTTTGCAGTGATCCTTCTTTGAATCAATAAAATATAATATTCCATCGATCAGTGCAAAAAGTGGGGCTTGAGCTACCACCTTATTAGCCTGAGTAGGGTCCACTGGTAGATTGTTATTTGCTAGGAAGTCAATAAGGTCTTTGAACTCAGGATCTGTCCACTGAGCTGTTTCCAGGTCATTGGTTTGTGAATTACAGCTAATAGGTTCGGTAGAAAGAAGTTCCGATATGTCACTGTCCAGTGTGGAGATAGTTCCAACACAGGGAAAGGTGTGATGCAGGTCATCTGTTGTATCACTTGTCATAATTTGCACAACTTGTATTTCCTCTTGCTGTTCTTTAGCTGGTGTACCCTGCGGATTGCGCAAGAGGGAATTTGCATTGAGATTTTCCTTCCCAGGCTTATAAACAATCTGTATACTTTGTACCCCACTACCATATACTTTGCTCCACTATCGAGCATGTTTAGAGCTAGGGCTTGGAGTTTCCAGAACTGCTTTCACAGCAGAATGATCAGTATAAATAGTAACATCATTTCCATATAAGTAGGCATGAAAATGACTAACTGCCCACACGACAGCTAGGGTTTCAAGTTCCGTGATAGCATATCTCTTCTCGGTTGCTGAGAGGGCTCAGCTGGAATATGCCACTGGGTGAATTTCACCACTGTCTTGCAATTGTGACAAAACAGTTCCAAGTCCTTGGACTGATGCATCAGTGTCCATTCGGAAGGGTTTATTAAAATTGGGCTGAGACAGCACTGGAGCATGGGTCAGTTTGTGTTTCAGACTTTCAAAAGCCAGTTGGCAGTCCGGTGACCAGTGAATTATTGCATACTTCTGTGTTAAGGAGTGTAGTGGATGCGCAAGTTTTGCAAACCCAGTAATAAATCTTCTATAATAGGATGCCAAGCCTAGAAATTGTCTTACTTCCTTTATTGATGATGGCTGAGGGAAATCTTTAACAGCAGAAACACGATTGGGATCTGGTTGAATACCAGCTGGGGTAATAAGATGGCCCAAATATTCAACACTCTGGCAAAGAAAGTGACACTTGGCTGGTTTCAGCTTTAGTCCTGCAGTTTCAAATCATTGTAGAACAAGTGCTAGGTGCTCCAGATGGGAAACAAACGTATCAGAAAACACAAGTACGTCATCCAGGTGCACTGACACAAAGTCATGTCCATCACTGGGATCAAGTCCCATCAGCACACGTTGCATGAGGCGCTGAAATACCGCAGGGGCATTCTTTAATCCAAAAGGCATTACAACAAATTCAAATAAGCCTTGGTGGGTTACAAATGCAGTTTTCTCCCGGGACTGGGGGTCTACTTGTACTTGCCAGTATCCCAAGGCCAAGTCCAAAGTAGAGAAATATTTGGCTTCACCCAACTGGTCCAGTAGATCGTCTATCCTTGGGAGTGGGAATGTGTCACCCTTAGTCACTGAGTTTAGCTGGCGGTAGTCAATGCAGAATCGTAATGATCCATCTTTTTTTGGACTAAAACAACAGGGCTTGCCCAGGGACTGCTTGATGGATAGATAATACCTTGTTCTTGCGTTACTTGTAGTTGCTTGGCAATTTCTTGTCTCGCAGCAAATGGTGTATGTCGAGCAGCTTGGCATTTGGGGGTTGCATCTCCAGTGTCAATGTGCATCTGAATGAGGCCTGTCTCACCTCTCTCTCCCTCATCCAGTGCAAATACATTGTGGAAATCACACAAAAGTGAAAGCAATTTAGCTTGATGTTGCCATGGTAGACAAACACCAATCTCAGCGACAGCTTTCTGCAGCTTCCTCTTATGATTCTCAGCGTTAGATGCACAGACCACTCTAACAGTAGGTTTGGCTTGATCTTCAGGGTATTCTGTATTGTGGCTAATTGTATTTTCTGTTGACAACGAGGCAGTGTCCATTGCTTCGGCCTCAGTTAGCACCCCTACACATGTGCCTTGTGGGAGTTTACAAGTAGAACCACTAGGGTTAGTTAACACAATGGTAGCTTGACCATTTCCTTTCACTTGGATGAAGGATAGCTCAAGTTGTAGCTCAGAAAAATTGTCTAGTTCCACAGGTTGGAATAGGAACGAGCCTTTGACACTACGATCATCCAGTTCAGCAGTGGTGATCGCACATGACCGAGGTGGTATACGCACAGAAACTACCAGGTTTACTCTTACACTTTTGGTAGAACATTCAGCACTATTTTGATTGTCTGCTGATACCTTGGGATGGTATGCTACAATTCCTAACTGGCGGCATAGACCTTCTGACAAAAGGAGGTCATCATATGCATCCATTTTGATGTAGACAGGTGTACGCATAACCCGCTGGTCAAATGTGATGTCAAGATTTAAGTAACCATCCAACTGGAACTGGTGTCTATCATAAGTAAATGGAAGTTTATCTGCAGCCTTGAACTGCTTCTTTGTTATACCTGCTAAAGATGTAACCTTTTTAAACAGCTCCGGGCCCATGATGGTAATATCAGCACCTGTATCGACCAATCCCTGTGCAGGTACACCAGCGATATCAACTACGACTTTCCTGGCCTGACTGCCATTATCTTTAACACATACCACACCAACAGTACTGTCATCTGAATCTGAGAAAAGCATGTCAATGGGATTAGAAGTGGAGTTCTTGTCTATAGATGTGATAGCCTTCATAGCACTGGGAGCATCTTTATCCTTGTACCTTTTTTCTGTCTTAGATACACTTTCTCCCTTGTGTAGGCTGCAACTACGTGCCATGTGGTCAGTTTTCCCACATACATAGCATTGATGTGGTGGAAAGGTGTCTTGAGGCTCCACTGGCTGTGTATGGCTGGGGGTATGCCAATCCTTCTGAGGTTTCTCATATACAAATGAACGTTTCTGGGAGCGATGGCCCATGGAATCTGGCAAGGGATCCTTGGTGTATTAATATTGTTTGGCTAGATCATTCAAGCGATGCTCTTCGTTGCGAGCAGCAATGCATAATTCTTGGTAATCCCAAGCACCAGATACTGATGGTGCCTTCATAAGGGCATATCGAAGTCCATCCTGCAATTGGGAATATAAAAGAACGCTGCGTGTCTCTACTCTCATTTTGTCCTGGCCATACGCTTGTCTGAAGATCTTCTCTAGATGGAGAATATAGCTCGAGACAGTTTCACCTGATGCCTGTGTGGCATGCCAAAAGTCTTGGGCAGCTAGTGTCCTATTCCCAAAATTGAACTGCTTAATTACCAAGTGCAGCTGTAGGTTGGGCAAAGGTAGATTTGCTTGATTGCTCCAACAACAGGAATTCTTGTCATGCTTTGCCTTGGAGGTATCCTGAAAGTTGCAGTAGGCATTCTGAATCACTCCAACCATTCCATTCTGCAGTATCCTTGAATGTAGGTATCCAGTCATCCCATGAGTCATCCAAGTTTTCTCCACAAAACAAGTTAACGGGTGGGGCTTTCCCACATCGAGGGGTGATAGAGACACCAGACTCTTTATAGTCGCCACTTGCAGGTGAAACATTGGTCCTCTTGTCAGTTGTCCTGGAGTTGATAAGTTTATTCAATCGAGCAATCTCATTATCCCTTTCTTCTAGTGCCTCTTCATGGGCTAGCTGCTGGTCACACTTAAGTCGCCAAAATCTCTTTGATTTCTGTTTCTCCTTGTTCAGATTTAACACGAGTCGCTCAATTTCTTCTGCTCTTTCGAACAATTTCTGGCATTCGTCATCTAGCATCAACTGTACTGTATGCATCTGCTCCGTGACCTTCCCTAGTTCTTGAGACTGTTTGTCTAATTCATTTGTTAAGCGCTCTAGCTCGCTATTATCACACAGTGCACTGCGGTGGTTGCTAGCCTCCTTGCTAGCCACAATCGTGTCAACCGGTTGACTCGTCACGTGTTCATTGTGGTCACGTGAATATGTGCATGTGCAAATAATTCCATTATCATCAACAAGAAAAAGTTTATGTACAGACTGATCTTTACCTTGTGAAATGACTTGGACATTCGAAGGGTCGCGATCCAATTCAATCAGCTTCCCTTCAATCAGCTGTCTTGTGGTCACCATTGATCCGCCCTTCGGAAGTGACAGTGACTCCGCAATGTACTGTAGATGAGTTGCATTTAGACGCCATGAGTTCAGTGCATAGACATCCCCCTTGGGTAGTTCAGTGTCCTCGTTGTTATCACTAGTACTGTCAGTCTCGCTCCCACTCAGCTCACTCTGTTTAGTCGCTAAGGCTGTTAACCTGGTGTCGGTGTCGCTCTCCAGCGAACCGTTCTTCGCGATTGGTGTAGACTCTGTGTTTATCCTTGTTCAAACATGGTAGGATCTCCAATGTTAGTAGCGCAGCACCTTGTGTTGGCAGTTCACAGTTCTAATTGAAACACACTAGCACGTACACATCTACAACATAAGCATTATATAGAATAGTATGTAGTTAATAGTTAGTTTACAATGTTACATACCTATGAACAGGGCCGCCCAGAGAAATTAAGGGGCCCAGGGCAAAGAGTTAAAGTGGGGCCCTTGACCCAAGTTGTAAGGTGAAGACAAAAAAAAAAAAAAAAGTCACAACCTGCTGGCAATGACAATAACTACCCATCACCAACCATATCTCCTTATCTATAAGCTTGCTACACTGCTCCTCTGAAGAATACTGTGACTGCTCTATTAGAGTATTTAGATCTGACTGCTCTATTAGAGTATATCGATCTTTTAAACAGGTATTCAGGGGGGCCTTCGTGGGGCCTCCTGGGGCCCCTTTCAGGTTGGGGCCCGAGGCAAAATGCCCCAGTTGCCCCCCCCCCCCCCTGTGGGCAGCCCTGCCTATGAAAATATTTTTCCGTTTTACATGGTCATGGAAACCCTATGAAAGTAATGTTATCACTTCTTGGCGGCACTCTGAAATGCGCATGAAGTTTACAAGTGGATAATTTACATCACATTGATGATTTTCCATGCCATGAAATCCTGTACAACCTATGAAATAACCA
The DNA here is from genome assembly GCF_963678975.1 of Dysidea avara. Classification (NCBI taxonomy): domain Eukaryota; kingdom Metazoa; phylum Porifera; class Demospongiae; order Dictyoceratida; family Dysideidae; genus Dysidea; species Dysidea avara. Next base: position 19,825,613 of record NC_089276.1, read on the forward strand.
TGAATATAACTTGTCTGGAATACAGTCTATGAAAACTCCACGAATTGTTAATAACTCTAATTAATGCGCACCACGTGGTATTGCTTGGTAACCAGTCAGTCATAGCAACAGTGAGAGTTGAGATGAAAGTACTAGTAGTTTTAAAGTAGTTTACAACGTGTAATTTATAGTAAGGAATTTATTTGACACTTGGGGCTGTTTTGTTTTGTCTGGAATTGCTGGCTGTTTGTCTGAAGGCTCACCTGAAATGCTAATTATCGCATGATGTTTACTAGCGTGTGGAACAAGCCACGCTTGTTTATCAATTAGTGTTCTACTAGCAAACAAGGAAGAGAAATGCTAGTACAGTTTATAAAGATGGGAGCCTCGTGAAAGGTGAAGCTTAAATTGGAGTGAAGGAGGTTATGTTAGGAATTTCATATCGCAACCTTCACCTGCCTTCTCTAGTAAGTTGTACATGGAGTTATAGTAGGTGTTTGTCCATTTCTGAATGTTATAGTACTGAACATGCATAGCTACATTATATCAGTGTTGTCAGCTGCTTAACTGTTAGGGCCGCAACTGTTGTCTACTAAGTTAGAACCCTGAATAAATACAAGGAATTTTGTTTAAATATTATTAAGATGCACTAGGCTACAAACTTTGAAGGGCTACCACTAAGGAATGGTACAGACCAGATCGAATGAGCTACATAGAACACTTTGAAAGTGCTATATTGCTTTATTACATGTTGCTAGTGCAGCAACATTGGTGAGACCAAGGGAGAGAATAGAAAAAGTAAACGTGTTCACTTATTGGTGTTACCATACTTCCAACACCTGAATCAAAGACTAATTTAATTACACATCATGTCTTGTGAGTAGTGTCAAGTGTTTGGTGAATCAATACAAATTGTTCCATTCTGTGTTTGATGGCTCCAATTAGCAAAAGTAGCCATAGGGTATGACAAGATACACATTCAAATCTATTTGATGTATCGGTACAGTGGTCACTGCAGCATTTACACACATCTTTTTAAAATTAACATATGGTTTACGAACTCACTTAGTCACTTGACATGTTAACTTAGTCACCTACACATGTTCACTTAGTCGCCTGTGTGCCCTCAAGAAATTTTGTTTGTGATAATCTTTAAATTAGAGTAACTGGCTAATGGTCATGAATTGTCGAGTAGCATTTTGGGAGCAGAGTTGGACTTTATTTCATCTTTAATGCTTATTGCTAATACTGTAATACTCTTCTTCTCTGCTTAATTTTGGATAAATGGTAGACTAAGCACATCTTAGCTGTATCCATTACTCTGGTTACAGGTACCTGCACCTCAAATTATTTTTTTGTGGGTGCTATAGGAACTTCAGGACGAGTGTTCAGCTGTTTTATTTTTTTGCTTTTTTGCCCATGCACACTTAGATATGTATTAGCAAATGAAACAGATGGTTTTATTTTGCATCTTACTACAAATACCAGTACATCTGCATTTAATGTTTTAAGTCTTGAATTTACCATACATATCATTTTGTTTACATATATGTAACTTAGAAACTGTTTAGTATATGTACAAATCAACTTAGATATTTATATGCTGTTAGCTACTCTGTGATTCCAGAACTTTCAAATAAAAGTTTAGTTATGTGCATAATAGCAATACATAATATATTGGCAGATTTGTGGACCACTATCGTAGTACGGGACATAGGAATAATATAATGTCTTTCAGCTGTTATAATTCATGATGAGTTATAATTACATTGAACTTTAATTTATAGGTGTTTTGGAGTTGCTGCTTTGTGATTCTTAATAACATAGCGTTTTCTATCCGGCATAGACATATGTCAGATCCAGAACACTTTTATGGTATCTCATAGGATGTTCATGTAAATTTCATTAATATATTCATGTAAATTTCATTAATTAATTCATGTAAAATTCATTAATAAATTCATGAGACATTCATGTAAATTTCATAGTGCATTTCATGGAGTATTCATGTCATATTCATCCATTGTATGGTAGTGGTTTCATGGTCAATTCATATGGGTTTCATGGGATAATAATTCATATTAAAGTCATGGTGCTTTCATGTGATGGTTCATGTGTAATTCATAGGGTGTATAAAATTCATAGCCTATGAAACTGGATGTATTCATAGGGTCATAAATATGAATAACCCGTGAATTTGAGTTCATAGGAAAACCATGGGTTTATTTATGAGTTAGTAGTGACAGTTGTTTATTATTTCTGGATCAGGGGTGCTGCTATGATGGCACCAAACTAATACCCCTGTCAGTTTACATGTCGTGCTTATAAAAATATTTTCCAGTATCCAGATTTTAGGCATATTGTTAATGCCCACTTGTTGATGACGTCAGATATCCAAGCAATTGTCTTTGGTGTTGTGACCGATGTTCCAGGTTAGTTACTTGTGTGTTTAATTTAAGGTAAATTTCACTGCCTGTTTGTATGTTCTTTTACAGGTCTCACTTAATCTTGTGTCATCATGCAGACATCCAAGAAACCATCACTGGTGTTAAAACTATTTTTAGTAATGTCTTGATGTTGATTAAAGTTGTGTTACATGTTGTAATAGCATTGTTGTATGTATGTTTACCATAATGCAAGAAATTTTCATGGATTTTGTGGCCATCTTATCCATGACATTTGAATATTGTGCAAGTTGTGTGCAACAACTGGCGCCAACTCATATACACAGTCACCGGCAAACCACAAACCACATTCCAGCAATCTGTTACAAAACTTGAAAGCCACAACAGAAGCTCATACGGTCACTGCATGGCAAACCAAATTCCATTACAAAATTTGTTTGTACCATGGTATGTGCATAATGGTTAATGAAAGTCACAACACAAGCTCTATGGTACACACTACATAGAGGTGGTAACCCGTATAGGCTTGTTAATTGCCTCAGTTTTGTATTCACCTTGACCTTTGTGGTTAATCTATTAAAAATGAAATAGAGAAATTGAAGATTACGCTTAAAACACCTTCCCTAGTGACTTTGTTCTTTACACCTTGTTTATAAGGCATCTGGAAATTATGAACACTCTTCACACCTTGTTTATAAGACATCTGGAGATTATAAATGCTTGCATGGGGCGTGGCACTAAATGGAATCTAAAAGAGTTCTGCTTAAAATGCCATCCCTAGGGAACTTACGGTTCTGCACGCTTTCACAACTTGTTTACACTGTATCAGACATTGGAGCTTGTGTCCACATCGTGTCTCTAAAAGTTATTGTAGGGATTAGAGGTTTGATCGAAGAAAATACACGTATGGACAAACCAGAATTAGATAATGACAGTGCTAGATGGACTGTACAAACATGGGTATGTTGACTAGTATAACGTGACGCTAGATGTAACATAAGGTAGAGAAATGAAGTGAAATTTGTGTAAATACACCATATTTTTTATTTTAGTGAGGTTGCAAGACTATAACGACTCCCAAAGATTTTTTTCAACACGTAAGGCAATACAAACCTATTGAGAGATGTTGCATAATCCAGGGCTAATATTGCAAAACCGTCCCTACACGTAAATAACTTGCAGTAGTGGCCGCGCGTCTTTTATATGGGAGTGCGCTTTGTAGTTTCTTGGCCACGCGACTCACTACCATGAGTCTTGATGATTGTAGCTGTTATCAGTATTCTTGTCTTAATGACTGTCTGCACGTGGGTGCTAATTTCCTTCAAGAATTGTGTTCAATCATTGTACATTTTTGTCTTCATAGATTCACCATATCTACAGATATTGAGGAGGTATTTTGCATCTATGAAAATGGTAGAAATTTTACAAGTCTCAGATCCATCCAACCCAGTGAGTTATGTATAAATTCAATGTTGTGTTATTTGGTGCTACGTGCTCCCCATTTACTTTGAATTCAGTTATTCACCACCATGTATTACATTACTTTTCACCCATTATACAAGACATGCGTAATAGTCTACAAGTATACAATATCATCATGAGCTGACACAGAAGAGTGTGTAATTGAGTATTACACAACTACAAGGGCAATCATGTAAGAGGCAAAGTTCATCCTGAGAGGTTAGTTGTCAAACAGTCAATCACTCACAGCTATGACCTTACAGGACAAGGTAGCAGTACACTTCATTGACGTAAATGTATTGGACTTGAAGTGAAACACTCTCACTGACACCCTTTCCTTGACTCCAGGAGCCCCCATACCAAACCACAATAACTTAGTTACTAAACGAGAGGTTGTACATGAATCATCTGCTATATTTCATCCATTGGGACTGATGTCTCCTATAACTATTAAGGCCAGAATTTTCATTCAGCATCTGTGGCAGCAACAGTTACAATGGGATGAACCTTTACAACAAGATAACCACTAAGACCAATGGTTAACTATCACTAAGGAGATAGGTGAAAGCACTTATACATCAATTTCTACACAGTATTTCATTGGTGAGCATATCCAATCAACTTATCAGTTCCATGTGCTCACAGATGCCAGTATGAAGGCATATGGTGCAGTATCCTTCCTCTATAATGGATCCAGTACCAGTTTTGTGATGTCCAAGGCAAGAGTGGCACCACTGAAGCAACTGACACGGCCAAAACTAGAACTAATGGATGAACTGGTGCCAGACCAAGTTGTAATAACTGACTAATTCAGTACCAGAGTATCACAATTATCATAAAATACGTAGTAACAAATTACAAGTTCAGAAAAGGATTACACTACACAGTAAAATGACTACAACAATGAACTACACTGTATAAATGGACTATACTGTAAAACATAAGGATACAATCATGTGTGCATACAATCACATCTGTGCGTTACTATAGTCAGTCACTACATTCCTCCCCCTCAAGTTTAAGAGTCGGGGCGAAATCTGTTAGGTGGTCTATGAGTACTGGTCAACATACATGCTGGTTCATCACAACTAGCTTGTGGTTGCTCTAAAGTATGTTTCATCACTGGTAGTGGTGAGACCAAATGATATGTCATCATAGGTCGCATTAGCTTGACCTGGAGAACAAACACGGATGTGATCTACATGACATTTGACTATTCGATCATCTGTCAACCTGACCAAATATGTCACAGGTCCCTTAACTACATCGATGACACCAGGCAACCATTCAGGTCCTCGACCAAAATTCGTGGAAAACACACTGTCACCAGTACAAAACTGTCTGTCCTTGCAGTGGACATCACGAGAAAGTTTCTGATGGAACTGACGAGTCTGTACTGTGGACTGAATGTCAGGTTTCAACAAATTAAGGAATGGTCTGTTGAACATCAACATGGTAAGTGAAGTCACTGTTGTAGAATGGGGAGTGTTGCGGTATGCAAATGGAAATCTGGCCACATGAGTTTCTATGGAACCATCATACTGCCTCTTCATACATTCCTTAAAACTCTGTACTGTCTGCTCGGCCATTTGCTGTAAGCATCAATTAGTATGAGGAAAATTTTTCCAAGAAAAGGCTTGGTATAATCAGCATGGACATGCTGCCACGGTGGTTGAGGCCACTCCCAAGGGTGCAGCAAAACTGCTGGGGATTGTGATGAGTGGTTTGACAAATATTACACCCCTTGACCTTTCTTTCCAAGTCTAAATCAATCCCAGGCCACCACACATGCTGGCGGGCCAGATATTTTATCCGAGATATACCAGCATGCATTGTATGCAGCTCCTCAGTTACCTTCCTTTGTAACTTGAAGGGACTAGTACCATTCCTCCCCATATTAAGCAAACATCTTGTACACTAAGTTCCTTATTCTATTTCATAAATGGCTGTAATTCTGAAAGAAGCTTCTTAGTTAGGGGCCAGCCAAACATAACATACTGTTTCACTTTAGATAATTTTGGGTCACGGGCGTCTGTAAGTGAATTTGTGAAGCTGTGGCCTTCAACTATTCCATCAGATGGACAATCTCTGGGGTGTGGGGACCTCTTGAGGACTAATTCCTGGGGTTGGAGGGATTGTTTTTTTCCTTACTTTGGCCCCTTTTCTGTTACACCTTATCAGTCAGTAAGTCAAGTCACTAGGTCTAAGTCCTTGAAATTAGTTAAGGTAATCCTAAGGCTGCAGCACATGTTGCTGTCAGACCTTCAGTGCTGGTCACTGTAAAGTGCTAATAATAATAATAATAATAAATTGCGAATGGCAACCTGCTGAATGCATCAGCATTTCGTGGCCTTGGTATATATTCAATAGTGTACTGATACCCACCCAAGAGGATTGCCCATCTCTGGATCCTAGCCAATGCTATGACTGGCGTCGCCCTAGATTGACTAAAAATATGCATTAATGGTTTGTGGTAAGATAATATAACAAACTCACATCCATAGAAATACTGGTGGTAGTGCTTCACTCAGAAAATGATGGCTAATGCTTCTTTATCTAACTGTGAATATTTCTTCTCAGCAGTGGCCAAGGTTCTAGATGTATAGGAGGTTGGTTTCTCTGTTCCATCACTAAATCTGTGTGTGAGAGAGGACTGTCCTGAGCCCAACTGGGGAGGCATTACATGCCAGCACCAGCAGCTGATTCGGGTCATAGAGAGTCAACAAGTTTGATGACTGTAGAACAACCCACACTTTGTCAAGGGCCATGACTTGTTCCTAATTCCATTCCCGTTTAGCTCCCTTTTGTAAAAGCTTGTGCAATGAGGTTAATGTTGAAGCAGGAATTTTCCATAGCAATTCACCAATCCAAGTAACGACCTTAGCCCAGAGACATTATGAGGAGCAGGGGTGTTAACAATTGCAGCAACCTTAGATTCCTTTACTACTAATCACATGGCCAAGGTACTTCACTTTAGACATCAAAAACTGGCATTCTTCTTTCTTCAACTTCATCCCTGATTCTTGTAAGCATGTCAAGACTGCATCAAGGTGGTCAAGATGGTCATTGTTTGCTGGTGATCACTATGTCATGTAAGTAATGCACACACCCGGGGATTCCCTGAAACAAATTGTCCATGATACATTGAAAATTTATAGGGGAAGATGAAACCCCAAATGGCAGTTTCTTGTACACGTAAAGTCCCTTGTGGATGTTTATAACAAGGTATTTCTGTGATGCATTGGAAAGCTGGACTTGCAGATAAGCATGTGAAAAATCTAACTTCAAAAAAATTACTTCCAGACAGAGCAGCAAACAAGTCGTCTATGTGTGGGAGAAGGTACATTTTAATCTTCGACACTTTGTTGGCAGTGAGTTTGCAATCTCCACATACATGCACAGAGCCATCCCTTTGGACTACAGGTAAAATGGGGGTAGCCCACTCTGAGTGTGAAACAGGGGTGATCACATCTTGGTTTGGCAATCTCTCCAACTCAAGTTCTACTTTCTGTCTAAGTGCATATGGCATTGAGCGGGCTTTGAAAAACAGAGGCCTAACATCAGTGTCCACATTATTTGGCTTCGACATCTTTGACTAATCCCAATCCGGGTTGAAAAACTTCATCATTGTGTTCAATAATAGGATTTAATCAGTAACATTCACTAATAGTATATACTTCTCCCCAATCAAGATGCAGCTCTGCAAGCCAATTTTGGCCAATCGGATTTGGACCAATTCCGACCACTACCAGAAGTGGTAGAGTAACCTTTTGATCATTCTTTTCTACTGTTACTAGTACTATACCCAAGGTTTTAATCTCTTCTGTGTATGTATGAAGTTTGATACTTGCTGGTTCCAATGGTGGCATTGTTGTGGAGGTTTTCAGTGTGTTGAAGGTTGCTTCGCTGACCAATGTAACTGATGTGCTAGTATATATCTCCATTTGTATCTCCTGTCCATTAATCACCATTGACGTTTTCCATGGCAGGAACTTGGGCTGGCATGATACCACTGACTGGGATCAGTGTATATTCACCATTGCAAGGAAAAGGCTGAACAGGTTAGCCCACCACTGCATTTATTGGCTCATCTGTGACTGAATTTGCTGCTTGCTGTGCCTTAGATCAGCACACCCTGGACATGTAACCAGTTTTACCACAACTGTGCATTGTGCAATTTTGAAATAGCAGCTGGAAGCTGCATGCTTCCCCCCACAGCAGTAACAATGATGTGAAGTCTGTCCTCCAGATGGAAGCTGGGCTGCAAGTTGGGTAGAGTGATGTTTATTTGGAGCTGTTGGTGTGGCTGCCTTGTGTACTGGAATCTGTGCATCAGCCTGGATGGACTGCACATCTTTTTCTACCAACTCCATTGCTTGTGCAATTTCCTGAGCCTTTGCGAAGGTCAGTGTTGCTTCTGCAAGGAGGTGGTATTGTATACGAGTGTTATTCAGTCTGGCCACAAATCTGTCTCTCAACATGTCGTTTACAGTGTCACCAAAATCGCAGAACTTTGTTGACTTTTATAACTCAGCCACAAACATAGTGATCGACACTCCTGGTTGCTGCATTTTGGAGTGAAATTTGTATCTTTTCATTATTATGGAAGGGCAAGGATTGAAATGATTGTTAATCTTGTCCACTACAGCTGTGTACTGAGTGTCAGTGACTTTTGACAGTGCTACTAAACTGCAAATCAAACTGTACATGGTTGGTCCACACGTACTAAGGAGTATCATTTGTTTCATGTTGTTAGTAGTCATGTCATTAACAATAAAATACTGCTCCATTCGTTCCATGTAGGCTGCCCATTTCTCCGTTGCCTAGTTGAATTCTTCCACATTGTTGTATGTCTTGCTAGCTATTGTCTAGTTTGCCTTGCGCCAATGTAATAACCAACTAAAATAGTAACAGATTATAAGTTCAGTAAAGGATTACACTACACAGTAAAATGGCTACAAAAAATGAACTAAAACATAAGGATACAATCACGTGTGCATACAATCATGTGTGTGCATTACTATATATGTGACTGGGCCTGCGAAAATAGGGCATGTGGGCACATGATTTTTGCCTACTTTATCAAATTTCTATCACTCATAACTTTTTATACCATTATGCTATGGCAATGTAATTTTCAGTTCTTGGTAAGTATTTAATTGGCATTATGATGAAAGTTACAGAATGCAAATATTCTGTTCTAATGCTGAGATATGACCTGTAGTGTGACGGGTTGTAGTTTGTGCCCACATGCCCTGTTTTTTCAGGCCCGGTCACATATAGTCAGTCACTACATAAGTACTTTCATTTTACAGACCAATCATTCATGTTTGGTGTGATAGTCAAATAGTCCTTTAGTAAGAAGGAAGTTAAACCAGTTTGTTTCACGGCAGAAATCCTTCAGCTCACTGCCATTGTAACTTGGAGGTACCGTCATTGTAACTTGGAGACACTGCCCTATTGAAGAGATTTACTAACAAGAGGTATGTCAGCAGCACAGTTGCAGTCATCCCAAGCTTGGCGCTCTGGACCACAGTGGGTCACTGACTGTAATAACTGGCTAGTGTGGTAACCGTCAGCAGTACTCCACTTGCAAGTAGTGGCTGTGACAACTGCACAGTTTAATCCTGCCACCAGCATGATTCCACCTCCTTGCAATGGCTTACACCAGATCATCAACTTGGATATCTATAGTACCCTCAAGAGAGTAGTAAGAGTTACTGCCACTGTGCTAAGATTTGTTATCAACCTCAAGTCAAAGGCTGCCAAACAGACTGGGAATTGAGTTACATACTGCCACCATGATGTGGGTTAAAGATTTCCAGCTACAGATTTTCTACTGTGAAATCAACAGTATACATTCATTTACTTGCTAGCAAACCATTACCACTAGTGAGACAACTTTGCCTCTTTATTGATGACGATGGCTTCATTCGTTGTGGCGTGAGTATCCATAATGTACCTCTGTGGACCAGACAACCAAATTTCCATACTTGCTTCCTCGAAAACACCCACTCACATCTATGGTAAACTATAGCATTCATGTTAAGTTGTTTCATGCTGGAACAGACAGCACAGTGATGGCTATAAAACAAATGTTTTGGATCCCCAAGGCAAGGCAACATGTCAAATCACTTCTACAAAGCAAGAGGCACTGTGGAAGACCTTATTCACACCCTGATTGCTAGAAATCCGGATGAGTGATGTAGTACTGATTACAGTGAATGGCATAATGAATGGCATAATTACAGTGAATGGCATGGACTTTAAAGTAAACATGTACTTTATGTAAAGACCAATGGTGTTGAGAGTAATGTTTACATGTGTCTGTGTATGTGTGCAACAACAAGAGGGGTACACTTGGAGATCATGACAGACCTAACTACTGAGACCTTCCTTCTAGTGCTGAGGAGATTTGTGAGTCAGAAGTCACTGCCACAAATAATTGTTTCAGATAATGGTTCTACTTACCTCTCAGCAGCAGAGGAGTTGAAGGAGTTACTGTCATCAAGGAAGCTAGCAGAGTCATACTTGCCCTTCTGGGTAGATGTGCCCAGAAGTTTATACCAAAACGTGCACCTTGGTACAGTGGTTGGTGGGAATGTTTGATTGGATTAATGAGACTACATTAAAGAAGATGCTAGGTAGAGCTAATGTTTCATTGATAGTACTTAAAAAGAAATAGAAGCAGTCCTGAATGATAGTCCCTTGACATACACACATTCAGAGTTTGATGAGATGGATCCTCTGACTTCAGCACTTACTCTATGGCAGGAGAATAACCTTTCTAACCTATGAATCAGTTGAAGATGCTGAAATGGATGATCCATATTTTGGAAATGATTTAAGTGTGAGACAGTTAGCCAAACGACAACATTTCAAGTCAAGGTGGAAGCGTGAGTAACCACAAGACAACTACCGGCTATGGTACAACCCAACAGAGGTTGCTGTTGGAGATGTAGTTTGATACAAGATGATACTCCTTAAATCAATTGGAAGCTAGAGGAATTGATAGTTGGACATGATGCATATAGCTTGGTGAGAGCTGCTAAAAAAATATTAGAACCGAAAATGAAAGGACAAATATACCCATCTGTATGTTGTGTCATTTAGAATTGTGCTCTGATGAGAGGTTGACAGATGAGATGGTATAGATGTCAGTGCAGATCAGGTATCACCAACAGATGTGGAAAATCCAGTTGCAGTCACCCAATCTCAACATGCATCCAAGAAGAAGGCAGAACTACAGATTTTAGCATGGATCAAAGGCCTTGGCAGCCTGCAGAATGTCTAGGATTAACTATACTTAATTAACTATAATTATAGTGACTTAATAACTTTTATGTATGATGTACGCAATGTGTCATGTGAGCTTACAGTTTAGGTCAGAGTTAAGTTAATATGGTGTCATAGTGTATCCTCTGTGAGTGGTAGCTTGATCTTACCATGTGTTTGTTCCAGAACCTCATACTCATCACTACCCCCTCAACAAGTGTGGGGCTCTGTAGCTTTTATATTCTTACTAAACCATGTTTTTATTACTTGAAATATTAGATATATTTGAATGAAATTTTGCTACCATGATTGTATAAACCGAATGTCTTGTTATATCCTAATCACACAATAAATGTTTGGGTTTTGCACTATAATATAGGGTTGGCAATACTCCCTCTTTAAGCAATTAGTTTATAAACACACATGTAGCTTGTAACTATAAAATCAAAAATTAATTATGTAGTTTACCTTTCATTGAATTAATCTTTCTTGCAGAATGACCATAACCTTCAATACTTGCAAATCCATAAACATTTGCAGCCATATCTGCTTCCTTATTGGAGTGTATGATCACTACACCACCTATTGATACCTTGACTTGTGTAGCATATGCTTCAATGGATTTATTAACTACAAATGGTACCCATTCTTGTGTGTCCAGTGATATGTTCACTCCTCCTGATATCAAGTAGATCTTGTCAGGTTGATAATACTGTGCAAGTACAATTATGTTGACATAGTGTACATATCCCTGCTGGGAAGGGTTTTGTATGGTAGCAGAATAAAGTTTGTCAGAGTAATGAAGTTTAGCAGGTATAAGGGTCATCATTGAATCACCAGTAACACCATCATCCGATGATACATGGCTAAACTGGGCTACTAAGATTCTGTTGTTTGATTTAATTGCACAAAAATCTTGGGATAGGTTTTTTGTAAAGAAGTCCCCTTTGTCCAGAGTATAAGATGTTTCACTATTATTGCAGTAAACATCAACAACAGTAAAGTTCTGTTCTGCTAATACTTTAATAGTGTAAGATCTTCTGGTGGCCAATGGTACAATAAACAACACTCTACCCCATTCTGTGGTTGGTGGAATTTGTTCTACCATGTGATCACAATCTCCACTGTGTAATGGCACATTACCACACTCATGACCACTAAAAACAGAGACAGGTTTATTTGTAATAATTTCAGATGATGTTAGGTCATTGAGTGATTTTAAGAGCATGGTTTGGAACCTGTTAATCAAAAAGAGGTACTGTTTACCAGGAACCAGTGTAGTAGTGTTACCTACACTGACTATGACCTCTTGAGTGACTGTCAACTTCATTACTGTATTGTTCCTGGTACCAACTATTAGAATTGAGCTATGGTATCTGCTACCCCATACTGTCATACTCCTAGCAACTGATATTGCAAAGTAAGTATATTCCGCAGCACCTGTATTTAAGATTGGTAGTAATAGGAATGTGTCACTGGTTCCAGCGTACTCATTCTGTCCAATCACAGCCACTTTGTCACTACTGATTTCAATGTAAATTCCTTTATCTTGATCACTATGTGACAACGTCAATAGGCTAGAAGAAAACCTCGCAATCCCTCCATCTCTACCAGGAATACTATCGCCATAATAAAGCTTCACTCCTGGTGCTTCAATGATATAAGGTGCAGGGTGTGATTCATAATTAACTAATAAAATAGAAATTTGGCCACCAACATAATTCCTGAAGAATCCCAAGTAGTACTTAGTAGCTTGAGCACCTAAGTAAATTATGGAATAACAGCAATCACAAGCAGTAATGATATACTGTACCATAGACTCTGGTTATTAACCACACACAATTAAAAAGCACATGTGCTTGTTTAGTGTACATGGTATAATTGTGTTAGACATGCATTTATTTGTTAAGTGCATATACATGTAGGTGAAATCGCTGCTGCAAGATTGTTCTATTTAGAATTGAAGCAGAAGACCATTAGAACATACCAGAGGCAACATAGTATGCTCAATTCCTCACTAGACACGTGTTTAACAACTAATACTGCCTTAATAATGATAACCACACCTGACTTGTCAGGATTGCTGTTTCCTTAACTGAAATAAACTACTGAATATATTCAATTTGAATGAAAAATAATGGCAAAGAATGCTCTCATAGCAGAATATCCCTTGTGGCTATTTACAAGTGCATGCACTTAACAAGCATACTAAGTCTCACATATAACTCCTCAAAAGTACTTATAACCAGGGTCTATGATAGTATAACAGCATATGGCAGAGTGTGCTATCAACCAGACACCTTGTTTTTAGCATGCCATTATTTGATGTTTCAAATTTTACCACTAAAGTATATTATACAGTGCATAATATATATACACTCTTATGGTGTTTGATGTTAGTACATTTGTTGCACAAATATTTCAAGAGAAAAATTTAAGTAAAGTACATTATTCAATGAAACAATAGTTTTATTCTCCACGATGTTCAGAGTTTATACAATGCTTGTACTAAGCACTAGATACAAACTTAGAAATTTACTTAAAATTAAGAAGATACAAGTTAAAAGGTTAATCAAGACACACGATTATGTGTCATACAGCCAAGAAAGTTGATGCATCATGCCATGAGTATATTGACAGGAAGAAAGAAAACAGCATATTCACACGTACATAGCTCCATGGCCCCTGCTCCAAAGCACACCATTTTTGCACTTAAGCTGTCCATTAGTTAGGATAGGCCACACAGCAAATTTAATTAAATTCACACAAGTTATTTGTGAGATATGGGCATTCTAAGTTTTGTTTTTATTTCTTTTTCTCAAACCGTAGAGGGCTATGGGGGCTTCGGTTTATTTTTGTGCACTTCACAAAAATTGCTGTAAAACACAAACATTCCATTTAATTTCCTCAATCTTGAACAGTATATAAGATAAAGCCATGTACCACATTAGCTATGAATCTGATGATTATCCAAAGAGTTATGAGTGTCTATTCACTTTAAAAAAGATCAAACTTCTGTCATGGCTACAGGGTAAACTGAGCATGGGAATAAGTTGAAACTTAGTGTATACATAGGCTGATCATCGTAGCAGTGCCTTTTAATGGTTTGAAAAGCAATAGAATTACAGCTACAAGGTTATAAAGCAAAAAGCAAAAACAAGTGTAAAGTCTCACGATTAGGCACCAGCCTATTATGCTTTTAATTTTGCCTATTATGCTATGCTGCAGTACTCAAAAATTTTTCCTATTATGTTCAAAATTTTTGCTACAGTTTCCATGTTTTGTTACTTTCTAATGGATATTGATAAACTTTGGCTTATGAACAACTGGTTACATACTTGTTGTACATTAAGAATTTGACTGCAATATAAACTATAATAACAGTGGTGTTAAATAACTACTTAAAGCCATATCAGTGGCATCGACTGTTCTATTATTGTAAGTCTGTGGCATGCATTTTTGCTTACAGTATGACAATTATTCTGCCTATTATGATAGCATTATGCTGGATGTTTTCAGGCACCTATTATGCTCAAAATTATGTCAGCATAATAAGCTGGTGCCTACTCAGGATTGAGATATCTAATAGAGCATTCACCATGGTGTAAAAAAATGTACAAACAAAGTCAAGAAAACTTACCAGAGATCAAACCAGGAACTTCCATACCTCACTTATAATTAGGCATGAGGCTATTATGTTCCAAAAATTGAGCATTATGCTTTTGAGCAGTGCTCAAAAATCACCTATTATGCTTTTGAGAATTGCCCATTATTCCCAAAATTATGCCACCATAATTGGCTAATAATGCCAGTTTATTGCTGTATCACACCATTTTCATTGATGTTTAGGCTTCAAATAGTCTTGAATTCTTTAGCTGGTTGCTGTATTAGAGTATTTCATTTCAATGTGACTGCTTTATTACAGTAAATAAGCTTCAGTGACTGTTCTATTAAAGTTTCTGACTGCTATATTAGAGTATGTTGATCTTTTTAAAAGAAATTGTACAATTTGCAGATTTTCCTACTGTTGAAGCTTTATGATCTCCTCAAAATGCTAGCATAATTCCTGATTCCCACACATACCTATTAAGCCCGAAATTATGGTGGCATAATCGCCGCATCCCTACTTATAATTCCATAGATCTACCAAAAGAAGTATAAGATTGTTCTACAAAATTCTATGTATGTTCTATTAGAAGTCCTCAAAAATGTACAATCTATTAGAGTAGTAGAATTGAATTAACAAATATTGAAGTAAATCATGCAATAGATCAACCAATGGAAGTTCTAGAACATTCTATGTCCTCAAAAAATGCACACTCTATTAGAGTATTAGAATAACATAACCAAATATTGAAGAAAAGTATACTAGACAATACATTTATAAGTCTTTCTTTAATGATCATCAGTGTGTCTGTATAATGTGAGTAAAAATAAACCCCAAAGTCGATGGTTTTGGGACAAACGTACAAAAAGAAGTGAAATCCACACAAAACAGTCCAGCTGTGAAAAAATGGTACAACTTTCAAAAGCCTGGGTGAAAGAAGTTGTGAAATCAGAAGTGGTAACCAAGAAATTACTGCAATGATATTAATGCTAATAAATTTTACTAACAGCTATTAGCATAAACATCACTGCAGCCATTTCTTGGTCGCCACCTAACTTTTCACTCAGCTTTTTAGGCCTCATCATTTTTTCGCAGCTTGGCTGTTTTTTTTTGTATGGATACTATATTACAGTACCGCTCACCTAATACAACTTTACACATATGTGGTGCAACAATGCATGGTACTGAGCATGACACACATGCACTTTAAAATCCATGTATGTGAGTGTAAAATGTGCAGCCACTACATGCATGTTAGGGATGCATTGATTTTGCTAATGGGTGGGTAAAAGCAATGAGAGTAAGAGCAAAATGCTGGCACAATACATGCAATTTTTGTAAAGTGTACATAAAATTGCACAAAAGATTGAGATACTCTAATAGAACAGTCAGACGTGATAAAAACAATGTCAACTAATAGTTATGGGGAGAAAAAATGGCAATAGAGATACCTAATAGTAGAGATTTCCAACTAAATTAAATAATTTACATTCCATCATTCATTGGTATGACAAATATTGTGCTATTTTTCAGGGTCATTTAGTACAAACCCCACCTCAATTGGTGGTTCCTACTGTATAAGCAAAATTAGTTAACAGTGTGATGATTTTTGTGTACAGCATTTTCAATGCATTTTACATATGTAGCATGGTACCAAACACAATATTCAAAGTGTCATAAATCTAGATAGGAAACTAATAATGGCATGAAATTTTCACCACAAATCTATTTTATGGAAAACAGCATAATGAGGTAGATAAAACTCTCAAGAGTGATCATTTCTTTGCAGACAGACCACTCAGAATATTACATGAATAAAACAAGTGATTCACAAATATAACTGTGTGTATTGTGTAATACACAGATACCCAATGTATTTTCAAGGATAACCAACTAGAAAAATCAGTAACATTTTATAACATGGTAAGTACTGGCATCACAAGTCACAAATAACAAATACTTCGGAAACATGACAATCAGATAACAAAATGTAAGACCAATATTATTTTAAAAATAGATTTGTTTGGACACTGTTCAACTTTAATCGTCACATTGTAAGCACTAAAGATGATAATTATTATATAACACAATGACATCACTATACTATAAAGAGAAATTAACAAGTTTATGTGCTACTTCTAAAAACCAGGCGCAATGCAGCTAGCTAACTCATCTGGAATAACTATAGACAGTATATACTACTATGAATTAACCAACTATGTATTACTACTTTACAATAGGGTAGTTTGGGTTGTGCAATAATATAATTAGCTATTTCTCGTATTTCGTAAATCATGAAATATTCGTAATTCGTTTAATTACGTTGCTATGCACTGCTAAGGAAGCGTTTGTTAAATAAACCGCTTTTACCAACATATTACGCACAAAACTATCTTCTAAACTGTTTTATAGTGTGACTAACGTGTTTTTTCCTACAAATTCTCTCGACAAAGCCTCAAAGCTGCTCTTCATTTCCGTTCGCGTACATAAGGGATACGCCCCCTTTCAACTCGAGGCGATAGGCTATTCCTGGCAGTGTACGAGGCCTGCACCGTTGTTTTTCAGTTGCTAAATGCCTGAAAACCTCAAGGGGAGGGTAGTCTGAGGAAAGTCACCACACCCGTATTTCAGTCCGCCGAAAAGAAACCACCTCAGAGCAAAGTTCACCTGTGCAGAAGTTTAATACAGACTTCATTTCTCTTTTACTTCTTACATAAAAGCTGCTTTTACCGTTATTAAACGATTTTGCTCATGTGGGTGCGTATGGACAAACATAGGTAGATAGATAGGTACACACACACACTTGTAGTATCTATGCTTTTACGAAAACAATTTCAGTAAACCAGGCGCACGCCCACAGCCGGCCTTTGGCCGGCTGTGGGCGTGCGCCTGGTTAAAAAATTAATAGTTTCTGACTAAAAATTACAATCACTGAAGCTGCTATAAGATGGATCAAAACAGCAGTAAATACACCAGAATATAACAACAGGTAAGTGTGAAGCCATGTAAGGCTGGTATCACATGCCAGTCCCCACTTTTGAAAAGATTATGCTCAACCTTAACCTTATATTGCAATTCCGCACAAGACAACAAACTGCTCACCTTCAAACTATACTTGCATTGATGCAGAGGGATGCCTTGAATCCCAGGGTGATTGTAATGTTGAATTCTGTACAGTGCTAGATGGCGATTTACCTTTAAAAGGGCCATATTTTTGTCGTAATCCAACGTCAGTCGTCCTCCAATCAAAAAACACATGGCAAATTTAAAATCAACATAATACGGTTTGCCCAGGAACACTTTCTTCATCCTCATCAGCCACAGATTCACACAGAAACACTCAGAAACTTTGGCTATCACCGGTGCTGTATTCTTCCAATTAGAATTATGTATGCAATTATTTGTATGGGCTTCCTATGGGGATTTTTATTTCTCAAATTTTGATTTGACATATTTCAATAACTACTACATGGATTTTAATCCAGTAAAGTGCATTACGAAGTATAAAGCTTTGACTACCATTAACTGGAATGGCAGCTTGTGAAACTTTTACTGAAGGTGTGTAATTTAAGTAACAAAAATACTGTATGTGTGAAAAATTGGTTGGTTCGATATCACTACTAATAGAACAGTTACATATGTTAGTTACAGTGCAGCTCAAATATAATTTCACAGCACGCGCGTTTTGCGTGACTTCCACATGTGTAAACTGAAGCACGTACATGCAAGCTTGGCTTAGTGTACACACATTGGCACGCGTGTCTTGTTGCACGCATGAAACAGTTATTCACACACACACTATGTGTGTATATTTCCTGACACGCGTGTGGCCACATAAGCACGCGTGGTTGCATTTAGTACTAGCTACATGCATTCATGGATGAGTTTTGTATCATAGCAAGCACAGTACATGTCTTGGCGTAGCGTAGTTTAGTTGTTAAGATGTCCTAAACTAACCGTAACTGCATTGTAATACTTTATTATGTTTGTATACTGTACAGTAGCTAATTACAGTACGAAGCACACCAAAGCATGATGAACATAATAATCTGTAATAGCTAGCTACATATTAACAATGTTTCTTTATTTTACAGGTAGCTACAGCCTCTATCAGCACTGAGCAACTAACTGCCACTCCTATCCATCCTCCAGAATTGCAATTGCTCTATATTGTGTTGTTATTAACATTACAGTATTGCATATTTTTGCTTCATAGGTGGCAAAAGAGAAACCTATTCGAGTCCCACATTGTCAGCTATTGCTACCTGAACTGGCTACTGATGTTGCATTTCAAAGCTGCCTGAACTAGGACTGGATGATGCAATCCCCAGAGAACTACACTGCAAAGTGTTATATATCACTGTAGCTATATTTATAATTATCTTAGTAATCTATCCATGCAGTTATACTGATCTTACCTGTATTAATTAAATACACTGACAGACCTGTCAGCGAGCAGTAAATAGAAATGATCAAACTAACAATCAACAATCAATCTAACTATTGAAAATATAGTTTCCATTACATCTAATAAGCACAGAATGCAAGAATTTAGTAGCAGCCAGCTACAAGTCATAATACAACTCATTAACCCACTATGCCAACTGAAGCAATTCTAATAAATCTACTCATTCCTCTATGGAGTGTTTATTGTTCCTTGTGTACTGCATGGCTAAGTTTGTCATAGCATAAAAGATTGTGCTGTTATAGGTTAATTGTAGTTTGTATAAAGAATTATTTTATTTTGTCATTTCTTCAATAAGTACCATTACTGGGTGCTGTGAGCAGAATACTTTGTTGAAGTTCTATCAGGTAAATAATACATCATGCACAATGTATATAGTTTCCAATAAAACAGGCCAGCTCAGTAGTCCATAGCTTGCTTTGTAGCTTCAGCATTTCAACTTGAACATTTTCAAATTTCAAAAGGCTCCATAGTATTCTTGACCTCATTAAATCTTGACCTCATTAGACAAACAATTCTTAAATTCTTCCACCAATAGCAAATTGCCTTAACTTTGCAAAATCTCCACCGACATTCTGGGAAGCACGCCATCTGTCAAACAGACGTTCTTTATCCCAAGCAAAATCAACAAAAGTTTGTTTGTTACCCTTTGAAGTGTTTCGAAATTTCTGTCTGTATGCTTCGGGAACAAGCTCATACGCTTTCAAAATAGACTCTTTAACTATTGTGTACCTGGCATTCTGCTCAACAAGAAGGGCTGAATAAATCTCTCTGGCCTTTCCAATTAATACACTTTGTAATAACACTGTCCAGATTTCTTCTGGCCACTTTAGGCTGGCAACAATTTTCTCGAAATGCATAAAATATTTATCCACCTCTACTTCCTGAAAAGGCGGTACAAAACGAATGTGCTTTCCAACATCTACAACTGCCTCTGTGTCTACAGGAGTAGCTACTTTACTCTTAGCCTTCTCTAATTCTATCTCTTTGGCCTTGTATTCAATTTCTAGCTCCTTCTCCCTTATTTCTAGCTCCCTTAACTTTAACTGTATCGACTTATCTCTTTCCTGTAGCTCAAGCTTCTTAAGCTCTAGAACGTCTTCTCGACTTGCATTTGCTCTTTCCAGTTCTTCTTCGGACAGGAGCTCCTCCTCGGTTAAATAGCTTAGGACTATTTCTTGACTTCTCCCTTACCCATCATGACATGACTGACAGCTTGTAATGTTGAGCGACTAGCAACAATTCAGCCTTCTTGAGGCTATTAAAGACTTCCAAAGTTGGACTAGCCGCGAAACTCTCTACTTCGAACGACATGTTAATAATAGTATTCGAATTAACTCCAGCAACGAACAAGTAACAATAAGTAGTTAAACACCAGTGACCAGTAGTGATTATCAGTCAATTAACTGAGAGTTTAACAGCTGTTTACTCCAATTATCTAATTAGTGCCCGCTACATGCGATAATCTTCTCACCAATCACAAGCAATCTACAGGAACCAATAAACATGAAGAACAACAGAATCAGTCGTATAAAACAATCGTCACTTTTACAGGTACCATTAACCCGGTACCAAGGACTTTAAGACTGGCGGTCTGGGCTAATCCAACAACCGTGATGAAAATTGGCTGATGAATCCACTCCACAACAAATCGGTGGCAATGTAGTTGTTCTTGGCTCCCGGACAGGCCCCCAAAGTTGTTACGGGCACGATTGGACGCAGGGTGAAGGATCAACGTTCCGCCGCGTTTTCACCTCAAACACTCGTTATTAGCTATTAATTAAGCATGCGCGTGATACAACCACAACACATTATGTAGAGAGTTTAGCTGCAAACAAATCGCCTGGTAGAGAATTCAGCTACAAACAGATCGCCCTGTAGAGTTCAGCTAGAAACAAGTCACCCTGCAGAGAGATCAGCTAGAAACAATTCATTCTGTAGAGAGACCAGCTAGAAGAAGACACCTTGTACAGAGTTCAGTTACAAACAAACCACCTTGTAGAGAGTTCAGCTACAAAGAAACCATCATGTAGAGAGAGTTCAGTTGCAAACAAATCACCCTATAGAGAGTTCAGCTAGAAGAAGACACCTTGTAGAGAGTTCAGCTACAAACAGACCACCATGTAGAGAGTTCAGCTGCATACAAATCACTCTGTAGAGAATTCAGCTACAAAAAAATCACCCTGTAGAGAGATCAGCTAGAAGAGGTTAACTTGCAGAGAGTTCAGCTACAAAAAATCAACCATGTAGAGAGTTCAACTGCAAAAAAATCACCTGTAGAGAGTTCGGCTACATACAAATCACCCTGTAGAGAGATCAGCTAAAAGAAGTAACCTTGTAGAGAGTTCAGTTACAAAGAAACCACCATGTAGAGAGTTCAGCTACTAAAAATCACCCTTCAGATGGTTCAGCTACAAACAAGTCACCCTGTAGAGAGATCAGCTAGAAGAAGACACCTTGTAGAGAGTTCAGCTCCAAAGAAACAACCATGTAGAGAATTCGGCTGCAAACAAATCACCCTGTAGAGAATTCAGCTACAAACCAATCGCCCTGTAGAAAATCAGCTAGAAGAAGTTACCTTGTAGAGACAAAGAAACTATCATGTAGAGAGTTTAGCTGCAAACAAATCACCCTGTGGAGAGTTCAGCTACTGTGTAAACAAGTTATCCTGTAGAGAGATTGGCTAGAAAAAAAGGAGAGATCAGCTAGAAACAAGTCACCCAATAGAGAGATCAGCTAGAAACAAATCATCTTGTAGAGAGTTCAGCTACTAACAAAATCGCCCTGTAGAGAGTTCAGTTACAAACAAATCACCCTTTAGGGAGTTCAACTGCAAACAGATAACCCCGCAGAGAGTTCAGCTAGAAACAAGTCACCCTGTAGAGAGTTCATCTACAAGCAAATCACCCTGTAGAGACTTCAGCTACATTTCAAGTCACCCAGTAGAGAGATCAGCTGCAAACAAGTTATCCGTAGGGAATAGTTGACATGTAATAAATATATTTAGACTCTATTTAGGCTGTTTTGGGTGGGTAATAAATCTCATATACTCCACCTTGTTTTCTAATAAAAATTATACTTCATGCCTTCAGGCACAATATAACACATGCTTAAAATCTAGGTTTATCCAATTGCTATGCATTGTTCACGTGCAATGATTTAACGAGCACTATTATTTTGTCATGTGAGGATGCATAGTTTCCATAGCACTAGTATTATCACAAGAAAACCAGCCGTTGTTGCTGAGGCTACAGCAGAAACAGTTATGGATGAGATAAGTAATCTGAGTGTAATGTGAAATAGAGTCTAAAGCAGTTATACGGGTACAATGCACAATGTGGACTCTATGAAATTTATAAACCCTCAGGCCCTTAGTAGTGCCCTCGCTTCGCTCGTGCGCTACTAAGGGCCTGAGGGTTTATAAATTTCATAGACTCCACATTGTACCCATATAACTATTATGTATTATATATATAGTTTGTACATTTACTGATAAAATCAGAAATGGTTAAAAGTATTCAGAATCCTTTTCTTCTTCCTATGGTAAAGAAAAAAAAAGATAGGTTAAAAAGCCCCAAATCTTTGGGGTACACAAGTACAAAAAGAAGTGAAATCTAATCCAAAACAGCCAGC
This sequence comes from Dysidea avara, assembly GCF_963678975.1. Taxonomy (NCBI): domain Eukaryota; kingdom Metazoa; phylum Porifera; class Demospongiae; order Dictyoceratida; family Dysideidae; genus Dysidea; species Dysidea avara. The sequence goes on from NC_089276.1 coordinate 19,848,438, forward strand.
TGTAAAAAAAAGAGTGCGGCCTTCAAAAAGGCTATGGTGAAAAAGATGTAAAATCTAAGGTGGCGGCCAAGAAATGGCTGTGATGGTAGGTTAACGGTAAAAATTTTAACAACGACAATTCAGGTGAATTTGTGCCTTTTCACCATAACCTTTTTGAAGGCTGCACTCTTTTTTTTACAACTGGCTGTTTTGGATTAGATTAGTTATACCACGGGCACTTGTGCTTTGCGTGTATATGTGTACTTCTCTTAGGCACATGTGTATATATCAGGCAAAGTACTCATGCCTGTGGTATAACTATATATGTACCACTTTCACACCTCAGATCAAAGGAAAGCCAGTGCATATATATCACATAATATTATCGCACTGACTCAAAATGTTAACGAGATATACGCACTGCTACCAGTGCATATATCTCATTAAGGCAGTGCATATATCTCGTTACACACTGCCTTAATGAGATATACGCACTGCCACCAGTGCATATATCCCGTTAACTTAAGACATTGCACACCTAATAGGAGTGTACACTATATCCAGAAATCATCAGATTTCTTTGATGTTATACTGTTATCTTCTTCTCTTAAATAGGGAATTAAGCAAGCTGTGATTGTGGGATTGAATTCTGCCAAACAACCTGTGATTGTGGGATTAAATTTTAATACATCAACAGTAGTTTGTGTTTTACTGTAAATGTAGCAATTAAAGTAACATAATTAACACTAGTCTCTTAAAATTGCTATATTAGCAATAATAAAATCAAACTACTGTTTGATGTATTAAAATTGGATCCCACAATCACAGTTTTTGTTTGGCAAAATTCAATCACAGCTTACTAGGTTCCCTATATAAGAGAAGGGTATAGCAACTAAGGATTTTGCCAATTAGGTGAGTCTACATGCTAAAGTAGAACATATTAGTTATACCACGGGCACTTGTGCTTTGCCTGTATATATGCACTCGTGCCCGTGGTATAACTATTCAGGGGCTTCCCTAAAGAGCGGTAGAGTGGTGCAGCACCGCTCTACTTTGCTCAAAATTCCTTTGATGTGGTAATATGAATGTATATAATTAACTAATTGACTTTGATGTTGGTAACAAATTGATAGTTTCGTCGCTCTACTTTATTTTGCTGGGGAAAGCTCTGCTATTACATGTAATAGTTATCTAAACCAAACAGCCAAGCTGTAAAAAAAAGTGCGGCCCCCAAAAAGGCCAGGCTGAAAAATATATGAAATCAAAAGTGGCGGCCAAGAAATGGCTGTTTTGGTAGGTTAATAATAAAAATTTAATAATGACAATTCGGGTGAATTTATGTTGCCTCCTCCAAGTTTCTCTAGGATTTGGCACTAAATTCACCTGAATTGTCATTATTATAGTTTTGCCATTAACCTACCATTACAGCCATTCTTGGCCGCCACCTTTGATTTCACATCTTTTTTTTACCCTGGCCTTTTTGAGGGCCGCACTCTTCTTTTACAGCTTGGCTGTTTTGGTTTAGATATCACTTCTTTTTGTTTTGCAAGCCACAAAGCCAGCCATAAACTGGCTTTGATGCTTCCTTTTAATTTGTTTTTTTTCTTCATTGCAGGTATTGTGGAACAAAAGAAGCAATTGTGTGCATACCTTTTTGTCTGATTAAATATATGTATATTTAACACTGAATGATTATCACATAGATAATAAGGTGACTTCTTACATATCTGAACTGTAGCTGAAACTCTCATCCCATTGCTTGTAGTTGAACCCCGTGATTTGTTTCTAGCTGAACTCTCTACATGGTGATTTGTTTCCAGCACATATTTTTCTACAGGATAATTTGTTTGTAGCTGATCTCTCTATAGGGTAACTTGTTTCTAGCTGATATTTTTACAGAGTGACTTGTTTTCAGCTGATCTTTCTACAGGGTGATGTTTTATAGCTGATCTTTCTACTGGGTGACTTCATTCTAGCTGAACTCTCTACTTTGTGACTTGTTCCTAACAGATCTACATGGTGATTTGTTTCCAGCACATATTTCTACTAGGTGATTTGTTGATAGCCGATGTCTATACAGGTTACTTGTTTCTAGCTGATCTCTCTTCAGGGTGACTGCACTATTAGGATGACTGCCCTGTTAGAGTATCTCGATCTCTCACTTGCTACACCAAGTGCTATGCCTGATATATATACACACACACCTGAGGGCCACAGGTCTGAGGGCAAGTGTGTACATACAGGCAAAGCACAAGTGCCCATAGTATTACTAATATATTCTACTTTAGCATGCAGACTTACCTAATTGGCAAAACCATTAGTTGTTATACCCTTCTCTTATATAAGGAACCAAGTAAGCTGTGATTGTGGGATTGACTTTTGCCAAACAAACTGCGATTGTGGGATTCAATTTTAATACATCAAGCAGTAGTTTGATTTTATTATTGCTAATATAGCAATTTTAAGAGACTATTGTTAATTATGTTACTTTAATTGCTACATTTACAAAAGTAAAAAACAAACTAAAATTGAATCCCACAATCACAGCTTGCTTGATTCCCTATATAAGAGAAGAGGATAACAGCATAACATCAAAGAAATCTGATAATTTCTGGATATAGTGTATACTCCTATTAGGTGTGCAATGTCTCAAGTTAACAAGATATACGCACTGGTGGTAGTGCGTATATCTCATTAAGGCAGTGTGTGTAACAAAATATACGCACTGCCTTAATGAGATATATGCACTAGTAGCAGTGCGTATATCTCATTAACATTTTAAGTCAGTGCGATATGTGATATATATGCACTGGCTTCCCTTTGATCTGAGGTGTGAAAGTGGTACATATACATATATACACCATATTGTCACAATTTAGTACTGTACCTGAACAATCCTGCTCATTACATGAGACTTTTCTGGTATTAATTCCGCGACATTCACCACTCTCACAATGGGGTGGACTTAAACATATCCTGTATTGTTGTCTGTATCCTCCTCCACAACTACGGTCACAATAAGTACTATTTAGCCATGCACTCCATCCTTTAAGACCTAAAAATAACATGCATGTTTTCAATACAATTTGCATGTCACACACATGCACACACACACACACACACACACACACACACACACACACACACACACACACACACACACACACACACACACACACACACACACACACACACACACACACACACACACACAATTAAAACATCTTGATTGTATATATAGCTACAAGAGAATGACAAATGGTATTAATAGCAAATAAAAGAGAAGTTATCAATAATTGCTGTACATCACTAGAACATGTCCACCATATAGTATTTGAAACATAGCCACAATGTTACAGTCTATAATCACATTTTTCATGTATCATCAATGATTCCAGAAGTTTTGCTCTTACAGGCTATGGAGATCGAAGATTTGGAATTTCTTTCCCAAAAATTTTCCCAAATATATGTGGCCATCCAGCAAAACCCAACTTATTCACGTAACTTCTGAATTTTTATTTTCTCAGCATTATTTGCAGTGTCAAAGGAATGGATCTCCAAAGTTTCACCCTTCTGAGGTGAGTAGTTTTGGAATTATAGCACTAGAGCAGGAAGAGCAAGACAATCGATTTGTACAGCAACTATACTGAAAACAAACTACAGTTGCTTACATCCACAGCCATAACTTCTGTTATCATTAGTCTATAACATTGGAATTTGGCTTAAAACGTTTGCCATGAATTAGCAAATCCACCAAGGTATGGTGTTAGCCCTGTAGTTACTTACACATATGGGTATGAAAGCGGTTCAATTGAAAAAATGACAACAGTTTGTTTACATTTACAGCATCTTAAACAAACGTGTGTGACATGCATACCGTTGGGGCTACAGAAATGAAATAAAGATTTTCATACTCTCCATGAGCAGGCGAATAAGATGATGTATAATTTAAGTCTTTCTTCACTGAGTAATGGCTCAATATAAATTTGCATATTTTTAAAGCATTCATAATTTTATGAGTTTTCTTAAATTTTGTTTTTCATAAAATGCATGCTTGTTCGAACAAGTCAGGTTTTTGCTGAGATGGTCATATACCAGCCTTGTGTTTTTTCTTCACACCAGCTTGGCAGGATCAAGACACACGGTAGTGTGTCATGAGTGTGTCGTGCGACCAAAGAAGCCAGCATACCACACTATGAGTATATTGACTGGGGAAAAAAAGAAAACATGATTTTTGCGCATGAAAACTCTGTGATCTCTTACCTGATTGAAACCAAATTTGCTACAGGAGTGCCTACACGGTAGGAGAGTGTGCATAAAATTTGAAGAAAATCGCCCCAGCTATTTCTGAGATACAAACAGTCAAAGTTTAGATTTTCTTCATTTTTTTCTTCTTTTCACACACTTTGCAAAAATGCAAATGCATACTCCAATCAATCTAAATTTGGCACACTTATAGGACTTATTAAAGCAAATTTTAGTACTAAGTTTGATAGGAATCTGATAAAGAATCATGGAATTATGACTGATTATTCATATAAAATAAGATTGAACTTCTGTCATGCTCACAGGGTGAACTCCTTGAAGGAATAAGCTGCAAATTACTGTGAAGATGGAGTGACTATCGTAGGAGCGCCTCTTTCGTGGTTTGAAAGGAATCAACATAAGACCATGAAGATTTGACACAAAACCCAACCTGTATACAATTATGCCATTAAATGTAATTTATTGCATCATAATAAATTGAAGTTAACATGCATGCTGCAGATTTAGGAATATGTGACCTAAGAGCACACTATGGCCTAAGGGTGTGAAGCACACGCAGTAATGTTGAAATGGTTTCAAGCATTATGTAATCGACAAACTGGTTTAACAGGTTTGCGGTCACGTTATTCAAAAGGCGAGTTGCCTAGTAAAAGAATAGTTCTTTGTAGTAGTCATTACAGTCTACAGAATCAGTTAAGATGGTAACAAGAAACAAGGTCGTCATTGCTGGAGATACATTATAACCGGTGAGCTTGTTCCTTGTGTGACACAAGTTACATGCAGCACACTAAATTGGAAAAATCTGATTGCACAATTGCGATAAGACAAACGGCTATCGTGGAGTACTGGCTGAGTTTTCATACATACTCTATAAGAAGTTTAAAGTGACTCTGCAATGAGTTGCTCTACTGGCTTAGTCTTGTCATTAGCTTTCAAGCTTGTCCGTTCACGTTCTATCGTCAGCTTCCAGGCTTATTTCTTTAAGTTTGTCATAAACCTCTGGGCTTGCCTATTCAAGTTTTGTCAGCTGTTATGCTTGTTTGTTTGAGTTAGTCATCGTTAGGGATGCACTGATTTCGCCAGCAAAATTTTTGGAAAAATACGTAGGTAAAAGCAAAGAGCAAAATGCTGGAAAAATAGGTGGAAAATTGGGAAAATGGGCACCAGTTGCAAGAAATGGCAACTTAGCACATTTGTATGAAAAAGATCGAGATACTCTAATAGAACAGTCACCCATAGTATAGGACAACATATGCTCACTGGTGACTAAAGATCGAGATACTCTAATAGAGCAGTCATTATTTATGAAATATGAAAGTCTAATAGAGCAGTCACACATGCTTGTAAGCTTGAGATACCATAATTAATTTTTACTGATGTTCAGCAAAATAGAAAAATTTCAAGCAAAATATTGAGCAAAATAGGTAAAAAATAAAAGAATTGCTGGAAAGAAAAGCAGGTGGGAAAAAAAAGCAAAAAGGCTCATCCCTAGTCATTGTCTTTTGTTTTATTGTTATCAGGGTGTAATAAGCTTTCACCATTAGCATGTTTATATGCACAGTTACTGTAACATGTGCCTTGATCTTGCATGAGGTCTTACTATGTTTATTCTAAAGGATTATTTATGCTATGTATGCCACTACTGTTGCTCACACCTTAGTTAAGTGTTAGTGCTGCATGCTGCTATTGCATAAGGTGCTGCTGCATGATGCTGCTGCATGAATGTTATTGTGCTCTAATAACAATGTGTGATGTCAATGATTTGCCAGCTGTAAGTGCTCCTACTATTCTGCTTCTCTTAGGTCACTCACACTAGACACTATTTATGTCTGATACATACAGGCACTGGCTAGGTGACGGATAAGGGTCACGGATTATGTTATCAGGTGCATACTATATACTACTGGTAAAAGCAAAACCAAAAACTCATAAAGGCTTAACGCTATTGCACTAAGAATGCTGCTGCATGATATTGTTGCTGTTGGATGATTGACTGAAAGTGCTGCTGCATGAATGTAGTGCGTGGTGAAAAATTCAATAATAAAATTTGAGGCAATAATACCTAATAAACAAGTTCTGGAAATTCACGTGCTAGAATATGTCTCGTGAGCCAACACGCCGTTAAAGTGTGATATTATCTCTGGCAATAAAAACCCTCCCTCCCAACCTAAGAAAACCCTTACACATTATAATTACAACACCCCTCCCTATAGTTTGGTGGCAACTGAGGGGTGAGGATGAGACCACAGCCAATAGGCAAGTATTTACTGGGCAAGCTGAACTCTCTACAGGGTTACAGGGTGACTTGTTTCTAGCTCTCTACACAATGGCTTGTTATGTAGTTGAACTCTCTATGGGATGACTTGTGCAGTATCTAGCTGATCTCTCTATAGGATGACTTGTTTCTTGCTGATATCTCTACAGTGGTGACTTGTTTCTATTTGATCTCTCTACGGAGTGACTTGTTTCTAGCTGTACTCTCCACAGGGTGACTAGTTTGTACTGTAGCTGCTCTCAACAGGGTGGCTTGTTTCTAGCTGATATCTCTACACGGTAACTAGTTTATAAAGCTGATCTAGCTACAGAGTTACTTAATTTTCTACAGTGTGATTTGTTTCTAACTGATCTCTTTACACAATGACTTATTTTAAGCTGTACTCTCTACAGGGTGCCATTTTTGTAGCTGAACACTCTATATGCCAGGTGAATTATTTCTCACTACAAGGTGATTTACTTATAGCTAAACTCTCTACAAAGTGACTTAAAATGTAGTTGAACTCTCTACAGGATGGCCTTTTTCTAACTGATTTCTCTACCAAGTGATTTGTTTTGTATAGCTAACAGGGTGACGTGTTTCTAGCTAATCTAGCTGTAGCTGTACTCTCCATAAGGTGACTTGTTTGTAGTTGAACACTCTACAGGGTGACTTGTTCTAGCTGATCTCACTGTACAGGGTTGCTGTACTCACTACAGGGTGATTTGTTTTTAGCTGATCCATTTATATGGTGAATAATATTGTTTCTAGCTATACTCTCTACAGGATTACTTGAAATGTAAAAAAATGCAGTTGAACTCTTTACAGGATGACTTGTTTTCTCTACAGAATGATTGGTTATGTAGCTGAACACTCTACAAGGTGACTTGATAATGAGTGGAATTTTGCTGGCTGGGGTATATGGCCACTCAGTGTGGCATGGACTATCAGCCTACATGGCTTGGGTAATTGATCACACTGGTGCCTGCCACAGTATATTATCCTGCAGATGGGCATGACATGCATTAGTGTCATTTGCCTCAAACCACAGCTGAGTATATAATGTATACCTATTATATTGTACACCTGTTGGCTCATTTGGAGTTTCACGTGATCATAAATGTGAGAAGGGAATGAAAGTGCCACTAGGGCAGAATTAAACAAGAGCTGTAGACAACATAGTACATGCGTACCTGGAAGACGGTAGCAGCTTTGTTCCATCCGTGATATACCATAACAATTGTCTCCTCCATAGGCTGGTCGAGGATTGGTACATGAACGTGACAAGTGACGAGTTCCTGATCCTGATCCACATGTGGCAATACAATCACCTATGCTCCAGGAACTCCATCCTCCATTAACTACAGAGTAAAGTAAATATTTGACATATATAAGTTAAAACTTCAGCTATTTATACAATAAATTATGTACAATACATGATAATACAGCACATGATAATAATAATTGGGAAGGTAGATTATCCTACACGGTACTAGAGGTGTACCGATATGGGTTTTTGGAATGTACCGATATCCAATATTGATGCAACCAAAGAAGCTGATAACCGATAGTCGATCCGATATTTGCATTAATATTTTAAACAAACGAAAGTGTACATTTACCTACCCTACAACATGTGCATGCATTCATTGCTATACTCTGCCTGTGGTGGTATACAGCTTGGGTTTTTATTGTGCAATCCAGACAATTAGACACCCACAAACATTTTTATGTATACTCCCATGAAGCCTAAAATGGATATTTCTGCATTACTCCGAATTCTAATGGCTTGTGAGGAAGCTGGTACAGCAAGTTTCCTTGGTTACTCTGACCCTTCTTTTATTACAAAGGTACTCTATAACTGCTTCATTTGTAAAGACTGTGATAGGCTTTGCAGCAACAAACACTAGAATCTTGCGTGTTTATATGGCTTCTCATAGCGTAGCGCTTGTTGCAGAGTGAGCAATAAGCTACTGGCTCTAATGAGCCACATGAATAACGTAGAAAACCAATGCATAATCCGTTTATGTACAAACTATTGCTATTGTATAAATATCGGTAGCGACATCAGTCCTCCTGCTGTTCTATACCGATATTAGTAAAAAATGCCATATCGGTGGCCGATATTGTAGCTGATCCGATTATTGGTACACCTCTACACAGTACTAGGGTCTCTACAATTGATTTTGTGGATATCAAAGAAATTCGTTTTGCAAAACTCCGTGATTTCTAGTATTTATACAGTAATGTATATAACATTTCCTTGCTCTGGCAGTGTGTACATGTTAAAACAACTGATGAAATCTCTTAATCTGACTTATACAGAATCATTTGTAGTGGCTTTATTATTGTGTTTCATACTCTCAACTCTTGGTACTATGCATACATATAGATTCATGATTTACAGTTTTTATCCCATTATAACCATTAAGTACACAAATATATGTGTATTTAGCTAGTGCTAAAAGTGTAGTACTGTGTTATTGAAATCACCTGTGCAATTATTATAATACCGTATGTATTATAGTAATGTCGCAACTACTGTAATAACCTTTGTTTAAATAATAACAACTTTAATGCTGTTGTTCAGTTAGTGTTGGCCAGCGTTGAAACCGGGTCGGGTCATCCGGGTCACATTTTCTCCGGATCATCCGGGTCTGACCCGGATTGGATCACGTGAGAAACGAAATTGTTCGTTTGACGACGTGGAAACTTATAAACGCTATCGCGTAGCTTTTTCGTGAGCCACGCCCAGTTATCGCGTTACCAACATACGCTCATAATTATTATTATTATTATTATCAATTTTTCCAAAGATGGGTAACACAAAAGGCAATACTGCCTGTACAAGGTGATCCCCAACACAGAACATACATTCACACGCTCAGCCACGCCCATTTATTAGTAAGTGCAGTATGTAACACGAAACTGAGGGTATGTATGGAGAGGGGTAGCTAGCTATTGTCAGTAGGTGATGACCCCCTTTTTTTTGGTCTTCAACCTACAGCTAGGCTGAAGTTGCAATATTTACTCAACACGAATTGAACGCTCAAAACGTAGTCTCGTTCGCTCGCTCGAGACTAGCCGAAACATAGCTCTTATCGCACGCCTCGGCTTTAATTAATCCGGGTCAGTGGGTCAGCAGTAGTGATCCGGTTTCAACGTTGGTGTTGACTACTCCAGTTGTAGCACGGGTCACACTAAGTTTACTAACTAGCAGAGATGATAGCAACATGTAATATGACTTGGAAGCCTTGCATTAACATGATTATCACTTGTGCCAGTTTTTAGATGTTGGTGTTTTATCATTTACGTACAAAGCTTTCATTTGTTCTTGTTTAGAACATGGTCATTTGCCGCATTATGGAGCTGCCAACACTCATCAGTGTCAATTAGATTTTCTGCCAACACTCATTAGTATCATCCATCCCTCCATGTCAGACAGTGTAACATGCATTGTGGCATTATAACGAAAGTGTAAAGTACATGTATCTATACAAATTGGGGGGGGGGGACTAATTCACAATGTATACAAGCCAGCAAAAGCATAAACCACGGTGTGCTTACATTCCAGTACCACAACGTTTATTTAAGATGTAGGCCTTCTAATTGTTAGGGTCCTCCAGATTTGTTTCCCTACAACTGACAGTAAGGTAAGTGCTTTACAGTATAGCTGTTGTATATAATAGCTAGTACCAACGCACAACAAGCGTAACGCATTGCTCTTTTTACAAACACACTGATACTTTCTTTGCTTTTTTATTGCTTTATTACTTTTAAGTAGCTATATCCCCGAATACATCTAAAATTGTTATAGCTAAACGCAAAATTGGACTTATCTCAACAGATTTCTAACTGTAACCACTACATTACAACTGTACCTGGTCTGCAAATTACTTTGAGGTTCTCCCCTTAATGCTGTCTCCTAGCTTAGCATGGGGTATTCTAGCAATGAACGGTTCACCAGGCCGAAGTCACACCTCCAGACGGTACCATGATGCACTGATTGGGTAGAGCGTCTTTGCATGACTGCAGATCCACATGCCATATTCCATCAGTATATGAAATAACGGTCTGTGTCCTCGACGCACACCATGACATATCATCGGTGGTCTGCACAATTCGACTTAAGGTCGTGGCTATAGCCACCAAGTCACATCCTTTTTTCATAAATAGGGACTCTACGTCTTCATCAACTCTCTTCTTACATTCAAGTCGGAGACATTTTCTATCTCCCTTCAATCTTTGCTGCCAAATTAGGTCATGTGAATGAGCACGCATATTGGTTGTAGATTACATCTCTATCCATCGCACGTCATAATATTATATGTTTAACATTGCAATTAAACTCTGCTAATAAACACCTTTAGTTGTAGGACATCATATACAAAGGTTACATTTGTATGTGTGGGCTCAAGTTTTGTTAACATTCTCATTTTTTTATGGTATTGCTTCTTCAAATACAGGCATTAATACAACAATAACAGAATTAGTTACTACTTACAGTTATGTAATGTTGTAGCATCTTCATAACATCTCGTCATTTGACGATACCAGTCAGCAAAGGAGAAGGCAAAGTATCCCAAACATGGACAGCAGATACGTTCCAGCTATGTAAAAATCTATCCAGTGACATATAAATGTTCCAGGGACAGCTAGACAGTTGGATTATCAAGTACAGAGAAATGAAGAGAAGATCGTCTAGTTTGTAAGTGACAGAAGGTCTGCAGGTTTGCACAGCCCTCACCATCAAGTGAATATCATGCAAGTAAACACCTGGACAAATGCTCTTGGGATGACCTTAAAAATTTTCTAATTTGGATAACAAAGTAAGGGAACAACTGTAACTGAACTGCTTTCTGAGCCTTATTCTATCAGTTTTCCAATGACATTCAAAAGATTTGAACAAAGTGATGACTAGCTTATATTATTATGTTGGAGGCAGAGACTCACTTCTCATTAATATCTGGCCACACAGTGACAGCAGCAGTGATGTTATCATCTAATAACATGGACGAAAGACAGCCACTTCTCTATTGCAGTGAAGACCAAGATGCTGTAGGTAGAGCTGTAAACATCTGGAGAAGCATCTGGAGAATATTTCCAACTGAATATAAATGTTACTCTTCCTATTTGCCACTGAACAAAACCAAGAAGCAAGCAGCAGCTCCAGGTCAGCCATTCGTTATGCAGGAATAAGCCATATTGCTGGGGGATGTGCTGATGGCCATAAGTTGGAACACTAGCTGCCCTCAGTGCTAAGGGTCATGCACATGAGGGCTCTCAACTTACCCAAATAGCAACAAATAAACCTGATATGCAGATAACAGTAGCCTTCACAATAATTAGTCACTTAGATCTAGTATTGTGTAACAATGATATCATTAATTCAGGAAACCCTGACACAGCATACAATGTTGTTGGTCTTGTTTTGGAAATACATTTTAGCTTCACGATAGATATGGGGGCTTCTAGTAGGCATAGAGGGCAGCCCCACCATAACTGAGGGAGTGGCCACCATAGATATAACATTTGCAGACCAAGTGGTCAAAATGAATATTTTGGTGGCTAGAGGATTAAGCATCCAAGCGATACTTGGGCCAGACATTTTGAGGAAACATCAGTGCATCATCAATACAGAGCAAAGTGTATTGTACATGGATGGGCAAGCCATATTACTACAAATCACGGTGAACAAGCAGCGCAAGATAGATTCTACATCTAGCATATTCACTTAAAGGTCATCTCCAGTGGAAATTTTACCTATCAATTTTATTGTTTTGATATGTTTGTATAACCGTACAATGGACAAAAAACATTTCTAATATTAACATTGTTTTGTTATTCAGCAAGATAATAAGCCACAAAGTTGCAAAAACGTCACTTCCGAAGTTTTAACCACAGAACTCGTGACGTAACAACGTGATCCGTAAGAATTGTTGTGACACGGACGCGAGTTGGGTTGAAGAGTAAGGTCTGTGACCATAACTATGAGTAAATAAGCGCTGTGATTCGTCCTCTGATTAGAACCGTAGATGGTAAGAGTGGCATTGCTTACCCACTTACAAATTTTTCTCCTCCGTGAAGCGTGAATTGTACAGGTAGTGATCAAGTGTCAGTGAAAATGATGGTCACCGCTCCCACTTCCCGTAAGGAATCTTCCCAGTCTAGAGCATAGAAAGGGACTTTGTGATTACTGTGAAGAGTTGCAAAGGCAGTGGCATTGCTCCTATGGTGGAGTATATAGACACGGACGAATTAAGGATATGTATACTGGTAAGCCATATATTTTATAAGTGTAGATACAGGTACATTTGTTATCAGTTGTTCTACAGCGCTACAAAGTGGCAGTAAAAAAAACCGATTTATTAAACAGTGACAATAAACTACAGGCGCTTAATAAAATGATCATAGCTTACAAATGCAGTCCTCTACCAAGATGCATGTTGGACCATCAGATTCTCCATGAACAAGCAAATCCATTGCTTGGTAAGTTTTGTCTACCAGGCCTTTCCTACGATCAGGGTGAACCGGAGAAGGTGAAACATGAGAAATAAAGTGACAGTGAACCGCTTGTCCAACACAAGGCAGACTAATGCTCATATCTTCCATCTCCTTAGGAGTACTGACACGAATACTGACATGAGTACTCATGACATATAAACATGTAGTACTGTATCGGATCAGTTACATTTATCGGCTTGAAAATATTATCCAACATCAGACATCAGAATATAAGCAACGGTGCAACACTATTACTGCACACTAATTAAATTACAAAAAAACACTATTTTATAACTCCTTCGCTTTGGGGACCAAGATTTTTGGCATTATCGTTTTACTTCATTGTGAAACAAGCACTTTAAGATTTATGGAAATTTTTTTTTTCAATTCAGTAAAGATTCCACCCATTGTGTCTTGTGAACCCTGCGTTTATTGCATTCTACTGGCTGTAAAATTATAGCTACATAGCTACTGTAGGCTTGCATGAACATATGGGATTCTTGCAGATCCAGTCACAAAATTTCATGTGACTTAAATGTTGTATGAAGTTACTAAACTCAGTGGCAAGTGTTCTCATGCATGGCAAGTTTCTCACGTGGAGGGTGCTTATCCACGCGATGTTCCACAGGTCCTTTGCAGATCTGGTCACAAATTTTTATGTGACTTAAATGTTGTCATAAAGTTACTAAACTCAGTGGCGAGTGTTCTCATACACGGCGAGTTTCTCACGTGGCTAGTGCTTATCCACGTGATGTTCCACCGGTCTTATACAGTGCATTGCAAAAGAACGATCTTGCGAGAAGACACAAGCATTACTCACATGTGAATACTCATGACGTTACATGTACCTGTGAGCTATACTGTGGAATTTTAAAAAAATCACTGAAACTTGAATTTTAGTCTGCCAGCCTGCCTGCCTGCCTACCTGCTTGTTTGACCACAGTCACAAGGCTGGAAGCAGAACACTGCCACCATTTTATGCCACAATAACAAACTCATCACTGAAAAATGAAACCAGAGAGGGATAAGAAATGCAAATACATAATTATGCTATATCTACAACTAAATTATAAATTGCAAGATTCAGTGAGGACACACCCACTCCTTAAAGTTCTGTACCTTTTAGGATGCTGTGATGCAAATTTTTCAGGCACTATCTAGACTTTGTCTCAATGATTCCTTTGCTATCGATAAATCCTGATGAGTAATTGACAAGTGCTCTTAACAGAAAATTTTTTGTAATGCGCCAACATACTAAGTTTGAGTTTCATAGTATTAGGAATTTATATACCATATAGCTGGTTATTTTCAAACCAGAAATTTTTGTAGGAACAGTAAAATCTGAATTTCGAAGAATGCATATTTCGAAGTACAGGTGGATTTCAAGCAAATAGAAATTCGTGTCACAAATTACAAAGATACGTAGAGTCTACGTGTGCTCGCCTTACTGATGGAATCGAGGACGGAATATCCCCACTTTTGAAAACTAGAAAGAAGACTGAATAATAATAAAGTGGAGTAATTACAGTAGTTAGCAGCCATTGGCGAGGCAATCATCAGCTAGATCAGGGTACAGCAGCAGATGGCATGGATTCCCAACAATGGCCATTCTGGATAGTTTACTGGCTATTGATGCCTGAGTAATGATACTGTTCAATTGTTATTAATAATACTGAGCTTAAACTTGTAAAGTATACACAAGCGAATACGCATTGTTCAATCACATGAAAGCACGTTATTTTTACTTGTGGGGATTTATTTTCAAAGAACAACAGGACTTGGGAATTTATTTTCGAAGAGAAGGGCCTCTTTGAAACATTTGAAAATAAACCCCTTCGAAAATAACCAGCTATACAGTAGTATTTGCTGGTACTCTACTTTACGATACCGAGCCTGTGAGTGATGAAGTTTAGAACGTGATAATGTTATACTAGAAGTAATGGTATTGTGGATGACAATGTTTGGTCTAAATGGTGTCACCACTCACCAGTACATTTGCTAGAAATATAGCTGTTGCATTATATTGTAATTTGCAGGTTTTAACCCCATTCCATTGAAAGGTCTCCTTGTCCTCTTTGTCCGTGATATGATAGCCAACCCTTCAATTAGTTGTGACTGACGAGTCATACTGTCCACACTAAGAGACACGTGTTGCATGTTGTGCATGTACAAAATTCTAGTTAATGCTCACTAACATTTCTAATTAATGCTGCATAACTAATAACTCTTACATTAACTTGGTTTAAACATGCATGTAAACCTCTTTAGAGATAAATCCCATTGAAATACATTGGGTAAAAATACATGCCACAAAACAATTTGTGCATGGTTAATCACTCCAGTAAACTGTGAAGGAAGCCACAGATTGACATCTCTAATATACTACTGGATTCACCACTTCATAGAGAGTAGTCTTTGTTTCATTTCTCTACCCATAAAGAAAACATGAGCTACTGTATGTGTGTTTGTTTACATTGCGGTAAAACACGACTTTATCATTGCCATTTCTCAGCTTGAATGGCCTTCTTGCTTAATAGCATGGGTGTATTTAGGCCAAAACTATACTTTGATCAACGCCCCAGTTCTTGGTAAATAGAATCCCAACTTTATAGCATGTTGCACTCGAAACTTATGGTCGATTGAACGAGTACCTGTAGTTTTTTCTCATATAGGCACTGTACAAATCAATTGTTTGCTTTACTTGCTGTCTATCACTATAGCACCGAAAGTACTTACCAGATAAGGCAAAAATATAACAGTTTCCCTCCAGACAACAAAGAGACATAAACTGACGTTTGAGGAAATGTAAACAAGTCAGGTTTTGACTCAGCAGTTCACATTTTATTACATTTTTCTATCCAAATAGACAAAGAATTGATAAAGTAAAATTTCAACAGCAGAAAAATCGATGTGTACAGTGATATTATGGAAATCAACAAATAAACTACAGGAACATAAATAAATGGTCATAACTTATGAATGCAGTCCTCTACCAACATGCAATGTACATCGTCATGTTCTCCATGAACAGACAAATCCAACATAATCAGATTCTCTATGACTAGGAAAATCCATTGCTGGGTAAGTGTTGTCTTCCAGGCCTTTCTTACAACCAGGGTGAAGGCAAGAAAATGAGAAATATAGTGACAAACCGATCATCCCACAGAAAGCAAACTAACACTCATATATCCTTAGTAGTAGTACTGACACGAAACGATTTTTGAACTCCTCTTACTTTGGGGATCACGATGCTACCAAGCATTTTGCTATTATCCCCTTCCTACATCGTGAAACAAGTGCTCAAAAACTTTAAAGATTTTGTTATTCAATTTCATAAATATTTAACCCATTGATTTATTTATTGCATTCTACTGTAAAATTAGGCTTGTGCGAACATGTGGGAATCTTGCAGATCTGGTCATTTATATTTTAATTTTCAGCTTATCCCTTTCAGTGGTTTGTCAGGTAGGCATGACAATAAATGTGACTCAGTCTGGAAAAACCAGTCTTAATGCCTATTTAAAAGTATCGAGAAATGCCGGTTTTAAGTATTAAGTGTGTTGTAGCTCACTAATGATAAAAGCTACGTGTACCAAATTTCACGTGTTTTACACCAATTTCTTACCTTCAAAAACATCCACAGTAGAAGTAGCCTACACTTGAGTTTCCTGCTATTTTAGATTGCTTTTAACTCAATGTTGACTCTACTAGGCAAGCTCCAAAAAGGGTGGGAGGCAGGGGTCAAAGGTAGGAAAGGGACTGCTTAAAAAAATTAAAGAGGAAGGTATAGGGATGAATTATGCCAAGTTATGAGCCATTCAGCTCTCAAAACTGGCTAAACTGAAAGCACACTTACAGCACAGGACTTTAATCAACACCACGGAGCTGTACAGCCACACACAGCCATCCCCAAATTGGCCAGCGCTCCATTGGAGCCCCAGACTGCTCAAAAAGATCGCCACTGTGCTCGGGAAAAGCAGCCAGCAAAAGCAGACCACTCAAGTCTAGCTGATTTTGATATTTTGATTATGAAATTTTATATTTTATTTATGTACTATAGCTCAACATGCCGATTGGTGTGGCAACACTCCGGGACGGTGTGCACTCGGCATATTCGAGCAGTGCACACCTCCGGGGTGCAATCACCACTTACCATGTATTTAGTATGTGTGCATACAAAATAGACATGACTATATAATGTTTTCCTAGCTATACACACCACCCTTCCACCACATCTAGCGTAATTTAGCATAATTGATTTGGTTTGGCTGTGCACAGATAATTAGCACTTCATCCACCCGTCCTTGGTCCTCAGTTGCCGTTTAACTATATGCATGTGTATCTAAGTTCAATATCAGTAATTGAACACATAACCACCACGCAAACAATGTAACTAAGTTTTGCATACAAAGGTTCAATATTTATACGTGGACAACCATACCAAGTGCATACAACAATATATGCACTGGCACATATACTTAATGCATGATTTCGGGTGGTAGGGAAGGAAGAAAGTTTTGTCCACGAACACGCCATGTACTATGGCATGATCTTGTGATCTCAAACCTGCGAGCCAGTTTATTACAATGAATCATTATGATGTCATTACATCTCATGTATCCTATAAGATTGGTTCAAGATTCACCTGAAACAAATGCATTTATTTCAGTTTGTGGTGCTAGCACTGGGCTACTTTGCTAATGTACAATGTTGGTCTAATGGACATTACAGTCATCTCCTGGATTCTGTGTTGCTGAATTTAATTACTTTACCCGAAAAACTAGTTTATCACTAAAGATGCTGGCTTCATTTACTATGGTATGGTACGTAGGTTTACACTGCATCCATTCTACGCCCACACCAAGGCATGATGACTTCAATTTATTGCATTGCAATAAATGTAACATGCTGATTGGTGTGGAAACACCCCGGGGCAGTGTGCACTCGGCATATTTGAGCAGTGCACACCCCGTGGTGCAATCACCACTTATCATGTATTTAGTATGTGTGCATACAAAATAGACATGACTATGTAATAGTTAGACACTTGCAATAGGTGTCTTCGAGGATGTAAAAACCTGAGGTGACGTCAATAATTACCTCGGCTGCGCCTTGGTAATTATTGACGTCACCGACGGTTTTTAAATCCTCGAAGACACCTATTGTGAGTGTCTAAGTGTTTTAGACAATGGCATAGAAGCAGTGAGTTAGTATAGAGAGTTCCCATTGTAAACACCGAGGGTATTTCAGCGAGCAAAAGATGGTGAGGTTGCGAAAGCCATGGAGCGTGAATAACTGAAGGTTTGTAAAGTCGATAAAAAGTATGTTTGAGGCATTATAGCTAGATACGTGTGAATGGCAGCGAATGGGAATAGCCGGTGCCAGCATGGTCTACAGAGGGCGTTTTAATGGCTTTTTTGATTAACCAGTTACCACGATGGTCTATAAATCCACTGAGCTACCCACGATAACAGCGTACCTGAGTGTAATTTCTTATAATCTGCTCGCAATCGCTTAGTGTTTACTGATGTACAAAATACTAATTGTCCACAAAAGGCTAATTGCATTACTGTGGGCCACATTGTGGTTGTAAACAACTGTCAGGTGTCTTACCAGTAAGACACCTGATACCAGGTTTCTTCGCAAATAAGAGACCTCCACACATCATACGAAACGCTACATACCATTGTCTAAATAATGTTTTCCTAGCTATACATGCCACCCATCCACTGCACCTAGCTCTATTGCCTACTTTTTCCTAGTTCTAACCACAATAACATTTTCCACAAAGCCATAAAGTGTATGCAACAACACCAAACAAAAACACATCATGCAAATATCTACCACATAACATTGCGGAAATTGTTGGAGTAGGGTACAATAACTTTTGCACAAGCCACGCAGACAAGCATTGTACATATGACAATGCATAATGGGATTTACAGTTCACCATGAAGCAAACATGTCTTCCAATTAGTATAAGATTGCAGTAATGCACCATATATGCATAGCAACACAACGTGATAGCAGCAACCAATGAATAATCATACAAGTTAAATTTAGCGTAATTGATTTGGTTTGGCTGTGCACAGATAATTAGCACTTCATCCACCCCAAATTCTCCCCAGACTTCCTCAGTTCCCTATCACCCCATTGTAGCAAAACTATACCATAGTAGTTGGTATTGTGCACACATGAAGAGAAACAATTCATATATCCAATGGGACAATACCTATAAATTTTATATGCTTTTAACAGAAAGGAGTGTACATGCATGGTAAAATTATGCGCATTAGGAATATGTAACAGCCATAAATGATGCTTGTTGCAGCAGCATGTGATTTATGTGAAATGAAATAAGTAGCTCTTAGTTCAAACACATATCGTGGCAAAAAGTGTATTGCAAAGGCCACAAATAACAACAGCGAATCAGCAACACAAAGAGCAGAAAGTCAACTCATCCATCTATAGCCCAGAAACATAGTTGCTGGCCATACACATGCAGTATATAGGTAGCTGGAATAAATATATTTATATGTGAGAACAAACTGCAGTGAACTTATTGCTATTGAAACAATTGACAAAATACCATGAGACTACGTTGCATGGTAGGATGTAGTAACACACGAGCAAACTGCTGGAGATCCCTACAAGCAGGATCAAATATCAATGTTCTAATGATGCAAATTGTAACATTGTATGTGTGGAAGTGAACAAATCATATACTCATACTGCTAAAAGCAGAACATGACAGATGCCAACACAAGTGCAGTGCAAAAGCACACATACAACAATACGCATGCAATAACATGCCTGCAACAACACACATGTAATAACACACCTGCAATGTCGTGCATGTAATCATATGCTTGCAATAATACTACTGGAATAAGTTATAGGAATGAACACGTAGTATAGCTCACAAAAAAATAAAAATTACACATTATTCAATGAGCGAGATCTGCAGGTATTGATTTGGTGTATTATGCTCGTAGATATTCAGAGAAGAGGTATGAGTGAATCACATATGTAAAGATAGCGTCAATCAGTTGTGTGTTTAGTGAAAATGGGAAAATTCAACATGGATAATCCAAAGTTCTATGTTATTGACTTGCGTAACAGTATTGTGGAGTCCACATAGTGATGCAAGTGCGTGTATGTACAATTAACAAATATTTACTGTGTGTATGTGCAAATAATAACTGTTTTCCCAATGCAATAGTTATATACTTCCAAAACATGAATCAAGTAAACCATGCAACGTGAATGCATGGCTTATCTACATTAGAAGGAGGAATAACAATGCTCTTGTAAACACCTCTCATACGTTATTGAGGATAAATGACTGAGAGATATTCTAATTAAACATTCATTCGTTTACCCTAAAGTAATTCAACTGTTCTGCCAAAGCATTCCTAAAACTCGATAAATATCAGGGAATGTGTGCAGTGAGAAACAAATGCAAGCAGGAATTACAGAGAGCCTAAAAGCATATTCTGAGGGTCCATAAGAATTCCTCAGGACAGCTGGTGTAGGATATAATCAGCCTTCATTAGTCACAGGGGCAGACAGGACTGACAACAGGCTGATGTATCTGTTAGCACTCATGGCAGAGAGACAACAGGTTTTCCAAATGTAATTGCATATTTAGAAACGCTTAATGATATTAAGACTAGTAGTACATGATGTCCTGTGATCACGCAGGCTGTATGCTGAAATGCATGAATAATGTGTGAAGAACATGTGCTATGGTATGCAAAAATTGGGAACTGAGGGCATTGGATGGCATAGCAGTTGCACATAAAAGAAATTGAATGCACCAGCTATCAAGTTTTTTTGTATCCCATAAAACACCAAAAACTTGCTATCAAAGGTATAGCTAAACATGCAATAACGGTAATAGTGTACGTATAAGCGAAGAGGCAAGCAGCAGCCATAATAGCTTGTGAATATAACATACGTAAAGTAATATGCACATATCAAACATGCAACAATGCAACATCACGCATGCAAATAACACGCATGCAATAACATGCATGCAAATAACACGCATTCAAATAACCCGCATGCAATAACACGCACTCAAATAACACACATGCAAATAACACGCATGCAATAACACACATGCAATAACACGCGTGCAAATAACACGCATGCAATAACACGCATTCAAATAACACGCATGCAATAACACGCATGCAAATAACACGCATGCAAATAAAATGCATGCAATAACACACATGCAAATAACACGCATGCAAATAATATGCATGTAATAACACACATGCAATAACATGCATGCAAATTATACGCATGCAAATAACACGCATGCAATAACATGCATGCAAATAACACACATGCAAATAACACGCATGCAATAACATGCATGCAAATAACACACATGCAAATAACACGCATACAAATAATATGCATGCAATAACATGCATGCAAATTATACGCATGCAAATAACACGCATGCAATAACACACATGCAAATATCATGCATGTAAACATCATGGATGCAACAACACATGTGCAATATCACGCATGCAAATATCGCGCTGAATAAACCATAAAGAAAATAAGAGCTACCTAGCTTGCGGTATTTAACAAAGCCAATTTTTAGTATTAAAGTGCCCAATAACACCATCCCTAACCCTCAGTAACCAATCTTACAATGAGGTAGCAACAGTGCATGTATTAGTGTCGGTCAGTCACAACATTGGTCACAAAACTGTGAGATGACAGAAAAGAGATATCAACAAAAATGTGCTTGTGGACTGACATAGGTGCTTACGTACCATGTGGCAAGTTAAGAAAGGTGCAGACCATGATGAACATAGCCGTACGCCTGGCTGTAGATAAGCCTGGTTGTAGGCTTGTGGAAGATAACGATCATGAATATCTTCAAATTTACTATGTATGGTATCCTGAACTGCACATCTACAACCAGTGTAGATAAATACCAATGTGTACAATTGTATGCATACAAGAGGCTTTTGCTCGTTAAATGGTAACTATATGTGTGGGAAGCCGACAAATGGCTTTACTTTCGAGCAGAGGTAAGACAACTCTGCACTACGCTACAATAAAGCTAAATTTGTTGAAGATACTGGAAACGCTCAGCCACAACAATATGTTGTGCCAAACTAGACACCAGCTCATTTTTGATTATCAATAGTCATGATAGTTTTAACACTTCAAAACCACAACAGCACGTGGCAATTTTATAAAGTTTTATAATGGAACGGACTCACCGGGAATCATTAGCAGTAGCCATTGCCTAACTGAGAGAATCCCACTCAATAGTCACGGAATCAGTAGAAGGCTCTGCCTACTCATCCTTCACACACCCAAATGTCCACAATATCCGTTTGATCCAGGTTTATCGCCATGCCGCTTCCGCTAGACTTCATAAGTCTATCTTGAGTATAGTCGCTAGACTTCATAAGCCTATCTTGAGTATAGTAGCAACTCTCCAATGACACCATGCAAGGACAAAAGTTTTCTGTCCGCAAACACGCCATGCACTATGGCATGATCTCATGATCTCAAACCTGCGAGCCAGTTTATTACAATGAATCATTATGATGTCATTACGTCTCATGTATCCTATAAGATTGGTTCAAGTTTCACCTGAAACAAATGCATTTATTTCAGTTTGTGGTACTAGCACTGGGCTACTTTGCTAATGTACAATGTTGGTCTAATGGACCTTACAGTCATCTCCTGGATTCTGTGTTGCTGAATTTAATTACTTTACCCGAAAAATTAGTTTATCACTAAAGGATGCTGGCTTCATTTACTATGGTATGGTTCGTAGGTTTACACTGCATCCATTCTACGCCCACACCAAGGCATGTTAACTTCAATTTATTGCATTGCAATAAATTATATTTTGTGTTCTTGGTGAAAAATCAAATCTGCTGTCATGGGCAATAAGACTGGTTTTCCCAGACCGATGTTTTTATTCACGAAACTAGATTGCATGTTGGTTAATGTTTTTGCTAGTCTTTATCTCAATTATTTTCAGACCACCGAAAGGCACTCTTACGATGGTAAATCTATATACAAACCAATTTTCAACCTGTTTCTTGAAGCAATTTACCCTGTTGCAGTGATCAAAGATATGTTTTTGCATTTTTATAAAAATCACAGCTAACTTCCTTGTTTTTAAATCAGATATGTATGAAAATTGAACTACAAATTAATGTGCTTTATGACACTTCCATTTCCCTCCAGTTTTAAAGTAAATCAACTGAAGCATGTGTGAGGTATATGTAGCAGTTTTCTACGTTGTGCAAAAAGAAGAATAATGAGAAGAAAAATACAAAGAAAATAATTTGAAGGTGCATAATATCTCAGAAATTGCCACACAGATTAAGCTCAAATTTGGGATAAAGGTGTCCCTCGCCAAACAAATTTCAACAAAAAAAAATGGATAACTTTCATTTAGCAACTATTGAGCTACAGATGTGTGAAAACAGCATTTTCAAATAATCTGCTTGTCTGTCACATGTCCACACTGTCTGTACTTGTCCGCACAGCACACTATTGTTTGTCTTGATGCTGTCAAATGATGTCATTCAGCCTTCTAAAAGTCCACAGGCATCTCCAGTTTCAGTGGAACAGATAAAGGATGGGAAAATGTGGTTTCATGTGGATTACCACAAATTAAATGTAGTTACTAAAAAAAGATGCTTACCTCCCTATCTGGTATCAGTGATACACTCAATATACTTAGTGGCTCACAATGGTTTAGTACACTAAACATGTTAAGTGGTTATTGGCAAGTTGAGATGGATGATGAAAAGACAGCTTTCACTACTCACAAAAGACTTTTTGAATTTAAATTGATTGTGTGAAGAACATTCAAAGAACATCTAGCAAACCTTGAAGTAGTTTTGCAATGGTTATGAAAAGCCAAATTACACCTTAAGCCTGCTGAATGCACACTATGCTGAGATGATGCCCTCTATTTGGAGCATGTAAAGGAATGCTGTGAAGTATTTCCAACAATTGAAACACTGTCTGACTACATCACCTTTTATTCAAACTTCACAAAGCCATTATTTTATCCTTGACACGGATTCCAGCTATGATGGGATTGATATTGTACCATCCCAGCAGTATGAAGAGCCAGCCATACAGTAAGTCAGAATGAAAGTATTGTGTCACGAAAAAAGAACTGCTGGCAGTAATAACATTCATCCAGCACTTCCGTTTCTATCTACAGTAATGAGAAATCCATTTGTAGTCCTGATCATGGATTATTGACATGGTTGCAGGACTTCAGAAGGTCAAATAGCAATTTAGCATAGTGAATTGAGCAACTGCAAGACTATCACTTCGAAGTATTATACCATCCTGGCAAATGCTACCTATTTGGCCTTGCTTTGTGATGTCCTTTATTATTATTATTATTATTATGTATAATTGGTCAAAAAGAAGACAGAGTCTTATATAAAACCAATCTCAATTAAATCATACAAATGAAAAACGTTGATTATACAAAAAATGATCTAAATTAGTCTTAAAACTTAGTACATTGGGAGAAGTGGCAATTTCATAGGGTAAGGAATTCCAGTTATTGATTATTCTCTATGAAAAGGCAAAGCGTCGTGTTGAAGTCTTATTAAATTTCTTATAAATCTTAAATCCATTAGATCTAGTACTGTAACTGGTGTTCATTGTAAAAATAATATTCTTTATCTACTAATACTGCTCCATTCAAAATTTTATATGTCATAATTAAGTCCATACGATTTCGACGGTAAGATAAACTAGGTAAATTAAGGCTTTGTAGTCTGTCAGAATAGGGTAAGTTTTGAAGGGTAGGTATCAACTTTGTGGCTCTTCTTTGAATATTTTCCAGCTCACGAATGTTTCCCAAATGATGAGGATTCCATATGGTAGAGGCATAGTCTAGAATTGGTCTTACAAGTGTGGTGTAAAGTAATCGTATTACAACAGGATCTCTGGAATTAAAGTTTCGTTTAATGGTGCCTAACACATTGTTGGCTTTGTGTATTATTTGATTAATGTGTGTCTTGAAATGTAAGTTTTCATCAAATGTGACACCCAAATCTTTCTCCTCTTGAACAGTACTAATAGGGTGTGCATCATTGTTTATGTAAAAGTAATAATGCCTGGATGCAGATTTGGGGCCAATACTCATATGCTTACACTTAGGGAAGTTTAGAAATGACAACCAAGTACCACACCACTCAAGCACAAAGTTTAAATCTTGTTGCAACAGATCAGTATCAACAGGTGAGGTGATAGGACGATATAATTTGGTATCATCAGCAAACAGACCTGAGAAACTTAGTAAAGCATCTGGCAAGTCATTAACATATATGATGAAAAGGGTAGGTCCTAAAACACTACCTTGTGGGATGCCACTAATTACATTAGTCCAGTCAGAATAAGATCCACGAACTGAGACTCTCTGTTTTCTGTTTGACAAAAAATTTTCTAACCAATTAAGCACATTACCTTGAATCCCATAAGCTTTCAATTTAGTCATTAAATGTCTGTGTGGCACCTTGTCAAATGCTTTTTGAAAATCTAAATAGATTACATCAATACTTGTACCATCTTCAATAACTCTACTCCAATGTTCCATAATTGTCAACAATTGAGCTTCACAGGATCTTTTGCTTCTAAACCCAAACTGTTCATTACTAAAGAAATTATTAGATGCAAAATATGACATTATCTTGTCTCTGATGATGGCTTCTAAAAGTCTGTAGAAGATGGCAGTTAGACTAATAGGGCGATAATTGTTTGGGAGCTTTCTGTCACCTTTTTTAAATATTGGTACTTTAGCAGTGGTAGATGCAGGTTTGCTACTGTACCTAATTCTTTAGCTTGTAGCACTGTGCCAATAATGTCATCTTGCAAACTGTGGTATTTGCAGCTCAATGTCATTAGTTGACTGTCCCCTCTCAGCTATACTGGTTGCAAAATGCTTTCAACAAGTTGCTATTGAATTTTTTTCATTATTAAATGGAATTTTCTACTGACTGACTGATGCCTTCAGACAAGCATAACTCGATAACAGCTAATGCTACGGGCTTGATTTTTTCACTGTTCAATGTCGCTTTGGCCCACGAAGTGTCTTTTGGCATACTTCAGCATGTACAATGTATTCTTCATGGATCTACCAGTGTCCTCTTTGTGTCCCATTCATCTTTGCTGACAGCAAAAAGTGTCGATTGGCGGTAGCATGTGATGGCTTCTCTTCATAACAAAAATTATCCATATTTTTCATAGTGACTACTTTGATTGCAGAGGTGCTTTTGAACAGTTCTTGATTTGTAATGATGTGTAATGAGTTGAATATAGCCAACAACGAAGTGCAGTGGATTCTTTACTTTTCAGATGATAATTGATATATAACTAGGGCGTGCAGTGCCATTTCTTTCTTTTTATGTGGTATACGTGGATTGCAGAGATGCCCTTCAAACAGTTCTTGATTTGTAAGGGTTGAACATAGCTGACAACAAAGTGTAATGGATACTTCACTTTTAAGACGATAATTGATATAGCTGGGGTGCACGGCGCCGTTTCTTTCTTTTGATGTAGGCGTGGGTTCACCAATCATAACAATTATTTACAAAAAAGTTAACAAACAGGTACACAAAAAATTGGAATTTTCAACTAGAGTAGAGAACAAAGCACACTGATAGGAAGTATGAAACAAGCTGGAGTAGTGCACAATATTAAATCACAGTAAAACAATAAGAAGTGTTATATCCCTGCTGTGCATTTCCATTATGGTATTTTGAGCACAGCAGGGATATAAAACATGCACCTCTTATTGTTTTACTGTGATTTAGTATCATGCACTACTTCAGCTTGTTTCAGTACTTTTTATCGATGTGCTTTGATCCTACTCTAGTTGAAAATTCCAAATTTTTGCACACTTGTTCTAATAGAACAGTCAAAAGTTACACTGTAGCTAGCAGTGCTACAACAAAAAACTAAACAAACTAGTATTTTTTTAAAAATTGTTAATATAAATGAAGTAGGGAACTATGCAGTAAAAAGTAGTGAAACAAGAGATGAATGATGGTATTACAGCATAACTCAGTGGGAAAGTCCGTACTTTGGCACATTAGCTATAACAATTATTTTGTTCAATACCAAAAAAAGGACTTTCCCACAGAGCTATGCTACATAAGTATAATTTAGTGGAGAATAAATATGCACTAGCACTATTGTCAGGTGCAGGTAACCTCCCTTGCATCCCACATAAATGTCCAGTAGTATTATGTGGAAAAATCAGTCTTATCACCCATGACAGTATGTTTGATTTTCACCACAGACATAAACACAATCAAATTTCATTGTCAAAATCAGCCAAACTTAGGTGGTCTGCCTTTGCTGGCTAACTCAATGTCAAGCTGTAAGAGCAGTCTGGGCCTTACATGGAGTTCTGGAGATGACTATACAGCTCCATGATAGTGAATAAAGACTTGTGTTGTACATTCGCTTTCATTTTAGCCATTTGAGAGGTGTAAATGGCCCATAAATTGGCCTAATTCATACTTCTTTCATATTGTTAACAATTTTTTGCCTTCCCTTCCACCCCCACCCCTATTGGAGCTTACCTAAAGTAGTCAACCTTCGGTTAAAAACTAGGGGTGACCTAGCTGTTGGCTACTTGTACAGTGGATGCTCTGAAAGATAAGAAAATCGTGTAATACGTGGCTTCAACCATTGTCAAGCTACTTTCTTAAAACTGGCATTTATCAATACTTTTAACTTTGGAATTTTCAACTAGACTAGGGACCATAACACATCGATAAAAAGTACTGAAACAAACTGGAGCAATGCATGATATTAAATCACAGTAAAACAATAAGAAGAGTTATATCCCCACTGTGCATTTCCATTATGGTATCTTGAGCACAGTAGGGATATAACAATTCTTATTGTTTTAATGTGTTTAATATCTTGCACTACTCCAGCTTGTTTCAGTATCTTTTATCGATGTGTTATGGTCTGTACTCTAGTTGAAAATTCAAAAAAAATGTGTACTTGTTTGCAAAATTATAATGACAGATGAACCCACGCATACTGCATCAAAAGAAAAATAGCACCAGGTGCCCCAGCTACTGCATCAATTATCGTCTGAAAAGTGAAGCATCCATTATGCTTCGTATTCAGCTATGTTCAACCCATTACACAGCATTACAAATCAAGAACTGTTCGAAAAGCACTTCTGCAATCAAAGTAACCACTATGAAAAATATTTTCCATTACGAAGGGAAGCCATTATGTGCTACCACCAAATCAACACTTGCACTGTCAGCAAAGATGAATGGGACACAAAGGAGGACCCTGGGAAGTCCATGAAGAATGCATTGTATGTACTGCGGTATGCAAAAAGGCACCTCTCAGGCCAAAGTGACATCCAACAGTGAAAAATTCAAACCTGTAGCCTTAGCCTTAGCTGCTATTAAGTTATGCTTATCTGAAGGCATCAGTCAGATACTCAGTCAGTCAGTCAGTCAGTCACTAGAAAATTCCGTTTAATGATTTTAGAAATTTCATAACTTGTTAAAAGCGTTTCTGGTCAATCTGAAGACTTGTTTGGGCTTACTTTCATCTAACCAATAGTGTTTCATCGTTGTCAGGGGAAAAGTGTTTGGGTGATGTTTTTCATGGGCCATGTACACACTTTTGTGATCCATACTATACGTACTGTATGATGATTAGACCGGTTTTACCAGACACAATCATATATCTTTGAATGTCCTGTAGGTGATCTGCCTTTTATTGCCGTATTTCTATGATCCCTAGTTAATCTTAAAATGTTTTTGTATTACTTTCTCATAACATAATTGTGGACTGGTGAACCTCCCGTGTACGCCATATCAAAAGAACAAATGATGTCAGACTAATTTTTCCACCTGAACATGTACGCGAGTATGTATGAATTGTAGAAAATTAAGTGGCCATTTGCTTTATTTCAGCCCATTTACACACTTAGCAACACTACAAACAACTACACACACTACAACACACTACAACTACAGTAGATGAATTCTGTAATAGGTTATACTGTAATACTATCTAATCCAAAACAGCCAAACTGTAAAAAAAACAGTGCGGCCCTCAAAAAGGCTATGGTGAAAAAAGATGTGAAATCCAAGGTGGCGGCCAAGAAATGGCTGTGATGGTAGGTTAATGGTAAAAATTTTAATAACGACAATTGAGGTGAATTTTTGTGCCACTTGGTCTTGGCACAAAATTCACCTAAATTGCCGTTATTAAAATTTTTACCATTAACCTACCATCACAGCCATTTCTTGGCCGCCACCTTGGATTTCACATCTTTTTTCACCATAGCCTTTTTGAGGGCCGCACTGTTTTTTTACAGCTTGGCTGTTTTGGATTAGATTTCATTTCTTTCTGTATTTGTATACCACAAAGCCGGCTTATTTGGGACTTTTTTAACCTGTCATTTTTTTCTCTACCACAGGAAGAAGAAAAGATGAAGCAGATGTACTTTAAATATTTCTGATTTTATCAGTAAATGTACAAATTATATATATAATACATATATATATATTACAGAATTCTCCATGGTGGTTTCTTTGTAACTGAACACTCTACAAGGTGACTTCTTGCTGCCCTATCTACAGGGTGAATAATTATTGTTAGTAGCTGAACAATCTACAAGGTGACTTCTTCTAGCTGATCTCTCTACAGGGTGATTTGTTTGTAGCTGAACTATCTACAAGGTAACTTCTTCTAGCTGATCTCTCTACACGGTGATTTGTTTGTAGCTGAATTCTGTGCAAGTGATTTGTTTGCAGCTGAGCTCTTTACAGAATGGTTTCTTTGTAGCTGAACTCTCTACAAGGTAACTTCTTCTAACTGATCTTTCTACAGGGCAATTTGTTTGTGGCTCAATTTTCTACAGGGTGATTTCTTTGAAGCTGAACTCTGTACATGGTGGTTTCTTTGTAACTGAACTCTCAACAAGGTAATTTCTTCTAGCTGATCTCTCTACAGGGTGATTTGTTTGTAGCTGAACTCTCTACTGGTGATTACGTTGCAGCTTAACTCTCTACATGATGGTTTCTTTGTAGCTGAACTCTCCACAAGGTAACTTCATCCATCTGATCTCTCTACAGGGAGATTTGTTGGTAGCTTAACTCTCTACAGGTGATTTGTTTGCAGCTGAACTCTCTACATGATGATTGTTTGTAGCTGAACTCTCTACAAGGTAACTTCTTCTAGCTGATCTTTCTATAGGGAGATTTGCTTGTAGCTGAACTCTCTACAGGTGATTTGTTTGCAGCTAAACTCTCTACATGATGGTTCTTTGTAGCTGAACTCTCTACAAGGTGACTTCTTCTAGCTAATCTTTCTACAGGGAGATTTGTTTGCAGCTGAACTCTCTACATGATGGTTTCTTTGTAACTGAACTCTCTACAAGGTGACTTCTTCTAGCTGATCTTTCTACAGGGTGATTTGTTTATAGCTGAATTCTCTACAAGGAAACTTCTTCTAGCTGATCTCTCTACAAGGAGATTTGTTTGTAGCTGAACTCTCTACAGGTGTTTTGTTTGCAGCTGAACTCTCTACATGATGGTATCTTTGTAGCTGAACTCTCTACAAGGTAATTTCTTCTAGCTGGTCTTTCTACAGGGTGATTTGTTTGTAGCTGAACTCTCTACTAGGAACCTTCGTCTAGCTGATCTCTCTAAAGGGAGATTTGCTTGTAGCTGAACTCTCTATATGATAGTTTCTCTGTAGCTGAACTCTCTATAAGGTAGCTGATGTATCTACAAGGTCACTAGTTTTTAGCTGAATTCTCTACATGATGGTTTCTTTGTAACTGAACTCTCTACAAGGTGACTCCTTCTAACTGATCTTTCTACA
This sequence comes from Dysidea avara, assembly GCF_963678975.1. Classification (NCBI taxonomy): domain Eukaryota; kingdom Metazoa; phylum Porifera; class Demospongiae; order Dictyoceratida; family Dysideidae; genus Dysidea; species Dysidea avara. The sequence goes on from NC_089276.1 coordinate 19,879,345, forward strand.
GGGTGATTTGTTTGTAGCTGAACTCTCTACAAGGAAACTTCTTCTAGCTGATCTCTCTACAGGGAGATTTGTTTGTTGCTGAACTCTCTACAGGTGTTTTGTTTGCAGCTGAACTCTCTACATGATGGTTTCTTTGTAGCTGAACTCTCTACAAGGTAATTTCTTCTAGCTGATCTTTCTACAGGGTGATTTGTTTGTAGATAAACTCTCTACACGGAAACTTCATCTAGCTGATCTCTCTACAGGGAGATTTGCTTGTAGCTGAACTCTCTACATAAAAGTTTCTCTGTAGCTGAACTTTCTATAAAGTCGCTGATGTCTCTACAAGGTCACTAGTTTGTAGCTGAACTTTCTACATGATGGTTTCTTTGTAACTGAACTCTCTGCAACGTGACTTCTTCTAGCTGATCTCTCTACAGGGTGATTTGTTTGTAGCTGAACTCTCTACAAGGAAACTTCTTCTGGCTGATCTCTCTACAGGGAGATTTGTTTGTAGCTGAACTCTCTACAGGTGATTTGTTTGCAGCTAAACTCTCTACATGATGGTTTCTTTATAGCTGAACTCTCTACAAGGTAACCTCTTCTATTGATCTCTCTACAGGGCGATTTGTTTGTAGTTAAACTCTCTACATGGTAGTTTCTTTGTAGATGAACTCTACAAGGTGATTTCTTCTAGCTGAACTATCCCTTTCCATAGTTGCATGAACTCCCTATAAGGTAAATTTTTCTAGCTGATATCTCTACAGGGTGAATTGTTTGTAGCTGATCTCTCTACAGGGTGACTTGTTTCTAGCTGATCTCTATACAGGTTACTTGTTTCTAGCTGATCTCTTGAATTCTTTTCAGGGTGACTGCACTATTAGGATGACTGCTCTATTAGGATGACTGCTCTATTAGGATGACTGCTCTATTAGAGTATCTCGATCTCACACTTGCTACACCAAGTTGGATTTCGTGTTATAACTCCGTGGCTTTAAGTCTGATTCCACTACACCATTGAAGAGCCTTTCTAAGATGATTACTCCTTCTATACAGCGATTTTCAAAGCATTCGCCATAGCGGTTTATCTGCATGGTAGGCGTGGCAAGTAGTCATATTTTATTAGCTAATCTCGATTGCATAATTTTACACACTGTTGTTTTTTTCGTTGTATCTTCCTGGTTTTTAGCTCAATTTCTTTCAAACCACAAAAGGATTGAGGTTCAATAGTTAACCTATTCACCCACTGATTTTCAGCTTTTTCCCATATGCGGTTTACCCTGTAGGCGTGACAACATATTGGTGTTATTTTTCGTGAATAATCGATCATAACTCTTTTCCTGTTTATCGTATCCTAGCCAAAGTTAGTACAGTGATGCGCCTTTATACCCCCGTTCTGTGTGCCAAATTTCAAGGCTATCGGATATAGCGTTCGCGTTTTATAGCAGTTTTTGTAAGTGTGCGAAAAGAGGAAGAAAATAAGAAGAAAAAAAAAAACGAAGAAACTAAGCCAATTGTTGAAGTCGCATATCTCGGGAACGCTTGAAGCGATTTTACTCTAATTTGGAATGCGGAGTACTGAAGGTGGAGGGAGTATCCACAGCAAAAATCGTCTTGTTTCATCAAGGCAGCACAGAGCTACGGAGGTGCAAAAATTGCATTTTCTTTCTTCCTGTCAATATACTCACGGGTGTTACGTGCCGGCTTCTTGGGCCGCACAACACACTACCGTGTGTCTTGATACCTAGTTAACACTCTATTACATTTTAGTATGTACACTGTAGCTGGACACTCTAACAGGCTTATTATGTAGCTGAATGCTCTACTTGATATGGAGCTGAACACCATAAAAGAATGACTGCAATAACTAGACTGCACATTTTTTATGTACAGTGTATTTGTTACGTACTTGTTTTTTGCAGTATAAGGTTCTTTTACAATTCATGTATCTCTGAACATAAATTACTGCCACTGCCAAAGCTATTGGTCTCCACATTTAGAAGTAATTCTTCAGTCAGATGTACAAAATGTGCCATAGATGGTAAGGTAGAAACTTAGTTTAAGACTAAATGAAGCAAAATAAAAAGCACTTTGGCAAAACGTTATTTATGCAATAATTGGCAAAATAACTGTCTGACTCCAAAGGATTGTAAACATACAAGTGATCAGACAGAAGCATGGTTTTCAACTTTCTATATAAGTTATTATAGTTATAGGAATGGTGGTGTTCAGATTACCAAAGATCCACTGTATTACTGTGTTTAACAATGATAACCATTGTCTTTACTAACCTGAGCACCGTGTTACAGCTGTCAATTCATATGCTGTTACGTATCTGTAAGTAGCCCTGTATACAATTGTGTATTGTGGTATACCACTATAGTGAGAGAAGTGGAATATGCACAGTACTCACAACAACAATCATACATATGACCGGATCTGCAAAACCCAACACAATCATGCATTTTATGAATTCCTGTGTGTTTATTTTATATGTGATTGGATTTTGGAAAAACGTTCAAAATCGCACATTAGAAGTTTTGAGATTAATGGTTTTAAATCATTATAACTTGCTGAGGATAACAAGCATGAGCATGAAATTTACACAAAAGATACATCAATTTATCACCTTTCAGGCCACTTCCAGTACTTGTAACTGCTGATAGAGTTTCCCACCAAATCAGATAGTAAATCGGAGCAGTTGGACAAGTAAAGTAGTATCACGAGTGCTCATAAAGGGATTGGGAGGTGGGGGGTGGGAGTGGTGGGCCAGAGATAGACTTAAAAATGGATGATAGAAGTCTAGACATGAGATTACAAGGCAGTGCTGGCTTCTTAGTGGTTGATATGCAGTAAAGTCAACAGAAAAAAGCATTTGGTTAACCATATTAGGCCATCCAGCACTACACCACTGATTCTTACAAAGCCAGTTCCTTCACAAGGCCAGAAACCACCATTCAAGCTCACCACACCACCAAGAAAAGACGTCTCTTAAAACCAGCCTAAAGTAATTTGAATAATGCTGAAGGTTAAAACAAGTAGTATGATAGTGTAGCTACTGTATCCACTAGTGTTGTTAGTTTGATTTTGCCTGATGTGCGATTTGGATCGGTTTGTTAAATCTGGTAACATGTTTATAATCAACTTAGCCAAATGCATGCTCTGGCAAAGTTTCAGCCTCTTATGCCAAAAACTCTCAGAGTTACACCCCTACAAAGTATCCACAACAGAAAGATCGATTTGTACAGCAAGTATATGGGAAAATAAATTATAAACACTTACTAAACAGTTGTATCTTATGAACAGAATGACACACAGGGTTGAAATTTGCACCATTATGTTCACCATGAGTAGGGAATCGATTACCGGGTAAGAGTTTCCATTACATTGCCTTTCTTCACTATATACAAAAGTGAAGAAAGATCAATCACGTACTATGGTTCGACATGACGTATACAAATTCCCATAACTTCCAAATGCTTGTATGTACTGCAACGAAACAAAGATTTTTAGACTCCTCTTGAGTACACAAATTAGATAATCTAATCCAAAACAGCCAAGCTGTAAAAAAACAGTGCGGCCCTCAAAAAGGCTATGGTGAAAAAAGATGTGAAATCCAAGGTGGCGGCCAAGAAATGGCTGTGATGGTAGTTTAATGGTAAAAATTTTAACAACGACAATTGAGGTGAATTTTTGTGCCACTTGGTCTTGGCAAAAAATTCACCTAAATTGTCGTTATTAAAAATTTTTACCATTAACCTACCATCACAGCCATTTCTTGGCCGCCACCTTGGATTCACATCTTTTTCACCATAGCCTTTTTGAGGGCCGCACTGTTTTTTTTTACAGCTTGGCTGTTTTGGATTAGATTTCATTTCTTTTTGTGTTTGTATACCATAAAGCCGGCCTATGGCTGGCTTTGGGACTTTTTTTAACCTGTCTTTTTTTTTCTTTACCACAGGAAGAAGAAAAGATGAAGCAGATGTACTTTAAATATTTCTGATTTTATCAGTAAATGTACAAATTATATATATAATACATAATTATTGTATTGTATTGTATTGTATTAATGCTTTACAGTGACCAGCACTGATTATATTAAAATTTTATTACAGAACTCTCCATGGTGGTTTCTTTGTAACTGAACACTCTACAAGGTGACTTCTTCTTGCTGCCCTTTCTACAGGGTGAATAATTATTGTTAGTAGCTGAACAATCTACAAGGTAACTTCTTCTAGCTGATCTCTCTACAGGGTGATTTGTTTGTAGCTGAACTATCTACAAGGTAACTTCTTCTAGCTGATCTCTCTACACGGTGATTTGTTTGTAGCTGAATTCTGTGCAGGTGATTTGTTTGCAGCTGAGCTCTTTACAGAATGGTTTTTCTTTGTAGCTGAACTCTCTACAAGGTAACTTCTTCTAACTGATTTTTCTACAGGGCAATTTGTTTGTGGCTGAAATGTCTACAGGGTGATTTCTTTGAAGCTGAACGCTCTACATGGTGGTTTCTTTGTAACTGAACTCTCTACAAGGTGACTTCTCCTAGCTGATTTTTCTAGAGGGTGATTTGTTTGTAGCTGATTCTCTACGAGGAAACTTCTTCTAGCTGATCTCTCTACAGGGAGATTTGTTTGTAGCTGAACTCTCTACAGGTGATTTGTTTGCAGTTGAACTCTCTACATGATAGTTTCTTTGTAGCTGAACTCTCTACAAGGCAATTTCTTTTAGCTGATGTCTCTACAAGGTCACTAGTTTGTAGCTGAACTCTCTACATGATGATTTCTTTGTAGCTGAACTCTCTACAAGGTGACTCCTTCTAGCTGATCTTTCTACAGGGTGATTTGTGTGTAGCTGAACCCTCTACAAGGAAACGTCTTTCTAGCTGATCTCTCTACAGGGAGATTTGTTTGCAGCTGAACTCTCTACATGATGGTTTCTTTGTAGCTGAACTCTCTACAAGGTAACTTCTTCTAGCTGATTTCTCTACAGGGAGATTTGTTTGTAGCTAAACTCTCTACAAGGAAACTTCTTCTAGCTGATCTCTCTACAGGGTGATTTGTTTGTAGCTGAACTCTCTACAGGTGATTTGTTTGCAGCTGAACTCTCTACATGATGGTTTCTTTGTAGCAGAACTCTCTATATGGTGGTTTCTTTGTAACTGAACTCTCTACAAGGTTAGCTGATCTTTCTAGAGGGTGCTTTATTTGTAGCTGAACTCTCTACAAGGAAACTTCTTCTAGCTGATCTCTCTACAGGGAGATTTGTTTGTAACTGAGCTCTCTACAGGTGATTTGTTTGCAGCTGAACTCTCTACATGATGGTTTCTTTGAAGCTGAACTCTCCACAAGGTAACTTCTTCTAGCTGATCTCTCTACAGGGAGATTTGTTTATAGCTGAACTCTCTACAGGTGTTTTGTTTGCAGCTGAACTGTCTACATGATGGTTTCTTTGTAGCTGAACTCTCTATAAGGTAATTTCTTCTAGCTGATCTTTCTACAGGGTGATTTGTTTGTAACTGAACTCTCTACAAGGAAACTTCTTCTAGCTGATCTCTCTACAGAGAGATTTGTTTGTAGCTGAACTCTCTACAGGTGATTTGTTTGCAGCTGAACTCTCTACATGATGGTTTCTTTGTAACTGAACTCTCTACAAGGTGACTTCTTCTAGCTGATCTTTCTACAGGGAGATTTGTTTGTAGCTGAACTCTCTACAGGTGATTTGTTTGCAGCTGAACTCTCTACATGATGGTTTCTTTGTAGCAGAACACTCTACAAGGTAACTGATGCCTCTACAAGGTCACTAGTTTGTAGCTGAACTCTCTACAAGGTGACTTCATTTAGCTGATCTTTCTAGAGGGTGACTTGTTTGTAGCTGAACTCTCTACAAGGAAACTTCTTCTAGCTGATCTCTCTACAGGGAGATTTATTTGTAACTGAACTCTCTACAGGTGATTTGTTTGCAGCTGAACTCTCTACATGATGGTTTCTTTGTAGCTGAACTCTGTACAAGGTAATTTATTTTAGCTGATGTCTCTACAGGTGATTTGTTTGCAGCTAAACTCTCTACATGATGGTTTCTTTGTAGCTGAACTCTCTACAAGGTAACTTCTTCTATTGATCTCTCTACAGGGCGATTTATTTGTAGTTGAACTCTCTACATGGTAGTTTCTTTGTAGATGAACTCTACAAGGTGATTTCTTCTAGCTGAACTATCTCTTTCCATAGTTGCATGGACTCCCTATAAGGTAAATTTTTCTAGCTGATCTCTCTACAGGGTGAATTGTTTGTAGCTGATCTCTCTACAGGGTGACTTGTTTCTAGCTGATCTCTATACAGGTTACTTGTTTCTAGCTGATCTCTTGAATTCTTTTCAGGGTGACTGCTCTATTAGGATGACTGCTCTACTAGAGTATCTCGATCTCGCACTTGCTGCACCAAGTTGGATTTCGTGTTATAACTCCGTGGCTTTAAGTCTGATTCTTCTACACCATTGAAGAGCCTTTCTAAGATGATTACTCATTCTATACAGTGATTTTCAAAGCATTCGCCATAGCGGTTTATCTGCATGGGAGGCGTGGCAAGTAGTCATTTTTTATTAGCTAATCTCAATTGCATAATTGTTACACATTGTTGGTTTTTTCGTTGTATCTTCCTGGTTTTTAGCTCAATTTCTTTCAAACCACACAAGGTTTGAGGTTCTATAGTTAACCTATTCACCCACCGATTTTCAGCTTCTTCTCATACGCGGTTTACCCTGTAGGCGTGACAACATATTGGTGTTATGTTTCGTGAATAATCAATCATAAATCTTTTCCGGTTTATCGTATCTTATCCAAAGTTGGTACAGAGATGCGCCTTTATACCCCCCTTCTTTGTGCCAAATTTCAAGGCAATCGGATATAGCGTTCGCGTTGTATAGTAGTTTTTGTAAGTGTGTGAAAAGAGGAAGTAAAATAAGTAGAAGAAAAAAAACCCAGAAAAAACTAAGCCAATTTTTAAAGTCATATATCTCGGGAAAGCTTGAAGCGATTTCGCTCTAATTTGGAATGTGGAGTGCTGAAGGTGGAGGAAGTGTCCACAGCAAAAATCGTCTTGTTTCATCGAGGAATCACAGAGCTACGGAGGTGCAAAAAATTGCGTTTTCTTTCTTCCTGTCAATATACTCACGGGTGTTACGCGCCGGCTTCTTGGGCCTAGGTTTTGCTGTTAGGCCCTTTCTTCACTTATAACAAAGCGCTACACAAATTTATAGAATTTTAAATAATATGCAAGTAATTTACCCAATATATTCAATGATCTAAATTATACATTTAACTATTTAAGCTTGTGTGATTGTTTGAGTTTCTCAGATCCAGTCACATAATGTCCTTTCTGTCATACTATAATTATACATTTCAATTATTGTGCTACTGGTAACTACTAACTTACAATGTCGTCCCAACAACAGCAAGTCTAAAACTATATGATCCAACAAGTCGAAGATTGGTACGTCTCCCATACACTGTTGTACAACCTGTGTTAAAGCAAAAGTAAATAATTGATATATCAAAACATACAGTAGTGTCATATGGCCCAAGAAGTCGGCACACTACACCAGAGTGTTATTAACAGGAAGAACAGCAATGCAATTTTTATGCACACCGTATTACAGTACCTCAAATAGTGGCCTGGGTGTTTATTTCTTTTACGTACTTATTAACTTGTTGGTTGCCATGACACTTCAAAGAGCAGTGGCGATGCCACAACCCATTCAGGACTCCATTCTGTATACATATTATATACACACATGTATGTACTTATCCACCCCAAAAACACCTTCGCTGTAAAAAAGGCGCGCCCAAGTAACTACAAGTACCTGGAACCCAATGTAAAAAACAAAAGCAAAAAACAGCTCAGCTGAAGTGAAAAGTAACTGATAACTTAAAGAGCTGATATCTGAAGTGGCCAAGAATACAACTAACTACAATTACTAAAGTTTAATCCATGCAAGAACACCTTGGCTATAAAACAGGTGTGTACATGAAAGTAACTGGCAACTGAAATAGCTGATATCTGAAGCGGCCAAGAATGAATGGTCATATACAACTAATTCAAAATTTTAACACTGAACCTTTATAATTCAGCTGTGTTCTATATTCACTCTTGCTGCATCCTAGAGTAATTTCTTTTAACTCTAATTGGCTGGTAATTTGGCCACCTGTTTGTGTTAACTTTTTGAATTAGTTGTGTATGACCATTCATTCTTGGCCGCTTCAGATATCAGCTATTTCAGTTGCCAGTTACTTTCATGTACACACCTGTTTTATAGCCAAGGTGTTCTTGCATGGATTAAACTTTAGTAATTGTAGTTAGTTGTATTCTTGGCTGCTTCAGTTTTAAGTTACCAGTTACTTTTCACTTCAGCTGAGCTGTTTTTTGTTAGGGACCCGCCGATTATGCTCATAATTTTACCGATTATGCTATGCTGCACTGCTCAAAAATTCACTTATTATGCTTAAATTAATGCTCAATAATTACCTATTATGCTCGATTATGCTCAATCAAGTCAATGTTCATGCCTTAGTTCATATGCTTTGCTACTAGTTTAACAAGAAAAAAATGAGTGACTGGAACACAAATAATAAATTCTTGCTGCATGTAAGAGAAAAGATTGATATACTCTAATAGAACAGTCAGTTTGACGATTGTTCTATTAGAGTTACTGACTGTTCTATTAGAGTATATCGATCTTATTTTGCAATTGTCATTTTTCCAGCAAGAATTTATACTACGGTACAAATATTTAACCTATTATGCTGGCATTATGCTCAATGCTTTTAGGTACCTATTATGCTCAAAATTATGCCAGCATAATCGGCGGGTCCCTATTTTTTGTTTTTGTTTTTATATTGGGTTCCAGGTACTTGTAGTTTCTTGGGTGCACCTTTTTGACAGCGAAGGTGTTTTTGGGGTGGATATCACTCATTTTTGTCAGTGATAGACTCTACAAATTGGTTTGAAAGGTAATTTTTTTTTGGAAATGAGCAATTAACATTAATGCTGAGTATTATCTTGGAGAGTCAGTAAAATCCATACATACTAATGACTGTTTCATGACACCGTAAATTCGGAAGTATGAATTTACAGTGTAGTATGACTGTTCTATTAGAGTAAATCTATCTTTACTGCATGTGACGAATATATCTCATATCTGTGCATGTTAAATGCTTCAGACTCCTAATTAAACTTGCAAGTGCCTAATTAGTTCACAGTTGCTACACAGCTATAAATACATAATGTAATTGTTATTATCATAATAATTATCATGTTATAACCATTTTTTAATATTGTGGTCACAACTTCAGGATTGGAGCAACAGAGAAAGGAATAGAGAACTCAACCATCAAGACTTGTGTATGGGAGATGGAACAGTATTGCCATGGACAATGCCGGTACTAACCCTCAAGGGTGTTACAGTACAGTATAGATGCAAGACCAGAGCCTCGATTGCCACCTTTTGACTGTGGTCACAACTTCAGGATTGGAGCAGCAGGGAAAGGAATGGAGGACTCAATCATTAAGACTTGGGGAGATGGAATAGTACTGCCATGGACAATGCCAGCACTAACCCCTCAAGGATGTCACAGTGCAGTATTGATGCAACCACTCCAACCAGTGCATAAGACCAGAACCTCGATCATCCGGCACCTTTTGACAGAAGTTTTTATACTTGATGAAGCAATTAAAACTAAAAAAGTTGTAGTACTTATACTTTCCTGAGGGAGCATGCCCCCAGAGTCCCAGACTCCCTTGCCTGTTCAGCAGAATAATAGGATTGAGCCTTACTACCACTTTGACCTTTATTCTAGTGGCCTGGATGTGCATATCAGCAACATAATACAGTAGCTGTAGATAATGCTAGTTTATGCCCCTAGGCAGAGCTATAGGGTTGGGCATTTTCCCCTACTATCACAGTAGTTCTTCTCGCAGTTCTTTGCCTGGCCATCATTAAAACATTAGTCTCATCCCCCAGACCCTTCCGCAAGCATGCTTATCACACAAAAATAACTTAGTTTAGCAGTGCACAAACAATTATTGACAGCTTATACTATGTTAAAGTACACTTACCACATTGTTGAACCATGTATACCACCAGAATCCACCGGATTGACAACTAACATGTGATCTATTTAGGCGAAATCTCGTGGAAAGTCCCTAATTACCTTAAGCGGACACACGTGATACGTGGTTTTATATTGAATGTAACTCGATGGTGATGTGTACTTTAATCAGCTCGGCTTTAATGAGAAACTCGAGCCCCTCGTGAGAAACATCGCTTGAGCAACGCTTGAAGAAGTAAGAGTCAAGAATACTGAGGTACTCTATGATATATGCCGGTCTTGAAGGCTAACGAAACGAGGAGTGAAGTTTGTGCAAAGTGTCACATCGCCACACACTGATTCACCGTGTTTGTGTGATAGGGTTTTTGGACCTGTCCACCAGATGTTGAAAGGAAATTCATTCCACCAGATGTTGAAAGGAAATTCATTCCAACTTGTGAAGTTATTTATGCACTCATTGTTGGGGTCCACGGGGACATCGATGATCATTTACCAGTCAGCTGTAAGTAATGTCACAACAGAAGGAAAGGAACCATTTCCATACCCCTATGGCATACTGATTTTCCAGGTCAGTTTATATACACTCAACCACAGAAATGTAGAACTTTGGTTGCAGGTGGAAAATAAACACCTTTTTACTCAGTTACAAGAGATTCACCCAGCTGGGATAAAATGTTGAAGTGAATGTCATTAGTACCAACTTGTTAATCAGGTATTGAACAATTCCAAGTGTCCAGATTATGCAGTTGTCCTCATGTTCAAGTTTACACATTTAGGCAAGTTCCACAACATCCTATAATCTATTACTATATCAGTGTGGAATAATGCTTATATAATATTTTTCATATTTTTCAATACCCAGGCTTTAGGTGTATTGTATTTAACACCTGCTTGTTGGTTTCTGCAGGCCATCTGGTCATACTGGTTTATCCACTAGCAGTTGAATGTGATCATGGTACATATGTACGTAAGTTGAGACCATGCAGGAACAAAGATATAAATTTTCAGGTCAGTTGACGTACAGAGGAATTGTATTATTGTAACTGTTCTTTTTGTAGTTATCAATTATCAGTGACCAGGTTGTGCTAGCGTACTTATGTTTTACTAATGTGCTAATGTTCTGGTTTACATGCTTATCCAACAGTTATGTTATTCACTTGACCTGCATATGGGATATAATTTTTTAGTTCATTTTGATTATCCATCCTATTATTGGTACAGTCTGGCATATTGATTTTTTGCACATTCTCTTTTTAATTCAGTGCCTGCTGGATTGTTTCGTCAGATATCGAAACAGGTGTCTTTGGTGTTGCTACCAATTTTCCAGGTCAGTTGCATGTGTGTTTAATTTAAGGTTAACTTCAGTCCCTACTTATTCTTTTACAGGTCTCGGTATCGAGTGTCATGAATTTCAGGTCAGTGGACGTACAGAAGAATCATATTATTGCAATTGTTGTTTTTGTAGTTATCAATTATCAGTGTATACTAGTGACATGAAGAGTGTGAATTTCCAGGTCAGTCTACTGAGATGTATCGCGCATAGTGTTGATGAGTCCAAGCAAATATCCATTGTGGACTGTAGTGGTGTTAAGGGTGTTAATTTCCAGGTCAGTTTACATGTTGTGATTTTAGTGATTTTTTCCTAGTACCCAGATGTTAAGTGTATTGTATTTAATTCCCACCTGTTATTTTTTTAAATTATGGTATATCAGTGTGGACAGTGCAACAGTAAGCCTTCTGTGTTGTAGTAACTATTTGTTTCATAATTATGCTGTTGTCCCGGAATGGCACAATTTTTGGGCAACCAGTGTGAAGTCCAGTGGTACAAACATTGTATTATGACCAAGTTGTCATAGCATATTTTTGTTTGACTAATGTCCTAATGTTCTGGTTTGTACTAGTAATAGCATGGGTAGCAGTGAAGTTTGGGATAAATATCACGAGTGTTGTATTGGAAATGGGGATAAATTTCACGAGGCGAAGCCGATTGAAATTTACCATTTCCAATACAACAAGAGTGGTATTTATCCCAAATTTCACTGCTACCCATGCTATTCCCAGTTAATACCATACTCGCTGCATATGCGCATGCTGTGCATTAGCGTTGCTATGTACGCAATCTGTCACTATGTACTAAACACGCGTCGACACTAATTGGCGCTACATTGTTAACATAAATTCTAGCCAATGAAATTGCAATTACAACTTTTTCACTGCTGTCAGTGAAATACGGGATAAATTTCACTGCTACTATTGAGACTTTTGTACGGGAAGTGAAACAGGTATGGTATTAAACATGCTTACCCAACAGTTATGATATTCATGCACTTAGCCTGGGATATAATTTTTGTTCATTTTGATTATCCATGCTATTATTGATACAGCCCAGCATATTGATTTTTTGTACATTCTCTTATTAATTCAGTGTCTGCTGGATTGTGTCATCAGATATCGAAACAAGTGTTTTTGGTGTTGTGACCGATGGATGTTCCAGGTCAGTTGCATGAGTGTTTAATTTAAGGTTAACTTCAGTGCCTGCTTATTCTTTACAGTATCGTCATGCTGACATACAAGAGATCATCACTATTGTTGAACTATTTTTAGTAATGTCTTGATGTAATGTTGATTAACGTTGTGTTACACATTGTTGTATGTATACCATATGGCAAGAAATTTTCATGGCCATCATGAAATTTGAATATTGTGTAAGTTGTGTGGAACAACCCCAACTCATACGCGGTCACTGGCAAACCATGAACCACATTCAAGCCACAACACCACCAACCACATTCGAGCGATCCATTACAAAATTTTGTTGCACCATTTGTGTGTGCATAATACTTAATGAAAGCCACAACACAAGTTCCATGGTACACACTACATAGAGGTGGTAACCCCTAAAGGCTTGTTAACTTTTGTATTCACCGTACCAGCCTTTGTGGTTAATTTATTAAAAATTACATGTAAATAGAGAATTGAAGAGTATGCTTAAAGCACCTTCGCCAGTGACTTTGTTCTTCACACCTTGTTTATAAGACATCTGGCGATTTATAAACACTCGCATGGGGTGCGGCACTAAATGGATTTTAAAAGATTTCTGCTTAAAACGCCATCCCTAGGGAACTTACGTTTCAGCACGCTGTCACAACTTGTTTATCAGGCATTAGAGTTTGTGTCCACATCGTGTCTTTAAATGTTATTGTAGGGATTAGAGGTTTGATCGAAGAAATATGCATATAGGCAAACCAGAATTGGATAATGTCAGTGCTAGATGGACTGTACAAACACGGCTATGTTGACTGGTATAACGTGACAGTAGTTGTAACATAAGGTAGAGAAATAAAGTGAAATACGCCTATTTTATATTTTGCGATGGCTACTTTTTTATTTTAGCGAGAGTTGCAAGAAAACTATGATGATGATGACGACTCCTAAAGATTTTTTTATCACGTAACGCAATACAAATCTATTGAGAGATGTTGTGTAATCCAGGACTAATATTGTGAAACCGAACCTACACGTAAATAACTCACAGTAGTGGCCATGCGTCTTTTAATTGGGCATGCACTTTGTAGTTTCTTGGCCGCGCGACTCCCGTGAGTCTTGATATATTTACACAGTCTAGTATATTTTCCTAGCTATATACACCACCCTTCCACCATACCTAGCTATATTTCCTAACGATAAGCACATAACATATTTTACAAAGCCCTTAAGTGTACGTAACAATACACAAAAATTGACAAGTAACAATAATACAATGATAACACATGATAAGGATGTGTGGGGTTACATATTATAGCAATATAATATTAAGATAATGAGTTTGGGGAATAACGGGCAACTGCGGAAGTCATAGGATGGGTAATAGCCTCCTCCATAAAGAGAGTAAGTAAGCAAACTGCTAAGTCACATCAAACTGCAGCACTTAATCAATAGCAAACCAAACATAACACGTACAACCATTGAAAGCTACTGTGTCAAAAAAGTTAATCTTTGTATAATTTGATGAAGCTTTACAAGCACATACCTAGCATTTAAATTCCTTCAAATTTCCCCAGTTTCCTGAGCTTGCATACCCCACCAGAATAAAATTTTTCATGGTACACTGACTATACTAATAGATTTAACACCTGCAACATCAGGAATAAATACTGTGCGTATACAAACACAGATACACATGTGGCACAAATGACACATTCAGAACATGCATGCATGCATACACTAAGTTCAGGGGTGGTGTTATAGTAACAAATAGCGAACATGTAAATAGCCATACAGGCGAAAATGAGCATATGAGCCAACATGTTAGTACACATGCTGCAAATTTTGCATTTCTGATACAGGACATGTCTTCAATATAACAAGATGCCACTGCATATGCTGACAATGGCATGAGTGTGCAAACGTGGCCCAACCACAGCACGGAGATAAGCAACCAACCCTAAGTGGCCACATGTAGGTATCACCTACTTGCATGCAGCAACTAGTGTTCTATTCATACTACAAAATTATAGCAAAATCTCTACACGATTTAATAAAGACACCGGTGAAAGCCTAAGCGAATCCAGAACCAGAGCCAATTAACAGAAGCAGCCATGCAGCAAGCCTGCAATTGAGTTACAGCCACAAACCACCAACAACACAAACACACACTGGAACATAGTAACTCTGTGAGTATAATACTGAATTTACACTTAGCGCAATTGTGCAAACCAGGTTATGAAACCGTGACATACCATTTATGGGTATGTGTTTAGACCACTATAATGAAGCGTGCTAGCCTAAAAATGGTGCAAAGTAGCAGGTTGTTATGAAGAATGATTGTAGTGAATTAGTATGATTGTGCTCTAGGGATGGTTAATGGCTTATACCAGCCATTAATATCCCTCATTATGATGTAGTTGATACCCGTAAATAATTACGGGTATCAACTACATCATAATTCCTGCTATGAAGTGTTGAATTGTTCCATTTGATACAGTGCTTCTTTTATCTATTTAAGTTTTATTTTGATACAATATCTGGTGGAAACATTAATATAGAAAACCGAACTGAGTAAGGCTGGCACGACAAATCTATGAGGGCTGGCCCAGTTTGGTTTGGCTCAGTTCGACAGGTGTTTATACTGTAGTAAAAACCGAGACACACAGGCATGCTGCAACTAGTCCACAAGTATAAGTGCAGCAGCAATATATCCTGAAATGCAAGACAAGCACCAAGTTCGCAAACATAGTAAAAATTTCATTATCCATGCAGATATTAGTGAAGAACTTGCAAATGGATCCAAGAGGTAGCCACAGGCAAGCAGCAACCTATGTGCACAATCACAACTGGAATACAGAACAAAGTTCATGAGCAAAATTATCATAAATGTCCACATCAGTGATGTTTAGGAGAGGCAACTGGAAATACGTACACCACAAACCTGCAAACAAATACACCAATATTCACTGCAATGAATAGCAGGCCTGCAGTCAACCACAGGTGAACTGAGCACACATAGCCCCAGTTACTGGTATGCAGCATCTTACTATATAGCAGGTCATATTTTAGGAATCAGCTGTGCACAACAGCCACAAATACTATGCCTGTGCAGCAAACAGTGTGTCCACGCAAGAATGAGTAAGTAACCAAAGGCAAATATCAAGCAACAAAAGGTGTGGTAAAGCACAATGACACCCTGCCTGCAAGCAACTGAAGCACAGCAACCACGATGCACACTACCCAGCTCACTAATGGACATAGCAGTAAAGCGCAGCAATCATACAGCCACACGCATGACAGTAATTGGCCTGTGAACAAATGCTAATCAAATGAGCATGCAACTGTAACCCAGAAGTGCACAGAGCCTGCAAACAGTCATAGAACCAGATCACCCACAACCTGTGCAGCAACTAACAATGAGTCAGTCAATGTTAGCAATACCTACCAATGTCAAAAAAAGAGAGAAATATGTATGGTCACTGCTATTGCACAGAGCCATATAAAAGCACACATGAGTAACATACACATAAATACCCTAGACACATGCATCAACAAGTCATGCATATACTCACCTATGGCAGTGCAGACATGTAGGAATTGGTAAATGTGGCCCAGTCTGGGAAAACTAAACTTATCACCTACTTTAAAGTATCGAGAAATGCCAGTTATAAATATTTAGTGTGCTGTAACTTGCCAATGGTTAAAGCTATGCTACTAAATTTTCACACATTTTACACCATTGTAGGATAATATTCCTGTTGTTGCACACTTTGTATCAAGTGCGTGTGTAATCATTATTGAGTTCATACATGGCGCTCCGAGCAGGGTCAGAATCCTAACCTTAACGATCGTTTTTTGTCTGACCGACCGTCCTCAAGGTTCCCTAGTGCCGGCAAGAGGCACCCAGAAAGGTTACGGAATTATTGTTCACGTTGTGTTTTTTGTCGCCATTTTATCCCCTACCAGATACTATGCCATTCACCTTCCACCAAGGAGACCTTTCCAAGCTGGACCTGTCAGTGGACTGTGGGACCGACTTCGTGGCGTGGATGACACAATGGGAGTCTTACTGCAACCTGTCCGGCCTGGCCGATGAAAACGCACAAAAACAAGTACAAGCCCTTATGCTATGCTTCTCTCGTGACACCCTGTCGATCGTACAAAACCTTGGATTAACCGAGGAAGAAAATGGAAATGTCGCATCCATAATTCGCGCCGTTAAACGCTACGTAGATGGCCAAGTCAATGAAACGGTTGAACGAAGGTACTTCCGTAAACGCACACAACAAGTGGGCGAGTCGTTTGATGACTTTCTCGTGTCCCTTCGCGAACTCGTAAAGACGTGCAACTTCTGTTCAGATGCCTGCACTAGCAAAAACATTCGCGACCAGATCATTGATGGGCTGCTAGATGCAGATACCACCGAAGACCTTTTACAAGAAGCTGACCTTACCTTAGCTAAGGCAGTCAGCAAATGTCAAGCACAGGAAGCTGCCAAAAAACAGCGTGCTCACCTACACAACTACAACCCTGAAGTAGCTGCACTCCGCAAGCCACAAGACCAGCACCCTCGTCCTCCAACATCCACATGTCAAGCTGTGGTGCTCCAACCCACCCAGCCGGCCGGACCCAGTGCCCAGCTTACAATCAAACCTGCTTTAACTGCCAAAAAGTTGGCCATTTTGCAAAGGTTTGCCGAAGCAAGGCTAGGCACCATGGTCCCTTTACCGCCCCAGCCACCACGCCTCACCCCAGAAGACTATCTAACATTCGCCACGTGGCTTCCTCTGATCCAGCTCCATTAATCACAGTTAACATCACTTCTGCAAATGGTTCTTATTACTGTAAAGCTCTCCCTGATTCTGGTGCTGATATCTCAGCAGCTGAGAAAGAGATACTCGTTCACCTCAATGAACACATCAACATCCTTGCACCTTCTAATGTGATCCCCAAAGCAGTAAATGGAGCCAAGATGTTCCCATTAGGAAAGCTTCCAGTCAAATTCCGCCTTGGACAATCGGAACACCTTGAAGATGTACACATTTACCCAGGCATCCAGGGTACCCTCCTCTCTTGGACGGCATGCAAAGCCCTCCAAATATTACCACCTTGCTATCCTAACCCCATAACATATCCAAAAGTACATGAAATGACTCTGCCACCAACCCCCTCCATCCCCACAGCACCCCTCACAGCTGATCACGTCACATTAGAATACCATACTGTCTTTGATGGACAAATCAGGAGCATGGAAGGCGAGCAGTTCCACATTTCCTTAACCGACGATGTAACGGCTTTTTGTATCAACACACCACGGTCCATTCCATTTGCTTACCACGACAAACTTCAAGCGGAATTAGACCTTCTACAATCGCAGCACATCATAGCACCAGTCACCACTGCCACAGAATTGTGTGCCCCCATAGTAGTGACCCCCAAGAAAGACACGGACAGAATCCGAATGTGTGTGGACCTCTCACACCTCAATTGTTACGTCCGCAGAGAACGATACCAATCAGATACCCCTGCACAGGCAATTGCTGACATTGCAGCCGCCAACGCGAAATTCTTCACCGTATTAGACGCCATGAAAGGCTACCATCAGTGCCCCTTAGACCAAGATAGCCAAATCCTCACCACCTTCATCACACCCTTTGGCAGGTTTAAGTACCTCCGTGCTCCATATGGCGTCTCCTCTATATCAGAATACTATGATCGTTGGATGGCCGAGGCTTTCTCGGGACTCACAGGTTTTCGCCGTGTCGTTGACGACATTATCATCTATGATAGTGACGAACATCAACATGCTACCCACATTAGGCAATTTCTCCAACGCTGTGCAGACAAGCACATAGCCCTAAACCCAATGAAGTGCAAATTCAATCAGCGTGAAGTAACCTTTGCAGGATTCACCCTGTCAGCACAAGGCTACCAAGTCGACTGTTCAATCACAGATGCCATCTCTCAGTTTCCTACCCCTACTAACTGAACAGATTTGCGGTCATTCTTTGGCTTAGTCAATCAGCTGTCATCAAGCACACAAGCTGTAGCCTCACTACTCACACCACTCCGCCCACTCCTCCGCACCAAGAACGACTGACTTCCTATGGTAACCTGATCATCAACAAGCCATCGAAGTAGTCAAAGATGCCCTCACAACTGCACCAGTCCTATCCTATTTTGATGCTAACAAGCCGACTCGTCTGTCAACTGATGCCAGCCGCCATGGCCTTGGCTTCATACTACAACAAAACAATGCAGGCACTTGGAATCTCATCCAGGCAGGGTCAAGATACCTCACTGACACTGAATCAAGGTATGCCGTCGTGGAACTAGAAATGCTGGCCGTATGTTGGGCCGTTTCCAAATGCAAACTATTTCTAACAAGCCTACAGCACTTCACCATCATCACAGATCACAATCCCCTGATTCCGATCCTGAACAGCCACCGTCTAGACAAAATCGAAAATCCCCGACTTCGACGACTCAAAACACGGCTGATGGCGTACAACTTCACTGCACAGTGGCTCAAGGGCTCTAAGAATGATGCCCCTGATGCTTTATCACGGCACCCGGTGCACGACCCTCAGACAAGCGAAATGCTGGCTGAATTAGACATACATGATAATCCTGAAATGTCCTTTACAGAAATCAGGGCAATCATCAACACACACCCTGAAAGCTTACGCTTGCAAAAGCTACGCGAAGAAGCCGAACGAGATGAGGAATACCAGCTATTATGAAACTTTATAGTCAACGGGTTCCCAAAGACCCGTAAACAGTTACCAGAGCCCTGCAAAAGATTTTGGAATGTTCACCAACACTTAACCCTAAACGATGACCTGATTGTATATGGGTGCAGACTCCTCATACCCTCCACTATGCGTAATTAAGTCCTTGCCAATCTTCACGAAGCCCACCAAGGAGCACTACGAACCAAACAACGTGCTAGACTAACCATATATTGGCCAGGGCTGGACAATGACATCGAAAACATCACACTTTCCTGTCAACAGTGCCAAGATCACCTTCCATCAAACTCTAAAGAACCCATCATTCAAAAACCAAGACCCACCCAACCATTCCAGGAACTCGCCGTGGACCTCTGCTCATATGCTGGCCATGATTATCTAATTATGGTAGACTGCTACACTGACTGGCCGCTATCATCTCCATGCCACATAACACCACCACACCCCAAATCACTGCAGCTCTCAGGCAAGCATTTTGTAGGACTGCCATCCCAGACATTCTCTGGTCCGATGGTGGACCCCAATTTACTTCTGCCAAATTCAATTAGTTTGCACAACAATGGGGCTTTTTTCATAAGACATCATCCCCGTACCACCCACAGAGAAATGGAAAAATTGAATCCACAGTTAAATCGATGAAAAAAATTATTTACACCTCATGGAATGGTCGCTTCTTAGATGATGACAAATTTTGCCGTGCCCTACTTCAATACAGGAACACACCCTCTCGAAAAGATGGTGTGTCGCCAGCCCAAAAGCTTTTTGGACATCCTACCCAAGACACCCTTCCTGCTCATCGTCGCTCTTTCTTCCAAGAGTGGCAACGGAAAGCGGAAGAGACTGAGCAACAAGCTGAAACCATACAGAGATCTGCTGCAACCTACTACAATGCACATGCTCAACCCCTTACTGAGATTGAGATTGGAACTAATGTCGCCATCCAAACCCCCGCACCAAACTGTGGGATATCTATGGCATCATCACAGCCATTTCACCAAACCAAAGATATTACGTCAAAACCTCCAGTGGCCGAGTGTTGGTTAGAAACCTTCGATTCTTACGCCGAAGAGTCCCCCTTTCTATACCACTACCGTCAGGTACCACAACGCTAGATCCTCACACAGACCCACTTCCTCCACCACCCCGCCACTCTACACGGGTCAAGTATCCAACCAAGCGTCTCATTGAAGACCCCACATGGAACTGACATGATACTTATTGACTGTAGTTATTGACTGTAGCTAACCTAAATAAACATTTGTGATTTTTGTATGTACAACCTCCCAAATGCTTGGTGGGAGGTGTAGGATAATATTCCTGTTGTTGCACACTTCGTATCACGTGCGTGTGCAATCATTATTGAGTTCATACAACCATTTCCTTACCTTCAAGAGCATCCACTGTAAAAGTAGCCAGCAGCTAAGTTTCCCGCAATTTTAGATAGTTTTTAAACCAAGGTTGGCTGCATCAGGTGAGCTCCAAATAGGGTGGGAGGCAGGGGGTTGGAAGGACGTAAGAGGCTGTTCAAAAATTGAAGAGGAAGGCGTAGGGATGAATTAGGCCAAGTTATGGACCATTCAGTTCTCAAAACTGGCTGAAAGTATATTTACAGCACAGGACTTTATTCAACACCACAGAGCTGTACAGCCACATACAGCCATTCCCAGGCTGAGCATAGCTCCATTAAGGCCCCACACCACACATACGGATCGCCACTGGGCTTGGAAAAATAGCCAGCAAAAGCAGACAACAAAAGTCTAACTGATCATTACTCTCAGTTCATCATGCAGCAGCACTGTCAGTAAATCATGCAGCAACACTCTTAATGAGACATGTAATATTTGATAATAAAAATTATCACATGCAAGACTAAAAGCAGATACTCATTTTTTGTAAAAAATGGCCACAATTGATTTATCTTTTAGCATCGTTTTCAAGCATTGAGTAGTAGTAGTAGAGTTTAATAGTTGGTGTATCAATTTTTGGAACTAATGGTGCATCAATTTTTGGAACTAATGCTGCAGCATTTAACCTAATAAACATGATAACTGTAAATGCGCTAGTGTGAAGTTCAACACTGTAGGCAAACCATGAAAGTTCCTGTTTTGCATGCATGGTAACTTAAATATAGTCAGTAAATACAATTATTTTTTTACCTAGGAACTTGGAAGGACTTCATGAGTTTTCATACCAAAGAAAGAAGTCACACAGGTTAGTGGTTAAGTTTCTGTTAACGCTTACATACATATTCTTTTTGCACCCCTTTAGTTACAATGACGTCTTCAAAGTGCACTGCTGAAGATATATGTATGCAGTCAGTTGTTAATGTAGAATGGATTGACGCTGCTGATGCCTGCCTGATGAACAGTTTACATGACTGACTTTGTATATGGGTATATGTGGTGGGAGATGCAGTTTGTATAGGGGCTGCATGGCAACCTTTATGACAAGAACATGTTACACGTAACATAGTTGTGAGAATATGTCACATGATAGAATTTGTGTCATAAACTTGTATGTACAAGCTTGTCACAATTCCTTGACCAGTTCATCACCATCTTATGACTAGTTTATCATAATATTAAACATCCTTGTTACAATGATTGTTAACTAGGTTGTCACAGCTATGTACAGACTGAATTTTTTTGTATCGGTAGGAACTTTCGGGTGTGACAACTCTCTGCAAGTACAATGATTCCAGAAGTCCAATTCACAGAAAATTTTGGCACATCAAAATAGCTCAAACCAACCCAGTGTAGCAAATTATTTTCCCCGTATATTGTGTTTCAAGAGCATGTAATAAAAGGCATAATAACCCACAACATATGACAAATACTTCAGATTCCAGACCAAATTTGGGTAGAGCAATGATTAGCAATTAAAATGAGCTACAGCAGAAGGAAATCAGAAAATTTAAGCATGCCATTTTAAGGTTGAATATCACTTACATTTTAATGGTGAATTGAATGGAGGATATTTGGAAAGGAACACTCTGAAGTTATTTCAACATCTTGACACCCATTAACCTTCACTACATTAGTGTTACAATGAAACAATAACATTGCGAATTAGTTCTGTAGGTTAGTTTGTGAAAATTACAATGTTTTCATGATTAAGCACAATAATGTCTGTTTCTTATAGCGAACTTCTTCATATGCATCAAGAAGTACCTGATAGCACTGCTGTCTACACATCTTCAGCATTTGTCATTACACCAGCTATACCAGTTGTTAAGTCCAAAAATAGGCAGCCTACTGACACTGCATCACAACAAATCACATCATACAGTAGTATGATAGTACTGTATAGTAGAGACCACAAAGAAGTAGGAATGGCCCACAAAATAACATAACCCAAAAACCAGCCTCAATTTTCCCTGACAATGATGAGGCAGTATTGGTTAGGCAAATCTAAGCCCAAACAAGCTTTCAGATTGACCCGAAATACTTTCAACAAGTTGCTACAGAATTTAAAATATATATATGTATGGAATTTTCTACTGACTAACTGAGTAACTGACTGATGCTTTCAGATAAGTGTAACTCGACAATGGCTAAGGCTATGGGCTTGATGGGCATACCGCAGTACGTACAATGCATTCTTCATAGACTTACCAGTGTCCTTCTTTGTCTCCCATTCATCTTTGTTGACAGCAAAAAGTGTCGATTTGGCAGTAGCACATGATGGCTTCCCTTCATGCTGGAAATTGTCCGTATTTTTCCTAGTGGCTACTTTGATCGTAGAGGTGCTATTTGAACAATTCTTGATTTGTACTGCTGTGTAACGAGTTGAAAATAGCCAATAATGAAGCATAATGGATACTTCACTTTTTAGACTTATCGACAACTGATATAACTGGGGCGTTCAGCACCATTTCTTTCTTTCGGTATGCGTGGATTGCAGAGGTGCTTTTCAAACAGTTCTTGGTTTGAAATGCTGTGTAACAGGTTGAACATAGCTGACAACAGATACTTCACTTTTCAGACAATTATTATTGATATAGCTGGGGCGCATGGCGCCATTTAGATGTGGTATGCTTGGGTTCACCAGTCATAATAATTATTTACAAAAGAAGTTATCAAGCAAGTACACAAAAAATTTGGAAAGGGGACCATAGCTCATCGATAAAAGTACTAAAACAAGCTGGAGTAGTACACAATATTAAATCACAGTAAAACAATAAAAAGTGTTATATCCCTACTGTGCATTTCCATTATGGTATCTTGGAGCACAGCGGGGATATGACAGTTCCTATTGTTTTACTGTGATTTAATATCATGCACTACTCCAGTTTGTTTCAGTACTTTTTATCGATGAGCTATGGTCGGTACTCTAGTTGAAAATTCCAAAAAATTTTTTGTGTACTTAGTATATTTAAGTGACACCCTGATAACAATTAAATGCAAGGCGGCTGACAAACGTGCACAGGCAAGCTTGGACAAGCAACATGCTACATTGCTACTTAATCATATCAAGAGTATATAATGGGGAGGGAGAGTGTCAAACTGCGCTATAGGCTGTGAAAAATGAGCCCGTAAAGTAACTCGCTTACCTTCGTTAATTATCGTAAACCTGACCACTGTTGATTGCTCAGATCTAACACCCTAAATGTTTTAACGGGTGGTCCGTATGGAATCGCAATGGCTGAAATTCCATCTAGATGTGACACTTTAACTAGTAGAACTGTCAAGGCAGGGCATGGGGTGGCGACCATGATGAAATCTCTACCAAGATGAAATATCGAAATCTTGCCTCGCTTGACCATGATGAAACCTTGATGTTTGTTTTCCAGGTTAGCTGCCTCTGTCTCTCTCTTTGTACGGCGAGTTCCTCTGCATAAAGTGCCATACTTTTCTCAAGTACACCGTTCTTCCACTCAGTAGTCACATGTACAAAAGCGCCCACTGCGCTTATAATTAGTCACCAATCAACACAAAACACCGAGTCATTTGAACGATGCCATAGGACTTTACGGGCTCATTTTTCACAGCATATAGCATAGTTCGATACTCTCCCTCCCCATTATATACTCTTGATCATATTAAACTTACTAAAAACATGTAAGTACTTAGCCACACTAATAAGTCACGCTAACACAGCCATTACAATTGCACACAACAGTACACAAAATTTCCGGTCAATTACACTAGTTGTCAGGCCATAATTAAATTTGTCTGGAAACAATGTACTTTAAAGGTATAGCACTGAGTTTAGAGTGTGATAGTAGGCTATGAGGGAGGCCAGACATAGTGACATTGGCGTGTAATTGAGTTATGTGCTTATGGTTTGTGGTGTGGCCACAAAGCCATGCCAAAGAAATCAACAGGTTACATTGCACAGCCTATTGACTCAGTTACTTGGCAAATGTACTTATAACCTGTTAGCCATTACTAGTTTTTACTTGTGGTATTCATCTGTACAATCAACTTGCATTTTGAGCTATATAGAATGGAGATCATTTTTTACAATTCATAATAGAGGCACTATTTCATAGCAGCAACAGTATAGTTTGACTACATAGCTATTAAAATGTTGTGCTTTTCTGATCTGTCACTGTTATTGAGTGAAAAGTAATAATAATAATCAGTTGTACAGTGACCCCAATGGTTGAAACAAATAATTTGGCAAGAAAGGAAAAATGCAAAAAATATTAAACGTCCGGACAAATTGATTTATGTCCACTCAACTTTCATGTTGTCCTGACAGTGTGTCAGCACATGTCTAAAAAGTTATTTCGTGCACTGCTCAATTACTGTGTGTTATTAAACTCTAAATATCACCCATCTTGCAACATGTGCCACACAAGGAACAAGCTCACCGATTACAATAAGTCACCAGTGATGAAGTCTCCTTGCTTCCAGATACACCTCTTTAGGCCAATCTCATCACTACTGGAACTACGGTCACAACAGGATTTCTGGTAGCCAGACTAAGACACCGCTCATCGAAGTGCTAGTGAAATGTGGTTCTCAAATCAACTCCACCAACCCCATCTCTCAGCATCTCTGTACAGCTAGAACGTTCAATCTTTGACAGCATGGAATCTCACATGACCCAAAACTTGTTTAATTATTTTATGAGCTACATATCTTGATGACCAATTAACATCACTGCACTTAGATTATAACTATATATATACACTGTATGCAAGTACAAACCACAGCAAGCATGTTAACTTCAATTTATTGTGATGCAATAAATTATATTCACCCATCCAAAAATAGTTCTAATCTGAGGTTTATCAGTTGTATAAAAAGCTTCTGTTGTCACAGAAAAGGCTTCAGTTAATGTCAAGTGATGTCTATTAAACCTACGAATACTTGTTACTGGCATACAATGGAGTTTAAATATCTTTAAACTTGAACAGGAAAGCAGCATCAGGCATTTGATCGCGGTGGACAATAATAGGAATAGTTGAGCCTTAACAAGAATACTTGCAGATGTACCATGTGCTCAGCAATTGATAGTGGACAATGTGTACCATCAGCCAGCATTATATTGCAGATGGAGATGAGCGCAGTGAAGGGTGACCATTAGCCAGCATTACGTTTCAGATGGAAATGAGCACCCAGACTGATGATGATCTAGATTCCTGGTTCAGTTGATTCCAAGAACGACTGTAGCTTGGTTGCAGCGATGATGCTTGTTGGACTGGCTCCGAAAATCACCGGGATCCAGATGACATGATGGTCGAGCATGAGGTGAATGGTAGGCTGCGGATAGTGTTCGTTCACTGTTGCCTGTGGTTCTTCTCGGTGAGTTCGTTCCTTTTCGGAGTGTATGTTTATGTGTGCAAAGTATGACTGTGGCTAGTTAAGGAGTTCCAGACATCTGGCACAAATAGCGATCTCTGCATCTGATTGCTGCAGGTATTTGCAGGTGCTTTTCTTTTTCTAGTAGCTTCGCCTTGTTTAGCGATAGTGGTGGTCACATAAGTTCTAGAAAGTTGCTAACCAGTTTCTGGTCTAGATATACTTTAAGGTTATAGAAACCTTCAAGGGTAAAGATTACTGATACGATAATTATTTCTAGAGGCACTTGATTGCTTAAAAAGCCCAGTTTTGTGAGAGTTTGTAATACAGCAAAGGATTTTTGACTTGATTAAGCATAACCTCCTTTATAACAATAATCTAATACCTTGAAATAATTGAGAGCATATATATATATATATATATATATATATCTAATCCAAAACAGCCAAGCTGTAAAAAAAAGTGTGCGGCCCTCAGAAAGGCTATGGTGAAAAAAGATGTGAAATCCAAGGTGGCGGCCAAGAAATAGCTGTGATGGTAGGTTAATGTTAAAAATTTTAATAATGACAATTCAGGTAAATTTTGTGAAGCGGCACAAAAATTCACCTGAATTGTCGTTATTAAAATTTTTACCATTAACCTACCATCACAGCCATTTCTTGGCCGCCACCTTGGATTTCACATCTTTTTTCACCATAGCCTTTCTGAGGGCTGCATACTTTATTTACAGCTTGGCTGTTTTGGATTAGATTTCATTTCTTTTTGTATTTGTATACCCCAAAGCCGGCCTATGGCCAGCTTTGGGACTGTTTTAACCTATGTTTTTTTCTTTACTACAGGGAGAAGAAAAGATGAAGTAGATGTACTTTAAATATTTTATCAGTAAATGTACAAATTATATATATAATACATATGTGACCGGATTTGCGAAAAGGGGCCTTCCACACACATCCAATTTGCCAACTTTGACAATTGATACCTTCAGATTGGAAAGAGCTATTGCCTTGAAATTTGGGCAGTGGTGATTTCTTTGCAGCTGAACTCTTTACATAGTGGTTTCTTTGTAGCTGAACTCTCTACAAGGTAATTTCTTCTAGCTGATCTCTCTACAGGGAGATTTGTTTGTAGCTGAACTATCTACAAGGTAACTTCTTCTAGCTGATCTCTCTACAGGGTGATTTGTTCGTAGCTGAATTCTGTACAAGTGATTTGTTTGCAGCTGAGCTCTTTACAAAATGGTTTCTTTGTAGCTGAACTCTCTACAAAGTAACTTCTTCTAACTGATCTTTCTACAGGGTGATTTGTTTGTAGCTGAACTATCTTCAAGGTAATTTCTTCTAGCTGATCTCTCTAAAGGGTGATTTGTTTGCAGATGAGCTCTTTACAGAATGGTTTCTTTGTAGCTGAACTCTCTACAAGGTAACTTTTCTAGCTGATGTCTCTACAAGGTGACTAGTTTGTAGCTGAACTCTCTACATGGTGGTTTCTTTGTAACTGAACTTTCTACAAGGTGACTTCTTCTAGCTGATCTTTCAATAGGGTGATTTGTTTGTAGCTTCATTCTCTACAAGGTAATTTCTTCTAGCTGATCTCTCTACAGGGAGATTCGTTTGTAGCTAAACTCTCTACAGGTGATTTGTTTGAAGCTGAACTTTCTAAATGATGGTTTGTTTGTAGCTGAACTCTCTACAAGTTAACTTCTTCTAGCTGATCTCTCTACAGGGTGATTTGTTTGTAGCTGAATTCTGTATAGGTGATTTGTTTGCAGCTGAGCTCTTTACAGAATGGTTTCTTTGTAGCTGAACTCTCTAAAAGGTAACTTCTTCTAACTGATCTTTCTACAGGGCAATTTGTTTCTGGCAGAATTTTCTACAGGGTGATTTCTTTGCAGTTGAACTCTCTACATGGTGGTTTCTTTGTAGCTGAACTCTCTACAAGGTAATTTCTTCTAGCTGATCTCTCTACAGGGAGATTTGTTTGTAGCTGAATTATCTACAAGGTTACTTCTTCTAGCTGAACTCTCTACAGGGTGATTTGTTCGTAGCTGAATTCAGTACAGGTGATTTGTTTGCAGCTGAGCTCTTTACAAAAGGGTTTCTTTGTAGCTGAACTCTCTACAAGGTAACTTCTTCTAACTGATCTTTCTACAGGGCAATTTGTTTGGGGCAGAATTTTATACAGGGTGATTCTTTGAAGCTGAACTCTCTACATGGTGGTTTCTTTGTAGCTGAACTCTCTACAAGGTAACTTCTTCTAGCTGATCTTTCTACAGGGCAATTTGTTTGTGGCAGAATTTTATACAGGGTGATTCTTTGCAGCTGTACTCTCTACATGGTGGTTTCTTTGTAGCTGAACTCTCTACAAGGTAACTTCTTCTAGCTGATCTCTCTACAGGGTGGTTGCTTTGTAGCTGAACTCTCTACAAGGTAACTTCTTCTAGCTGATATCTCTACAGGGTGATTTGTTTGTAGCTGAACGATCTACAAGGTAACTTCTTCTGGCTGATCTCTCTACAGGGAGATCTGTTTGTAGCTGAACTATCTACAAGGTAACTTCTTCTAACTGATCTTTCTACAGGGCAATTTGTTTGTGGCAGAATTTTATACAGGGTGATTTCTTTGCAGCTGAACTCTCTACATGGTGGTTTCTTTGTAGCTGAACTCTCTACAAAGTAATTTCTTCTAGCTGATCTCTCTACAGGCTGATTTGTTTGTAGCTGAATTCTGTACAGGTGATTTGTTTGCAGCTGAGCTCTTTACAGAATGTTTTCTTTGTAGCTGAACTCTCTACAAGGTGATTTGTTTGCAGCTGAACTCTCTACATGATGGTTTCTTTGTAGCTGGACTCTCTACAAGGTAACCTCTTCTAGCTGATCTCTCTACAGGGTGATCTTTTTGTAGCTGAATGCTCTACAGGGTGATTTGTTTGCAGCTGAACTCTCTACATGATGGTTTCTTTGTAGCTGAACTCTCTACAAGGTGACCTCTTCTAGCTGATCTCTCAACAGGGTGATCTTTTTTGTAGCTGAACTCTCTACAGGGTGATTTGTTTGCAGCTGAACTCTCTACATGATGGTTTCTTTGTAGCTGAACTCTCTACAAGGTGACTTGTTTCTAGCTGATCCTTCTACAAGGTGACTTCCTCGAGCTGATCTCTCTACAGGTTGATTTGTTTGTAGCTGAACTCTCTACAAGGTCATTTGTTTGCAGCTGAACTCTCTACAGGGTGATTTGTTTGTAGCTGAACTCTCTACAGGATGGTTTCTTTGTTACTGAACTTTCTACAAGGCAACTTTTTTCTAGCTGATCTCTCTACAAGGTGACTTCCTCTAGCTGATCTCTCTATAGGGTGACTTGTATCTAGCTGAACTATCTACAGGATGATCTGTTCATAGTTGAACTCTCTACAGGTTAATTTGTTTGTAGCTGAAATCTCTACAGAGTGATTTTTTTTGTAGCTGAACTGTATATAGGGTGATTTGTTTGTACCTGAACTTTCTACAGGGTGATTTGTTTATAGCTGAATGCTCTGCATGGTGATTTGTTTGTAGTTGATCTCTCTACAGGGTTTCTTTGCAGCTGAGTTCTCTACAGGGTGACTTCTTCTAGCTGAACTCTCTCTTGTTTCTAGCTGATCTCTCTACAGAGTAACTTGTTTGTAAAGCTGAACTCATTACAGAGTAGTATTTTGGTTGCTGAACTCTCTACACGGCGACTTGTTTGTAGCAAAATTCTTTACAGAGTGACTTGTTGATAGCTGAATTCTCTACAGAGTGATTTACTTGTAGCTGAATTCTCTACAGAGTGACTTACTTGTAGCTGAACACTGTGTAAACTATAAAGTGACTTGTCTGTAGCTGAACTTTCTTAGGTTTACTTGTTTGCAGGTACGTGATCTCTATAGGGTAACTTGTTTTTATAGATGAACTCTTTACAGGGTAGTTTCTTTGTAGCTGAACTCTCTCCACAGTGACTTGTTTGTAGCTGAATTCTCCAGAGAGTGTAGCCGAACTCTCTACAGGGTGCATGACTTGTTTATAGCTGAACTCACTTCAGTGTGACTTGTAATGTTCTGAATCACTACAGCAATATATTTGTAGCTGAACTCTCTATAAGGTGACTTGATTCTTGCTGAACTGTCTATAAGATTAACTGTTTGCAGCTGAACTCCCTACAGAATAACCCGTAATGTAATAGAATTCTATAATTGAGTAAATAAATTAGCTGAATGCTCTATTAGGGTGACTGTTCTATTAGAGTATCTCGATCCCGCATTTGCTACACGGAGTTGGCTTTAGAATCATAACTCAGTGGTTTGTAATCCAATTCTTCTATACTACTGCAAGGACTTTCAATGAAGATTATTCCAGCAATACACCGATTTTCAGCTCATTGCTCTAAGCGGTTTGCCTAGTAGGCGTGAAAACTAATACTTTTTTATTCATAAACATCGACGCGTAATTGTGACACAGGTTGGGTTTTGTGTCATATCTCCGTGGTCTTTATCTCGATTCCTTTCAAACCACCAAAAGGCACTCCTACGATGGTTACTCCATCTACATAGCAATTTTCAACTCATTCCATGAAGCGGTTTACCCTGTAGGCGTGACAACAAATCGATCTTGTTTTAAGCGAATAATCGGTCATAACTCCTGAATCATTCATCGGATCGGCACCAAATTTGATGCTAGGATTCGCCTTTGGACTCCCCTTCTGTGTACCAAATTTCAAGGCGATCGGAGTACGCGTTTGCGTTTTGTAGCAATTTTTGCAAGTGTGCAAAAAGACGAAAAAGAAGAGAAAAAAAACGAAGAAAAAAAAAACGAAACTTTGGCCACTCGTATCTCGGAAATGGCTTGAGTGATTTCCATCAAATTTGGAATGTAGACTCCCTAGCTGGCGGGCAACTCTGCAGCAAATTTGGTTCCAATCGGATAAGGTATCACCGAGATACAAATGTGTGAAAATGACGTTTTCTTTCTTCCTGTCAATATACTCACGGTGTGGCGCGCCGGCTTCTTAGGCCGCACGACAAACTATCATGTGTCTTGATCCATCTAAAAAATTATTGGGGTTTGGACAACTGTAGTTTAAAATGTGTGTTTATGCACAGTACTGTAAAATAGCAACCATATCAAAGGAACGAACATGGAGGCCACTTATTAAGTGCAGCATTATGATTATGTAATTACTAGCAAATGAAAAGCTGTAATCATAGCAGGTTAGCATAGCAACAATGAGTTATTACAATTGCTGAAGAAATTGGCTTAGACAATTTTCTTGCTCCTTCACTTAATTTCTATGTGCTATATAAAAAAAACCCTAGTTTAAATCTGCTAATTAGTAAATGATTATCTAATCAAAAACAGCCAAGCTGTAAAAAAAGGTGCGGCCCCCAAAAAGGCCATGGTGAAAAAAGATGTGAAATCCAAGGTGGCGGCCAAGAAATGGCTGTGATGGTAGGTTAATGGTTACATTTTAATAACGACAATTCAGGTGAATTTGGTGCCAAGAGCAAGTGGCACAAAATTCACCTGAATTGTCGTTATTAAAATGTAACCATTAACCTACCATCACAGCCATATCTTGGCCGCCACCTTGGATTTCACATCTTTTTTCACCATGGCCTTTTTGGGGGCCGCACCTTTTTTTACAGCTTGGCTGTTTTTGATTAGATATCACTTCTTTTTGTATTTGTATACTGCAAAGCCGGCCTATGGCTGGATTTGGGGCTTTTGGCATGTGTTTTTTTCTTTACCACAGGAAGAAGAAAATAACTTAAAGAAGATTTGTAATACTTCAATTATTTTTGATTTTATACACATTATATACATATATTTATTACATGCCCATTATTCCCCACAGGATATTTTTTTGCAGCTGATGTCTCTACTGGGTGACTTGAAATGTAGCTGAACTATATACAGGATGGTTTCTTTGTAGCTGAACTCTCTACAAGGTGACCTCTTCTAGCTAGTCTATCTACAGGGTGATTTGTTTGCAGCTAAACTCTCTACATGGTGCTTTCTTTGTAGCTGAACTCTCTACATGATGGTTTCTTTGTAGCTGAACTCTCTATAAGGTGACTTCGTCTAGCTGAACTCTCTACAGGGTGATTTTTTTGTAGCTGAACTCTCTACAGGGTGATTTGTTTGCAGCTGAACTCTCTACAGGATGGTTTCTTTGTAGCTGAACTCTCTACAAGGTGACCTCTTCTAGCTGGTCTATCTACAGGGTGATTTATTTGCAGCCAAACTCTGTACATGGTGCTTTCTTTGTAGCTGAACTCTCTACATGATGGTTTCTTTGTAGCTGAACTCTCTACATGATGGTTTCTTTGTAGCTGAACTCTCTACATGATGGTTTCTTTGTAGCTGAACTCTCTATAAGGTGACTTTGTCTAGCTGATCTCTCTACGGGGTGATTTGTTTCTAGCTGAACTCTCTACAGGTGATTTTTTGCAGCTAAACTCTCTACATGGTGGTTTCTTTGTAGCTGTACTCTCTACAAGGTAACTTCTTCTCTACAGGGTGATTTGTTGTAGTTGAATTCTCTACAAGGTGAATTCTTCTAGCTGATCTTTCTACAGGGTGAATTGTTTGTAGCTGAACTATCTACACGGTAACTTCTTCTAGCTGATCTCTCTACAGGGTGATTTGTTTGTAACTGAACTCTCTACATGATGGTTTCTTTGTAGCTGAACTCTCTACAAGTGATTTATTTGCAGCTGAACTCTTTATGTGGTGGTTTCTTTGTAGCTGAACTCTCTACAAGGTGACCTCTTCTAGCTGATCTCTCTACAGTGTAATTTGTTTGTAGCTGAACTGTCTATAAGGTGATTTGTTTGTAGCTGATCTCTCTGCAGATTGATTTGTTTTAGCTGAACTCTCTACATGGTGATTTGTTTCTAGCTTATCTCTCTACAGGTTGATTTGTGTGTATTACTAACTGATCTCTCTACAAGCTGATTTGTTTGTAGCTGATCACTCTGCAGGTTGATTTGTTTCTAGATGATCTCTCTACAGGTTGATTTGTTGTTGCTGATCGCTCTAAAGGTTGATTTGTTTGTAGCTGAACTCTCTGCAAAGTGTTTTGTTTGTAGTTGATCTCTCTACAAGATGATTTTTTGTAGCTGACCTCTCTTCAGGGTGATTTGTTTCTAGCTGATATCTCTACAGGGTGATTTTTTGTGGCTGACCTCTCTTCAGGGTGATTTGTTTCTAGCTGATCGCTCTACAGGTTGGTTTGTTTGTAGCTGAACTCCTTACATTGTGTCTAGTTTGTAGCTGATCTCTCTACAGGGTGATTTGTTTGTAGCTGATCTCTCTACCAGTTGATTTGTTTTAGCTGAACTCTCTACAGGGTGATTTGCTTGTAGCTGAACTCCTTACATTGTGTCTAGTTTCTAGCTGATCTCTCTACAGGGTAATTTGTTTGTAGCTGAACTCTCTATAAGGTGATTTGTTTGTAGCTGATCTCTCTGCAGGTTGATTTGTTTTACAGTAGTTGAACTCTCTACAGGGTGATTGCTTGTAGCTTAACTCCTTACATTGTGTCTAGTTTCTAGCTGATGTCTCTACAGGGTGATTTTGTTATAGCTGATCTCTCTATAAGTTGATTTGTTTGTAGCTGATCTCTCTACAAGTTGATTTGTGTGTAGCTGATCTCTCTACAAAGTAATTTGTTTGTAGCTGAACCCTCTATAAGGTGATTTGTTTGTAGCTGATCTCTCTGCAGGTTGATTTGTTTTAACTGAACTCTCTACAGGGTGATTTGCAATTGCTTGTAGCTGAACTCCTTACATTGTGTCTAGTTTCTAGCTGATCTCTCTACAGGGTAATTTTTTTGTAGCTGAACTCTCTATAAGGTGATTTGTTTGTAGCTGATCTCTATGCAGGTTGATTTGTTTTAGCTGAACTCTCTACAGGGTGATTGTTTGTAGCTGAACTCCTTACAGTGTGTCTAGTTTCTAGCTGATGTCTCTACAGGGTGATTTTTTTATAGCTGATCTCTCTACAAGTTGATTTGTGTGTAGCTGATCTCTCTGAAGGTTGATTTGTTTGTAGCCGATCTCTCTACAAGGTAATTTGTTTGTAGCTGAACCCTCTATAAGGTGATTTGTTTGTAGCTGATCTCTCTGCAGGTTGATTTGTTTTAGCTGAACTCTCTACAGGGTGATTGCTTGTAGCTGAACTCCTTACATTGTGTCTAGTTTCTAATTGATGTCTCCACAGGGTGAATTTTTTGTAGCTGAACTCTCTACAGGGTGATTTGTTTCTAGCTTATCTCTCTACAGGTAGATTTGTGTTGATTTGTTCATTGCTGATTGCTCTAAAAGTTGATTTGTTGTAGCTGAACACTCTGCAAAGTGTTTTATTTGTAGCTGATCTCTTTACAGGGTAATTTGTTTGTAGCTGAACTCTCTCCACAGTGACTTGTGTGTAGCTGAATTCTCTAGAGAGTGACTTAATTGTAGTTGAATTCTCTACAGGGTGCATGACTTGTTTATAGCTGAACTTTCTTGCAGTGTGACTTGTAATGTTCTGAATCTCTATAGTGATATATTTGTTTAACTCTCCACATGGTGACTTGCTTCTTGCTGCACTGTCTATAAGATTAACTGTTTGCAGCTGAACTCCCTACAGAATAACTTGTGATGTTATAAAATTCTATAATGGAGTAAATAAATTAGCCGAATGCTCTATTAGGGTGACTGTTCTATTAGAGTATCTCGATCTCGCATTTGCTACACGTAGTTGGCTTTAGAATCATAACTCAGTGGTTTGTAATCCGATTCTTCTGTACTGCTGCAAGGCCTTTCTATGAATATTATTCCAGCTATACACCGATTTTCAGCTCATTGCTCTAAGCGGTTTGCTTAGTAGGCGTGAAAACTAATACTTTTTTATTCATAAAAATCGATCGCGTAATTGTGACACAGGTTGGGTTTTGTGTCATATCTCCATGGTCTTTATCTCGATTCCTTTCAAACCACCAAAAGACACTTCTACGATGGTTACTCCATCTACATAGCAATTTTCAACTCATTCCATGAAGCGGTTTACCCTGTAGGCGTGACAACAAATCGATCTTGTTTTACGCGAATAATCGGTCATAACTCCTGAACCATTCATCGGATTTGTACCAAATTTGATGCTAGTATTCGCCGTTGGACTCCCTTTCTGTGTGCCAAATTTCATGGCGATCGGAGTACGCGTTTGCTTGTTATAGAAATTTTTGCAAGTGTGCGAAAAGACGAAGAAGAAGAAAAAAAAACGAAGAAAAAAAACGAAACTTTGGCAGCTCGTATCTCGGAAATGGCTGGAGGGATTTCCTTCAAATTTGGAATGTAGACTCCCCTGGCTGGCGGGCAACTGTGTAGGAAATTTGGTTCCAATCGGATAAGTGATCACTGAGATACAAAGGTGTGAAAATGACGTTTTCGTTCTTCCTGTCAATATACTCACGGGTGTGGCGCGCCGGCTCC
This sequence comes from Dysidea avara, assembly GCF_963678975.1. Taxonomy (NCBI): domain Eukaryota; kingdom Metazoa; phylum Porifera; class Demospongiae; order Dictyoceratida; family Dysideidae; genus Dysidea; species Dysidea avara. Next base: position 19,914,900 of record NC_089276.1, read on the forward strand.
TTGGGCCGCACGACACACTACCGTGTGTCTTGATAATTTCATAGATGTACCAAACCAATGGAAATTCTATAGTAGATTGTTCTTGAACATCCTATCCAACCCAAAACAGCTTATAGCTGTAAAAAAAGTGCGTATCCAAGTAAAGCAGAGTTAACTGTGACAAAAAGTGATAATATCATAGTGCAGCCACATGTGAGGTATGAAAGTTGTAAAATTAATATTACTCAGATAACACAATAATTATTATTGTTAAAGTGTTAATGAGAACTATGTGATGCTGCTAGTTTTTAAGTGTGTGAGCATTTTCATAGATGCCACACAAATTTGATTCTCAATAAAGTAATGTCCATAGATTCTCTGATAGCAATAAATAGTTTGAGTTTGGCCGCCTTTCCTTTGTTCATAGCATTGCTGTATGTAGCAAAGGTAGCCAAACACAAACTATTTGTGACCGGATTTGCAAAAAGGTACCTTTTCCACACATTTGACATACCAGCAAACAAAATGTCATATATGTTGACTCCTTGCACTGATTGACTTTCTTTTTCTATCAAAATGTAGCAACATAATGTAGGCATACTCATGGAAAATTACAGACAAGTGCTTGCTGTGATACAAAAGTTGCAAAGTTTGAAAGTTGAGAAAATGGGTCAAATTTTATGTGTGAAGAAGGTACCTTTTCGCAAATCCGGTCACATTTATTGCTATCAGAGAATCTATACACGTTGCTTTATTGAGAATCAAATTTGTGTGGCATTTATGAAGATGCTCACACACTTAAGAACTAGCAGCATCGCATGGTTCTCATTAACACTTTAACAATAATATTGTATTATCTGAGTAATATTAATTTTACAACTTTCATGCCTCACATGTGGCCGCACTATATCATCACTTTTTGTCACAGTTAACTCTGCTTTACTTGGGCACGCACTTGTTTTACAGCTATAAGCTGTTTTGGGTGGCATTTCAAACCTTTTTGTTAGAATAAGCATACTCTCACTGTTGAAAACAGTAGGTGGGTCTCCATGGTTTTGACAGAAACCCCTTTTAATTTAGATTACAGTGACAGAATATCAAAATACAACTGTAATTTTAGTGGCATGTAGCTGCAGTCAACTCACACTCATTTTAACTAGTAAACCCTTACCTTTCATCTTGCACTGCATTGAAACGATCAAGATACTCTAATAGAGCAGTCATAAATACAGCAATCAAAGTTACAACATAGTTATAACTTCTGCCTAGCATTACATTGTGTAGTTAAATTGCTAGCTACTTACAGACTGTTACAATATTAAAATAAAGCCCTTGTAGAAACATGACTGTTTTATTAGAGTAATTGACTACTCTATTAGAGTATCTTCAAGCTAATTCAAGCAGAGAAGCCACAACCCAGCTCACATCAGTACGAGCTCTTGTGAAATGAAATGAGAATGGTAGAAAAATGGCGAGTATGTCCAGAGACAATAGAGGGACGAGTAATTATGTCCTTATCCTTTTAAAATTTATATTACTAATAAATAAGTGCACCAGAACTATGGACTGTGATCTTTGTGAGAATTTAATCTTAAGGCTGTTGTTTCATCACCCAAAGGTTGTCTTTACATGTTGAAGAGATTTAGTGCCACTGAGACATAATCAGTGAGTTTAACCATACATGTATTTGTGTTGTAAAACGTAAGGCGTAATTAGTGCATACTCCCATGGTAACATATTTTGTACAGCCAGAGGAGTCTCTATCATGACAGTATGCAATTATTAGCCACTGGACCAGGGTGAAATTTTTATTGCTATATTTGGAGGTTGTACAGAGATGCTGTTGTAGCATATGTATATCTTGGTAGGCCTATCTTGATACTTAATCCTTCACTAATAGTACAGTGAAAACTGGTCATTGTTGAGGGACAAAATTCTCTGAATTAGCTTATTAAGGAGGTGGCTGCATTTTGCAGCCTTAAGCAATTGGTGAGAAGGATCTGCAATGCAGCTGTTCTAACTGGATATAGAGATGGATTTAGTGTGTGACAGCCAGTGATGTGTCCAGGTTTAGAATAGTGGTGGTTAGAAGAGATAGGGTTGGGCTGAATGTATAGTATGGGGCCCTAACTTTGTATGTCAGAGGTAAATTTGTAGTGGTTGTTGAGTGGTAGTGGTGGCTATTTTATCAGAGTGGTGGTCGGTTTCAACCACTGTGAGTACATCCCCGGACAGCATATGAGACAGTGAATGCTGGCAGTAAGGGGGCAACCATCTGTTAGCACCAAAGGCACTGCTCTTGAGTCTCCTGACATAGGTTATAGGATCACAGATGGGACATTTCCAAGTTGGCTGTCAGACCAAAGTGTAAGAATTTTCATTTTTGATTCTTATAAGCTCCTGATGAAGTATTATCCATAGGATATATTTTTTCAGAATATCCATTTCAGTTCTACTAAAAAGCATAAGGCAAAAATAACACAGCATTCCAGTGGTTTAGTGGTGACCACAACACTGCCTGAGTAAACTGTGGTGAGATTTTAGACTACCAGAAGCCCTGGAATGCCTTCAACATATGAAATTCCAAATATCCAATGCCTGGCTTTCATCCACAGTGAACCTATTTTGGTGGCCACTTGTACAGAAGGCTGCCTCTCTATAAGAAGACCAACTTTTAATTTACCTGTGAGACATCTACAGTGTATATGGTTAAATCAATGCCTTGCTAAAGCAGCTACCTGCTTATTAAGCCAACAACATTTAGTCCCAAAAGTAACCATCTTACTGCACCTACTTATCTGATTTACTCAGGTATAAATGGTAGCCATATCAGTATACTGCTTACCAGTGACACATCATGAGCCATCTAATTACAATCCCTGAATGTGCCATTTTGTGTACGGAGCAATCTGCGGCCATAAAGTGACCAGTGTATATTTGTTAACCATTAATAACAATTGTTACCTGTACATACTTATATGCATTTATACTTTTCGTAACTCTTCCTCTTCAGGTTTACTGATGGGCACTATGCAGTATTGTTGACTGGTCTGTGCATAATATGGTAATTTGGAAAGCTAAAATGGTACATAGCATTTCTTGCATACACATGTTGTAATGTTTTGTAATGTGTCTACACATCTTTGAAATAAATATAATTATGCTCTCCTTTATAAATACTCAGTTCCGTTGTGCCACTGAGTCGTAAGTGGGTTGAGTCCGGATCACTAGGACATTTGGATCACATTTTGTCTTGGCCAAGTGGATCTCATCCACTGACAGAATGTACAGGATCAGATCGTGTGTATAAGTTACAGTCCAACTAGTCTATTGCCACTTTTGCTCAATATGTAGGTAGCAGTGTATAAATTCTCAGTTTGGAATTGGTTTTTCAAGAGAGATCGTCTTTCTATACTGGTGGCCATTAATACAGGTTTCCTTGACTTTACTGATGGAGTGTACATGCTTAGTCTAAAGATGCAACAATATCCTCCACTTAGTGTCATTTGATAGTGATGCAATGGAGACTATGTATCATTGTACTTAAATACTATACTGCTGCAACTCTAGTACATGTTTATTTCAAGAATATGTGTTAACTGCTGAGACATGCTGGAGCCACACCCACTCATCTGGATTCTACAAATAGAGTCATACAAACTCGTCAGTGCACTTACTCCCATTGTTTATCTGTATTTGGATGAATATGCCGTCGTGTGAGACCTGCTACCATGGCGGACCACTGGAGAAGTGGAGACATTATTTTCATAGCAGTTATATCGCCATAATTATTGTGCAATTCCTACATTGTGAACACTGATTCATGTGTCCTCTGTATGTTGTAACTAAATGTGTACCCATATAATTTTGTGTGGGGTGTACTATAAAATGCATGATGACAATTCTAAATTATTGGTAGTTGTGCACACTTCCTTTTAAGCTGGCCACATGCACTGATTAAATACACATACTTGCAGCTTGTTTCAACAACTGTTAACCGCAGTTGTGCTCTGTGTCATTCTTTAAGCCATGCCCTTAGATGGCAAATTACGTGTGGGTGACTACATTCAAATTCCTTAAACTAGCCATTCTTGAACGATGGGGTAGTTCTTGCACATTTCTTTTATAGCTATGTGCACTGATGAACTACACTTACTATTCACAGCCCAGTTCATCAATAACCGATGACCTCAGTTGTGTTCCGTGTCATTCTTTAAATTCTTAAGTGGTGTTTTTAGAGAGAAAATTATGTGGGGGCGACTAAATTCAAATTACAAACTAGCCATTCTCAAAAATATATGTAACAATCTCAATGAAACTTTTAGGACAGTTTAAATACACATTGCACTACATACCAAGCGAGTATTGTGGAAAACAACAATATGAGTTTTGTATTTGGCCTCTACGCCGACTGAGGATGAATGAAACTTTGATTGGTGCTGAAATTACGACTGTAAGGTATGATGTATGGCAAAATCGACGATGTGAATCTTGAGGCGATTGAGAGAATATTGAAGCAATAGCAGACAATCAATGTTCGGAATGCACAAAAGAATGCAAGGCATACACCTATGGTTGCGTCTAACCACATGCAAAAAAAAATTAAAGTAATAAAAAATAAATAAAAAACAAAATCTCCCCTTTTGATGTTGGCAATCTCAATCTCGATCTCGAAACAGTCCACATGGATTTGCTTCACTGTTTGTGTGGTAGTTACTAGTGACATGATGAGTTCAACTCTGGAGTTTCAGAGGGATAGCATAAGTGACGGGTGAGTTACAGACAGGCCGAATTTGACAACATTCGTTCCTGTAAAATCCTCACGTGTAGTGGTCATGTAATTTATTGTCTGCGGTGTGCGTTTCTGCCTAACTGGCCACGCGACTTACTACCGTGAGTCTTGATGTGTGTTCTATTAAAAGTCCTCAAAATGTGCATTCTATTACAGTATTGCAATAATGTTATAAATATTCAAATAAAACATGCAATACAGTACAATTTATAATTCTGTCCTCAATAATAATAATTGTGTATGCTTAGCACAAGCTGCCAATAATCGGCATGAATGATATCATGGGAGCGACCACATATGCGGTAAGAGTTATAAAGTTCCGACTTTCATCCGTTCATGCCATAGTAGTTCAAGTTGTCCTACAAAAAAAATCCCACTCAAACCTTGAATATTTGATCAGTTATAAACATTTGAAGTGGACATTGTGGATTGTCGGCGCATATGTATTATCATCACTCAATACATTCCCCATACTGTAGATCGATTATTGTCACTCGTGCATTAGTGTCAAAAGTACACAAAAAATTTATCACCATTGCTATTATGTCTACAACTAGCCCACACACCTACACATTTGAGGCAACAATTAGTTTAGGTTACAATAAGTGCTTTAAACAACATGTTACAATACAGTACAAATATAAAAATGCATTTCACAATTCTACCAAAACAATAACATTACAAAACACAATTAGAGCACATACTCTCTTTGCCATCTTCACTCACAACTTTGTCAATGCAATCTTCATGTAACCATTGGCCACAGCCATATCATATCCACTCAGTACCATTTTTCTCCACTAAATCTTGCCGATAATTTCCCAGACATTCATTACATTCATACCCACAGTTACCTCCAGTACCATTATCGGATATTGTAGTATCATCAATTGTTTCCTCTGTAACAGTAGCTACAGCAGTTGACACATTATCAGTAGAAGGTCCCTTGTTTTGTCTACCAGTTTTCTTTACGGTAGCACTTCTTTTCTTTTCTTGTGTTCGTTTTTTAGCCTTTTGCCTTCTTTTGTTTAATCGTTCTTGTTTCCACTTTTCTTTCTCTTCTTTTCTTTCTGCTTCTTTTCCTCTTTGTCTTTCAAAATGGCAATTCTTTCTGCACCCGTAATCCAGTAACTCTGGTTTGTGATACTTTCTTCTTCTCTGGGGAAGCTGGTACATACTGAACAAGATAATTTTTATTTGGATATGATATTCGGTTGTGCTTCACTACTTACATTGCCTGTATGGTTTGCAGAACCTTCTCAAGCAGTAGTTGGAATCAGGTTTCCGATAGCATTTTCTCTACTTAGAGTACTAGTAATGTCATAATTAGTAGTGTTTGCACTAGCCTCTCCTGTTTCAGAATTTTTAAACTTGCTGTTATCGGCATAAGAGTCATCACAAATTGTAACAGCATCAGGAGGACTAGTGTCTGGGAAAAATCAAGCAAGCTGGCTTCAGTGGAATACATAGTAAAATCTGCCTCAGGGTGGTTAATTTGAAGTCAGGGAATATATCTTGAATCATGTAAATTAAAACCTTCTGTATATCACCTATGAAAGCGTTTTTCCTCTTTGGCTGTGAAGGTTGCAATATTCGCATTGTCTTCTTGTTCTAAATGATGGTTTCCTTGGGCCTTATCCAAGGAGTGTTGAACAGTGAAACCTTATCCATTGTCAAATTATGCTTGGCTGGATGCATCACGAGGTCAGCCAGACAGTCAGTTAGTAGAAAATTCAGCTAAATTTATAAATTGAAACTCTTTGTTAAGGTTTGGGGCCAGTCTGAAGACATTTTGGGATTGGTCATGCCTAACCAATACTGCCAAGCTGTCATGATGGAAAAGTGAGACTGGTCCTAGGTTGATATTTTTGGACAAGAAAGTACAAATCTCTTAATATACAGTACTAACAAACTGTATGATTATTTCACAGCATGTGAAATCATTACATAACCATAATTATATGTACTTTTCCAGCAGTCTATTTTTTTTCCTGGGCACACCATCTGTGTTACAGTACAGTTTAACTATAACTTCACACACGCATGGTATCCCACGCATGATAACACGCTTGATTTCACGTGGAACTGCAGCTAACCACTCTTTAAAATATAATTTTCACATAAAATATATCCCACGCAAACGTCAATGATATTAAATTGTATCCTGTCAACTCGCAAGATGATGTCCATAGCTGGGATATTTGCGTGGCTTTTTTGTGAGTCATCCCTACTATAGCTGTACACGCACAGCTGTATACAGTGTAATATATTATATTTCTCGCACTTACTTGAATGTTCTGTTGCAGACTCATGTTCAAGAAGCATCGGGCATCCATTGCACTACATAAAATCTGGATTCAATAACTTCGGATATAACCAGAGTCATTATCAAGCCATCATATCCATGAACAAACTCATCTCAGATAGCTACCTCACTTATCAAGGTGCTGCTGGGTGGTATAAACCCTATACACCTAGGCCTGTTGAGCACAGCTAGTCTAAAGGTGACTGTCACATTGTGATTGTGGTTTTATTTAGGCAATCACATGAATGGTGGTTCCCAAATATATATACTGATTAATTGTGGTACACGTTATCTTACATTTCACTACGTGGTGTTCCACTGTATATTCCACGACAATAATGAATATTGCATGTTTCCATGAGACTTTCTGCTCTAATCAGACCACAAGTGCTTCCACGAGACCCTTCCACTAGAAGTGAGGTGAGTACACAGACGTGAGCCACGTATAAACGTGGCATAGAATTATGCAAGTTCTTGTGTGAAATGATGAAGTCATAGTTGAGCTGTACCGTATCTGCTCAAAAATATAATAAACAAATACATAAAAAGTGTACCGGAAATGCAGTGAAATGTTTTCTTTTGATAGCTGTAATGGTACAAGAAAGGCTAAATGGAGTCATTCTTGTCTATGGACTTGACATGGACTCCACACTAATTCTGAGTTAGACACTCTTCCTCTCTAATGTTAACTCTTGTTGTTTATCTTGTGTGCCTGGGTTTATATGACTCCATACAAAATCAAATCCATAGAAACCTTTCAAGACTGTTTGTACTTGTGGCTACATAAGTAATAAAATTATGAATAGCCACAAAAATGTTTGCCTTCTACAGTAAACATCTTTCGATATACAGATTATCCATCCTTCACTTCACTTTTAGAATCACGCTACTTAAGCGCTCCACTACTACAACAAATTGATACCTTTGTTTGTCTAGTCAGCAGGTATAATTGCTCATCGACTATACGATCTTATCATTAATTATAATTATTATCAAGTCTGTGACACAATTGATGATCAGTGACTTTTGTAAGTCTCAATCTTAAAAGGCTTCCACTCCATGTGTTGTATTGAGTGATACCAGGTTATGGGTTGGGCCGCAAGAGTCAGTTACAAGTCTACAGGTATATGCAGCTGTTGAAGGTATTGTTTGAATTCATAATGTAGCAATGCAATAATGAATTCACTTTAGTAACCTAAACAAATCATACAATAGACATAACATATGTCTTTTATTACCATATGAATACACGTAAATTGTATGGAAGGCTAGTATGGAACACCGTTTGTAACAAAAATCACAGAATTATTTCATCACGAATTAATGTTATTTTGTGTCCAAATAAGAAATCTTATGATGTCTATATATAAACTCTCTATATATAGTGTCTAATAAACAAGTTGTCTCGTGTCGAAATAAACTTATTTTATGTCCAGATAAGAAAATAAATATGATCGAGGCGCTATAAAGTCACGTGTTGTATGTGATCTGCTAAGATGACAGAGGAGAAGGTGTTAGGGTTGTTGTTCGAAGTGCAGGGCTCATGCAAGCCATTGTTTATAAGTTCTGGAAGTTTAGTGTATGAGGTAGAGAGGGAGATGGAGCTATTGGAGAAGAATGGCATTTTGGCATATTTCTCCTGTCCACGTGGACAACAGCTACCACACAAAAACGTTTACATCTTGCAGAGGTAGAACCAGAGATGGGGAAAGTTTGTGGACATAAGTGATACAGATCAAGTTGTTGACAGCGACTGGTTAACTGTCACGCCACAACCCAGACCAGAGCCCAGGCCGCACACATGTACAGGCCCATCTTCAGGAGAACAGTGCGCTGCACCCGTCGGCTCTCTTCCAAAGAATTTTGATGCTCAGGTATATTATAAGCCAATTACTGAGAATAATTGTACTGTTATCCACCTATCAATGTAATCCCTGAATACTACAGATACAAACTGAGATGGGGGAAGGTGGGGATTTGTATCCTTAAAAATTACAATTCCTATACCCTACTGTGAAGTATTTGCAATACAAACCATCACATACCTCCAACAAATTCCCCAGTAGCGAAACTGGGGGCTAGGAGGGGAAATGCACACAATTCTGCTAATGTAATCTATACTCCAACTGTAAGTTGGTTCTATAGTGTGCTTCAGTACTACAAATGTAGTAGCTAGCATCCAAGAAATGTTCTGAAGGCACACACTGTAACACTGGTGTGTTAACAAATCCCCCACCACCTCGGGGAAATTTAGCAATCAATTTCCACACCTTCAACTCACATCTGTCGTAGTCAAGCATTACATTGATAGGTGCATTAATGCAGATTTATGAATCTCAGGTGCGGGATTAGAAACGGAGCAGTGAGAGTGTTTTGCTCCCAACTATGCTTTGTTTCTGGCCACAGTTGGTGGCAACAATCCCCAGTTGAAAACCAATACTCGTCAGCATAGTATGCTAGCTGTTAGAAGCATAAACGTTCTTTCACCTCTATTTCTTTTCCTTGGCAACTACCATGCCATATGGAGGAAGTTATGCAACCATTTGCGTAACTGAGTTAATATGTAAATGGATTTATAAAAGTTACAGACATTTTAAAATAAGGAATAGGGATCACTGAAAAAAGTTACGATACAGACTGGATCACTGGAGTTAATAAACAATAATTTTGGCTAAAAGTCCACTAATCCCTATTTTATCTCATTTGCTTGGATTGAAGTAAACAGAGTCAAACGGGTTTAGTAACCACAAACCTTGTTGATTTACTAAAGTAATCTCTTCATGGCTCTTTTCAGCAATCCCTATTCCTTATTTGAAATTTTAAAGGTATTTATTTCTTGTATGTGTGTGCTTCATAGGATTTGACTTCAAGTGTTACAAGGATCTGTGGCCATGTTGGGAAACCCAGCCAAGCACACAGTGAGGTGCTACATGAGCTTTTTTCATTATCGTCATCTTCACCAAAGAGAATTCAACTGTCAGATGCATTTGATCCCACACAGCCTTGTGTAACTTTAGCCCAGCAGAAAAAGAAGAAAGGAGTGCGTTGCAAGCCAAGCAAAGTTTCTGTAATTGTTGTCGAGGATATTAGTAAAGGCATACCTAAAGGAAAGTATCGGAAGGAGCTAGGTCATTCACAGTGAATTGTTGTGTTGGAAGTTTATCGATTTATGTCACCACTTCAAGTCAAAAAAGCCATCCTAGAAGCTTTCAGCCATCTTCCACTGCATACTTTTCAGTACCTTGTTTGTTGTGACAAGACCACTTTAGTGCTAAATTCCAACCAAACTCAAGATGGAAATGCAATAATTAATTCAATTCAAGCTGTTAAAGGATCTCTATACATTTTAGAGTGCAAGGAGTCTGCTGAAGTAAGCTTTCATTTCTAAGTAAACCATTTAAATTACAATGTACATTTGCAGGATACCGGGGATGACAACATCGACTTACCACCAGGACCTACAGCTGTTGAGGTTGTTGATTTAACTGAACAAATGTCTACAGCTATGGTTAGAATTGTAAAGTTATATGGTATTTGTGGTAACTGTATTTTCATTTGACATTACAGTCCAGCTTGTCGAAGCAGAGCTCATCCTACACCCAATCAGGATTAGCCCATACTGCGTTGGGTGCAGGTCAGTCAACCCAAACCCAGACTGGATCAGGATTGTCAAGCCAAATCCAGACAGAATCAGGATTTTCAACCCACGCCCAGTCAGGTTATAGACGTCTCGAGGACAACCAAAGTGATGATTACCGCCAGGTTACTGATACTGTATGTGATAATTGCATTTAAGTTGTCTAGCTGATTAGGTTGATGTAGACTTACAAGAGTTCAGGCAGATCAGAGCCCAGCAAGATGCTGAATATGAAGAATCACTTGCCATTGACAGACATAAGGTTTGTAATATGCTATACCCAATTTTGTTACAATAATCTTTTAAGGACAAAGATGCTAGAATGATAGCCCTAAGAGAACAGGTGCTCTTTTATATGTCTTTTTTATGCTCATAATTGATTCTGCACTTGTTATTTAGAAACTTGCTGATTAGAGAAATCATTTGAGACCAAAGTTTACCACCCATCACAACCTTCCACATTCTATTGTGATATCGATCAGGCTTCCTGACAATACAAAAATTGAAAGAACCTTTAGTATTGATCAATGCACAAAGGTTAGTTTGTTTTACTTGTCAAAGTGTCCTCCTAGTTTTGGTGTTTGTTAACAGACCTTGTATGAATATACGTTTTGTGCTGGAGAAATGAATGAGAACTTCTGCATTGAAACTGTTGCTCCCCGCAAAGCAATACCTTGTGATTCTACAGCAAAACTTGATCAGTGTGGAATTAATTGTTCCTGCCTGCTAACTGTGTGTTATTCAGATGATGTTGACATCTTGCAGAGTTTGTCTGAGGTATGTTATAAAATCATTATCCTTTTCTCTCATTTAACAGCTCTGTGCTTAATTTAATAAGGCGTATGCCAACAGCTGGCTGAAGGCTAGAGTGCACCTGGCTTAAACCCACCCACACGTAACTAATGTAAGCTTTGCTTTTAGGTCAGGGGTGTAGGAAAATATTCAACTTATGGGTGCCCAGTGGTAAAGATGAAGACCAAAAAAAAAAAGTAGTGTGACTGCTCTATTAGAGTATCTTGATCTTTTCAGTAATATATACTATAGCACAGTGTGCTGAGACCTGTTAGTTACACCACTGGAATTATTTATGGGTGCCCAGACACCTATGCTTCCTACGCTGGTTTTCTTATTGAATTAGGGCTGTACCAATACCAACTAATACTCACCTTGAAAATATCTGATAGTGCAAGTAACAATTAAGTACCAATTTCAAGTACTTACTTCAGAGCTGCACATATTGATTAGTAACACTGTACAAGATTTTACATAGTAATATAATAAAGTACCCTATTCACCTATAAGGAAGGAAGTTGCTGAAATACAAACCAATGTAGTTCCTAGTCCAGTACTTTTGTGTTCTACTACTGTGGCTGAATATGATGTTACACTCAAAAGTACAAGTATTGAAATAAAGCAGTTCATGGCGAACTTCTACCTGATTGTTCTATTAGAGTTACTGACTGATCTGTTGTGTATTGATCCTTTTTTTGGACGTGTGCGTAGAGCTTTGGTTTGAAAATGTAATGGACAGATGGAATATAGTCCAGAAGATATTTCTGTCCATTATTTGCAGTATGATTCAGGCACACTTCCTTACAATAACAACCACTGATGTAACTGATTTCAACAAAAATCTTTGAATCTTGCTGGTATTGTCAACATCAGTCATTGTGGCTTGTGGAGTGAAGAAATAAGGACCATGTACTAGATAAACAAGGTGTGTGTATTGGAATACCAGCTGTTTAGTGAGTTGTTGTTATTCCAGAGCTTCCAGTATCATTTATTGACTGTAACTATGCACGGCACCCTTAAAATTCCAGCAGACCAGCTATATTCCTTTGTTAATGCACTAGTACATGAGTAATGCACTACTTATTCTGAATGTGTTATTCATTAATAAAGGGGTCAGCAACAAAAAGGGGACAAGTACCATTTAAAAAATTTGGTAACCATATATGGTGGACATTAAATAGAATTTTGTACATTGAATTTTAAGTAATTTTTCAAAATAAATAAGACTTTTAATAAATACTTAGTAACAACTTTATTCACATGTCTTAAATGCTATTCCATTTTTTTTGAAAACTAAAAATCCAAAATAGCGCATGTCCCCTTTTCCCACAGACCCCTTCATTTGTACTTGTTGCTTGACATGTGTAGTCAATCATGTACCACGTTCTATTAGTTCGATCATTACTACAAACATAGTAATACATAACCACAGTACTATTGTCATATTTTTGTAGACCCCAATAATGTTGTATGTATACCAAACGAAAACTAAGTTTGGTTAATTCCCTATAGTATATCGTATTCACTGGGCACATGGTTTTCAAAGTAGTACAAAGCACACATCACTTTTTTTTTTCTTTCTTTTTTTTTTGCAGAGTGGCAAGCCTTCCAGCAACCCAATTGAAGAAACCTTTACTTCTATACTTAAAAAGGGTAAGGGTATGTTTCAATATTAAAAATTTTGTCATTAAGTAATGAATTCTTTTGTCATTTTAGCTGATGCCAAGCGTATACAGTATTGTTTAGAGAAATTTCCTCAACCAGGCCAGGCTCACACTGTGAATTGTGCTAAAATTTTTGACCATGTTAAGAAGCTCAGTCTTCTGTAGTGAACAATTTCTTAAAGAGTTCCCAATCTACATTGAGTTTGAAGATGAGATGGCAATAGACACTGGAGGTGTGCATCGTGACATGCTGTCAGCATTTTGGGAAGAGGCATACAAGCATTTTATTGATGGAAGCTGTTTACTAGTGTTCCCAGTCTACACCCCAACATGGATGTGTCTTTGATGCCAACACTGGGCCTTGTACTTTCACACGGCTATCTTGTTAGTGGATTTATGCCTACTAGGATTGCATTCCCGGCCCTGGCTTCCATTCTTTTAGATTCCCTGATTTCTTTTCCCACAAGCATGTTGATAGAAGCTTTCACAGAAAGTCTCAGTGTCTGTGAGGCAGGGGAAATAAAAAAGGCATTAGCAACAGATAGTTCAAGCTTTTCTAAAGCACAGAATACCATCCAGTGCCAGAAATAACAGTCGGCCATCGGCCATTTTCTGAGCAAAATCACGTTTTGACTGACTATTTGGAGGCTTGTTCGGTCAAATGTCCAACAAGCAGCAAGATAGTTGGTAAAAGCTCACAAATTAAAAATCAAGCAAGCTATAACAGATGTCACATTAAGGTGATAGCATACCTCATAGTGCTCAACATCCCAGTGATGATGGGGGCCCATAGGACATTACCACATGACCACAGACAACAGTATTCTAATATTTTGGTGCACACATTGGTGGATTTAACCTTAAGTTGTTTTGTGAAGACTTCGGAAGATTGAAAGCATTTAGACAATGTACATTAGAGGATATTCAAATCTACTGAGTGAAGGAATTTACAGCGACTTGTGTCTAGTTTTTGGCGGGATCCAGTTGAGCCACATTGACCAGGAGTGATGCCCCCTTCCACGTTACTGACATCAGAGATATACCAAGCGATTAATCTTGAAGTAAAATAGTGGAAACCAGCAATATCAGATGATAAATCACATCATAATCGTGTCACATGGCCAAGGGTAAGCTGGCTCGACATGGATAACATAAAGGATGGTAGCGGTTGTTGCTGTGGCCGAATCACAGTTATGTGGTGGTGTACTGGAGCACGTTTCTTCTAATGGTGATGAGGTGTGGCTATTACCAAAGTTGTGGCGTTTAACCTGATAGATGTTTGTAGCTCACTTGCTTTATCTTAGTCATTATGCTGAAAGGTAGTTAGTCATAAGTTAGTTAATGCACACATTTTTGATTAACAAATTTAATAGAAGCCCATATGAAAATGGGCTCTTAAAGTGTATGTGGTGGAGTTAGAAGTGTTTCTAGGTGTTCCATATGCTGGTGACCTGTGAAGGATTGCTGACATGATGTCCAATAGTATAATATCCGGTGATGCTGTCCTCAGAAGCACATCAGCTACATACCACTTGCTGTTCTCAGGAAACAAGATGGCCAATCAAATCTGGAAATGACCTACCAAATTTAATCTTACTAGGACATTTGACCAGTCAATGATGAATTCTTATTTCTGGCACTGCCATCATGTCAATTCTTAGCCGTTTTGGGTGTAGAGTGTGTCCTACTCCACAAAATATCGAATCAGCCACAGCAAGCACTGCGAAATTTGTATTTCAAATGCAGCCAATGGCAGCATATTCAATGATTACAAGTGGCATTCCTTTGGAAGAACGACAATTTTGGTAGTCGTATTTTTTAGAAGAACTTCACTCATTGTATATGGCTGCCAATGCTACCCCAGCAAAAGTACTTGAAGTGCTTGAAGTACCAATTTTCAACAATGAAGCCGAGGTTTCTACGATTCACTACAGGAAGCTCAGCCTTGATGTCTGGACCTATAGTGGTCAGCTTCAACTCAAGTGATGGCATTGCCCGCTTACCAAGGACCCACACTTGTGGGTCTTCTCTTGAGCTGTTAACCAACTATTCCTATCAAGATTTGAGGATCTATTTAGTTCAGTCCTCAACGATGAGCTCAGTTGGGAGATGCATGTCAAGTGACTGACAGGCTCAAGACTGTGACATATCATTTTTTTTTTGATTTATCAAAATTGTAAATGTTGTTTAAACATCAAATTGAATACTTAATTATAAATGTCTTGGTTTTGTGATACAGTGTCATATATAAAATGTAGAGTCTTTTCATACAGTTCAATTCCATGATTCTCACTGTCATTCAGGGGGTTGACTTCCTGCTGCAATAATTGAAAGTGCTCATCAGTCAACCTGAAAGAGATTTGTGGTATTGCTACTCCCTCACTATCTGAGTCACCTCCAGCAAGACCATCCTCTAAATCTACACCATAATTAACAGGCACTTGTTCAAAAAAATCTACAGCAATTAGTCCCGATAGCCGTAATCTTACTGCTCCAGCAACAAAAAGTTGATTGGGAGACTGATTGTGCTCTGTTCTTATACCATGATTATTCCAACCATCTTTAAAGGCTGAGAGGCATCGGTTAATTCGAGGAACATAGACAAAGTGCAAAGCAAACAAGTGTACTTCATTATCAGGGTTCAATATACCAAATTCGTCCAGGAAATAAAACAATCGGTAAAATAGTTTGGTGACACACTCGTGCATGTCCTTCCATAACCTTTCTATTCGCTGGTTATGAACAGAACTGCCAGTCATTATACTAGAGCGATGAGCTCCGCGATTTTCCAACATATGTTGGGAAACAATTTGATTTTCACCCCCTTGATCTGTTCGCACCCGAGATGGAAGCCCATACTCAGAAACTGCATGTCAAAACAACCTGTATACAGTTGTGGCTTCATTATTAGTTGAACATTTCATAAATGTAATCATTCTACTGTATCCATCTATCCCTGCGTGAGTAACTATTGATCTATATATCTATATATAGATATATATATATATATATATATATATATATATATATATATATATATTGATATATATATCCATCTGATAAGTTTATGATGGCCATGTAATACAATATATAAACACATGTACTAATGCACCTATCAAAGTTTTGCCCCACCTACCCACATGTGGGCAAACGAGGGGATTAGACCAAAATTTCAGCCCCAGTTGTGGGGGTTTAGACTAGGTTTTAATACAAGACTGAGAAATTCAATGACGGAAGGAGGTGATTAGACATACAATTTTGCCCCAAGGTAGGTGAATTAGACTTGGGATTTGGTCAAATCCACCCCTATTTCCCCTCTTTGCCCGCATGGGAGTAGGTGGGGCAAAACTTGAATAGGTGCATAAACTTATGGTAAAGGAAAGAGTTACAAATGTAATTAAGTACTGTAACAATGTTTCCCTTACATTTTCTACATTAACTTTTAGCTACACACTATATGTACCAATATGCCATAGTGAATTGGGTCCAGGGACAGAGTATGGTCGCCTGGAAGTAACAGCACCTTGCCATCGAAGTGCTGTATTTATTGGGTCTGTTGCCCTTATGGCACTACGAACACGGGCTCTAGGGATATTGTAACCTAATGATCTGAGATGAACCATCACCATGGTTTCACCTAGTTGAGGAGAAGATCTCCTTAAATCTGACAACAATATCTTCAGTTGACTATCATCTACTGTTTCAGTTGGATCATCAAGAAGTCCATACTCTTGCTGCCTCCTGAATATAGTCATGCTAGACACTCCTAGCAGTGATGCTATATCAGTCCATGTGAAATGAACAGATCGTAAATAAATCAACTGATCTGCTGTCACTGCAAAACGTGGTCTTCCTCTTCTTATTGCATCTTCTGATGGGGCTCTATATAAGCCACTGACACTGGTAATCTCTCTCTAACATCAAGGTATCTTTGCCATTGTTGGCACAGCGATGTCAACAGAAGGATCAAAGATTCTAATTCGCTAACATAATTGCTCAAAATGCTTCTGTTTTGCTGAGAAACTGATGTTATTCCATCCTGAATATGCTGTTTTATACCAGACACAAAATGAATGTACATAACCATTCTCTCTGAAGCATACTGAGTGTATCTTTCAGTACAATTTCCTAAATGTCTATCTGACACTTGAACAAACGAGCTAAGCTCTTCAAAAAATGTTTCCCATCCCCATAACTCGTGTTGATCCATCGATGTAATGCTAAGTGCGCATTAATAACAATGCAGTGCAAGCGCCTAAAGTAAAATTACTCAACTTAATTGGACACGAAATAAGTTTTATTTCGATACGAGATAACTTGTTTATTTAGACACTATATAGGAAGTTTATATAGAGACGCCATAAGATTTCTTATTTGGACATGAAATAATGTTAATTCGTGACGAAATAATTCAGTTATTTTTGTTACAAACGGCGTTCCATAGGCTAGCTACACATGTACCTCAAATAGTTGTTAGTAAAACAACATCTGCTACTGTATATGTAAGAGTTAAACTACTGCAGTGAGTGCTATATGTCAAGCACGTAAAAAAGTAGGTGCAAGACAAATATAGTATGGGGTGAAGCTGAGTGCTACATTTAACGTATAGCATGAGCCTAAGCAGTATTTTAACTGTTATAAAGAACTATAAGCTTGAGGTACACACACAAGACACATGATAACTCATGAAGTGGTCTTATCACTAGTAGAACAGGTATTGCACACCGGTGCTGCACCTACATTAATTGTTTTGTGGACTTGGATCAGTCTAGTCCATCTTCTTAATGACTAAAAGTTTAATAAGCATATTTCCGTGATATTCCTAGGACTTGTCAGTTTATGTGAACAAAATGTAGTATCATCAAAACCTTAAAGTATGTCTTAAATCCAGTCTGACCGGTTCAGTCAGCTAGGATCATTAACCTAGGCTGGCTTGGTTGATTGGTTGTACTGGCCAGAAAAGGTAACTAATCACTCAAACCATGCTATTAGACTGCAAATAGGCCTGGCAGTTCTATAACTACCTCATATGTGGCCATCTCAGCAAAAACCCGTCTAGTTCATACAACTTCTGAATTTCTTTTTATTTTCTCAGCATTATCAGCATTGTTTAAGGAATGGTTCATCAAAGTTTCAATTGATTGTGGTGAGTAGTTTTGGAATTACAGCACTAGACAGTAGGAAGAGTAAGGAAATCGATTTGTACAGTGACTATACTAAAAAATAAACTACAAGTGCCTACATTCACAGCTATAACTTCCATTTGGATTGGCTTACAATGTTCACCATGGATGGGCAGATCAACCAAGGTTTAGTTTTAGCCCAGCAGTTACTTGCACATAGGCGTATGAAGGCAGTTTTATTGAAGAAGCAGCAATTATTTTGCTTACGTCTACTGCATCCAAAACAAACGCACGTGACACAAAAATCATTGGGGTTACAAAAATTAAACAAAGACTTTCAAACTCCCCATGAGTAGGCAATTAAGATGGTGTATGAGTTTAATTGATTTGAGTCTTCCTTCTTTGAGTAATGGCCCTATTAAAACTTTCTTTGCAAAATGCGTAGCTAATTTCACCATTTTTTTTAAAATTTCATTTTTCTCAAAATGTATGCTTGTGTGAACTAGACGGGTTTTCACTGAGATGGTCACATATAGAATTGTGGTCTATCAAAGTGTTCTATAACTGTCCAATACTATTATAGAACAGTTGCATTCTGTATGGCTTTTTAGAACCATTATTTGCTTTAATCGACCCTCCCATGCAAGGTTCTATGCATGCCATTCTGCTTAATCTATAATAAAGGCTTTGTTAGCATCATCCATGCAGTACCTGATTTATTTATTTATTTATTTATTCATTTATTTATTTGTTTATCTAAGTGACTGCAGTGCTGGGCAATAGCAAAATTTTCACAAGACAATCAACAGTATTGAAAATATCACGCTAACGATGTGTATCACGATAGTATCTCAATGACAGATTAACAGTTAGCTGCTGGTACAGTTGAGAATATTGTGAACAAACTTGGTAATTTATACATTGTTTACACCTCATTATTGATCCTTTCTTATGAAAAGATAAGAATGTGGTTCATGAATAGAACTACTTATTACTCATTTAGAAGTGTTACATCCATCACAATAGTGTAGAAGCTAAATATCTCACAATACTCAATATTTTTTTTACTATTGCTCAGCTCTACATGACTGCTCTATTAGAGTATCTTGACTGTACAGTATTTCATAAGAGACTTACTTCCAGCCTTCTTACATTATCTTGCCAGTGCCCTCTCTTCAACAGGCTGAAGAACTGGTGAAACCTGGCATTAGTGTTATTAATAAACCACCTGTAAACAACCATGCAGCTGTGATAAAACACCTGTAACCTGATTAATTGGCACTACCCGTTGTACATCTGCTTTGCAGCCCATCATCTCTCTAGGATCTGACATCTCTATCTGATCGATGAGCAAACCACAGAGTGAATACATCCCAGTGCAATGTTGTTTTGATTGGTGTTAAATGGAATCCTCGTACCATTTCACTCACCAGCACAGAGAGGCATAATTATTATGCTTGTGTCTTTGATCAACATAGATCATAATTCTTGTATTTTCCTCAAGCATTAATTCATTATTTATTAATTTAATCATTATTATGTAAATTTGTTATTATCTATTGTACTTGGCTGTAAATTATTTATTTATTCAGACTCGATTTAAGCTGTTTTGGGTGGGTAATAAATCTCATATACTCCACCTTGTTTTCTAATAATATACTCCACGCCTTCAGGCATAATATAACAACAATTCACAATACTATATCAGAGATTTACAGTATTAATGTAATTGTGTACAATAATAACCATATGCATATTTTATACAGATAAAGATCAGATAAACTGTAGCAGCTAGCCTTCTTGGAGAAGGTTATAGATACTGATGAACAATTAGAACACAGGGGCAGGGTTATTTGAAGCACACTCAAGAGATAGATGATGATGCACCTGTCCTCCTGCGTTACATGCATATTATGTTGTACATTATTTGTTGCACTGAAATTCCTCTTCTCATTGTTCAAAATACTTGACACTTTTTCTTGTTGGTGAGTTGAGGTTCTCTGTAGCTTCGTACAGCTTCTGTGCTACATAGAATATCCAGTCCTTTCTATTTTTTGTTGTTCATCCACATCATGTTGGTACAGTCTGGTTGTAATAGTAGCTCTACGTGAGTGGTTAGTATAGTATCCCACCATTCCAGCACTTTTGCACATTCTACCAATTGTTTTTCTAGTGTAGCATGACCAACTGGTGTAGTGGAATACCACAAATCTGTACTTGGGTTTTTAAGTTGTTGGAGATAAAAGCTATTAGATGGCCGTTCAGGTGGGCAACGGCTGTTGTAGAGCTTATAAAGTAGAACAAAACATCTTTTTAGATTTTCCAAGTATGCATGGTGCATAACAATTTTTGTCTATTTTTTCTGCCTTTCAGTCCACCAGGATTGTTTTTTGAGACATCATCTTTATACAGTAGATAAGGCTTTTCCCCTGGCTTTTCAATTAGTGTAATTTGTGATGGTCGGTGTTGCAGTTGTCTGTGTTCTTTTCCACCTCGCAATGCAAAATATAACCCATTCATATATACCATTGTGCTTAACAGAGGCTGACGGTTGCCACCACCAAGGATTTCCTTTACCCACATGGCTTCTTCATCCTCACAATTAATGACTTCAGCTTTCCTCTGCTTTGTTCCCAACCCTAATGCTTGTAGCCTTTTCATTTCAGAGTCCAAAACATTTCAAAACTTGATAAATTCTTTATCTTTGAATATGTCAACATTTGTTCCACTTATCCTTAAGTATCTCAGGATCCCACAGCATATGTGGTGTAGAGTGTTGGGCAGAAATTCTGTTCCATTCTTTTTCCGAAATTCCAGAATAAAGTAGCATATCCAGTGATTTAACTCATATCTTTCAGGTATGGTATTATTGTACCTGTACTTTTTCCTCTTGCAACTACCCATTCGTCCCAAATGGAAACGTAGTACTTGGTATCTTTCTTTGTACTCTCAGGAACTGTGCTTTGTATTACTTGCTCAATATTTTCCACACTAAGCGCAATGCCAAATGGCCTGCTTTTTGAAGCAGTTGAAGTTTCTTGGTCATTAGAGTCTTCGAAATTCTCTATTGCTCTTAAGAGTAGTAAGTCCAGTTCATCTGCCACATTATCACTACCACAAGCAGCGTGGCTGTTAATAGGTGACGTATCCTCACTGATAAAACTAAACAACTTGTCACTTAAAAACTCACTAAGGCTAAGTTTAGCCTCCATTTCATTTCAACGATAACTCTATAGCAATCAACCAATGTATATTAATTTTATCCAATGATAATGTGAGTTCCTTTTGTGTGATATACATAAGCTATGAATGATGATGCCAAACAAGCACTTAATTATATCACACGCACATTGATGGTTGCTAAGGTTACTGTAAGATTACCGAGATTCGTGAGAATTGTCAACCTCTCATTAATGATACCAAATGAAAGAGGTAACTAAATAGTTTGTAGAGTAAATAGAGTCTAAATTAGTTATACGGACACAATAATTATGGAATCTACGGAATTTATAAACCTGAAAGTCTGAGGCTGTAGCGCACGAGCGCAGCGAGGGTGCTACTAAGGGCCTGAGGGTTTATAAATTCTGTAGACTCCACATTGTATCTGTATAACTATTATTATATAATATTCAATTATTAAACAGGAAGCACAGCTGTAATTCCCAGCAGAAGTATATCAAGATGTACAGTAGAGTGTCATGCAGCCCAAGAAGCAGATTACAATACTGTTAGTATATTGACAGGAAGAAAGAATACGTCATTTTCATGCATATGTAGCTCCGTGATCTCTTATTAGGGCTAGGCGGTATTGAAATTTTACTATCACGATATATCATGGGGAAAATATCACGATATTACTAATTATCACGATATTTTTTCATATTTTGATAGATGCTCTACTATGAAACTACACCTACCTACACAAGTGATATAACCTGCAGCAACATGATGGATGTGCAAAAATACATGTACATGGCATTAACCATTTATTGAACTATGCATGGAGATATAGACATTAGCTAGACCTACAATTAAGCATGGAGAGGATGTGTCTTACACACCCAAGTGAATGACATAAATTCAGAAGTTCTACAGATTCCCATCCATGACTAAATGACTGCTAACTATAGCAACAAGAGCTCATTCACACATGCACATTTTATTAGCTATAATGCCACAATGTGCAGAAATATTTTTTCCTCAATAAAAATGCAAAATAATAAAGTCCCTTAAGTAGCTACTTTCATATTCGCATGAATGCTCTATAAAGTTACTTGACTGCTCTATTAGAGTGTATAGGTGACTGCTCTATTAGAATATATAGGTGACTGCTCTATTAGAGTATCTCGATCTTTCCTGGAGCTAAACAGCATCACTATGTTTACAGTAGTTAGCTAATACGAATATTATTGAAGAACACCGCGATAATCACGATATCGCGATAATATCGTTTCCAAGAATTTTTGACGATACTGGTATCGTTACATCAGAATATCGCGGTTTTACGATATAACCGAGATACCGCCCACCCCTATCTCTTATCCCATTGGAACCAAAGTTGGTACAGAAGTGACCACATGGAAGATGAGTCTACATATGAAATGTGAAGAAACTTTCCCCAGCCATTTCTGAGATACGAACAGCCAAAGTTTTGGGTTTTTTTCTTCTACTTTTTCTTTTCGCACACTTTGCAAAATCTGCCATAAAATACAAACATGTACTCCGATCAAGCTGAAATTTGGCACACTTAAAGGACTCATTAATGTGAATCTCAGTACCAAGTTTGGTGGGAACCTGATAAAAGAATCATGGAGGTATAATCAATTATTTGCATAAAATTAGATCGAATATTTGTCATGTCCACAAAGTAAACCCCTTGAAGGAATGAGCTGAAATTGCTATGTAAATGGAGTAACCATCGTAGGACTGCCTTTTTGTGGTTTGAAAGGAATCTAGATAAAGACCATCGAGGTATGACATGAAACTCTACCTGTGTCACAATAATGTGATCAAGCTTTATGAATAAAAAACTGTCAGTTTTCACACCTACCAGGCAAACCAAAAAGATCTCCTTGGGATATAAACTGACTACTGGCCATGTTGTTAATCATCTCCTATACATGGACAATTTGAAATTGTTTGCCAAAAATGTGGAAGGAATTAAATCACTACTTAACACAGTCAGTTTTTTAGTTCTGATATGGGTATGTCATTATGTCTTGCAAAGTGTGTATTCAAAGGGACAGTGTTTATGCTTCTGATGGCATAGCACTTCCTTCAGGAAATACTATCAAAAGTTTATCAAAAGTTTATCACATGATGAAACTTACAAATATTTAGATGTTTTGAAAACTTTGACATAAATCATGAAATACTTGAAGGGCAAGGGAGTGCTGAATACAAATGACAAGTCGTTAATTTTATTTTCAAAGTTATCTGCTAATCATAAGTTTAAGGATATCAACACATTTGCTATTCCTGCGGTGCATTACACAGCTGCAATTATTCATTGGCCTGTAAGTATCCTTAGGCAGTTGGATAGATAAACTTGGAAACTTTTATGTTTGTTTCATGGTTTTCATCCTCGTTCAGATGTTGATCACCTGTATTTGCCATGCAAGATAGGAGGCAGGGGTCTTCGTTCAGTTGAAGATGTGGGTTTTTGAGGAGATATGCAACTTATTTCACTATGTGCAGAGAAGTGATGATGAATTAATTCTTGAAGTAAAGAGAGCAGGTTTGCTTCGTGAAACACCATCTGTCTAAGATTTCAAGTCAGCTAAATTTGATGAGCAGGGGTGTAGGAAGATATTTAACTTATGGGTGCTGAGTGGTAAAGCTGAAGACCAAAAAAAAAAGTTTCGAGCTGATAGCTGATAGCTAAAAGGTCTCATACTAATGTTGTTTACAAATGTCTGGCCTATTTGTTGTCTTTGAAAAGGGGTGTTCCTTACAGTAGTGTTATGGCCTGGCTACGCTGTCGCCTTAGTTTTTCGCTGCTGCGTTCAGCAATTGCTTTTCTCAGGGGAGCACGCTCCCACAGTGGTTGCCCAGCCAGCCATAGGGCTCTTGACCTTGCTCTGATAGAAGGTCAGGTGCCTTTCCCTTAATCCAATAAATTTTTTAGTCTTTCTTTTGGCTAGCACTTCAACATCTAGTGCTAGGGTGGTGGCAAGGGGTGCTGGATACCCCGGAGAAAAAAAACAATAAATAAAAAGCAAAAACAATGGCTGCATAATATTCTACAATATTTATAACTACATAGTTGACTACACTACTCTGAATGAATACTATGACTGCTTTATTAGAGTTATTTACTGCTCTATTAGAGTATCTCGATCGTTTCAGTAATATATAAGTACAGTGTGCTGACACCCGTTAGTTAC
Source organism: Dysidea avara (assembly GCF_963678975.1). Taxonomy (NCBI): domain Eukaryota; kingdom Metazoa; phylum Porifera; class Demospongiae; order Dictyoceratida; family Dysideidae; genus Dysidea; species Dysidea avara. The sequence continues at coordinate 19,939,578 of NC_089276.1, forward strand.
ACCACTGGAAATATTTATGGGTGCCCAAGTACCCATGGCACCCATGCTTCCTACGCCCCTGATGAGCACTTTGAACACTAACTAGCCAAACCCTTACATGGGTATTATGAAAGAATCTGCAACAATGAATAAAATCATGCCACTACATTTTATGGTTAAATAAAGATGATCTCTCTCAATTGAACCAGAAGGGTTTATTCTTGCTGCTTAAGAACATTCTTTATCTACTGTACTACACTACAAAAACATTTGGATTACATTTATTTCCTTGTTTCAGGAAACTCATGGAAAAATGATCTTTCAAAGCCTACTAACTTCCCTTGTATTATTTACATTGAAAGTAAACATATGTAAAATTGTTAAATTTATGCAATGGAAGTTATTTAGCCAAGAATTTAATTAGTGATGAATGTGCACAACTGAATGAGATGGCTAAAATGTGCGAGCTAGACTACTAGACATCAAGCAGCCATGCCAGCTATAGCTACCGATTACTGGAACAGAGTGCTCTGCGTGGCCACTCCGACTTACAGGAAGGTAGAGCTTGTATGGGGGGTACTTACCAATAATCACAATGTTACTTTGTGTGGGAGTATCAAAGGAAAAAAGTGGTCTACATTTGCCACACAAGCACAAGTGTTCTATATTGGGCAGTTATAGAACACTTTATACAAGTATATTTTGCTTGACCTTGGCAGTATTAGAAGTTTAGGACACAACATAATTGTTTGACATTTCTGATGCGCATTCATCTTAATGTATAGTTTAGTGTAGTATTCACCATGCTGTGACATTTGGCTGAATTGCTTGTGGGTACAATGATGTGAAAATAGTGCCTATCTAGATTATCATTTCATAAGATGGCTTCTAAGTCTGAGCTTTTGCATGCATATCATTGTTTACTACACATCAGAGAAAAGTATCCCTATAGTGCCATTAGCCTGCACAAAAATGTAGAGCTACTGAAGTCCAATGTTAAAGAGGTAGGTAATTTAGGCTGCTTTGTATAGTACTACTGTATGCAGTTCTACACTTACGTATTCATATTCAGTTCATAGGTTTTATTTAAAAATTGTAATGCCAAAGAACTTTAGAAATTGTACAAACTAGGTAGGTTTTCATGAGAAGGTCGCATTTAGTAGGTTAAATATGGTAACTAGGTGAACCCGTATTGCTACTACAAACTATCAAAATACAAGGAAGATTCCTAGTTCATCACTTTGTACAGCTGTACAATATTGTGTACTATTGTATAGTGAGGTTTTTTTTCTATTACCGGCAGTAGTTCACATGGGTATCTTATTTTCAATAGCATTAGATGACCTTTTTTGATTTTATATTTAATCCAATTAATACAGAATATACAGGATGTAGGGGTGGGATGAGGGTAAAAAGTAGAGACATTTCCTTACATTTGCTGTTGGAAAAATGACCCTTCCTGTCCTCAAAGTGGTATGGAAAAGATCCTAAAAGTTGGCTGAATTTTTTCAGGAAATTTGTAGAAATCTAATCATCTCTGACGAAAGGAAGCGTAAAATAATATTGTGGATATTTACATTACCTTTTCATAGTCTCAAAAGGTAAAGAAATCAAATCTGTTTGTGTAGTGGCTAATCAAGACACACGGTAGTGTGTCGTGCGGCCCAAGAAGCCGGCGCGTAACACCCGTGAGTATATTGACAGGAAGAAAGAAAACGCAATTTTTGCACCCCCGTAGCTCTGTGCTGCCTTGATGAAACACGACGATTTTTGCTGTGGACACTCCCTCCACCTTCAGCACTCCACATTCCAAATTTGAGTGAAATCGCTTCAAGAGTTCCCGAGATATGCGACTTCAAAAATTGGCTTAGTTTCTTCGTTTTTTTCTTATTTTTCTTCCTCTTTTTGCACACTTACAAAAACTGCTATAAAACGCGAACGCCATATCTGATCGCCTTGAAATTTGGCACACAGAAGGGGGGGTATAAAGGCGCATCTCTGTACCAACTTTGGCTGGAATACGATAAATAGGCAAAGAGTTATGAGCGATTATTCACGAAAAATAATACCAATATGTTGTCACGCCTACAGGGTAAATCGCGTATGGGAAGAAGCTGAAAATCGGTGGGTGAATAGGTTAACTATTGAACCTCAACCCTTTTGTGGTTTGAAAGAAATCGAGCTAAAAACCAGGAAGATACAACGAAAAAACCAACAGAACAATTACGCAATCGAGATTAGCTAATAAAACACGACTGCTTGCCACGCCTGCCAGGTAAACCGCTTGGGGTAATGCTTTGAAAATCGCTGTACAGATGGAGTTATCATCTTAGAAAGGCTCTTCAATGGTGTAGAAGAATCAGACTTAAAGCCACGGAGTTATAACACGAAATCCAACTTGGTGTAGCAAGTGCGAGATCGAGATACTCTAATAGAGCAGTCATCCTAATAGAGCAGTCACCCGAAGAGAATTCAAGAGATCAGTTAGAAACAAGTAACCTGTATAGAGATCAGCTACAAACAAGTCACCCTGTAGAGAGATCAGCCACAAACAATTCACCCTGTAGAGAGATCAGCTAGAAGAAGTTACCTTGTAGGTAATTCATGCAACTATAGAAAGAGATAATTCAGCTAGAAGAAATCACCTTGTAGAGTTCAGCTACAAAGAAACCACAATGTAGAGAGTTCAGCTACAAACAACTTGCCCTGTAGAGAGATCAGCTAGAAGAAGTTACCTTGTAGAGAGTTCAGCTACAAAGAAACCATCATGTAGAGAGTTCAGCTACAAAGAAACCACCATGTAGAGATTTCATCTAGAAGAAATTACCTTGTAGAGAGTTCAGCTACAAAGAAACCATCATCTAGATAGTTCAGTTGCAAACAAATCACCTGTAGAGAGTTCAGCTACAAACCATTCTCCCTGTAGAGAGATCAGCTAGAAGAAGTTACCTTGTAGAGAGTTCAGTTTCAAAGAAACCACCATGTAGAAAGTTCAGCTACAAACTAGTGACCTTGTGGAGACATCAGCTAGAAGAAGCTACCTTGTAGAGAGTTCAGCTACAAAGAAACCATTCTGTAAAGAGCTCATGCAGCTGCAAACAAATCACCTGTACAGAATTCAGCTACAAACAAATCACCCTGTAGAAAGACCAGCTAGAAGAAGTCACCTTGTAGAGAGTTCAGCTACAAAAAAACCACCATGTAGGGAGTTCAGCTAGAAGACGTTACTTTGTAGAGAGTTCAGCTACAAAGAAACCATCATGAAGAGAGTTCAGCTGCAAACAAATCTCCCTGTAGAGAGTTTAGTTAGAAGAAGTTACCTTGTAGAGAGTTCAGCTACAAAGAAACCATTCTGTAAAGAGCTCAGCTGCAAACAAATCACCTGTACAGAATTCAGCTACAAACAAATCACCCTGTAGAGAGATCAGCTAGAAGAAGTTACCTTGTAGAGAGTTCAGCTACAAATTTAAAGAAACCATCATGTGGATAGTTCAGCTGCAAACAAATCACCTGTAGAGAGTTCAGCTACAAAGAAACCACCATGTAGGGAGTTCAGCTAGAAGAAGTTACCTTGTAGAGAGTTCAGCTACAAAGAAACCATCATGAAGAGAGTTCAGCTGCAAACAAATCTCCCAGTAGAGAGTTCAGTTAGAAGAAGTTACCTTGTAGAGAGTTCAGCTACAAAGAAACCATTCTGTAAAGAGCTCAGCTGCAAACAAATCACCTGTACAGAATTCAGCTACAAACAAATCACCCTGTAGAAAGATCAGCTAGAAGAAGTCACCTTGTAGAGAGTTCAGCTACAAAGAAACCATCATGAAGAGAGTTCAGCTGCAAACAAATCTCCCTGTAGAGAGTTCATTTAGAAGAAGTTACCTTGTAGAGAGTTCAGCTACAAAGAAACCATTCTGTAAAGAGCTCAGCTTCAAACAAATCACCTGTATAGAATTCAGCTACAAACGAATCACCCTGTAGAGAGATCAGCTAAAAGAAATTACCTTGTAGAGAGTTCAGCTACAGAAACCACCATGTAGAGAGTTCAGCTGCAAAGAAATCACCCTGTAGAAAATTCTGCCACAAACAAATTGCCCTGTAGAAAGATCAGTTAGAAGAAGTTATCTTGTAGAGAGTTCAGCTACAAAGAAACCACCATGTAGAGATTTCAGCTAGAAGAAATTACCTTGTAGAGAGTTCAGCTACAAAGAAACCATCATCTAGATAGTTCAGCTGCAAACAAATCACCTGTAGAGAGTTCAGCTACAAACCAATCTCCCTGTAGAAAGATCAGCTAGAAGAAGTCACCTTGTAGAGAATTCAGCTACAAAGAAACCACCATGTAGGGAGTTCAGCTAGAAGAAGTTACCTTGTAGAGAGTTCAGCTACAAAGAAACCATCATGAAGAGAGTTCAGCTGCAAACAAATCTCCCTGTAGAGAGTTTAGTTAGAAGAAGTTGCCTTGTAGAGAGTTCAGCTACAAAGAAACCATTCTGTAAAGAGCTCAGCTGCAAACAAATCACCTGTACAGAATTCAGCTACAAACAAATCACCCTGTAGAGAGATCAGCTAGAAGAAGTTACCTTGTAGAGAGTTCAGCTACAAATTTAAAGAAACCATCATGTGGATAGTTCAGCTGCAAACAAATCACCCTGTAGAGAGATCAGCTAGAAGAAATCACCTTGTAGAGAGTTCAGCTACAAAGAAACCACCATATAGAGAGTTCAGATGCAAACAAATCACCCTGTAGAAAAATCAGCTACAAACAAATCATCCTGTAGAAAGATCAGCTAGAAGAAGTCACCTTGTAGAGAGTTCAGCTACAAAGAAACCATCATGAAGAGAGTTCAGCTGCAAACAAATCTCCCTGTAGAGAGTTCAGTTAGAAGAAGTTACCTTGTAGAGAGTTCAGCTACAAAGAAACCATTCAGTAAAGAGCTCAGCTGCAAACAAATCACCTGTATAGAATTCAGCTACAAACAAATCACCCTGTAGAGAGATCAGCTAGAAGAAATTAACTTGTAGAGAGTTCAGCTACAGTGAAAAGAAACCACCATGTAGAGAGTTCAGCTGCAAAGAAATCACCCTGTAGAACATTCTGCCACAAACAAATTGCCCTGTAGAAAGATCAGTTAGAAGAAGTTATCTTGTAGAGAGTTCAGCTACAAAGAAACCACCATGTAGAGAGTTCAGCTAGAAGAAATTACCTTGTAGAGAGTTCAGCTACAAAGAAACCATCATCTAGATAGTTCAGCTGCAAACAAATCACCTGTAGAGAGTTCAGCTACAAACAAATCTCCCTGTAGAGAGATCAGTTAGAAGAAGTTACCTTGTAGAGAGTTCAGCTACAAAGAAACCATTCTGTAAAGAGCTCAATAGCAAAAAAATCACCTGTACAGAACCCAGCTACAAATAAATCACCTTGTAGAGAGAACAGCTAGAAGAAGTTACCTTGTTGATAGTTCAGCTGCAAACAAATCACCTGTAGAGAGTTCAGCTACAAACAAATCTCCCTGTAGAGAGATCAGTTAGAAGAAGTTACCTTGTAGAGAGTTCAGCTACAAAGAAACCATTCTGTAAAGAGCTCAATAGCAAAAAAATCACCTTTACAGAACCCAGCTACAAATAAATCACCTTGTAGAGAGAACAGCTAGAAGAAGTTACCTTGTTGATAGTTCAGCTACAAACAAATCACCCTGTAGAGAGATCAGCTAGAAGAAGTTACCTTGAAGAGTGTTCAGTTACACAGAAACCACCATGGACAGTTCTGTAATAAATATATGTATTATATATATAATTTGTACATTTACTGATAAAATCAGAAATATTTAAGGTACATCTGCTTCATCTTTTCTTCTTCCTGTGGTAAAGAAAAAAAGATAGGTTAAAAAAGTCCCAAAGCAGGCCATATAGGCCGGCTTTGGGGTATACAAATACAAAAAGAAGTGAAATCTAATCCAAAACAGCCAAGCTGTAAAAAAAGTGTGCGGCCCTCAAAAAGGCTATGGTGAAAAAAGATGTGAAATCCAAGGTGGCGGCCAAGAAATGGCTGTGATGGTAGGTTAATGGTAAAAATTTTAATAACAACAATTCAGGTGTATTTTGGTGCCGCTTGGTCAATTGGCACAAAATTCACCTGAATTGTCGTTATTAAAATTTTTACCATTAACCTACCATCACAGCCATTTCTTGGCCGCCAAATTGGATTTCACATCTTTTTTCACCATAGCCTTTTTGAGGGCCGCACACTTTTTTTACAGCTTGGCTGTTTTGGATTAGATGTATATAGCACTAACATTTCTACCACTTGAAGGCTGTGTGGAGAGCACCTCAAAACTGTTGAGCATTTGGTATCAGGTTGTACTAAACTTGCTGTTACTTTGTACAAATTAAGACATGACTGTGTGCTTAAGTAACAAATATTCCTAGAATTGCTTTACCCAATGGTGGAATCATGATCCTGCTCCTATTATTGAGAATGATCTAGTGAAGATACTTTTGGACTTTAACAATTTTTGTGATCATATTGTCAGTGCTCGTAGGCCAGATTTCACTGTTGTTGACAAAGCCAAGAATCTTGTAACCCTTGTTGATGTATCCATTCCTGCTGATACGTGGGTTATAGAGAAAGAAGATGAGAAGATTTCCAAGTATCAGAATCTGAGAATAGAATTAAAACATTTGTGGAAAAAGAAGACAAGGATAATTCCTGTAGTGATTGGTGCTGTTTCTGGCAGGTTTAAGGACTTTGTTGATTTGAAAGGAACAAATCCTTATCCTTGTAATACTCAGAACTGCTTCAATTCTAAGAAAGTCTTTTCAACTATCAGGCACTGGCTGCAACCCGAGCTGATTGTCAATCTGACTTATTCCAATTTTGTTTTGTAAACTGTGTGTAATATATAATATTCTATGATAATTATAATAAAAGTGTTTGATTTCCTTTTCTGTAAACTGGACATGCATTAATGGTTAACCAATCAGTTGCCAGAACTCCTGATCTAAGAAAATGTGATAAAGAGTAACAATGGTGATACCGTAAATCTTCTACAAAATGCTCAATTATGGTGAGCTATGTATAATCTAATCAAAAACAGCCAAACTGTAAAAAAAGGTGCGGCCCCTAAAAGGCCATGGTGAAAAAAGATGTGAATTCCAAGGTAGCGGCCAAGAAATGGCTGTGATGGTAGGTTAATGGTAAAAATTTTAATAACGACAATTCAGGTTAATTTTGTGCCAAGACCAAGTGGCACCAAATTCACCTGAATTGTTGTTATTAAAATTTTTACCATTAACCTACCATCACAGCCATTTCTTGGCCGCCACCTTGGATTTCACATCTTTTTTCACGATAGCCTTTCTCAGGGCCGCACTCTTTTTTTACAGCTTGGTTGTTTTTCATTAGATATCACTTCTTTTTGTATTTATATACCCCAAAGCCAGCCTATGGCCGGCATTGGGGCTTTTTTAACCTATCCTTTTTCTTTACCACAGGAAGAATAAAAAGACAAAGCAGATTTTTAATACTTCATGCCTAATCCATGTCTTAGTGGTGGAAACTGAGTGTGTAAATATCACTGGTGGCTACATGTGTGATTGTGTAGCAGGATTTACCGGTGTTAACTGTACTACAGATATTGATGATTGTGATCTTGATCCTTGTGATAACAATGGAACTTGTATTGATGAAGTTAATGGCTACACGTGCTATTGTAGAGCAGGATTTACTGCATCAGCAATTTTTAGCTCAGATTTGATTGTTGCTAATACCAAGAAACAGCAAAGATGATATACATCTCAATGCATTGGCAATTTTCTTGATTCCTAATTCTTGTATATTACAGTTGTTCAAAAGCAAAATTTTTAATGTTGGAGAGATGGATTGTTTTTGATAGCAGATGTAATTGCAACATCAGCTTCATCAGCTATTGCATTGCAAGAAATATCCAAGTGCATAGCTTCATTACACTTGAAGTAATCTTCATAAGGCGGAGTCCAGATAACTTACAATTTGATAGATTCAAATGTTGTAACATTATATTGCTCTCAATAACATCTGATATATCATCTGCCAAGCATTGATCATTCGCAGTGCTGCTTAGATCTAAATGCCTTAAACAACCAAATAGTTTTAGGGGTGGCACAATTTTGCTAAATGACTGTAGTTCAAACACACAATGACTCAATAATAAATGTATTATGATTTTGTTGCTATGAAATACTTTATCCAGTTAAATGGCAGCCATTTTGACTAGAAAACTGTAACTAACATCAAAATAAGACAAACACATTTTATTTTGTAAGGCTTTGAAAACTGCAACAAGGCTAGCAGCATTAATGAGATATGTTGAGATGCCTCAGTATTACATTTGCTCTAATTACTTGAACTAAAGTGTCTGCATTTACAATTGTATTCCCACTGATCTTTAGGTGACAGTATTTGATTCAATATTGGCATGCTTATCTTGATAAACCCATTCAAAATTTGAAGAAATCCAGACTCTGATAAGTAGCAATATGATAAATCAATGTATTCTAACTGTGAGTGATCAACAATTGATGCTATGATACCTTCTGTAGAAGGTGTGATGATGTTTGAGCTCAAATTCAGGCATTTCAATGCAGATTTTTGTCTAGCAGCTGAAAGTATAATTGAACTTGTATCTGATCTTAAACAGTTGTGAAGGTGTAACTCCCTTATTGCATGATTACTGTAAATAACATCTCCAATTTTTGTGGCTGCCTGTTGTGTGATGCAGTTGTTGCCGAGGTTAAGGTACACTAAAGAATTGATTTTTACCAATGCATCAGCTATTGCTACAACCGCATGATCTCGTAAACTGCAATCATTTAAAATTAAATGTTCCAACATGTTATTGCTGATAACTGAAGCTATTTAACCAGCAGATATAGTGTCTATTGTATTAAAACTCATATCCAAATACTATGCAACATTGGAATACCTTGACAAATCAAATTGTAGTTTAGAAGAAACTAGACTGTTATCTTTACTTGCTTCAGTTCAAAATACTATTTTCTTGCAACATTTATACTTAAATTTAACTAAGGTTACTACACAATTGGCAGAGGCAGTAGCAGGAATTCTTTGCAATAATTATAAATATATGAACTATCTCAGTTTGCAAAAATTTGAATTGTCAGCATCTCAAATAAAATTATTGCTAAAGCGCTTAAAAAAAGTGTCAAGTCTTGCTGAACTCACTACAAGGTGATTTGTCTGTAGCTGATCTCTCTACAGAGTGATTTGTTTGTAGCTGAACTCTCAGCAGGGTGATTTGCTTGCAAATGAAATCCAGATATTGTGTCTAGTTTCTAGCTGATCTCTCTACAGGGTGATTTGTTTGTAGCTGAACTCTCTACACGGTGATTTGTTTCTAGCTGATATCTCTACAGGATGGTTTCTGTGCCACTGAACTCTCTACAAGGTGAGTTGTTACTAGCTGATCTCTCTACAGGGTGATTTGTTTCTAGCTGATCTCTCTACAGGGTGATTTGTTTGTAGCTGAACTCTCTACACGGTGATTTGTTTCTAGCTGATATCTCTACAGGATGGTTTCTGTGCCACTGAACTCTCTACAAGGTGAGTTGTTACTAGCTGATCTCTCTACAGGGTGATTTGTTTCTAGCTGATCTCTCTACAGGATGGTTTCTTTGTCACTGAACTCTCTACAAGGTGACTTGTTTCTAGCTGACCTCTCTACAAGGTGACTTCCTCTAGCTGATCTCTCTACAGGTTGATTTGTTTGTAGCTGAACTCTCTACAGGGTGATTTGTTTGCAGGTGAACTCTCTACAGGGTGATTTGTTTCTAGCTGATCTCTCTACAATGTGACTTCCTCTAGCTGATCTCTCTACACTGAGGGTGACTTGTATCTAGCTGAACTATCTACAGGATGATCTGTTTGTAGCTGAAATCTCTACCGGGTGACTTGTTTCTAGCTGATCTCTCTATAGGGTAAGTTGTTTCCAGCTGAACTCTCTACAGAGTGGGTTCTTTGTAGCTGAACTCTCTACAAGGTGCATGACGTCTTCTAGCTGATCTCTCTATAGGGTGACCTGATCTCTCTATAGGGTGACCTGATCTCTCTATAGGGTGACCTGATCTCTCTGTAGGGTGACTTTTATATAGCTGAACTCTCTACAGGGTGATTTGTTTGTAGCTGAACTCTCTACTAGTGATGCACCGATACCACTTTTTCACTACTGACCCGATACCGATACATTTGAGGCCAGAAATGGCAAATACCGATACTTTGCCCCACAGGCATTTCTCACAAGAAACAGCTAGTAATTAAGCTTACTAAACTCATTTGCTAATCTCATCAACTGCAGTTTGCTGGTTTTGTGGTTATCAATTACAGGATGATAATAGTTTATGGCTTCAATGAATCTTATTTCATGACTTACTTCAGTTTCTACTGTATTAATAATGGTAGTGTCTGGCTTCTTTTAAGGAATTCATGGCTTGTATATATCAGCTTTTGCTCAACTCCGTTGATGCGCTATGTATGCCACCATCTTGTTAAGTAATTAAATGACGTCATTTAAAGTATCAGTTGGTATCGGACATTGATAGCTTTATCGATACAAGTCCGATACCGCCAAAATAGGGCCGATACTGATACTAGTATCAGTATCGGTGCATCACTACTCTCTACAGGGTAATTTATTTGCAGCTGTACTCTATGCAGGGTGATTTGTTTGTAGCTGAACTCTCTACAGGATGGTTTCTTTGTACCTGAACTCTCTACAAGGTGACTTGCTTCTAGCTGATCTCTCTAGACTGTGACTTCTTCTAGCTGATCTCTCTACAGGGTGACTTGTATAGCTGAACTTTCTACTTTTCATAGCTGAACTCTCTACAGGGTGATTTGTTTGTAGCTGAAATCTCTTGTTTCAAACTGATCTCACTGTAGGATAACTTGTTTGTAGCTGAACTCTCTACAGGATAGCTTTTTTGGAGCTGAACTCTCTACAGAGTGATTTTTTTTGTAGCTGAACTCTATATAGGGTGATTTGTTTGTACCCAAACTTTCTACAGAGTGATTTATGTATAGCTGAACATTCTGCAGGGTGATTTGTTTGTAGTTGATCTCTCTACAGGGTGACTTCTTCTAACTAAGCTCTCTTGTTTCTAGCTGATCTCTCTACAGAGTAACTTGTTTGTATAGTTGAACTCTTTACAGGGTGGTTTTGTGGTTGCTGAACTCTCTACACGGTGATTTGTTTGTAGCAAACTTCTCTACAGAGTGACTTGTTTGTAGCTGAATTCTCTTCAGAGTGACTTACGTGTAGCTGAACATTGTATAAATTATAAAGTGACTTTCCTGTAGCTGAACTCTCTACAGGGTTACTTGTTTGCAGCTGATCTCTATAGGGTAACTTGTTTGTATAGATGAACTCTCTACAGGGTAGCTGAACTCTCTACACAGTGACTTGTTTGTAGCTGAATTCTCTAGATAGTGTAGCCAAACTCTCTACAGGATTCACAACTTGTATATAACTGAACTCTCTTCAGTGTGACTTGTAATGTTCTGAATCACTACAGCAATATATTTGTAGCTGAACTCTCTATAGGGTGACTTGCTTCTTGCTGAACTGTCTATAAGATTAACTGTTTGCAGCTGAACTCTCCACAGAATAACTTGCAATGTAATTGTAGTATCTGGACACGTGCACGTACTATGATGTAATACATTATGCTGTAATGTATGCATGCATGTACATATGTAGTTGTAGAGCCTCTGTGTGTGCTTCAGTTGTTATAACCTTAGTTGTTATTGTAGTTGCTAGATTGTAGTTGTGTGTTGTAGTGCTATTATTATTGATTCTAATGATCTAATAATCCTGACACTACATTGGCGACGAGAATGGCTACAGCTCCACTGATTAATACTTTTGATTCACGTACGGATGATTGGAATTCGTGGAGCAGACGCTTCAAACAGTGGCTCACACTTAGTCCCTACGCTATGGGTGAAGGCTCTGAGGCCAAGCAACGTGCAGCCCTCTGCACATATATTGACTCCTCTACCTTCAAACTACTCTGCAGTTTGTGTGCCTCTAAGAAGCCAGAAGAACTCACATTTGCTCAGTTGAAGGCTAAGCTCGACGGACAATACGGCACCAAAAAGTTAGTCTTGGCTGAACGCTATCGGTTCTACAACTACAAGCAACAAGAAGGGCAGTCGCTGGTAAATTACATTACTGAACTACGGCGTCTGGCAGCCACTTGTGATTGGACAGAAGTCCAATTGACCGACAACATCCACGATAAGTTCGTGATGGGCCTGCGAAATGAATGCTTACTCCAGCAATTGTTGGCTCAAGATCACAAGAAGCCGCTAGAAGAGTTGTTAGAGCTAGCTCACACCTTCGAAGCGGCCGAGCATGAATCGCTCAAACGTGCCGACAACGACAAGAAGGAGACGGACGCCGGCACAGTGACAGCAACCGGGAAGCAACCACGGTCCGTTAAACCCCAGAACTCTCTTCATACTAAGAGCCAGCGAACTGCTAATACTAAGAGTCCAAGCTTTCAGCCGCCAACCTCCAAGCCATGTGCCAGTTGTGGAGGAGCACACTTAAGAAGCACCTGCTGTTTTCGCAATGTTACATGTAGACACTGTGGTAAGATTGGCCATATTGCCAAAGTGTGCCGCTCCACAGCAGCAGTACAAGAAATAATACCAGAACAGTCACTGGACTCAACAGTCATTACCGTTAACAAAACAGCCGATAGTCATGACAAACATATTCCCCCAGTGTTTCAAACTATTTACTTACCAGAACTAGATAAACGTCTTCGTCTAGTAATAGACACTGCTTCTCCACTCTCATTCATTAACACAAAAACCTGGGCAGACCTTCATCAACCCAAACTGGAGGCTACATCAAAAGTGCTTGGAGCTTTTGAGGGTCAACCTATCCACCCTATTGGATATTTTCAGACAACAGTTCAATGCCAAGATGACCCTACCATATCCTCACTGCTGAAAATCTATGTCACTCAATGTGGCATTAATCTAATTGGCAGGGATGGACAAGTTAAACTTAACATCACTATTCACCCTGAGCAATTTGTCACAGCAGTTACCACACCCAGTACCACTTTACAGGAAATTATCACAATGAATGAAGCCCTGTTCAAACCACAACTTAGATGTTGCACCACATTTAATGCTACTTTGACTCTCCGTGAAGGCATTCAGCCTAAATATTGCAAAGTGAGAAAACTACCTTTTGTTCTAAAACCAGTTGTAGGAGCAGAGTTGGACAGACTAGAAAAACAAGAGAAAGTCTCTCACTCAGACTGGGCTACCCCCCTTGTGGTTGTCAGGAAGCCAGGTGGTAAAGTTAGATTATGTGGTGAGTTCAAATTCACCCTAAATCCAGCCCTGAAGAATGATGTCTACCCATTTCCACTTCCAGAGGAACTCTTTCAAAAACTGAATGGTGGGCACAAGTTTTCTAAATTAGACCTGGCTGAAGCTTATCTGCAAGTACCATTGGAGGAGGCATCATCAGAACTGACAGTTATCAATACTCACCAAGGCTTATACAGATACAAACGCCTTCCCTTTGGTCTCAGTTGTGCACCTGCCCTGTTCCAGAAACTAATTGAGCAACTTGTGGGTGACATACCAGGTGTGGCTTGCTATTTGGATGACATAGTAGTGACAGGATGCTCTGAACAGGATCATCTGAGCCACCTTAGGCTAGTAATGGAGAAGCTGAACACTGCTGGTCTCAGCCTGAAACTAGAGAAGTGTCATTTCTTTCAAGAGAGTGTAACTTACTTGGGCCATGTCTTAGACAAAGCAGGCATTCAACCACACCCAGATAAGTTCAAAGCAATTACTGCCATGCCATGTCCACAGAACCAAGGAGAACTCCGATCTTTTCAAGGCATGGTGAACTACTATGATCGATTCATACCAGGGTTAGCAACCAATTCTGCTTGTCTTAATGATCTTTTACAGAAACACAAAAGGTGGCAGTGCATACCAAGGCAATGGAATTAATTAAGAAATTGTTGACATCAGCTGATGCACTGGCACATTACGACCCATCACTACCTCTCAGTCTTGCGTGTGATGCCAGCCCAGTGGGCATAGGAGCAGTGATTTTTCATACTTACCCTGATGGTAAAGAGAAGCCTGTGGCATATGCGTCATGTAAACTGACATCGGCTGAACAAAACTATGCACAAATCCAAAAGGAAGCCTTGGGAAAAGTATTTGGAGTCCAGAAGTTCAGACAGTACTTGCTCGGTCGTAAGTTCCAATTGATTACCGATCATAAACCACTTGTCACTATTTTTCATCCTCAGAAAGGTATCCCAAAGATGACAGCCAGCCGTTTACAGAGATGGGCCATTATCCTCTCAGCCTATGAGTACGAAGTTAGGTACCAACCATCTGCCCAGCATGGCAATGCTGATGGGTTGTCTCGCCTGCCATTACAAGAGGTACAGCCTCCACAATATGACAAAGCAGAAATTGTTTGTGCTCTGGAAGAACAACAGTTTCAGGCACTTCCAATTCGTGAGACTGACGTTAAGGCAGCCACAGCGAGGGACCCAGTGCTATCACAAGTCTACAGTTTTTGTGCTAGAGGATGGCCAACCACTTCACACTCTTTGGACAAGAAGCTAATTCCATTTTTCAACAAACGTTTACAGCTCACAACTCACAATGGTTGTCTACTTTGGGGCCTTCAAGTGGTAATTCCTTCACGACATCAGAGGCCAATCCTAGAATTGTTACATGAGGGCCATCCAGGGATGTCTAGAATGAAGTCACTTGCTCGACTACATGTTTGGTGGTCATCCTTGGACACTGATATTGAGTCCCATGTCAAGTCATGTGTGAATTGTGCTGAGACAGCTAAAGATTCACAAAAGTACCATTACATCAATGGGATTTTCCAGCCAAACCATGGCAACGTCTACACATTGATTTTGCGGGGCCATATAGAAACAAGATGTGGATGTTACTGATTGATGCTTACAGTAAGTGGCCAGAAGTACATGTGATGGAATCCACTACGATAGAAACTGTTACCAAACACTTACAGCAGATCTTTGCCACACATGGAATTCCTCACCAGATTGTGTCAGATAATGGTCCCCAGTTCACAGCAGACAAATTGAAGCAGTTTTGTTTGTCTCGTGGAATTCACCACACAACAACAGCTCCATATCACCCCCGCTCGAATGGCAAGGCTGAAAGACTGGTACAGACTTTTAAACAGAGTGTAGATAAGGCAAATCCGTAAACCTCTTCGGAACTGCTGGATTGTGTGACCAACTTCTTAGCTTACTACAGAGCCACCCCACATCCTGTGACAGATCAAACTCCTTCTGAAATGTTAAATAACAGATGGATGCGTACAAGGTTGGATTTGTTGCACCCATGCCAGTTGAAGGTTCAGAAATCTCTAGAACTTCAGAAGCAGTCATATGATGCCCATACTCATCCTAGACACTTCCTGATTGGTGATCCAGTGTGGGTTCGTAATTTTAGACCTGGAAAACGGTGGCTCCCAGGCACTGTCAAAGATAGGAGGGGGAAAGTAATGTATAAAGTTTTAATTGATGGCCAAACAGCAGTTCACTGCCATCATGCAAATCAACTTCGTACACGACTTGTTTCTTTACCTACAAATGACAGTTCCATATCATCTGACATTCCTAATCATACCTCCCCGACACAGAACAGTGATAATCCTCCTGTGTTGAGACGCTCTTCAAGAATTCGAAAGATCAGAAGGCCATGGAGTCCTTCGAACTAAGAGGGAGGAACTGTAGTATCTGGACACGTGCACGTACTATGATGTAATACATTATGCTGTAATGTATGCATGCATGTACATATGTAGTTGTAGAGCCTCTGTGTGTGTTTCAGTTGTTATAACCTTAGTTGTTATTGTAGTTGCTAGATTGTAGTTGTGTGTTGTAGTGCTATTATTATTGATTCTAATGATCTAATAATCCCGACACTACAGTAATAGAATTCTATAATGGAGTAAATAAATTAGCTGAAGAGAGATAAACGTCATAATAATTGACAATTACATGAACAAATAATTACAAGGGGTCAGGAGTCCAGTCTCAGGGTTACCAAGTTATTACTAAAAAGTATGGAGCCCTGGCAAGACCAAAAAATAATAATAATAATAAACTACATACAAAACTAAACAATTATACATGGCTTCTCAATAGGTAAACAGATCAACTACATCCCAAGTAGTGGAAGCACGGGAGTTAAAGATCCTGTATGAACAGGAGATTGCAACACAAGATTCAGAAAAGTTGAAGCCACTTCATTAGTTGATATGGTACCACAGTTCAGTGCTTCTCATACTGATGACATTAACGAAAACAGTTCTTCATCAATTACAGGCCAGTCAGATGCAGCTCGAGTCGCGGGTTGCGAAGAGGAGTTTCTGGGAGCTATGAACATGATCAAACACGCCTCAAACCTCTATTAGGATGACTGTTCTATTAGAGTATCTCGATTTTGCATTTGCTACACAGAGTTGGCTTTCGAATCATAACTCAGTGGTTTGTAATCCGATTCTTCTGTACTACTGCAAGGACTTTCTATGAAGATTATTCTAGCTATACACCAATTTTCAGCTCATTGCTCTAAGTGGTTTGCCTAGTAGGCGTGAAAACTAATACATTTTTATTCATAAAAATCGATCGTGTAATTGTGACACAGGTTGGGTTTCGTGTCATATCTCCATGGTCTTTATCTCGATTCCTTTCAAACCACCAAAAGGCACTCCTATGATGGTTACTCCATCTACATAGCAATTTTCAACTCATTCCATGAAGCGGTTTACCCTGTAAGCGTGACAACAAATCGATCTTGTTTTACACAAATAATCGGTCATAACTCCTGAAAGATTCATCGGATTTGCACCAAATTTGATGCTAGGATTCGCCTTTGGACTCCCTTTCTGTGTGCCAAATTTCAAGGTGATCGGAGTACGTGTTTGCGTTTTATAGCAATTTTTGCAAGTGTGCAAAAACACGAAGAAGAAAAAAAACAAAGAAAAAAATCAAAACTTTGGCAGCTTGTATCTCGGAAATGGCTGGAGCGATTTCCTTTAAATTTGGAATGTAGACTACCCTGGCTGGCAGGCAACTCTGTAGTATATTTGGTTCCAATCGAGTAAGGGATCACCGAGATACAAAGGTGTGAAAATGATGTTTTCTTCCTGTCAATATACTCACGGTGGCACGTCGGCTTCTTGGGCCGCATGACACACTATCGTGTGTCTTGATCACCATCAAAAGTAATGTACATGTAGGGAGTAAATGCTATATATCAGATATCGTACAGTCTACTTACACAGTATGCACTTCTTTGGTAAACATTGATGTAGTGTAGGTTGCTATCCCACTAGGGACCTGTCAAAACACTAAGCTTGTTAGAGGGAGTGAGAAACATGCAACTAAAACTCTGTAGAATGCAAAAACAAGAAGGGAGGGGAGGGTGAAGACAATGCTTTAAAACCACCACCAGCGGCATTACAGACATATTGACCATCTGTTATTCAGTAACAGATGGTAGACAGGTGCATGCATTTGCACAAACGTGAAAGTATTCATGGTTTTACTTGATTGACTACAGTGTGATAACCCATAATATACAAAAACAAATTCATTAAGGTGGCTCAGAATAGTTTTCATAAGGTTTC
This sequence comes from Dysidea avara, assembly GCF_963678975.1. NCBI lineage: Eukaryota > Metazoa > Porifera > Demospongiae > Dictyoceratida > Dysideidae > Dysidea > Dysidea avara. The sequence continues at coordinate 19,957,283 of NC_089276.1, forward strand.
AACAGTGTTATGCAAGCAATCACATTAGCTATGAGGCTTAAATATAATCATTACTGTGGTTGACCACCAGTTCCTGTCATTTGCAAATGAATATAATTATGTTGCGTAAGCACACATCATCACTGCATTTAACAAGATTGCCATGCGCTATTATTACAAACCTCCATACAAAAATGAACTAGTTGCCAGTTTTTCAAGATACGACTGTCAAATTTTGGATGGGCAAGCAGTAGTAAATAAGCTGCAATTGTGTGGAAGCCGATTTTTAGTATTCACTTCGGCCTGGCAGTGGCGAATTTTAAAAAAACCATTTCAAATCTTTGTGTGACATGGGTAGAATTAACGCGTGAACTAAAGACATTGTAGGAAAAGTACCTCCGCACAATGATAGATAATCAGGTAAATAGTGTCTAACAGCGAATCCAGCCCCATAGCGCCAAGCGCGGAGGAAGACTTCACTTTGAAGGGCTAAATTTGTAACTGGCGCTACACGCATCCCAGAGAGCTCCTGTTTGTTGTAAATGGTAGAGAACAAACTGCTTCATAGATTTCTGTTAGTTCAATGCACTAAGTGAAGATAGCTTGCTTGTTTTAGGCCCTGTAAATTTCATGGTGAAGCCATACGGAAACTGTTCCCAGCCACCTTAACATACACATACAGTATAGCCTGGGCATTTATTTCTTATAATCCATTTGTAAACCAGCTGAAAAACCTTGTTGCTAGCTGCTGCTAACATACTTTTGCAAGTCACGGGTTTGTAGTAAGCCTTGCTCTACAAATTAAGCTATTGTAATCTCATACTACCCCTTTGTAGTACCCCTGGCCTTCATTTAGAACCAGGTGTTTGTTTGAATATGGCTTTTATACAAAGAAATACAGTATACCACTGAATCACTTTGATGCCTCAGATCAAAGGAGACCACAAGGTAATTTCACAGCTGAGCAAAAACCAGTTGTTTTCACTAAAAGCATATTTTAAAATACACATTACATGATACTGTAATTTAATGCAAAATTTATTCGCTTTGGTGTACACTGAAGCAAAGCTTAAATCAGTAAAACCAGGATTCACCAGTTAATGGAGAGTAAGAAAATCTTTGTCATGGGCACTTATTTATGATGCAGTAGAAATAAATTTACCATCAATGTGGTCCTATTTGTCCGCACTGAGTACAGGGAAACCATGCACTATACTGTAATGGATTTGCCAGTTCATGGTAAACACACTAAGTCAGGCCCCATTTTGTATCTTGTTTCAGTCATGATTTATGTTCAATTAATTAAATGCCTAAAATTTATTTGCCATAAAAAACTAAACTTATTGCTGAATGTGTATAATGACAGGAGGTTGGTCACGAGTCATCAAACATCTTGTGATTTCAAACAAACCCAGTATTGATATATAGTATTCTAATGTGCAAATCGATATTGATAAATTACGGTTTCCAGAATCATTCTTTCAACTGCCCAACACTTTATAAGGCTTTTATAACCAAGAAACAAATGCTACATTATGCACAGTTCTCATGAATGTGACAAACGGCTTCATAATAATGATGCTAATTTCAGGCACCATGTTTTATTGTGTAATCACATTTAGTAGGGCTATTACGCATAACCAAGCTCCTCAGGGGTTCCTTCCAAAATATTTCTAAAAATTTTCTATTTAACAGAATTTGACTGACTAACTGATGCCTCCAGCCAAGCATAACTCAACAATGGATAAAGCTACCTACTTGATTTCTTGACTGTTCAATGTTGCTTTAATTGTCCTAAGATGTGCCTGTTTGCCAACCGCAGTACATACAGTAAACACATCACAGACTTGCCTTTGTCCTCCTTTGTGTTCCAGTTCTTTTAGCTGACAACACAAGGTGTCGATTCACGATAGTGTGATGTGGCTTCCCTGTGACTGTGTTGGCTAATCTCCCGTGTTTTCCACAGTGACTGGATTGGTTGCAGAGACGCTTCTCATACTGCTCTTTGTTTGTAACACTGTGTAACTAGCAAAGCATAGCTGAAACAAAGCATAATGGACACCTCCCTTTCTGTTATGTTATTGATTGCTGGGGCACACATTCTAAAATATATATGTATATACTTTTATGGCATTCCTGGTGGCAATCTTGCGGTATGCACTGGTTCCTTTGTCATTATTGTCACAAAATAGTAAACAAACAAGTAGAAGGGATTTTAAGTTGGATTAGTGTTCAAAAAAAGTAGTGAAACAAGGGAATAGTGAAAACAAGGAAAGTTATCTATACCTGCAGATATATTAGTGGACATTAAACCCCTATAAACTTCAGTCTTGGTTATAGACTAAATGGTATATCTGTGGGTATAGGCAACCTTCCTTGTTTCACTACTTTATAGCTATTCCTTTGTTTCTCTGCTATCTTCCTAATTTTCCTTCTACTCATATATATATAGTACGTACCACTCTGCATGGGCAGTTCAAAGGCGCCGCCAGTGTCATAATTTGTATATGACACTATCACAGACGGCAGCGAGTGCATTATAACTTATAATGCACTGGTTGTAGTTTTGCAGACTGCAATGAGTACATTGTAAGTTAATATGCCACTTTAGCGTGGGCGTTCAAAGGCACCGCTCAGTGTTTAACTCACATATTGCCCAGGGAATATCATGGGAAAGTGGTTTGCCAATGACTTTGATGCCCAGCCAGTTCAAAGAAACGATACGCTTTGACTCATTATATAGAGTGACATAGAGCTTTGCATTGTGGGACTCGATTTTGTAGTGGTTGCTAAACTGAGTATATTCTCTAAGATAGACTAGTTGGTTGTTAGTAAAGGATAATGAAGGCACAAAGTAATTGTATGGGCGATCATGGATCATGGATGCGTATTTCTACCCACCGCATATCAGCCTTTGAACAGACCACAGAATGGAAAAACTACTACTGCTACGCTGAAATAGGTTAGTAACTTACAGTCCTAAGTACTTAACTTAATATAATAACTTACTTACTGTCCCAATAGCAAAGTTAGTTGGCTTAACTTAGTACAAAAATGATAACAATATAAACCCAATACCACAATCGCAAATTTTCTAACGTAGCGTGTTGAAGCATAGTAACGTATTAATAACGTTTTAATGTATGGACAATGTTTTGATGGCTATTAGCCCACGCTTTTAAAACCACGATCGATCTTCAGATGCTACTGTATAAAACAAACGGGATGAGTTCTCGTTAGTTCTTTCACCTATTAGATGAGTGCGCCCCAAGTGATATATACCACTTATACCACGGCTGCTTGTGATTTTGCTGACATATAACAAGGGCTGCGGCCCTCAGGCTTTGGGTGTATATATCAGCAAAATCCCTCACAGCCGTGGTATAACTATTAATAATGTGCCGACCCGCAGTGCAATATATTGCACTGGCTGTGGTTTTGCACAGCAATGCACAAGTGCCGGCAGCCAAGACTACTACGAAGCCTCACCTAATAGGTGGAAAGACACCTCACAGATCATTTGAATTCTTTTATATCCTGTCATGTAAAAGTCGATTGTGGGCCATAATGTCACCAATACGTATGTTTACCAAGCAGCCAATGGCAATCGAAAAGTGTATGCGGTGGCTACAACTCTAATCTACATATAAAAAATGTACTTAGACACCTTACAAGTCTGGTGCCATCTGAACCCAGATAAACCGTAGTCCAAGTCAACAATGACTCAGTAAACTATTATATTCTAAATAATACTCACCATTATGTTTGATTGTGACAACCAGTTTTTGTCATGCTACCAGATTCGAGTTTAGCCAATATGGATAGTAAGAATTAGACTAGTATTGTTTAGTAGTTAGGTTATGGTTACTGAAACCATCTATTAGCTCCTTTTTTTCGCTCAAGAGAATTGCTACGGGCAATTAAGTGATCACGTATGCTGAGCACTACATGATGAGAGTCGAACAGCAAATGCAGGTTAGTGATGTAGCCATAGCATATTAGCTTTCAATATCTCAGATGGCTGTGGTATTGTAGAGGAAACATCAAAGCAACATTCAGCTCCGTCACCCACAATCGATGTTAGAACCTGGCCTTTATAAGAGTTGCAGCTGTCTTGTGAGACTCTCCCCACCTATTAGGTGAGTGGTACATAACAGTTATACAATGTGCACTCGTGCTCTGCCTGCACTCGCTTTCGGGCCTGACAGCCCTCAGGCCCATGCATTTATATCAGGCAGAGAACTTGTGCCTGTTGTATAACTATACAATAATAATATACATAACACATAGCAACCCAGGGGACAAGGAGAGCTGCTAGCTACATGTGGCTACCCCATAATTTTATATCAGTAATAATGATCAAGATACTGGCAATAGTATTAGCTAGATTACAGTTACTTACAAAATATTTTAATTGTGTACACATCTTTATCCTTGATTGTCACTATAGCGTATGTGATATTATATACAGTATCGTTGTGATATTATATGTACACAAGCATAATTATAAATAGCTACTGCTTATAGTATGTACAAGTTGAGCTGGATCCTGAAAAAACAGGTAAAAATGTGAAGTGAATTTTTCTCAAGAGAATTAACATTTCAACCAACCAGATGATTAAAGGTGACACAGTAGACAGTACATGTGTGGTTTGGCTCCATTACAAGTTCAGGAAAGCATAGCAAGACACTACATTTTTATGACTTCCCTACAGAAAATGTATGGTGTTTAAATAATGTGTTGGGAATATAATAGGTCAAGCAGAGTGCTACAAATGAATCAAATTTCAAGATCACATGCAACAGTATGCATGAGTTATTAAATGTTTTACCAGCTCAAAGTATACATACTATAGGTTTCATAAAGTCAATATATCAAAACAATATCCATGATTTATTCTTACGTTGTGGTGTTGCACTTGCTGGAGTGATCACCTTTTAAAAGAAAACACAAATTCAGTAGCTATAACGTCCGTGATAATTTTAACAAAGCATGCAGCTATTAAATAATACAGCCGCTCAACCAGCAAACTGTATGATTAGATTAGATTATCAATTTATGTCAAAAGACAAGGGTTACACAAGAGGCAAAGCCTGCAAATGTGCTTCCCTTATAGAGACATACATACGTACAGGTACAAAAACAACCATAAATAAACTCACAACAGAAACAATACCTATACAAATACAAAACAAAAATAAATGAGGTTGGTTAAACAGAAAATGACGAAGTGCTTACGGGAAAGGGGATGATTTGGTTATTTGTAAAACTTCTGCAGGTACTAAGTTCCAAAGGAACTCAGGAACATACTCACGTGCAAACATGCACATACGTAGCTATACCATATCCAATGCTTGAGGGTATGCAGCTAAGCAGGTACACTGTCTTTACACGCATGAACAAGCAGCTCTATAATAGCTTTGTATACGTATTTTTTCTATGTACATGCCAACATTTGAATTAATTAGCTTAGCTATACATTAAGATCATATATGTAAAAACATAAAAGCAGTGGATACTGAACCGAAAGTCAGTTCAATAAGCCGTACTGGCTATTGAACCGACAGAATAACTGAGACAAAAAGGGTCACTCCGGAGCTCAAACCCTGGACTACTCGAGCTCTAGGAAAGTGTGCTAACTAATGGTGTTTTAGTTTACTAAAACTAAAACCTATTTTAGTAAGCATAATATACTAAACTAAAAGCTGTAATCTGAACTTTACTAAAACTAAAACTCGATTTCCTTTATTTACTAAAACTAATTTAAGCATAAATATTACTTTTTGTATACTATACTAAATCAAAACTAAAAGTTTTTATCTTAAGTTTATTAAAACTAAACTAAAACTAAGGCCAGGAAAACTTGATAACTTGTTTCTCATCCACAAAAAAAAATCAGATTTTCATGCGGGTGGGAGGTCATTTTTCATTACTCGTTATTAAAGAAATCAAGCTGCTTGTTACTTTTCGGCCAATGTTATTCAATTAGTGTCCCCAGTGTCTGCAGAAGTAAACAGCTATTGGAGTTGCACCAGACCATTTTTTCCCCACCCAATACACGGAAAAAAGCGGTCTGGCCACGCGAGACTATCCCCTAAAGTCAAATGATCGGGGCAACTACTAGACACGAAAATAAAATCCTTTCAGTTCAGCAACCACTTCCAAATATAAATCACCTAGCTAGCTACATACGTAGTCGTCTTCGAGCCTATCGCGCGAGCGCTAATGATCTGAGATGACATATGCCATGCATCGGTTGCCATGCATAAACTTACGTAACATTGCAGCACAGCAGCAAAAATGGCAAAGAATCCAGCCAGACGGCACAACTTCATTATAAAGAAAGTTTTCCGTTTCACCACCTCGCGCAAAACTCAGACAACTTTGTATCGGAAGTTACTGTATAATAATTATGATGTTCAAATTGGCCAATAACGTCACGAAATGCAAATGACCGTTTAGTCTCCTCCCCATCTGCCCACGCACTCGATCTACGCGTGATCGAGCGCGTAGGCGGCTGGGGACGTAGAATACAGTAGTTAGGTAATCGCTCAGCTTTTCTTGATGGTGTGTGTAAAGAGTTTCCAGAGATTTCCCCCTGGGTGTATTGGTGCTACAGTCAACCTGCTGAGCTGAGGTTTGGCCACAGGCGTATTCTTGCTTCCACAGGTGTCCAACAGGGAGATCCTCTTGGTCCCTTACTTTTTTCTTTGGTGTTGGTGCAATTTCTTCGTTCCATCTCTTTTAGTGAAACATGTCTTCTTAACCTGTGGTATTTAGATGATGGCACATTTATAGGTACTAGATCTTGTCTTCACGAATTACTTTCACATTTTACTGAGTCGGGTCCCAGTTTTGGTCTTTACATCAATCTATCCAAGTGTGAACTATACTGGCCTTCTGGTGACAGTTCTTTTCCTAACTTTCATCCTGCCATCAAGCGTATCAACCCCAAGAACAGTGGTTTGGAGCTTCTTGGATCTCCTATTTGGGGACCTCCACAGTTTTACGATGCCTTTTTATCTGTTCAATTTGATAAAATAGTTGCAATTCAGGATAAATTGGTTGACCTCGAGGACCCTCAAGTAGAGTTGCATCTGCTTAGGAGCTGTCTTAGCGTTTGCAAGGTCACTCACCTTTTACGTTGTGTGCCATCTTCCTCTTTGGGTTCCTTTCCCTCACATTTTGACCTTAGGTTGCGAGAATGCCTTAGTAGACTCTTGTGTTGTGGAATTTCTGATAGTAGTTGGACACAAGCCACCTTGCCATTTAGGTTAGGAGGCTTGGGCCTACGTGAATCTGAGTGTTCTGCTGCTCCTGCATTTGTGGGGTCCTGTAATTCTTCCCGTATTTTAGTGTCGCGTTTAGTGGAAACTTTTGATGTTTTTATGCCATTTCCGGGGGAGGATTGTTCCCTCGCTTTCTTCGAAGGAATGTCTGTTTCTGTGTTGCAAACTGACCTTCAAGCCATTTTAGATGATTCACTTTTTAAACAGCTCATTGTAAGCAGTTCCACCATTCGTGATCAAGCACGTCTGCGTGCTTTATCACATTCTTCTGGCACCAGCAGTGGTTGGCTTAAAGCACTTCCACAGCCTGCTTTGGGTCTAGCTATTCCTCCTCACGATTTTACTATAGCTTTACGTTTATGGCTTGGCATTCCTTTGTTCCCTTCTTTACCACTCTGTACTTGTCTATCTGTCATTGACCAGTTTGGTGATCATCTGCTGGGGTGCTCTCATGGTCCCTTGAGGATCCAGCGTCATAATGCTTTAGTGTCTGTTGTACACCATGCCTTGCTCCAAGATCACCCTGGTGTTCTTAGGGAGCAAGGCATTCCATCTGACCGATCTCGTCCTGGAGACATATACCACCCTGACTTTCATCTTGGTCGTCCTGCCTATTTTGATCTCTCCGTCGGGAGTACCACTCAGTCTGCTGTCATATCTTCTGCTTCTTTCAGGCTGGGGTGGCCGCTGCTGTTGGTGAGATAGCTAAGGACAACCCATACCAGGACATTGTGAATGATAATGGAGGAGATTTTATCCCTCTTGTATGTGAGACCTTTGGTGTTTGGTCACCATATGCCCTATCAATTTTAGGATCCATAGCTGACAGAACAATTGTTAGAAACGGTTTACCTCGAAAGTTTGCTAGGCGCCAACTTCTCCAGCAACTGTCTGTGACTTTGTGGAGGTACAATGCAAAAATGAGGTGGGGTCTATTCTACGGAACGGAACGGAACGGAACGGAACGGAATGATGGACTAAACTACGGAACGGAATTCTTTCTCAAATTGAAGCTTGCAGCTTACCATTGCTATACAAGTTATCGGTGGCACTTCCAGCTGGTAAACAAACGTACCCCAAGAAAGATAAAACGAACTTAAGGATCGATTATGGGTTCTTGTTGTTTATCTTCGGATGTATCAAGTAGGGAACTTAATGCATGACTTGTTTTTGCTAATATGTGAGTTGTTTTTGCTTACTTTGACTTTAGAATGTACAATCTGGGGCTCAGCCTTTCTAATAGGCATAAATCCGGCAGTATGTAGCTACACTACAAAGGAAACAAGTATGGTGACAAGCTGAATTCACTCTGTCAAGCTAAACAGAATCTAAAGGAATTTTGTGCAGTGTGTGAGGAGCAAACATTCAGATACCTCAAGGAGGCTATATTGTGTGAACATCAATGATTCATTAACAGAATAGTGGACTACATAATGTCAGATATCTTAGCCTGAGTAGTGAGTTGAATCCAGGATGGGGCCTATTTTACAGAATGGAATGTTTTCTGAATCAAAACTTACAGCTTGTCTAGCCGCTATCATTGCTGAAGTTGCATTCATCAGTGGAACTTCCAGGAAATGGAATAAGATAATAATAAAATATTAATAGCTGTTTCATGCAGTGCATTGTTCTATTACCTGATATATCAAGCAGGTCTCTTCAATTCATTTATGCATGACCAAGGCAAGTTTTGTTACTACAATACAGTAGCTGATTGGATGTCAGTTGCTTCTGGTGATCTTGACAAGATAAATAGTTTAGAAGACCACTCAATTTCTTCAGTTTCAGAGCGTAATATCCACAGAGAAATTAACTAGAAAGTACAGGAAAAGTCTAGGTGATCATGACTTTATTCAGTCTAATAAACAGAATAATTATATGGTTGATTGAGTGAGGCATCACTTGCAGAATGTTCAGACAACCAGCGATGAGATGCATGCATGGATTCATTGAATTTTTGTTACAGTTGGAGACATTAAATATCCAAAAGCAAACTAACTGTATAATATTAATTCACTTGCTTTATATTTTCTCAATTTTGAGCCTGTATACAAATAATTAAATTGTTCTCAGTCCTAGAATAAGATGGGAGAGAAAATTTATCTTTGTTTACAACTTCAAAGGAAATGAAGAATAAAATTAGTAAATTACAGATTTAAATACTAAATATGAATTAGAGCCTTTAGATAATTATTGTTTCAAAGCAAAATTGTAGATGGAAAAAAACAAGGACTGGTGAGATCTTGGTTATTTAATGACAGCGGTTCGAGATTAAAAGGGTAGTAACTTCTGGTTCTTGAATATGTTGCAAAGTGGAGGTACAAATCAAAATGGGATATCAATTTCATTATGAAAATTTGTATACTTAAATAATCTTGCATTACTGTATTCATTTGTCCTCCACTTAAATATGCTACAACAGTGTCGGTACATTGGCAGTCTACCTTGAAATCTCAACTCTAGAGTAGATCCAACACAGAGCAGCCCACACTGTAACAAATACATGTGATCCCACTGTAATTTCATGGACCATGCAGCTGGACTGGGAATCACTTGAAAATAGATGAACAAATGTAACCTGTTTTGTTTGAAGTGAAGCATGTGAAATGTTACACTTAAGAAATCCTAGGATTCTTAGGTGGTATGTAATTAATGTGAGTGTTCCATTTCCGGTCTGACTAGATACATTGAAATTACACACACATCTTGGTCCAAATCGCATTTGCCTGGTGGCTATGGGCATGGTTTCACATGCATAGCTAGGCTTATAATTGAGATTTGGTTGATCTTGGAGTTTTGGCATTTGGCCTGATTCAAGGCTAGCAGTCAGACACATCCTTGAATTTGTGCAACAGAAAATATCAGTTCACTATTGAATACAGCATTAGTCCACTGCACCGGCTGTTAAAAACTCCATGCATACAATTCAGTGGTGTTCGCAGAATATAGCCCCTTTGGGATCTGCCAATATTTGCTCCTCTCACACTGCACAAAATTCTTCAAGTTTTAATTCAGCTGGCTCTTTCCTGTTACCAGTGTCTTCCTGCTTGCTTTATTTGTACACTGACATACGACTTGAAAAGCCGGCTCAGACTGTTTTCTAAAGTCAAAATGAGCAAACCAGCTCACATAAAGTGCCCTTCTTGGTATATCCGCAGATGAACCAAGGATGAACATCACTGATACAGCTCATCCCACAATTAATACTTCGTTACTAATGACAACCAACAAGAACCCACAATCGATCCTTTATCTTATCTTTAATCACCCACTGGAGGTGCCACTGATAACTCGTAAGGGCAGTTTCAGCAATGGTAAGTTGCAAGCTTCAATTTGAGAAAGCGTTCCGTAGTTTAGTCCATCATTCCGTTCCGTTCCGTTCCGTTCCGTAGAATAGTCCCCAACCAAAAAGGATACTCCGCCAGTATTCGCTTACTGCTGAGGACGAATTTCCTGACTTTGACATTGGTTACGTTAAGTACGTATAGGTAGTAATAAGTATATAGTTAGGTAATAAGTAGTAGTATGTTGTAGTTTTCAGTATGTACGTGTGTTATGATCATCATAGTTTTCATTCCTACCGTTAGGTAAGGGCAGGCGCTTCCGGACAAAGTTGTACATGTATTAGAAAATTGTTAATTTCTCCTCGAGAGAAGAACGGATTCTAACATGCTTGGTGCCGAATTGTAGCTAATGAAATAGGCTATCAGCGGCAGAATTTGTGAGTGGTAAAGTGTAGGGTGCTAGGAGAAAGAACGGTCTAAATTTGCAATTTGAGAAAATGCTAAAAATTTATGTGGCTGGGGTTTCCGGACACCAGTAAAAGTTTTTTTTTTTTTTTTTAAGATTAGAACATACAAATAACATTTAAACAATTAAATCAAAAACTGAGTCTCTGATTGCACCAAGGCCACAGGAGCACTTTTGATGTAACGACCTTGTGAAGATCGTGCTCCTCTAATGCATTGGATTGCTGAACGCAGTAAAATTGTGTTATGCTGCTGAGGCGAGGGGTCACCAACTCACGAAAAAGTGGTACGGATTTCAAAATCTTGAACAAATTTCTCAAGATTTCACGGGTTTCAAAAGATTTCGCAAAATCGAACGAGAGCTGCAAAATCTGATTTTAAATTACAGGTTGGTGTAGAGTGATAAGTTCTGAAATCACTAAAAAGTAGTGAGAGAAAGAAACAGAAGTTCAGCAGGCATGTAAGAGCAAAGCCTTACGAAATTGAGAGGAATTGTGAAGCCATATAAAACCAGGAGTAAAGCCTTGGCACAACTATTAAATGAAACCTTAAAAAACCAGGAGCAACTCGCAGCTGAAGCCCTATAAACCAGGAAAAGGCCAATCATTCAGGGGAAATCCCGTGCGAAATCCCTCAAAACCAGGAGCAACTGTCAAAGCTCTATCTGGTGTGAAACCCCACAAAACCAGGAGCATCTCAGTGTATGCTTAAGTTGCTTTTGTAGTTGGTGTGTTGCTAAGTTTATGAAGTTTTGCTAAGTTTATGTTGCTAAGTTTGCAGTTTGCTAAGTAAATCCATTCTTACTTTTGTGCAGGAGCAGTTTGTATGAATTCCCCAGGTTTTGTTTGGCTTCTTTCCCACAGCTCCTGGTTTTGTTTGGCTTCCACAACTCGCTTAATATAAATCGGCTTCTTTCCCTGGTTTTGTTTGGCTTCCACAACTCGCTTAATGTAAATCTGAAACAGAGAGGAACATCGGATTTCATTCTCAATTTGATTCTCTCCTGGTTTTGTATGGCTTCTTTCCCACAGCTCCTGGTTTTGTTTGGCTTCCACAGCTCACTTAATACAAATCTGAAATGGAGCGGAACATCGGAATTCATTCTAAATTCGATTCTCTCCTGGTTTTGTATGGCTTCTTTCTCACAGCTCCTCGTTTTGTTTGGCTTCCACAACTTGCTTGATACAAATCCGAGGCGGAGCGGAACATCGGATTTCATTCTTACGTTTGTGCAGGAGCAATCTGCATGGATTCTCCTGGTTTGTTTGGCTTCTTTCCCACAGCTCCTGGTTTTGTTTGGCTTCTTTCCCGCAGCTCCTGGTTTTGTTTGGCTTCCACAACTCGCTTAATACAAATTCGAAACGGAGCGGAACATCGGATTTTATCGATATACTTTTGGACAGTTTGCATGGATTCTCTCCTGGTTTATGTGGCTTCTTTCCCACAACTCCTGGTTTTATTTGGCTTCCACAACTCGCTTAATAATAATATAAATCCGAAACGGAGCGGAACATCGGATTTCATTCTCTCCTGGTTTTTGCGGCTTTTTCCACAGCTCCTGGTTTTGTGCGGCTTCCACAACTTGATTATACAAATCCGAAGCGGAGCGGAGCATCGGATTTCATTCTTACTTTTGTGCAGGAGCAGTTGAGTGTAAGCTACGGTACCAGAACGAGTATAGAATCAGAATCACGATAACAACATAAGATTTCGTATTTCAGGCAGGATTTTACTGGAGGTGTACGAGATTTCGAAGCAGTTGGTGACCCCTCGTGCTGAGGACCTTGCAGTTAGTTGTCTTGCAACGCTTTCAAAGATGCGACATTTGATCTACTGCCTGGAAATCTGTACCAGCCCTTACCTGAACACAGAAACAGCAATGTGGCCCAGCGGATCCTTGCTGCAGGCTTCTCCGGGTTGCTGGTTGTGTTGATTGCGCATTCAAGTTGACGACGCAGGTAATGGGATTGGAATCCAATTGTACTATCTCTAAACCATATATCCGTTCACTGTATAGTGTGATTGACAATTTGTGGCGCATATGGTCGCTTAGAATTACGAATGATGCCCTCACCCGCTTCACACAAATAATACGGGATATATACCAGTGGCGGATCTAGATGGGTTTCTGGGGTTTCGACAGAAACCCCCTTTCAAATTTAGCTCAGTGGTAGTATCAATACTTAAACATTGTTATACTGACAATTTGTCATAGCAAACAACTATATACCAGTAAATACCACTGTATTTCAGTAGCATGCATGCAGTTACACTTAACTAACACCATTTATAGCTATTAAACCATAGCAGCACTTCACTTTTCATCTCCCACTGCATTTAAAACGATCGAGATACTCTAATAGAGCAATCAAAGCTACAGCTTGTAGTCACCATATTTGCACCATAATTGCTCTGTAGTTAGCTATATAGTATTTACATGCAGTTTAGAGCATTGAGTTGATTGTAATTGCTAACTAAAATTAGTCTAAAATCTCAAAATTTTCTGGAGAAATGTCATCAGATACTTAGCTAAACTAACTTTCAGAAACCCCCTTTTAAAAATCCTAGATCCGCCACTGTATACCGTACGTTTTATGCCATAATATGGGAAACAGCCCATCATATAATTAGGCATTCCAGCCCGATTTTTAAATTTTGGAAAAATGGGCTTTTTATATGCTCAATAGATAGAGTATTGATTGCTGATCTCAGAAATATATAGTTTGTTGGGTTGGAATTAGCTACTTTGGCATGCACAGTGCTTAAAAACTGAAAAAAGGCACATTTTTTCTCCAGGGCTCCCCATACATTTTAAAGGGAAAAATGGCACAATTGAATCAGGAAGCCATCTAGCAATCTGGACTATCTTGAAACTATAGTTGCTTCTAACTGCAAGTTTGTACATGTAATGAGAGTAACTTCAGATAGTATTGGATCTCAGTAATCTTTGTATGCTTTGTGGTGAGCAAATATGTTTCACCCACTGCACACTTCTCAATACAATGGTGTATACCCATAGGCAAGTGGCTATCTCAAGTAAGTAAAACCATCACGTTAACAACTTAAAAAGGTAAACAACTAAAGTGGAGGTGCCACAATGATGCAACAATACCTAAGGTGGAGTTGTGGTTTCAATTATGGCATTGTTGGCCAACTTTGAAGTGGTTTATACTTTTGAGCTGATGACACAGCCATCAGAAAATTGTTCTGGAGCTGAAAATCGCTAACCCGAGCGAAGTAACTACGCACTTTAAAGTAAGCACCAGTGACTACCTTCCACCCAACAGTACGTTTTTTAAAGTTTTAAAGTATTCTACATACATTGCATGGCTTGAAAAGATTACAAAACAACACAAAACTTACTTATATGTAACGCGCACGATAAAACTAAGATTTTCATAATGATCAGCATGTGGACAAACCCCACAGCGATTTTCATCTTCATTGGAGCTCGGACGACAGAGCAATCCCAAGTTAAACACGAGTTGTTATTTTGTGCCAGGGTTCTATTGGGGAATAGACGGAGAATTGTTTTATTTAAAAATCTCGGATACTGGAATGCCTAATATAATACGGTTATTTACAATTTAGAAATCCAAGTTTAGAATTCACCAAGCACATCGAAATAGCCTGGTTATAGGGATAGAGATTCAGCTGCAGTCGAGTCATCTCCTCGGTCTGTTTTGTGGTAACTTATTTCGCTGGCATAGCTACTCTAGCCTTGGACTGGTGATAGTTCTTCCTAAGCTAAAGGTACAAAATAATGCAGTAACTAGTAATGCAGTATCTATCTCGGTATCTATCTCCCGAGGTTTCTCATCACTAAATTAAACGTTCAATTAGCTTGCTCGCCCATATACGAAGTAGTTCATACATGGTACCTTGGCATATAGCACTTGGTCTAGCAGTTTACCCAACGTATTCCATGTTCCCAAAGCCATTTTCGCTGGCCTATGTCAAAGTATTGTCACAGTGGATATTAAATTGTTTTTTGTTGGAAAGACTGCATCAGTAGATTTACTAATGCTTTTCAGCAGTGCCCTATACATAACATACAACATAATCACATAAAGTATACAGGACAAAATATACTAAAAGTAAGACCTATACAAGTGTTTGAATTCTCCAAGATTGGCCGCAGGGTAAATTGATGAGTTCAATGCATTCCACATCTGAGTACCTTTATAATAACTATTCTTGCCAAATGTAGTCCGTACCCTGGGCACAAAAAGGTGATGACTGTTTCTTCCAATGTGAGAGGTGACAGCTGTAGTGTACTTAAATGTCTCTCTCAAATACACTGGTGACAGGTGATGAAGAGTTCTATAAACAACAATGGCAGTATGGAATCTTCTACATTCAGCCACGAAAAACCTTGCGTGGCAGGAATCAATGAGAATGAATACGTTCAAATTTTTAAAGTACTGCACAGTTGAAGGTGACCACACAACATCACAATAATCCAGTAAATTTCAAGTTTCTTTTGAAATTGACAGGGACACTGAAATCTAATCCCCTATCAGCGGTGGTGTTTACTGTGAATCCAATAAATGTTGACTTTTGTGTGTATTAAAATCTTGCCCCACTATCCTCCCCCACCCCTGAGGCTACATGCAGTGAAGGGATTTGACTCACTTTTGAATGAAAGATAAACCCATATGGTGGGGAATTTGGCCTTTGATTTTTTCAAATCCCCACCTAAACCCCCAGGGGTTATGAGGGGATGTATGAGGACTGATTATCTGACTTGTCCAAATGGTGGTGCATTTGATCACTTGTTTAGTCACTTTTGCCCACCCACTGTCCCAGGGGGATAGTGGGCTAACAAATGATAAGTGCATTACATACTTATGGGCTCCATTTCTTAAGCGGGAATTTGTCGTTCAAGTTGTGATCACCCCACTTTATGCGGTGTGGGAAATGAAATCCATCAGATGTAGTGATTATAGTGTTCGATTTTTTTAAAATAGCTACATGCATTTCTTCATTGCATCAGTATTCATTGCTGTAATGTAATATGGCATGATTGACCCATGCGCAGAGCACAAGTGTGTGGTGACAACCGCATTCAGTACCTGTACCAGTCTTATGGAAAACTGGTGTGTCCAATCAGATTGCTCAATTAACTGCATACTATGACATGATTTCCTTACATCTAGTCTCTAACTAATTTGGCACACCTTACAACTATAATATGCTGAAAGGCAATAGTACACAACACCCTACTCCCTTGTGAGTTTTTAATATCAATTTTAATGTGGAAGTTTATGGCCACAGAATTGTTTTTACTGTGATGTAACTGGAAATTGTTAATTTGTTTTTCGTACACTTGGAAATTGATTGCATTCCACTTGGCACAAGTGTATAAAGTGGCTGTCACCAGACCCTCACGCTCTGCATGCAGGTCAGCTACGCCAAACGCTAAACTAATTGAAATGATGGTTTCCCTCACATTGATAATGTGTGGCAAGCTCTCTGGCACATAGCAACTAGATATCATTTAAGAATTGTGACCTAATTTGGGAAGCTGTCGATTTATGTACATGAATAGGTTGTACGTGTTATATATGTGAATATAAAGATTTTAATTTAGCATAGCCAAAACCTACATTTTTAGCAATAGATGGTATTCATCACACTGTACAGTCTATATTGAACCAGCTACTTAGCAGAAAATGGCCAAGCTGCTCATATGAAGTCTCCAGGCTTGAAATAGGACTGTGAATGCCATCTGACCCATTCATCACCGTGGTTGTCATATGAGTGCATAGATTTCTGCAAAAAGGCAATTGTCCTACCCTAGTTTTGCTTCTGAAAAATCATGTTTTGTTCTCAGCATTTTGGTAAACCGTTAATATATGCTATATATCACCTATGACTAAAATGTTTCCGCTGCAGACATAGGTTAGGTTTCAAGTTAGATTCCTGACCAGCCATTTTTGTTTCCAAGTTTTCAGACAAGTACTATAAAGAACTAACAGTTTTCACGTGCTCTTTTAGTTTAAGGTGTGAACCAATCTGTAGTTTGAATCATTTGGTGTTGTGATTTTTACTACCAGTTTTTATCATCATCCATAACAACCCACCGAAATAAGCAGCCGCTTAAAATCAGTATCAGTACACTTTGTAATGAATAGACAAAATTTTCAGGACCATTCAAAACATTTTATAATCAAGAGAATGTGGAAACAAATGTGGCAATCATTTCTCTAGGGGCGCGAAACTAGTCTAGGTCAGGTGGTGCTTATTATTTTCACATCCATAGGGATATGTATTATCTAAGCTGTAATGCACATGGAAAACTATTCAAGAGCTCCCATTAGTCTAGCTTCATGTTTCAGCTGGCTAGTGGCATTCCAAGTATCCTGATCGTACCCAGTGGTCAACACATGTCCTTACAAATTCACTTGTGAAAAGCAGTCAAAGAGAGCTAAGGGAGTGGCTGTGAAAGTATATACTTTCAATCAATCACAAGTGTACAAGTGAATTCAACATTGCATTTGGGCTGTACTGCTGTAGTTACTTTGCCAAACCTGAAAATAGATGGCTACTAAGGGATATGTATTTGACGTATACAGTAACTTTCCAGTTGCAAAGCTGCTGTTATTCTGCCAGCAGAATATTCTAGTCCTAGCATACTATCATTCCTTTGTGAGAAACAAAAAACATACATTTACATTAAGTGTTTTACCGTGATATGTGTAGCGCTATGCTTAGGAGGCTCACCAGATTTGATCTGCTCCTCTATTTAAGTTTACGTTTAGTCCAATAAAAAGGAATAAGGAAGTTTCCTCTTCTACTCTTGGTTTAGTTGTAACCTATACAGTTTTTGTGCTGGAGGTGATAGGAAACTTCCAATCTACAGGGGTTAGGACAAAGTCAAAGTTTGGCACAGTTCGCCACATTGGCTAAGATGCTTGGTGTATGTATTTTACAGACCCCTGAAAATGGACAGGAGAAAAAGCAAATTTTATTGTTACTTTGTTGCTTGTTATAATGCATATAACAGACTGGAAGGGTGCACAAGTTCTCACCTTACCAGCTAGGGAGGCTTTGGTATTCCACTAGAAATTGTTTTAAAAATAGCTAGCAATGTAAATTTTCAAAGTAGAATGTACACTGATCAAACAAATTTTAAAAAAGGGCTAAAGTAGAGTTTGTCTGGTGGGTTACTATATACTGCAAGTCCACAACTCTTCAGCATATAATTATCTGCAAGAAACTAATAGCTTAGATACCAATGTTTGCAAGATACTTTTGTTTTGTAATTTTATTGTAATATATATGTGCTTGACCCAACATACATTTTGTGCATACATTTTGTGCAGAAAATGAACAAGGAATCATCAGGAAAGCGACCAAACCCAGATGGTACCTACAATTTGATGTGAAAAACGTGCCATATCTGGTTCCAATGTACACCATGCAGAGTATATGGCTTCTGCAGGTTAGCATTTAATTTGTAACAGTTACAGCAACCAATTTTAATGTAGAGTGCAAGATGCTTTCTTCTTTGGGGGAAAAGAATGCAGCAGCTTCAAGGAAGTGGAAGTCTTTATCAAGTGATGAAAAGGATAGGTATAATGAAGCAGCAGCAGCCATGAACAGTGAAGACAAGGCTGTTGACATCAAGAAGGAGGTGAAAAAGTTGCGTGATTCGCTCAGTTTACTGGTAAGTTATTGTGTGAAGAGCTGTAGCCACAGGAATAAATTCGAAAGGAAATTTCTACTAGATAAAATAGTGCTTCTATCCCACAAAGCTCATCTTCAAAGTAAATTATTTTAGTAAATCAAACTAGTCAAAGTAAATCTAAGTTTAAGTTTATCAAAGTAAATCAAAGTAAGCTCGGATCAAGGATTTTGCAGTTATACCACCCCACATAAAGCAATGTAATCTTTTAATACCACAGCAAGTCTGAAGCCTCACACAACTACTAACTTGTTTAAAAGTGAACTGAAGTTGTGTTGTTTAACAGGTATGTGTAAAACTGAAGGTGTGTTACAACATGTAGATGTGGAGGCCATAGTACCTTGATTTCTGAGGTAACTAAGTTTCTAGCTCTTGGCTAAAGAATGCCACAGCAATTATATACACTGGTCTCCCTATTGCCGACAAGCTACTATAGTTAGTAAACTTTTATTTCTTAGCCTTTTTGCTATATGCTTATCAGATTAAAATAGTGGAACCTCAGTTATTCGAACCCCACTTATCCAGATTCTCGGTTAACCGAACTACGGAGATGATTGCTCTATCTGAGTTGTGACTGTTGTATTAGGGTATTAAAAATACTAAGGTTATTTATACACAGTTTCAGAGGTACAGACTTTTCAGACTTATGGACCACCCCTGGTCCCAAGGAGTTCGGATAACTGAGGTTCCACTGCACTTACACATGAGGAACACTGGTGGCAAACTACTGTAGAAATTGCACCCAAGGCTCTTTGATGACCGGGCATGGGATAGAAGTGCCATCATAGGATTGTTTACAATTTTTTGTGTCTGACATATTCACAAAATAATCACAACTTTTACTACCATAATAGTATATATGAATATAGTTAATCTTTAGTTAACCATTTCCAGCTGTTCTATTCACATTATAGTATGTAATGGAGTGGGTTTATACAAAATATCACTGGGACTATATATAAATGTCTTGAGACTGTGCCTTATCTAAATCTTGCATATTGCTCACAAGCCTATGCAAGTATGACTGAAGTACTGTACACAGAACCACTTACAAATCTATAATACCGTGATAATGGTCCACAGTGGTTTTGTCTTATAACTGCTAGTTGAAGTTTGTTGTACGTTTGCCCATGCAATATCCAAAAGTATAAAAATGAAAATTATTTTTTAAATTTTATAATGGACAGGTGGTTGTTTCATACAGTTGCATACACCTGTAGGTGTATACATGATTCACTAGAGATCAGCCATTGTACAGGTACCATTAATTTAGCCTTTAAATTCATACTGTTTTTCATGTTGGGTCAAACGGTAACATTCTATATTACATAATGTTTGTTCTGTGTAGGTTGAGCATGGAAACAAGATAGATGGTTTTGACTTTGTTTTTGTGGCTGTGCATGAAGGCAACCACATTACTGGTGGTACAAAAGCTGGCTGTGATTTTTTGCTAAAGTCAGGTTCACACATACCACATTCTTTTTTGGGGTACATTGCTTCACTGCAACACTGCACTGGTATGTAAAATATATTTTGTATTGCATTGACTGCACTGTACAATAGACAACTCACTCCCATCTACAAATGCTAAGCAAGCTAACTCTGCTGAACCATTGAGGACAGCTGTCCAAGGTATATTTAATGAGTGCTATGGTATGGATGTGTGGTAATTGATTGAGTATACATTACTGTATGAGTGAAAATATTGACGAGCTAAAAATTTGGCGTTTTGCACCATTTTAGCTATTGGTGTCATTTTAATTTTCAAAATGCTGTATTCTTAGTATTATTAAGACTGCAATGTTGGCATCATTTGGTCAACACCGAAATTGCTAAACTGCCAATTAAATTCACCGCCAGATTTTCCACATTTATGGTACATCCACATGTATGTATGCCAACGATACATACAGTGTAAATGTGGCTTTTAAGCTGTAAATCTATGAGTGTTCTGTATGCAGGATGACAATTAGTCTGGTGCAGCTGACCCTCTTTTAAGCACTCAAAAACACGGAAAAAATGAGCGGTTGAAGGTGCCGGATGTGTGCACCAGACTATAGTGACATGTTAAGCAGATGGAGATCAGCTGATACAACTGATTTAAAATTGTGATTAGTATATCACTCCCTTCTTGTATGGCTATTCAGAAGAGAGCCATGACTGCCTACTTGTACTACACCATTATGTACTCTGTTTTGGAGCTGTAATCAGCTCCCTGGGAAGACATCAGCATATGCTGCCTTTCCCAGTACCAAATCAGTTAGTCAACCAGAAAGTGATTTGCTCATGACTTTGATGTTCCTGCAAATTCAAAGATATCTATGGGATTGATCATTGAAAACCATTGCATATAAGTTATATGATTACTTTTTAATCTTTCTAGTTGTAAGGTGAACTTATGTGATTGGTAATTTCATACAGATAAGTAGCTGTGAGAGAGTAGATAATGTAGTAAATGTAGAAAAAGGTGTTGCATTACAACATGCAGATGAAGAGCATCGGTTTCTGATTAACGCCTGAATAACCCAGGAAATATACACATATATCCATTACCAAATTGTGAGTCTTGTGACTAGATTCACAGCTGACCTACACTCCACATAGACAAGTGATGAATGGCAATTGTAATACTAAATACAGGCATGTACAATTCCAAATTTGTTTGATGCTTAACCAAGTTTGTATTGCAGTTTCACACCATTTTATAGAATTTTTTCTGTGCAGGTGCATATACTAATGACCCCAAAGCAGTAATGCCGTACAAGTATATTTCTAAGTATGGTATCACAATGGAAGGACTACCGGAAGGCGTTGTTTTAAAACCTCCTGGTTCTTATGGAAAAGCTACTCTTAAAGAAATAATTGCCAGGAAAGATCTTTTGCGTGTTACATGTATGTATTATTATCAACTGTTCAATATTGTATACCGTATACTTACAAATTTCTCAGGCATATAATGTTCACAGTGGGGCAATTTTCAGGATTTAGGTGGTTTTATTTTCAAGGATATAATAATACTATGGCTGACTTTTCTATTGTACAACATAGACTGAATCCTGATTTTCATTAACTTTTGAGAACAAAAAATTGGGGGCAACTGCTAAATCTGCAAAATTATGCCCCTTGAAATTTATACATATAAGATAACTTATTGTGCAGATAAATAAAAGGAATGATAACATGCAGTATTGCACGATACAATAAGTCTGTATTTTCTGCAGCTGATTTCAATGACATGATAAATATAAATGCTGTGTAATATTGCAATTGCATCTAATAAATCACCAAATCAAGAGATGTGATATTTTAGGCCATATATACAGGTGTATCTGCATGCAGGACTGATTTGCCAAAGTTTTCGATCGCCAAAGTATTCTTCTATACGGTAAAATAGTAGTATCAAGTCGATTAACAAAACCGATCTGATATAGGAACAAAGACCTTTTCTCTGATGATTTGCTCTCTATAAATTAATATCAGAATGCAAGTGTGCAACAGTTGACACTGCAATCTTGTATTGAACGGTGTTGAGGTGTTCATAATTATATGTTTATGTGTATCTGTATCTGGATCTGCTGCTGTTTTGCACAAGTTGCCTAACCGATACCAAGAGTAAACATTTAAAGAGTTTTATTATTCTTTATTATTATTTCTTTTATTCTTTACTCTTGCTGATACTGATACACAAAAATAAGGCCAATAGCTGATACTGATTATCAGTGCAACTCTAATTGCTCATCAGATGGAAAAGTGTGTGCTTGTAAAGAAACACTTTGCTATGGGCAACCAAGACTGCTGCGGGAGGTAGTACCATCTCTTAGTTAACATTAAAGTTTAATTACCTTAATCACAATGTAATTGACACATTAGAGAAACTTTAAATTTAAGTGTTATCAGTCTTTAAAAATTACATCAAAATTATTTATCTCGCATCAGAATTTCCAGCACAATGCATGTGTGTAAATGTTTGTCTGTCCTACTATAGTAAAAGCATCATGCTTTTCTAGGTTCTACTGGAAATATTGAATTGGGTACTTCAGAAGAAGAACCATCCATACAATGGTTTGTAGAATATTTGTTGTGTTAACTTGTATATGTGGGTGGGGTGTAAAGGTTGCATCTCCTTACCAGCTTTCAGGTTGACGCAACCCTAGGTTGACAAGTGCTGGATGCTTACAAGTACAATATTATTGCAAAAGATTTAGATACCCTAATAAAACAGTCACCTATCAAATATCATGATAAATGGTAATATATATCGCAAAGTTTATCTGTACAATATATTGAACACCAAAATTGCAATACCACCCAGCCCTATATACACACATCGGGCAAAATCAAACTAATGTTGGCAGTGGATAGGCACACTACCTTACTGCTTGTTTAACCATCCGTGCTACTCAAACTTCTCGAGACTGCTTTTTAGAGTAGGCATTCTGAGGGGTGTGGTAGACTCAAATAGGGAATTCTGACCTTGGTGGGGGGCTGGATTGGAGTGGTGCATTGGTGGATGGCCTGTTTCAGTTACCCAAACGCTGTGTACACATGCACCGATTCTGCTGCATCTCAGCACTTAAGGAGCCACTGTGGCCCTGTAACTTTGTGTCTGGGGTTCAGTTGTGCCATTGTGGAGTCTATCTTACTTCTCTGTCAGTAGTTGTGATACTATACTTCATACATCCAACAGTTCAGCTTTTCAACTATATCTTATTTGATAGGAGAAAAGAAGCAGCCAATAAGCACTGTAAATGTTCTGCAATGTAATAAACTGATGCGTCTTTTGTGTAAATTTCATATGTGTGTTCACTACCCTAGCAAGGCTTGAAATTGTAGAACTTATTATCTCAAAACGTTTAATGCAGGATTTGAGTTGCTTTCCAAATCCAGTCATATAGATACTAAGATCATCATGAACTGAAAAATTAGCAGTGCATGTTCTAGTGCGAAATCGTAGGGTAATGCACTCAAAGATTTTCACTTAGGCTCCTAAACACTTACAGGCTCTGTCTTCTCCAGTGCTCTAAGGTGGATAAGGCTTCATTTTGCTGAAAAATTGTGATACTGTATGGAGCTATTCTATCTGGCAGACACCTGTACAAGGCAAACCACTTATAGGAATGAGCTGAAAATTGGTGTATTGGTAGATTTATCATCATAGAATAACCTTTCAGTGGTTTAGAAGAACTCACGATAAAAGCACTGAGTTACACAAACCAACTCCATGTAACAAATGCTCAATCAAGATACTCTAATAGTGCAGTCACCCTATTAAAACATTCAGTAAGTCACAAGTCATTCTATAGAGAGTTCAGCTACAAACAAGCCATCCTGTAGAGAATTCGGCTGCAAGCAAGTCATCTGTAGAGAGTTCAGCTAAACACAAGACATCCTGTATAGAGACAGCTAGAAACACATCATCCTCTATAGAAACGGCTAGAAACAAGTCACCCTGTAAAGAGTTAGCTACAAAAAAGTCAACCCGTAAGACATTTATCTACATTACAAGTGTTTAGACTCTATTAGCACCCTACAAACAGTAATTCAACAGCCTACAGTAATTTGTAGAACTATAATGCTCATAAAGCCATCAGTTGCTCTCAATGAATCTTTTTGGCACGTGATAGCGCTGATTGGAATGCTTTAAGTATATAGCCAATTTATCTTGTTAATGTTTGTTTTTATGTGTTGTACTGTACAGTAGCTTTATTTACTTTATTTTTATAACTTCCTCACTATGCCTATACTGTGCTTTTTGCATGTTAGTGCATCCAAGATGTGTGACAGGGTCTGGGAAAACCAGTTTTATCACACCCATGTCAGCAGATTTGATTTTTCACCAAGAAGACAAAGTTATTATTAAATTTCACAAGCAAATTCAGCTAGAGTTGAGTGGTCTGCTTTCACTGGCTGCTTTTCCCAAGCCCAGTGGCAATCCCTATGTGTGGTGTGGGGCCTTAATGGAGTTCTGGTCAGCCTGGGGATGGCTGTATATGGCTGTACAGTTCCATGGTGTTGAATAAAGACCTGTACTGTAAATGTGCTTTAATTTGAGGCCTGGATGGCCCATAACTTAGCCTAATTCACCCCCCTATACCTTCTTTTTTTTAAACAGCCTGTTGCTCTCTTTCTGGGCCCTGCCACCCACCCCTTTTGGAGCTCACCTGATACAGTCAACCTCAGTTTAAAACTATCTAAAATGGTGAGTAGCTTAGCTGTTGGCTACTTGTACAGTGGATGCTCTGGAAGGTAAAGAATTGGGATAAAACCTGTGAAAATTTGGTACACAAAGCTTCAACCATTGGCAAGTTACAACACACTAAATACTTGTAATATCTTAGAGCAACTAATCTTACATGTGCTCACACCATGAAAATACGTTGGAATATTAAATCACTGAATTTTCTACTAATTGACTAACTGATGGCTTCAGACAAGCATAACTCGACAATGCATAAGGATATGGATTTGATTTTTCACTGTTCAATGTCACTTCATCCCAAGATGTGCTTTTTTGCCAGCCGCAGTGCATACAATTCATACATCACAGACTTACCTTTGTCCTCCTTTGAGTCCCAGTTTTTCACTGGCAATACAATTAAGGTGTCAATTGCAACAGCATGATATGGCTTCCCTATGACTGTGGTGATAACTATTAGCTTATTGCCCATATTTTCCATAGTGATTGCAGAGACACTTCTCATACAGTTCTTCATTCGTATCGCTGTGTAACGGGCAGAACAGAGCTGAAGACGGAGCATAATGGCCACTGCATTTTTCAGTAATTGATTGTTGGGGCATGCATTCAGATGCAAAATTAATTTTATGGCATGCCTGGTGCCATTCTTTCTTAGATGTGGTGTGTGCATGCAGGTTTATTGGTTCTAAAAGTAAACAAACAAATAGAAGGAAAAATAGAAATTTAAAGTTCGATTAGGGATCAAAGAATAATGAAACAAGGGAATAGAAAAAAAGTGATGAAATAAGAGAGGTTGCTTATACTTGCAGATACAGACTATACTAATGGACATTTAATCCTTATGGTTTGTAGACTGAATTAAGGATTAATTGTCCATAAGTACAGTATATCTGCAAGTACTGTATAGGAAACCTCTCTTGTTACATACTTTTTGCTTTTCCCTTGTTTTACTACTTTTTTATTCTTTAAACGCTAATCCAACTTCCTTCTACTTGTATAAAATGTGGCTACTTAAACATCTTCTTCAAAGCAGGGAATTTTATCATCACAACTACCACCATGCACCATACAGGCATTGTCATCTGTGATTTGTTATTCTTTGTTAACATCCTACATCCGCTTGGCTTGTATACACTACTGCTAGCTATATAGCATGCATTAGAGTTTTGCATAGTTTGGGGAAAATCAACACTGTGATAAAGGTGGGATATAATATGGTATTTCCAGTGGCTTATTGAATACAAATAAGCCTTAATATAAATGCTGTATTATACTCATCTTATACTTTAGTATAATCCATACTATACTATTGCATATATGGTTTCAGTTTATTTACCACATTACTTGAAATAGCTTATATCTAATATAATGCCCACACTATACCATCACATAAGTGGTTTCAGTGTGTTTAACACATTAATTAAAGCCTTACATGAGATTGTTAGTATACTACAGGTTATATCAAGCTTTTTTGTATTCAATAAGCCACTCGAAATACCATCTTATATCCCTCATTTTTCACAGTGCAAGGCAACCCAGAACACTACCAGATGCTAGGCGCTAAATGCACCTGCATCTGCCCTAGTGAGGAAGTTAGCTGCTGAATTTATATTGCTATAGCCAGCACTTAGTCACATCAAGCAGCCTGACTGTGCCATGCCCAGGGTGCGCACATGTGAAATAATACTAAGTGTGCTATATAGCAGGGGCGGATCTAGGGGGTGGGCTTTGGGGGCTGAAGGTCCCCCCTTCACTTTTATGCTTTACTTGATCAATATGCTAAGGATTATCTAATCCAAAACAGCCAAGCTGTAAAAAAAGTATGCGGCCCTCAATAAGGCTATGGTAAAAAAAGATGTGAAATCCAAGGTGGCGGCCAAGAAATGGCTGTGATGGTAGGTTAATGGAAAAAATTTTAATAACGACAATTCAGGTGAATTTTGGTGCCACTTGGTCAATTGGGACAAAATTCACCTGGATTGTCGTTATTAAAATTTTTACCATTAACCTACCATCACAACCATTTCTTGGCCGCCACCTTGGATTTCACATCTTTTTTCACCATAGCCTTATTGAGGGCCACACACTTTTTTTACAGCTTGGCTGTTTTGGATTAGATTTCATTTCTTTTTGTATTTGTATACCCCAAAGCCGGCCTATGGCCTGCTTTGGGACTTTTTTAACCTATCTTTTTTTCTTTACCACAGGAAGAAGAAAAGATGAAGCAGATGTACCTTAAATATTTCTGATTTTATCAGTAAATGTACAAATCAAGACACACGGTAGTGTGTCGTGCGGCCCAAGTAGCCGGCGCGCCACACCGTGAGTATATTTACAGGAAGAAAGTAAACGCGATTTTCACACCTTTGTAGCTCCGTGATTCCTTATTCTATTAAAACCAAAGTTGCTACAGAAATGCCGGCGAGGTAGGGGAGTCCACATACCAAATTTGAAGACAATCGCTCCAGCCTTTTGCGAGATACGAGCGGCCAAAGTTTGGGTTTTTTTTTCTTCGTTTTTTTTTCTTCTTCTTCTACTTCTTCTTCTTTTCGCACACTTTGCAAATCCGCAATAAAACACGAATGCGTGCTTGGATCGGGCTGAAATTTGGCACAAGTAAAGGGCTCATTAAGGCGAATCTCAGTACCAAGTTTGGTAGGAATCCGATGAACATTCACGGAGTTATGACCGATTATCTGCGTAAAATAAGGTCGAAGGTCTGTCACGCCCACAGGGTAAACCGCTTGAAGGAATGAGCTGAAAATTTCTATGTAGATGGAGTAACTATCGTAGGAGTGCCTTTTTGTGGTTTGAAAGGAATCCAGTTAAAGGCCATAGAGATATGACACAAAACCCAACCTATGTCACAATTACGCGATCGACTTTTATGAATAAAAAAACTATTAGTTTTCACGCCTACCAGCCAAACCGCTTAGAACAGTGAGCTGAAAATCGGTGTGTAGCTGGAATAATTATCATAGAAAGTCCTTGCAGTAGTACAGAAGAATGGGATTACAAACCACTGAGTTATGATTCCAAAGCCAACTACGTGTAGCATATGCGAGATCGAGATACTCTAATAGAACAGTCACCCTAATAAAGTATTCAGCTACGTTTATAACTTACTCCATTATAGAATTATATGGCATTGCAAGTTATTCTGTAGGGAGTTCAGCTACAAACAGTTAATCTTATAGACAATTCAGCTACAAGCAAGTCATCCTGTAGAGAGTTCAGCTACAAATATGTTGCTGTAGAGATTCAGAACATTATAAGTCACACTGAAGAGAATTCAACTATAAACAAGTCACCTTGTAGAGAGTTCAGCTACAACAAGTCACTCTGTAGAGAATTCAGCTACAAACAAGTCACTGCATAAAGGGTTCAGCTACAAAAAAGCTACCTAGTAGAGAGTTCATCTAGATCAGCTACAAACAAGTTACTTTATGCAATGTTCAGCTACAAGTAAGTCACTCTGTAGAGAGTTCAGCTACAAACAAGTCACTCTGTAGTACAAACAAGTCACCGTGGAGAGAGAGTTCAGCAACCAATCAAAAAACCACCATGTAAAAGAGTTCAGCTATACAAACAAGATATAACTCTATAGAGAGATCAGGTAGAAACTTAACAGATCACACTGTAGAGAGTTCAGCTAGAAACAAGTCATCCAGACTGAGTAGAGAGATCAACTAGAAAACATCACCTTGTAGAGAGTTCAAATCACCCTGCAGATAGTTCAGCTACAAACAAATCACCCTATAGAGAGATCAGCTAGAAGAAGTCACCTTGTAAAGAGTTTAGCTACAAAGAAACTACCATGTAGAGAATTCAGCTATGAACAGATCATCCTGTCGAGAGTTCAGCTAGAAACAAATCACCCTGTAGAGAGATCAGCTAGAAACAAGTCACCCTGTAGAGAGTTCAGCTAGAAACAAATCACCCTGTAGAGAGATCAGCTAGAAACAAGTCACCCTGTAGAGAGTTCAGCTAGAAACAAATCATCCTGTAGAGAGATCAACTAGAAGAAGTTACCTTGTAGAGAGTTCAGCTACAAAGAAACAACCATGTAGAAAGTTCAACTGCAAACAAATCAAACTGTACAGAGTTCAGCTACAAACAAATCACCCTGTAGAGAGATCAGCTAGAAACAAGTCACCCTGTAGAGAAATCAACTAGAAGAAGTTACCTTGTAGAGAGTTCAGCTGCAAATAAACCATCATGTAGAGGCTTCAGCTGCAAACAAATCACCCTGTAGAGAGTTCAGCTACGAAAGGATCACCCTGTAGAGAGTTCAGCTAGAAACAAGTCATCCTGTAGAGAGATCAGCTAGAAGAAGCTACCTTGTAGAGAGTTCAGCTACAAAGAAACCACCATGTAGAGAGTTCAGCTAGAAACAAGTTATCCTGTAAAGAGATAAGCTAGAAGAGGTTACCTTGTAGAGTGTTCAGTTATGAACAAACCATCATGTAGAAAGTTCAGCTGCAAATGAATCACCCTGCAGAGAGTTCAGCTACGAGAAGATCACCCTATAGAGAGTTCAGCTAGAAGAAGTCGCCTTGTAGAGAATTCAGCTGCAAAGAAACCACCATGTAGATAGTTCAGCTGTAAAAAAATCATCCTGTAGAGAGTTCAGCTACGAACAGATCACCCGGTAGAGTTCAGCTAGAAACAAGTCACCCTGCAGAGAGATCAGCTAGAAACAAGTCATCCTGTAGAGAGACCAGCTAGAACAAGTCACTTTGTATGTAGAAAGTTCAGCTACAAAAAAATCACCCTGTAGAGAGGTCAGCTACAAACAAATCTCCCTGTATAGAGATCAGCTAGAAGAAGTTACCTTGTAGAGAGTTCAGCTACAAAGAAACCATCATGTAGAGAGTTCAGCCGCAAACAAATCACCTGTAGAGAGTTCAGCTACAAACAAATCACCCTCTAGAAAGATCAGCTAAAAGAAGTCACCCTGTAGAGAGTTCAGTTACAAAGAAACCACCATGTAGAGAGTTCAGCTACAAACTAGTGACCTTGTAGAGACATCAGTTACCTTGTAGAGAGTTCAGCTACAAAGAAACCATCATGTAGAGAGTTCAGCTGCAAACAAATCACCTGTAGAGAGTTCAGTTACAAACAAATCTCCCTGTAGAGAGATCAGCTAGAAGAAGTTTCGTTCAGCTACAAACAAATCATCCTGTAGAAAGATCAGCTAGAAGAAGTTACCTTGTGGAGAGTTCAGCTACAAAGAAACCATCATGTAGAGAGTTCAGCTTCAAACAAATCACCTGTAGAGAGTTCAGCTACAAACAAATCTCTCTGTAGAGAGATCAGCTAGAAGAAATTACCTTGTAGAGAGTTCAGCTACAAAGAAACCATCATGTAGAGAGTTCAGCTGCAAACAAATCACCTGTAGAGAGTTCAGCTACAAACAAATCTCTCTGTAGAGAGATCAGCTAGAAGAAATTACCTTATAGAGAGTTCAGCTACAAAGAAACCATCATGTAGAGAGTTCAGCTGCAAACAAATCACCTGTAGAGAGTTCAGCTACAAACAAATCTCCCTGTAGAAAGGTCAGCTAAAAGAAGTCACCTTGTAGAGAGTTCAGCTACAAAGAACCATCATGTAGAGAGTTCAGCTGCAAACAAATCACCTGTATAGAGTTCAGCTACAAACAAATCTCCCTGTAGAAAGGTCAGCTAAAAGAAGTCACCTTGTAGAGAGTTCAGCTACAAAGAACCATCATGTAGAGAGTTCAGCTGCAAACAAATCACCTGTAGAGAGTTCAGCTACAAACAAATCACCCTGTAGAAAGATCAGCTAGAAGAAGTTACCTTGTGGAGAGTTCAGCTACAAAGAAACCATCATGTAGAGAGTTCAGCTTCAAACAAATCACCTGTAGAGAGATCAGCTACAAACAAATCTCTCTGTAGAGAGATCAACTAGAAGAAATTACCTTGTAGAGAGTTCAGCTACAAAGAAACCATCATGTAGAGAGTTCAGCTGCAAACATATCACCTGTAGAGAGTTCAGCTACAAACAAATCTCCCTGTAGAAAGGTCAGCTAAAAGAAGTCACCTTGTAGAGAGTTCAGTTACAAAGAACCATCATGTAGAGAGTTCAGCTGCAAACAAATCACCTGTATAGAGTTCAGCTACAAACAAATCTCCCTGTAGAAAGGTCAGCTAAAAGAAGTCACCTTGTAGAGAGTTCAGCTACAAAGAACCATCATGTAGAGAGTTCAGCTGCAAACAAATCACCTGTAGAGAGTTCAGCTACAAACAAATCTCCCTGTAGAAAGGTCAGCTAAAAGAAGTCACCTTGTAGAGAGTTCAGTTACAAAGAACCATCATGTAGAGAGTTCAGCTGCAAACAAATCACCTGTATAGAGTTCAGCTACAAACAAATCTCCCTGTAGAAAGGTCAGCTAAAAGAAGTCACCTTGTAGAGAGTTCAGCTACAAAGAACCATCATGTAGAGAGTTCAGCTTCAAACAAATCACCTGTATAGAGTTCAGCTACAAACAAATCTCCCTGTAGAAAGATCAGCTAGAAGAAGTTACCTTGTGGAGAGTTCAACTACAAAGAAACCATCATGTAGAGAGTTCAGCTGCAAACAAATCACCTGTAGAGAGTTCAGCTACAAACAAATCTCCCTGTAGAGAGATCAGCTAGAAGAAGTTTCCTTGTAGAGAGTTCAGCTACAAACAAATCACCATGTAGAAAGATCAGCTAGAAGAAGTTACCTTGTGGAGAGTTCAGCTACAAAGAAACCATCATGTAGAGAGTTCAGCTGCAAACAAATCACCTGTAGAGAGTTCAACTACTAACAAATCTCCCTGTAGAGAGATCAGCTAGAAGAAATTACCTTGTAGAGAGTACAGTTACAAAGAAATCACCATGTAGAGAGTTCAGCTGCAAAGAAATCACCCTGTAGAAAATTCAGCCACAAACAAATTGCCCTGTAGAAAGATCAGTTAGAAGAAGTTACCTTGTAGAGAGTTCAGCTACAAAGAAACCATTCTGTAAAGAGCTCAGCTGCAAACAAATCACGTGAACAGAATTCAGCTACAAACAAACCACCCTGTAGAGAGATCAGCTAGAAGAAGTTACTTGTATATTGTTCAGCTACAAACAATTCACCCTATAGAGAGAGCAGCAAGAAGAAGTCACTTTGTAGAGTGTTCAGTTACAAAGAAACCACCATGGAGAGTTCTGTAATAAATATATGTATTATATATCCCATCCAAAAACAGCTTATAGCTGTAAAAAAAGTGCGCGTCCAAGTAAAGCACAGAGTTAACTGCGACAAAAAGTAATGATATCATAATGCGGCCATGTGCGAGGTGTGCAAGTTGTAAAATTAATATTAGCTAATCAGATAATACAATGTTATTGTTAAAGTGTTAATGAGAACTATGTGATGCTGCTATTTTTAAATGTGTGAGCATCTTCATAAATGCCACACAAATTTAATTCTCAATAAAGCAATGTGTATAGATTCTCTGATAGCAATAAATAGTTTGAGTTTGGCCACCTTTCCTTTGTTCGTAGCATTGCCGTATACAGGAAAGACGGCCAAACTCAAACTATTTATTGCTATCAGAGAATCTATACACATTGCTTTATTGAGAATTAAATTTGTGTGGCATTTATGAAGATGCTCACAAACTTAAAAATAGCAGCATCACATAGTTCTCATTAACACTTTAACAATAACATTGTATTATCTGATTAGCTAATATTAATTTTACAACTTGCACACCTCGCACATGGCCGCATTATGATATCATTACTTTTTGTCGCAGTTAACTCTGTGCTTTACTTGGACGCGCACTTTTTTTTACAGCTATAAGCTGTTTTTGGATGGGATAATATATATGCTGTTCAAATCTGTAAATCATTTACCTACGCTTACTGTGAAACACAACTTGTAAATCAGGAGTCAGCTGACCACATGTACATCTGGCAGTAAAATGGAAGTACTCATGTTGTAAATGTAATTGTAGCACAATAGTTATGATATAACACACTGCATGGAGAAAAACGTGTGCAGTAATGTACATAATCAAATTATTTTTACATCAGCCACTTGGTGTTCAGTCATCCATTCAAATTGTGCCTTGAAACTTTGCACGTCTATCTACCATTTGTGAATCTCTGAGGTATTCCATTAGTACTGATGAGGTTGTATCCACGACCATGTAGCATCGATCATTTGATCATGTCAATCACATCACTGGTACAATACATTTTCCACCAGTCCCTTTTGAAATCACTTAATCACAAAGAGGTTGGATGGAAATGAATGTTATCCGGCACACACTAGATGAAACAAGTGACAAATGATGTCGTCATATGTTTCATTATAGATAGTAAACACCCCCACTCTATCTTCACACAGCTACACCAATTCTGTCTTTAGCAGATGTTACATACATGCCTATTGTTCAAGCAAATCCGGTTGCATTGTTATCAAGTTAACGGTGATTACACAGTGACATAGATTATTGCCTTGATTATCGCACACTCCAATTATACAGCAACCGTACATTACAAAATTCCATATCCTTTTTGGATTTGGAGTTGGATTTGGTTGCTGAGAAAGACAGCTGTATGGCCGATACAACACAGGGAGGTTAAACTTCACAACCCCAAATAATAAGCACAATACATTGTAAATCAAAGTTATATGATTGTCTAAATGTTTGGTCCAGCCGCTAGTCATACATGATCATAAAAACTTTAGTGATACAAGAATTCATCTAAGGATAAGCATTCAATTATTTCATTCAGTAAGTTGCTCCAGTCAACAATGGTGTGAGGGAAGAAGCTTTTCTGATAATATTTGGATGATGTTAAAGGCAGTATTAATTGTTGATGGTGTGATAATCGTGTATAGTGAGTAGAATTGTACCGATTCCCACTTTTTAGGGAAAACCTATATGCGATCAGTGGTGTAGCCAGGAAAAATTTTTTACTGAGGCAAAGTTTACACTATATTGAGAGGCTAGGTCCTGCTTTTGACTTACCTGATCCACAAACACATTGAGTTTCAAGCATGGGTGGTAACTACAGCATTTACATGTTTACTGTCTGGTTGGATTGAAAAAAACTGTTTCAGAAGCTAAGACTCTGAACATTTTTCTACATGTCATAAGCAGTGGTGTAGCTACCACTGAGGCAGCTGCCTCAGTAAAAGAATGCTCAACAATTCAGGCTGAGCAGGCCTGAGTTTTGGCACCCCAAACTTTCCACTCGAACATTACTAGACAGCACTACTCTATGGCTGTAGTACTAAGTAGGGCTGGAATCCATGGTGACACAGTCCGGCATTGGCTGCCAGTGACATAGCCAGGAAAAATATATACCGAGGTGAAGTTTATATACTGTTGACCAAATTAAGAGGGCCTGCTTCTGACTCAACTGATTCACAAATACTTTCAAGTAGCTATGGGCAGTACAGCATTTGCAGGTTGACTATCTGGTTGGATAGAGGAAACTAGCTGTTTCAGAAAACTCTGAGCATTTTTCTACATGTCATAAGTAATTCTCCAGCATAGTTAATGCTATACAGTATACCATGCTTCAATTATTAAACTAGTTTAATTGCATGCAACATAACTTACTCTGGAGATATTTTGAGTGGTCAGGCCATCCATGGACTTGCAACAGAGGTCATAGACATGCACATACTTTTTATTCATCTGACGTGATGTTTAAGTCAGAGATAATTATATCTTTCATGTGATGCTCAACTGCATGTGCTAAGCATGTCAAGCTAGGGAGTCTCTCAACTTCTCAAGAAAAATTTTGAAAATATATACTTTGAAATGGCATGTTGAGGCTATTTTTTATTATAACTGCTAATGCATGATACGCATGATCAAATAGCTCAATGTAATGCCATCAGTGCAGTTGACTCATTGGAACTTTTGAAAAGCATTGTAAAGACAATTAACATAAATGTAAATGATCAAGTAGTGTAATGAGAACAGTGGCTATAATCTGTGTTGAATGCTCTATTAGAGTATATTACGATGACTACTCTATTAGAGTGTCTCAATATTTTACAAATTCAAGCCACACAAAATAGAATCTATGGCTATAGTACTAAGCAGGGCTGGAGCCTATGGTCACATGGTGCTGGACCACTTTTCAGCTACTGGGGTACAGTAATGTTATCTAGTAACGTTTGAGTAGAAAATCCAGAGTGCCAAAATTCAGGCCTGCTCAGCCTGTCGTTGAGCATTTTTACAGAGGCAGCTGCCTCGGTTGCCTCAATGGTAGCTACGCCACTGCCGATATATTTTTACCCTGTTTTACCGATAGTTAACCAATACCCGATTGTAGGTCTCTACAATTATACTTGTACACACTCCATTAACAGACACCTCAACTCTCACGCATTACATGTGAGAAACACTCATTGGATTGCTGTCTCACTTATTTTTCCATCTCACGCATTGTAATTCCTGGAAAATTAAGCTCTAATGTATTTAATTTCACTTCAAACCTCTTGACAAAGCACTAAACAGTGCTCTAATGGCTAAAAATGGAGAGTTATAACTGAAAATAGCCAAAGGAAGTTGCAAATTTTGCAATTTTAACAGGAGTTTTTCCTACTAAGACAATACCTCATGCTTAAGTAAGCAAATCTCACTCATTTTAACCTCAAGTCTCACTGCAAGTGCATTTTTCCAGGTTGAGGTCTCTGCATTAAAAGTAGAGCTAGTAAAGCCAATTCTGTGAAATTGTACAATACCTCAACTCAGGACTCAAAGTTGCTATTCCGACAAGTGGGCTAGGGCCTGAACCATCACTGTTTATCTTTGTGGTTACCACAAAACATAAACAAATTACCCAAGTATATACCATAGCTTTTGACACCAGCCCTGCAGCTGCTGAAGTTGAATAGACTAATAATCTGCTGGCCACAGCCCATAACAACTGATTTCCGATTATGGGTAAAAACAGCTAATTATCGGCTTCTACTGATTATCAGTACAACTCTAATAGTGAGACAAGGAGGGGACATTGGAAACAGTGGAAATTGAAAACTGAAACTGAAAACTGAAACGGAAAAACTGAAACTGAAAAACTAAAATTGGTCAAAACTTCATATTAACAGGTACCTCTTAACAAAGACCACCTCTGTAATAAGACCACCTGTATAATAAGACCACCTCATTATAGTAGTCATGTCAAGTAGGTCCAACAAAAAGGCCATTAGGTGTACTCATAATATAATAAAGTATCAATCAATCAGACAGTACTTAAAAGTAAAAACGACAGCTGCAGGGTTGTACATAAGGATATACTATCTTACCATACCAAGACCTACAGTCCATGGCATGTCATAATGAAAATGGGGTAATTGCATGCACAATTACTCTGCTGATACTGGATTTGATAATGGATTTCTCATGAATTGTGCATAATTTAAGAGCTGCATAGTTAAATGAATGATCTTGGACTTTGTGTCTTGGTAATAGTTAGACACTCATGATAGGTGTCTTCGAGGATTTAAAAACCTGTCAATAATTACCTGCGCCTCGGTAATTACTGATGTCACCTCAGGTTTTTAAATCTTCGAAGATGCTTACTACGTGTGCCTAACAATTATTAAGACACAAAGTCTAGAATCATTAATGTTGATTTCGTAACTATGCAACTCCTAAATCATGTACAATAATATTCATGAGAAATCCATTATCAAATTCAATTATGCATGCAATTGCTCCATTTTCATTTGTGACATGATCATGGACTTTAGGTCTTGGCATGATAAGAAAGTATACCCTTTTGTACAACCCTGCAGCTGTCATTTCAACTTTTAAGTACTGTCTGATTGATTGATACTTTATTACATTATGAGTACACCTTAGCTATATTTTTGGACCTACTTGACATAACTACTATAATGTGGTGGTCTTATTTTAGAGGAGGTCTTATTATAGAGGTGGTCTTTATTAAGAGGTACCTGTTAATATGAAGTTTTGACCAATTTTAGTTTTTCCGTTTCAGTTTTTCAGTTTCAGTTTTCAATTTCCACTGTTTCCAATGTCCCAACAAGGAGTGATGTGAGTGTTGATCTGGGATACTTATGTCAGGTGGATCTTGATGTAAAAATTTATAAAACATAATTAGCTAATCTGCTAAACTTGTCGTTAATATTTTTTTTCTCAATGTTTGTGTAGTGACTTATTCCTCTTAGTTAACTTGTGGAAAACGTTTCTTTTATAACGGTACTGCAGCTTGCAACAGGGGTACTTTAATTGATAGCTGTGTAGTGCTTATAGCTAGCTACAATACTCTGCCTCAGACCGCCACACCTACTTTTGTGGAAGAGTTGCTATGAACTAACATTTCTCAGTAGAAGAGAATAAGTGTAATTTTTTCACTGCAACTGTGTATTATATCGTATGTTGCACTGGGTGAATGGATGGACAATTTAATACTAGCTGTATGGCCTAAAAGTGTAACATATAGCTCCGGCATAGTAGTTGTAGTATTCATAACAGTTCTATTAGCTATATGTATGGATGTTATTTGTAAGTATACTGTAGTAGAAACTTTGCAATAATCATTGTTACAGGAGTAAATTATAACTAGCCTGGGACTGAGACATCAGTGCACTGAGTCATCAATTTACATCATCCCTACATTTTTGAACCTCCACATGCTGTGTTGATATGGGAGTCACTGAGAGTAGCTACATACATGGGGAGAAAGTTCACACTAACTGTGCATAAAAAGAATGAAGAACAGAAGAAATACAAAACACCAGCACTGCAGTCAACATTGAAGACTAATTCAAATCCAGCTGAAAGTACTGACAGTATGTTACCTCTTCACACATTATAGCCATGCATGCATGCATCTTATAGATATAGCCTATATATTAAATTGTTGAATCATGTAGTGGTTCCAGCAAATATTTAGCCAACCCCTTCAGCATGTGCTTTACATCAGCAATGATGGCTTTCTATCATCAAGTAATGGCATATATGTCATGGCACATATTTTGTACATTGCAAACTTTATAGGTTGGGAAACTGAAGTAGATGATGTTGCTGGGAAATTATTTATTTACAAACTGAGTAATAGACAGTCAGTTGGTGTGTTCGTTTCTTTTAGTCTTACCATACAAGCTAATTTTGAATGAAATTTCCATTATCTTGGTCATCCAGTTAACATAGGTGAATGCTCCTTGTTTGTTGACTAGCCTGAAAGATTGCACACCTCAGCCCTGATTGAAAACATATTAAGGAAACTTGACAGCAGTAAAATTTGTGCTGAGAGTCCAGATCAGAAGTTCCAAGTGCAATCTGACAATTGACAAGGAGTCTTCAAAGATCATGCAGGTTGTTTTCTTTTCTGTTATATAATTGGTCTTGATGTATTGGCAATGTTTTACAGGGGACGAGTGTGTAGTTTACTGTGAAGACAAATTCTAGCAGCAAAATACTAATAGACAATGCAAGTGTGAGATACTTACAAGTTCAGCGTCATCTGGGAATTGTTGTGCAAATTGTGTTGCACATAGGAAAATGCTCTATGCTTTGTTTAGCCATCACCATAGGCAGCAACAGCTAGTCATCCAATGATAATGCCAGTATCAGTAGCCACACAAATTATCGCTATCTGAACCCAAATGATCAAAAGAAGAGAATGCATCAAAATCATGATGCCTTCAAATCTTCCAAGAAACGAATACACTATTTACAGGAGAAAATTTCCACCTTAACTAATGACTCGGGTATTGAAGTCAGCACAGAATTGAACAATGACCTGCCTTTTATTATGAGGAAGAACATTAAGCAAGTAAGATTGAGTTCCAACATGAATCATTCCCCAACCTTTTTTGGGAACAGCAAATGGAGGCTGCATCAGTCAAGGATGCTAGGGTAATGCAATGGCACCCATTAATAATTATGTGGTGCTTATATCTACAGCACAAATCTAGTGGTGTATATGAGTTATTGCAGAAGTCAGGTCAGTCAGAATGATGTGTTATATTTGCAATTACAAGTATCACTTTTCAGGTTTGCTAAAGCTCCCATCACAGCGGACACTAAAAGACTACATTCACTATGCTAGAGCTGCTGTAGGGTTTTCTACCACTGTAGATCAACAGCTGATGGAAGCTGGTGAAGTTTCAACTTGTTAAGAATTTGAGAAGTATTTAGTGTGGCTAATCGATGAATGCACATTAATTCATTTATAATAAAGCCACAAGGATAAACAAAAATAGTGCACATGTGTATATGTGCACATGCAAACAATAATATCAAGACACACGGTAGTGTGTCGTGCGGCCCAAGAAGCCGGCGCGCAACACCCGTGAGTATATTGACAGGAAGAAAGAAAATGCAATTTTCGTACCTCCGTAGCTCTGTGCTGCATAGATGAAACAAGACGATTTTTGCTGTGGACACTCCCTCCACCTTTAGCACTCCACATTCCAAATTAGAGCGAAATCGCTTCACGCGTTCCCGAGATATGCGACTTAAAAAATTGGCTTAGTTTCTTCCTCTTTTCGCACACTTACAAAAACTGCTATAAAACGCGAACGCCATATCCGATTGCCTTGAAATTTGGCACACAGAAGGGGGTATAAAGGGGTGGGGTCTATTTTCTACGGAACGGAACCATGGACTAAACTACGGAACGGAACGCTTTCTCAAAATGAAGCCTGCAGCTTACCATTGCTGAAACTTCCCTTACAAGTTATCGATGGACCTCCAGCCGGTGAGTAAATAAAGCCCCAAGAAAGATAGAAACAATTGAAGGACTGATTGTGGGTTTTAGTCGGTTGTCATTAGTAACGAAGTACTTATTGTGGGATTAGCTGTCTCAGTGATGTTTATCTAAGAAGGGCAGTTAATGGATCGCTTATTTTCTCTAAAGCTTACAGTGTGTACCTTGTTTATGCTTAGTGTGACTATAGACTACAGTCTGGGGCCAGCATTTCAATCATAAATCAGTACAGTAATGAGTTGAAATTGTTCTGCTGTATGATAAAGAGCTTACCAAGTCTTCGACTGTTAGCCTTGAATCAATACTTGAGACCACTGACAAAATCAACCAGATCTCTAAACTTTTCATGCATCCATGCTCATAGCCACCAGACCTTGATTTGGATCAAGATCCTAAGGATTTCTAGAGTGTAACATTTCACATGCTTCTTTCCATACAATGAAACTAGCATGTACTGTAATTCACTGCAACAGTGTGGCTTGTGTGGGCTCCCTGGAAGTCTACCTTGAAATATCAACTACAGCAGATCTAGTGCAGAGCGCACTTCGTAGCAAGAACCTGTGATCCCACTGGACCAGCTACATGGACTAAGAATCCTCACTCGAAAATAGTGGTGAAAAAATGTTAAGATTATCCCAACATGTGAAGTTATTTGATGCGCATACATCCACTTAGCAACATATTCAAGACAAGAAATTACCACCTTTTAGTCTCCAACCTTCACCTTCATCCAAGACCCAGCTCATACCAGTCCACCTTTATTCCATCAGTGATTTTGTGAAATTATATATCTAACCTAGCCAAAGACTTTGCCACTCTAATTCACATCATTTCTTTATAAGGCCAGGCCAAATTAATTCACAGTTTATCGTCACCGCCCGCATGGGATTTTAGGAATAGAGCAATAATTTCATAATTCATTATTTCTCACGTGATAATCATTGCCTACGCTTCTGAGCTCGTTTTTTTATATTAAAACATGGTGTGTGCAACAAACGTGATGATTATTCCCAGCCTGGACTAGTTAGTACCTTCAATAAATGGATTTCTAAAGAGAGATTGCATAAACGAATAGCTAAGTATTAACAGTGACGTAATCAAATAAGCTCTGCAATCATTGTTAAAGTAGCTAGCAACTGTGTAAAGCTACTTTTTAAATGTTTTTCCATGTTAAAAACATTATGAAATATGAAAAATGACCTCCCTCCCGCATGACTTTTTCAAATATCCCGGACGATAAACTGTCAATCAACTTGGCCTGGCCTAATCACCATATTGTATAATTGCCACTGTGTATATCTTCATTTGTAAAGTACAAATTAGTTAGGTATGTAAATTGTAAGGCAGGATTCTATTGACTGAGAAAATTTAAACGAACTTAAAATTTAGAAGACAATAATTATGACAGTCAATTTGCTTTAATTTGGATATTTAATGACTTGCAACCCAAATCTAGGTTTACTCGTCTTTGCCATCTAACAGATTATAGTAAAGGAGTTTTCAGTCAGTAAGAACTCAGGGTCACACCAAATCCTCTACACATAATAAACTCAAACATCGTCTCCATATTACCAACTTAAATAGAAACTCTTATTTCCATCGTCTTCCTCGTTTGTGGAATGCTCTTCCTGTAATCAATACCAATTTATCAATTGCAACCATCAAGGCTAAACTAAAGAAATTTATGTGGAATCATTTTGTAACTCATTTTGATGATGACAATCACTGTACCTACCATTATCTATGTCCGTGCAGCAAATGTCACGATCTCTCGCCACCATCAAACTTTCAAACACTATAGCTAAGTTATAATTAGTTAAAGTAATCAATGTATGTATAACTTGTGTTTTTAGGCTGCAAGCACCAGTTGCTTGCAGACCCTTGGCATACTTGCCATAAAGTAATAATAAAATAAATAAAGAAACATCAACAAGAGTATCATCCAACTCACATGTACTTGTAAAATAGTACATATACTTTATTAAGTAGCACACAATAATTATAGACTATTAGTACATAATTATTCATGTATATAAGGCAAGAATTTTTACAGTTAAAACATGGTATGATTTTCTTTTTAATGAGAAAAAATTCTTATCAATGTCCAAAAATTTGATGAATCCATGCATCTCATCAACCTTCACATTGGTGGTCTAAACTTTCTGAAAGTGATACCACGCACTATGTGTTTAAATAAAATCGAGTTATGACCAACTAGCCTTTTCCTGTCACACCAGTGTCTTTCTGGCTTCTGAAGACAATTTCAGGAAATTCTATTGTGATTATGCTCTGAAACCAATGAAATTGATTAACCTTCTAAATATTGTACTATCTCATCAATATCAGCAGAAACAATTAACTGCATGACATCATCCAATCAGCTATACTGTATATATCCAGTAACAGCCTCACGATCATGTAATAAATGAACTGAAGAGCACTACTAGGGAAACAATCATTGAGAAGGCTAATCTTGTTGCTAATGAAAACTAACAATCAATCCTTTAATAGGGGTATGTTTGATCACACGCTGCCGCTGGAGGTCTGCTGATAACTTGTAATGAGGATAGTTTCAGCAATGAGTTGCCACAATTTGAGAAAGCACTCCATTCCATAGTTCAGTCCATCGATGTTATTATTATTTGGGGGGGAAAGGGCAGACAGCAAAGCTGATTAAGCCCAAAAAATCATTCCATTCTGTTCTGTACCATAGATCCCACCTGTTTAGTTAATGGATCCATGCACTTATAGTGATGTTCACAGAATATAGCCTCCTTGTGGCACACAGCCCAGTCCGCCAGAATGTTTGCGCTTCACACACTGCACAAAATTCCTTACATTTTGACTGAGTTCCTTCAGCTGGCTCTTTCTTGTCACCATTGCCTTCTGTTTGTTCCTTTGTAGCACACATTTTTTTTTTTTTGAAACCATCATAATAAATGAGACATGTATATACAAATTCAGTAACCCTCGGTCACATGCGACCACAAGGCTGGTGATCAAGTGATACCAACGTGGGCATGGCAAGGGAGAAAAGTAATTACAATTACAAACAAAACCAACAATTACGAAACAAAACAAAAATATTAAATTACAAGTACATTATCACAACCACTCTCGGCAATCCCTTGCCATAAAAATCATCTGGGATGCAGTCATACAAACCTTCGAGGCATCATCCAGCATCCGTCGAACCAGTGACCTTGTGATATTGATGTCCCAGTGTACTGATTTATGATTGAAATGCTGGCGTCTAGTCACACTAAGCATAAACAAGGTACACACTGTAAGCTTTAGAGAAAATAAGTGATCCATTAACTGCCCTTCTTAGATAAGCATCACTGAGACAGCTAATCCCACAATAAGTACTTCGTTACTAATGACAACCGACTCAAACCCACAATCAGTCCTTCAATTGTTTCTATCTTTCTTGGGGCTTTGTTTACTCACAGGCTGGAGGTCCATTGATAACTTGTAAGGGAAGTTTCAGCAATGGTAAGCTGCAGGCTTCATTTTGAGAAAGCGTTCCGTTCCGTAGTTTAGTCCATGATTCCGTTCCTTTCCGTTCCGTAGAATAGACCCCACCGTATAAAGGCGCATCTCTGTACCAACTTTGGCTAGGATACGATAAACAGGTAAAGAGTTATGATCGATTATTCACGAAAAATAACACCAATATGTTGTCACGCCTACAGGGTAAACCGCGTATGGGAAGAAGCTGAAAATCGGTGGGTAAATAGGTTAACTATTGAACCTCAAACCTTTTGTGGTTTGGAAGAAATCGAGCTAAAAACCAGGAAGATACAACGAAAAAACCAACAGTGTGTAACAATTACGCAATCGAGATTAGCTAATAAAAAACGACTACTTGCCACGCCTACCAGATAAACTGCTAGGGGGAATGCTTTGAAAATCGCTGTATAGATGGAGTAATCATCTTAGAGAGGCTCTTCAATGGTGTAGAAGAATCAGACTTAAAGCCACGGAGTTATAACACGAAATCCAACTTGGTGCAGCAAGTGCGAGATCGAGATACTCTAATAGAGCAGTCATCCTA
The DNA here is from genome assembly GCF_963678975.1 of Dysidea avara. NCBI lineage: Eukaryota > Metazoa > Porifera > Demospongiae > Dictyoceratida > Dysideidae > Dysidea > Dysidea avara. The sequence goes on from NC_089276.1 coordinate 20,000,991, forward strand.
ATAGAGCAGTCACCCTGAAGAGAATTCAAGAGATCAGCTAGAAACAAGCAACCTGTATAGAGATCAGCTAGAAACAAGTCACCCTGTAGAGAGATCAGCTACAAACAATTTATCCTGTAGAGAGATCAGCTAGAAAGAGTTACCTTATAGGGAGTTCATGCAACTATGGAAAGGGATAGTTCAGCTAGAAGAAATCACCTTGTAGAGTTCAGCTACAAAGAAACTACCATGTAGAGAGTTCAACTACAAACAAATCGCCCTGTAGAGAGATCAATAGAAGAAGTTACCTTGTAGAGAGTTCAGCTACAAAGAAACCATCATGTAGAGAGTTCAGCTGCAAACAAATCACCTGTAGAGAGTTCAGCTACAAACAAATCTCTCTGTAGAGAGATCAGCCAGAAAAAGTTTCCTTGTAGAGAGTTCAGCTACAAACAAATCACCCTGTAGAGAGATCAGCTAGAAGAAGTAACCTTGCAGAGAGTTCAGTTACAAAGAAACCATCATGTAGAAAGTTCAGCTACAAACCAGTGACCTTGTAAAGACATCAGCTAAAAGAAGTTACCTTATAGAGAGTTTAGCTACAGAGAAACTATCATGTAGAGAGTTCAGCTGCAAACAAATCACGTGTAGAGAGTTCAGCTACAAGCAAATCTCCCTGTAGAGAGATCAGCTAGACGAAGTTTCCTTGTAGAGAGTTCAGCTACAAACAAATTACCCTGTAGAAAGATCAGCTAGAAGAAATTATCTTGTAGAGAGTTCAGCTACAAAGAAACCATCATGTAGAGAGTTCAGCTGCAAACAAATTACCTGTAGAGAGTTCAGCTACAAACAAATCTCCCTGTAGAGAGATCAGTTAGAAGAAGTTTCTTCGTAGAGAGTTCAGCTACAAACAAATCACCCTGTAGAAAGATCAGCTAGAAGGAGTCACCTTGTGGAGAGTTCAGCTACAAACTAGTGACCTTGTAGAGACATCAGCTAAAATAAATTACCTTGTACAGGGTTTAGCTACAAAGAAACCATCATGTAGAGCCTCGCTCCAGGTATGTTCACAAGCCATCTTTGGCAGGTTTTAGTAAACCTACTTTTTGAAACCTGCCAACAATGGTTCAGGAACATACCTCTGTAGATAGTTCAGCTGCAAACAAATCACCTGTAGAGAGTTCAGCTACAAACAAATCTCCCTGTAGAGAGATCAGTTAGAAGAAGTTTCCTTGTAGAGAGTTCAGCTACAAACTAGTGACCTTGTACAGACATCAGTTACCTTGTAGAGAGTTCTGCTACAAAGAAACCATCATGTAGAGAGTTCAGCTGCAAACAAAATCACCTGTAGAGAGTTCAGCTACAAGCAAATTACCCTGTAGAAAGATCAGCTAGAAGAAGTTACTTTGAGGAGAGTTCAGTTACAAAGAAACCATCATGTAGAGAATTCAGCTGCAAACAAATAACCTGTAGAGAGTTCAGCTACAAACAAATCTCCCTATAGAGAGATCGACTAGAAGAAGTTATCTTGTAGAGAGTTCAGCTGCAAAGAAACCATCATGTAGAGAGTTCAGCTGCAAACAAATCACCTGTAGAGAGTTCAGCTACAAACAAATCTCCCTGTAGAGAGATCAGATAGAAGAAGTTTCTTTGTAGAGGGTTCAGCTACAAACAAATCACCCTATAGAAAGATCAGCTAGAAGGAGTCACCTTGTAGAGAGTTCAGTTACAAAGAAATCATAATGTAGAGAGTTCAGCTACAAACCAGTGACCTTGTAGAGACATCAGCTAAAAGAAATTACCTTGTAGAGAGTTCAGCTACCAAGAAACCATCATGTAGAGAGTTCAGCTGCAAACAAATCACCTGTAGAGAGTTCAGCTACAAACAAATCTCCCTGTAGAGAGATCAGCTAGAAGAAGTTTCCTTGTAGAGAATTCAGCTACAAACAAATCACCCTCTAGAAAGATCAGCTAGAAGAAGTCATCTTGTAGAGAGTTCAGTTACAAAGAAACCATCATGTAGAGAGTTCAGCTGCAAACAAATCTCCCTGTAGAAAGATCAGCTAGAAGAAGTCACCTTGTAGAGAGTTCAGCTACAAAGAACCATCATGTAGAGAGTTCAGCTGCAAACAAATCACCTGTAGAGAGTTCAGCTACAAACAAATCTCCCTGTAGAAAGATCAGCTAGAAGAAGTTACCTTGTAGAGAGTTCAGCTTCAAAGAAATCACTCTGTAGAAACTTCAGCCACAAACAAATTGCCCTGTAGAAAGATTAGTTAGAAGAAGTTACCTTGTAGAGAGTTCAGCTGCAAACAAATCACCTGTAGAGAGTTCAGCTACAAACAAATCTCTCTGTAGAGAGATCAGCTAGAAGAAGTTTCCATGTAGAGAATTCAGCTACAAACAAATCACCCTCTAGAAAGATCAGCTAGAAGAAGTCATCTTGTAGAGAGTTCAGTTACAAAGAAACCATCATGTAGAGAGTTCAGCTGCAAACAAATCTCCCTGTAGAAAGATCAGCTAGAAGAAGTCACCTTGTAGAGAGTTCAGCTACAAAGAACCATCATGTAGAGAGTTCAGCTGCAAACAAATCACCTGTAGAGAGTTCAGCTACAAACAAATCTCCCTGTAGAAAGATCAGCTAGAAGAAGTTACCTTGTAGAGAGTTCAGCTTCAAAGAAATCACTCTGTAGAAACTTCAGCCACAAACAAATTGCCCTGTAGAAAGATTAGTTAGAAGAAGTTACCTTGTAGAGAGTTCAGCTGCAAACAAATCACCTGTAGAGAGTTCAGCTACAAACAAATCTCTCTGTAGAGAGATCAGCTAGAAGAAGTTTCCATGTAGAGAATTCAGCTACAAACAAATCACCCTCTAGAAAGATCAGCTAGAAGAAGTCATCTTGTAGAGAGTTCAGTTACAAAGAAACCATCATGTAGAGAGTTCAGCTGCAAACAAATCTCCCTGTAGAAAGATCAGCTAGAAGAAGTCACCTTGTAGAGAGTTCAGCTACAAAGAACCATCATGTAGAGAGTTCAGCTGCAAACAAATCACCTGTAGAGAGTTCAGCTACAAACAAATCTCCCTGTAGAAAGATCAGCTAGAAGAAGTTACCTTGTAGAGAGTTCAGCTTCAAAGAAATCACTCTGTAGAAACTTCAGCCACAAACAAATTGCCCTGTAGAAAGATTAGTTAGAAGAAGTTACCTTGTAGAGAGTTCAGCTACAAACAAATCACCCTGTAGAGAGATCAGTTAGAAGAAGTTACCTTGTAGATTATTCAGCTACTAACAATTCACCCTGTAGAGAGGGCATCAAGAAGAAGTCACCTTGTAGAGTGTTCAGTTACAAAGAAACCACCATGGAGAGTTCTGTAATAAATTATGTATTATATATATAATTTGTACATTTACTGATAAAATCAGAAATATTTAAAGTACATCTGCTTCATCTTTTCTTCTTCCTGTGGTAAAGAAAAAAAAGACAGGTTTAAAAAGTCCCAAAGTTTGTGGTATACAAATACAAAAAGAAATGAAATCTAATCCAAAACAGCCAAGCTGTAAAAAAACAGTGCGGCCCTCAAAAAGGCTATGGTGAAAAAAGATGTGAAATCCAAGGTGGCGGCCAAGAAATGGCTGTGATGGTAGGTTAATGGTAAAAATTTTAATAACGGCAATTTAGGTGAATTTTTTGCCAAGACCAAGCGGCACAAAAATTCACCTGAATTGTCGTTATTAAAATTTTTACCATTAACCTACCATCACAGCCATTTCTTGGCCGCCACCTTGGATTTCACATCTTTTTTCACCATAGCCTTTTTGAGGGCCGCACTGTTTTTTTACAGCTTGGCTGTTTTGGATTAGATTATATATATAATACATATATTTATTACAGAACTGTCCATGGTGGTTTCTTTGTAACTGAACACTCTTCAAAGTAACTTCTTCTAGCTAATCTCTCTACAGGGTGATTTGTTTGTAGCTGAACTATCAACAAGGTAACTTCTTCTAGCTGTTCTCTCTACAGGGTGATTTATTTGTAGCTGAAGTCTGTACAGGTGATTTTTTGCTGCTGAGCTCTTTACAGAAGGGTTTCTTTGTAGCTGAACTCTCTACAAGGTAACTTCTTCTAACTGATCTCTCTACATGGAGATTTGTTTGTAGCTGAACTCTCTACAGGTGATTTGTTTGCAGCTGAACTATCTAGATGATGGTTTCTTTGTAGCTGAACTCTCTACAAGGTAATTTCTTCTAGCTGAACTCTCTACATGGTGGTTTCTTTGTAGCTGAACTCTCTACAAGATAACTTCTTCTAACTGATCTTTCTACAGGGCAATTTGTTTGTGGCAGAATTTTCTACAGGGTGATTTCTTTGCAGCTGAACTCTCTACATGGTGGTTTCTTTGTACTGTAGCTGAACTCTCTACAAGATAATTTCTTCTAGCTGATCTCTCTACAGGGTTATTTGTTTGTAGCTGAATTCTATACAGGTGATTTGTTTGCAGCTGAGCTCTTTACAGAATGGTTTCTTTGTAGCTGAACTCTCTACAAGGTGACTTCTTCTAGCTGATCTTTCTACAGGGTGATTTGTTTGTAGCTGAATTCTGTACAGGTGATTTGTTTGCAGCTGAGCTTTCTTCATGATGGTTTCTTTGTAGCTGAACTCTCTACAAGGTAACTTCTTCTAGCTGAACTCCCTACATGGTGGTTTCTTTATAACTGAACTCTCTACAAGGTAACTTCTTCTAGCTGATCTTTCTACAGGGTGATTTGTTTGTGGCTGAACTCTCTACAAGGAAACTTCTTCTAGCTGATCTCTCTACAGGGAGATTGGTTTGTAGCTGAACTCTCTACAGGTGATTTGTTTGCAGCTGAACTCTCCGCATGATGGTTTCTTTGTAGCTGAACACTCTACAAGATAACTTCTTCTAGCTGATCTCTCTACAGGGTGATTTGTTTGTAGCTGAACTATCAACAAGGTAACTTCTTCTAGCTGATATCTCTACAGGGTGATTTGTTTGTAGCTGAATTCTGTACAGGTGATTTGTTTGCAGCTGAGCTCTTTACAGAATGGTTTCTATGTAGCTGAACTCTTTACCAGGTAACTTCTTCTAGCTGATGTCTCTACAGGGTCACTAGTTTGTAAACGAATTCTCTACATGGTGGTTTCTTTGTAACTGAACTCTCTACAAGGAAACTTCTCCTAGCTGATCTCTCTACAGGGAGATTTGTTTGTAGCTGAACTCTCTACAGGTGATTTGTTTGCAGCTGAACTCTCTACATGATGGTTTCTTTGTAACTGAACTCTCTACAAGGTAACTTCTTCTAGCTGATGTCTCTACAGGGTCACTAGTTTGTAAACGAATTCTCTACATGGTGGTTTCTTTGTAACTGAACTCTCTACAAGGAAACTTCTCCTAGCTGATCTCTCTACAGGGAGATTTGTTTGTAGCTGAACTCTCTACAGGTGATTTGTTTGCAGCTGAACTCTCTACATGATGGTTTCTTTGTAACTGAACTCTCTACAAGGTAACTTCTTCTAGCTGATCTCTCTACAGGGCGATTTGTTTGTAGCTGAACTCTCTACATTGTGGTTTCTTTGTAGCTGAACTCTACAAGGTGATTTCTTCTAGCTGAATTATCTCTTTCTATAGTTGCATGAATTCCCTACAAGGTAACTTCTTCTAGCTGATCTCTATACAGGATGAATTGTTTGTGGCTGATCTCTCTACAGGGTGACTTGTTTGTAGCTGATCTCTATACAGGTTACTTGTTTCCAGCTGATCTCTTCAATTCTCTTCAGGTGACTGCTCTATTAGGATGACTGCTCTATTAGGATGACTGCTCTGTTAGAATATCTCGATCTCGCACTTGCTACACCAAGTTGGATTTCGTGTTATAACTCCGTGGCTTTAAGTCTGATACTTCTACACCATTGAAGAGCCTTTTTAAGATGATAACTCCATCTGTACAGCGATTTTCAAAGCATTACCCCAAGCGGTTTATCTGGTAGGCGTGGCAAGCAGTCGTTTTTTTATTAGCTAATCTCGATTGCGTAATTGTTGCACACTGTTGGTTTTTTCGTTGTATCTCCCTGGTTTTTAGCTCGATTTCTTTCAAACCACAAAAGGGTTGAGGTTCAATAGTTAATCTATTCACCCACCGATTTTCAGCTTCTTCCCATCCGCGGTTTACCCTGTAGGCGTGACAACATATTGGTGTTATTTTTCGTGAATGATCGCTCATAACTCTTTTCCTGTTTATCGTATTCCAGCCAAAGTTGGTACAGAGATGCGCCTTTATACCCCCTTCAGTATGCCAAATTTCAAGGCGATCGGATATGGCGTTCGCGTTTTATAGCAGTTTTTGTTAAGTGTGCGAAAAGAGGAAGAAAAATAAGAAGAAAAAAAACCCAAGAAACTAAGCCAATTTTTGAAGTCGCATATCTCGGGAACGCTTGAAGCGATTTTGCTCAAATTTGGAATGTGGGGTGCTGAAGTTGGAGGGAGTGTTCACAGCAAAAATCGTCTTGTTTCATTAAGGCAGCACAGAGCTACGGTAGTGCGAAAATTGCGTTTTCTTTCTTCCTGTCAATATACTCACGGGTGTTACGCGCCGGCTTCTTGGGCCGAACGACACACTACCGTGTGTCTTGATAATGAAATTTTGTCTTAGCATAATTATATGATCACTAATAATAGTACAAATACTCATAAACCCACCTTATAAACATCTATCCAATTAAAGCATTATTAGTGGATTTATGCTAAAGGTTATGCAACAAGGGCCCGGATCAGCATTGGAGTCGTACAAGATCGAGATACTCTAATAGAACGGTCACCTAACTACTTTAATAGAACATTCAGTGTAAGCATAAAAGTTGGTTCTGTTATGGAATTTTTTTCAAATCTGCCTGTGCCTATACACACAATGAAGTGCCTATACACACAATGAATTGCATTGGTCTGTTTAAAAAGACTTGTTCATCTACTTGACGGATGTGTAGTTATTACCGGTACCAGTATACTTAATTCAGGTACACAATTTCCATTGAAAATGCTCTCAGATTCAATCTCATATTCAAAATTTTCCAGTTTCAACATTATTATTCTATCACACACGCAATTGTGAGAGGGTGCATCATGTGCTTGGTTGTCTGAACGTACCCAAACCTTTCCATTAGCAAGTGCTGCAAAGAGCCATATAAATCTAAAGGCAGTATATAAAATATATCTTATGTGGAAATGTCTCCAAATTGCAGTATTTTAGCATCTATTTCATGCCCCAGACCCCCCTAGTTCCAGCATGTTTCGCATGCTGGGAGGTGTGTTTCGCACGCCTCCACCCAAGAGATTAGTACCTTGAGTTAGCCCCCCTATTATAAATCCTAGATCCACCTCTGTATAGCACTCATGAATGCATCGGTTGAGTGACGGTGGATGCCAGTGATTAGTCAAGGGTAGGTGACTATTTACAACAGTTTCAATCTTTATGGCTGACTTCAGTATAAGCAATTCCAAATAGTGCCCCATCTGCCATGAGTAAAGATTGCGTGATCTTCATTTGTACGTGCACAGTATTGATTAACAATTGTGAGTTCAGTTCTATTAACCAGGATTCAGTACTACCTATACTCCAGGATCCCTTGCCTATTAACCTTATTTACAGTGGTAAATTGTATTTACATGCTTGTAGTTCAGCACATTTATAATAACATACAGTACTTGCTACATGTATTTAATCTTATATCCTTTTCAATTTCAGGTTCTCCTATGCTACCTGTGGTAGTCATATCCTATCCATTGGTACTCCTTAATGTTAGCAACTTTAACTTGTCTATGAAGTGTATTCCTGACTCAGTTGATCACCAGTATGAATGGATAAAAAGATATGCAGTTCTAACTTCTTCCTACCAGAACCCAAGGAGTGTTCTCATTGCAAATGATCATTGGTAATCTTATACCAGAAGACTCTGGCAATTATCAGTGTATTATTAGTAATTCTACTGGAAAAATTGTTTCAGATTACTCTACTTTGAAAGTAGAAGGTAAGTGCAATTTATTAAATATGTCAGCAGATAATACTATGTATTAGGCCTGCATCAAATATGCCCACATAATAAAAAGCATATTAGGCTGGAGTGCTATGCCAGCATAATGCTAGCATATTAGGTAGATATTTCAAACTACAGAGCTTAATTCCATGAAAACAGATTGATACTCTATAATTAGGCAGTCAATGGAAGCTGCAAACTGCAGTAGAGCACTCAAATGCATTGTACATAGATCGATACTCTCTAATAGAACAGTCACTTTATAGTGAAATACTCTAATAAAGCATTTACTGATAAAAATGTTTGTAAAATTTTTGCTAACCTAGGAGCATAATGAAGAGCATAATAGGTGAAAATCTTGGGAAATCCCTGAAAGCATTTTGGGCAACATTTTGAAAAGTTTGACTCAAGCCTAATATGCATATATTATGAAGACACAAGTGTGGCAGCATTAGTATAATTTTTGGGTGCTATCTTGTAGCTTCTTCGATATAGAGCTACAGTATTAACTCTGAATTTAATAAGAATTGTACAAATTTCATAGTGCACTTATAGGAGTACTGTTTCTGAATCATTGTTTTGATTTTACTAGAGTAGTTTTTCAGTTATTGCATTAATTTTCAATCTTGTATTGTAAGTGCTGTACACCTTGCTTGTAGATCTCCACTAAATGGTTAGCACTAGGGACAGTTTGTAACAATCTTAATTTTAAATGTTTGATTGAATATTTGTCACCAAAACTTATACATATAGAGCCACCATTTTTTACCACACGTGAAGCAATATTAATTTTAACCTTCAATGTACCAATGCAGTGTTGAATATTCTCCCTTTAAATGTTACCACTGTTTTGTCAGTGGTATTTTTGTATCATGAGTGCATATAGGGTGGGCGGGCAATACGTACCACTAGAAAATGGAAGAGAAACACAATGGTAGGTAAAAGATCGAAAACCAGCCTTCCCGATGTCACACAATCAATAAAACTGTTAAAAATTTACTTATCGATCATTACAGAGACATCTAGGCCTTTACCACCTTACCAAGGGCCCAGGCAGTGATTTCAAGACCATAATTACCACTCTCACCTGTCTCCACACGTTCATGCTAAGAAAAGCAAACTGAGCAGTATTGGACCAAGTTATAGCCATGAATAGATAGTGCATGTGTGTGCAATAGCTATCTACATGTGGAGTTTTTGCAATTGTAATACTACTGATACAAACTATGGGGAGTATTTGTGGGTATTTGCTGAGACAGTCACTTTTATTCAGTACCATAATTAGCTTTTTTTCGTTGTAAAATAATTTTAATATGCAAAACTTGAACGAAAATTTCTTGCACGAAAATTTTTTTACAAGATCAATTTACTCTAATACAGCAGTCATTCACATAAATCATACGAAAATATTTTTACACGAAAAGTTTTTATCACTAAAGTTTTTTGCACGAAAATAAAGCAAATTATGGTATATCAACAGTATTCCCTGCCTACACATCTAGTAATTATATAACTGGTCATGAATCAATGTGGTATTTTGCAATTCTTCACCATTTCATCCAATGCCAGGCCTTCTTATTTGGTCTGTATCATATTTACAATAGATTTCTAGCTACATACTAAATAGCATATGTGCGCCTCCTGTAGTCATGCAAAAGATGGTTGTGTGTCCCATGCAGATCTTTTACATACAGTATATAGCTGGTTTGTGCATCATGATACAATGTCATTTTTAAGCACATGTAGTTTACTATAGTCACTAAGATAGTTTGCAGAAAATAATTTATTTGTTACTTTAATGTCACTGCCAGTTTTCTTAATGCATCCTAAAGATGTAAAAGTGAAGGTATACAAATCTGTTGCATTCTTATGTGAAGTTTCTGGGTTTGGAAATATAACAATAGACTGGAAAAGGATTGGATTTAAATTACCAATTACATCCAAAATCAATGTCAGTAAAGTAGGTGATATTGTTACTAGTATCCTGGAGATTATAAGAACATCTGGATTCTATGCTGGACAGTACTACTGTATTACAAAGAACAATGCTGGAGAATTTAGATCTCAGATAGCTAAATTATCAATTCAAGGTACTGTATATCAAGACACATGGTAGTGTGTCGTGTGGCCCAAGAAGCCGGCGCGCAACACCCGTGAGTATATTGACAGGAAGAAAGAAAACGCAATTTTCGCACCTCCGTGGCTCTGTGCTTCCTTGATGAAACAAGACGATTTTTGCTGTGGACATGCCCTCCAACTTCAGCACTCCACATTCCAAATTTGAGCGAAATCGCTTCACGCGTTCACGAGATATGCGACTTCACAAATTGGCTTAGTTTCTTCGTTTTTTTTCTTATTTTTCTTCCTCTTGTCGCACACTTACAAAAACTGCTATAAAATGCGAACGCTATATCCGATTGTCTTGAAATTTGGCACACAGAAGGGGGGTATAAAGGCGCATCTCGGTATCAACCTTGGCTGGAATACGATAAGCAGGCAAAGAGTTATGAGCGATTATTCACGACAAATAACACCAATATGTTGTCACGCCTACAGGGTAAATCACGTATGGGAAGAAGCTGAAAATTGGTGGGTGAATAGGTTAACTATTGAACCTCAAATCTTTTGTGGTTTGAAAGAAATCGAGCTAAAAACCAGGAAGATACAACGAAAAAACCAACAGTGTGTAACAATTATGCAATCGAGATTAGCTAATAAAAAACGACTGCTTGCCACACCTACCAGATAAACCGCTTGGGGTAATGCTTTGAATATCATTGTACAGATGGAGTAATCATCTTAGCATACCAATTCATGTATACCAATGATGTGTATCTTCACTGCATGTTCACTAGTTGTATGTTTACTTGGCTAGGAAGAGTGGCAATGCAGATGTTGTTCCCTGGACAAAAGAGTTGATCAAACATTGTATGTGCAGAGACTTGAGGATTATAACTCAGAACATTATTTCTACTTTCAAATAAATGTGATGTATGACAAAATCATTGATTGTGGTTTTCTCTAGCAATATTATGTTACTGCCAACATCACTTAATACATTGTATTTATCATATCAAAGGAATGGTACACTACTATCTCATGATTTAGGGGAAACCGTGCAACATATGTACCATGTCTGACTGCTTTAGTTACACGTATCACTTCAGCCTCATCCATAGGAGCTAGGGACAACACATGTATGTTAACTTAGCCTTTACAAATGCAGTAAAACACTTTAAGACATTTTACACTTTTGAGTGTTGACGATACTTCCAGTAGGCTGAAGCCATGCCTACAGTATTTTTATAGGTCTAGAGACAGAATCATAACTTCATACTTTATATTTGTACAGGTTATATACTAGAAGAGTTGCTGCAGATCCTTTTGCAGAGGCGCTTATAATTTTTATACATTACAGGTGTAAAGCACACATGATGGAGAAAGTACACAATAGATTGGCTTTGTGACTTGCAGAGGTATAGGGGATTTATCACTTCTTGCAACATTGGAGTGAAACGCATAGAGCATGGTATGGCTTCTTACATGTTAACTAGCCACAAACATGTATAGTTCACTCTCATTATGGTGATTGTTTACTCTTATCATTCCTAGTATGGACTATAGAACAACATTCTTTGGTCAATTAAAGAAGCCATGTGATGCTCTACGCTTTTTGAATTTTACCTTCTGATTTACAAGAAGTAATAAATCCCCTGTATCCAGTACAAATACTGAATGTATATACATCATGAAGTACATAAATTGAACGGGAAAAATGAAAGGCTGTTCTAGGTGTACATTTTAGCAAAGTGTGTTGCCCCTCTTATCCATGGTCCATCCACTCATCTTCTGAATCAGATCCCTCACTGATCATAATGAACACCTAGTGACCTGTGTAAAATAGTTATTCTGGATGGAATGGATGATCATTAGCTATACGTATGTAATACATGCATACAAGAAAGTGAGATGTAATTTTTGTGAGAAACAAAAGTAACACACAGTTCCCTATTCTATGACATAGAGTGAATATAAAATTTCACATACAGCTAAGCAACCATGAAATCTGTATCTCAGGAATATCTATGAGTATATGGTATCATTTTGATGGAGGTGCAGAATTAAAGTGGGCGTATGTAGGAGAATAAAGGGACTATTGACATGTGGATGGAAAAGAAGACTCTATCAAGTGGAAGAAACATCTATATGAAATGACCCTTACTACTATACTCCATTAAAGGTCACCTGAGTTGGCCAGTTTCTCAGTATAATGGCCGCATGACCACACAGTCCCAACTGAATTTTATAGAAATAGTTTGCATTAAATATATACCTCTTTAATGATGCATGCTGCTTACTTCAGTGGCACAACAAGTACTAGTATTGAAATGCGTACCCTCATAACTACCACAAGTGAGAATTGATCAGTTAATGAATCATTTCACCCTGTTCTTGTAGAACAAGTGGAAAAGGGTGTAACTTAAAATGCCGCTTCTCACATCATGGCAATGCACCCCATTTTCTAAGAAAGTAAGACACCAATACCTTGGTACTGTAGTTAACTCATTGGTACTAGTGAAAAAAACTAACTAGCTACTAGGATGGTTGTGCTGTTGTTTTATTAACAACATTTTAATGGTCAACAATAAATTCTTGTGTGCTTATATAGTGATAACTAATTAACTGGTGTGGTTAACCATAATTCTCTTAGTACCATACGGAGGGAACCTTTGTAGGAGGAAAAATTGGCAAATCAAGTAAAACATCACTGTTAGCGAAATAAAATTTGGCGAATTGTTAGCAAGCACATGCCCTGTTTAATTAATCGTATTACTAATCGCTGTGCCCGAAGCGAGGATCTGGAGTGCCACACCTCTTCAGCAATGCCTGGAGTCAGCAATTAACTAAAAGGTAATGCTACATATAGACAGTAGGTCTACACCCTCTGGAATACTACTTGATGTGGTAGCACTCGCTACTTGTCACGCCCATTTCGAGGTGAGGTTTGGAAGATACTATGCGTATAGTAAACTAGCTACCTGGTGAGATAATTGAGGCAGGCTTGGCTCTAGCTTGATGCCTGGCCCAGTAGCTCTTGGTCAAGTAAAAAATTGCTTTAGTTCAAGGCTTGGTTCGCTGTTTTCTTCACTAGCAAAATATTTGGATGGGGAAAATTTGGCAAATTCATGGTCATTCCCCAAATTTTAATAGCGCCAAAGTTTCCCTCCATACGGTACTAAGAGACTTCTATTGGAGTCTCTTTGTGGATAAGAAACTTCTGTTTTAATTGAACTTTAAAGCATATACCATTTTCTAAGTGTTATTCAAGTATGAAGTCATCAGCTAGTTTACTCACCAATGTCACCATCACCTTTGTGAGAGATCTTTGTATAGTGAGTGTAAAAGCTGGCTATTATGCATCAATCTACAACTTCTATTCAGAAGGAAGATACATTTTCAAGTGGAGTTTCCTGTATAGTCTTTTGTAAACTCTTCACTGACTTAGCAAAGCTGAGTAGCGCAAAGCACAGCTACATTAAACTTATCCCAGGGTAACGATTCTCTAAATCAGTTAGACACCAATACCAGTGACTTTGAGACATAAATGCTTGTAGGAGGCATTAGATTGACACAATAGAAGCTGTCATTCTAATACTTCTTACTCAGCATTTATGGTATGTGGTGACTAACTATAACTAAGAATGGTACTGATCCTCACTATAAGATCTGAAAATATACATATTACCCCGTAGTCCTGTTTAGTTGCCAGGGGTATAAAACAAGGAGGGGGGGGTTAGGACATGACGTCCCGATAATTGTGTGATGTATCCATACTGTACATTTTGCCATAAGATTAAGCTGTAGTAATGGTGAAGTTTTAGTGCTGTGCCTATTTTTATAAGTGGTACTTCACTACAGTACACTGGGTAGAAATCGTTTATCTACTAATCCCTGGTAATCCCCAGCAATATTATGGTGAATTTTGCAATAGCACATTATTTAGAATAAATAGTGATCTTAATTTCAGATACTTGTGTTAACGTTCATTGCATTCTTACTTATTAGTAGTAAATGCAATCGACTTTGGCATGTACAATGATGTAAGGAGCTTGTATGTTAATTTTCATCGTGTAATTATCATTGAAATAACTATACGCATTGTAACATCATGTCCTCTCACCCCACCAGTAGAAAACATTGTAGCACAAGAAACTTCAGGCATCAAATGAATAACTAGTGCAGTCATAATTTCTAACAATTCTGTGCAGTACTACAGTATAAATGATTAAGAAATAGCTTGTTTCTTTTAAGCTTGAATCTGTGAAATAAGCTGAGAAAAGGAAAAACATCAAGGAGAGTACAACGCTGTTGATTCTTAAATGATAGTCACATATAGTAGCTGTTTAAAAGAAATAAGGCCTGGACCATAATACGAGACAATGCATTTGACTATCAAAGATCTGGATAGATTTTTACTTCATGAGTTATACCGATAGCCAACAGTATCTGAATCAAGAAAGTAGCAACTGTGAGGAATGATGAATGAGCCAGTAAATGTGGAAAAGCCATCATCCTTAGGGATGATCGCCGCTATCATTTCTTCACTGCAGACTTGACACTTGAGGCTCACATACACCCTTTTAATGTGTGTGCCAGACCAGATCACAGTAGCTTTACCAACCACGAAAATTACGTAGTTTCTGGGTATACGGTACAAACTCAGAAATTTAATTCAATTGGCAAAGAACCAGGGATGGTGCAAAGCATGGATTTCGAATCCTCAGTTGGTACATGGGGACCTGGGGATGGCGCTTAATTGAGATTGAAAGTCGCATTAACTAGGGACCCGCCGATTATTAGGCCTGAGCCTATTATGCTCAAAATTTTACCTATTATTCTTTCCTTTTACCTATTATTCTTCCCAAAAAATTCTCCTATTATTCTTTTTATTATTCTTGTATCCAACCTATTATTCCATGATTATTCTCATTCAGTATATCTGTGGCTAGTTGCTTAGTTTTCAAGATGCTGCTATAAGTAGTTTTGTCCGAGTTATTAATTGCCATATATGAAGCATTTCACCTTACACATTATTTTCTATCCATAATAGTTACAGTAGACTTAGAATAGCTATCTACAGTAATGATTCAAATGTATTTAACAATTATTAGTATATTATAATAATAATATGCTGTAACTACTGTATAGCTACTAAGTTAGGTAGATAACAATGTCCAAAGACTTGAAGAAGATACATTGGTATAAGATGTACAAGTTTCAGAATTGCAGATAATCATGCAGTTAATCCCTGATGCTGGCTGCAGATTGTTAACATGAAACGATCTGACTGCTCTATTAGAGTATTTGAGCGTTCTGTTAGAGTATATCGATCTTTTAGAGGCGTTTTAGCTCCTTTCAGCCAGCACTCCTGTCAGTTTTATATTATTTGTAGTAGCTTAACTCTTTCTTCTAGATAATCAAGAAAGAGACACGCCTCCTAATTCCACCGATTATTCCCGTGGTCGTCCGATTATTCTAAAATTATGTCTCTAGCTATCCTATTATTCCGGAATTATTCTCACGAAATAGGTGACCTATTATTCCCAAGATTATGCCGGCATAATAGGCGCAGGCTTACCGATTATGCTCATTATTTTACCTATTATGCTATGCTGCACTGCTCAAAAATTTACCTATTATGCTTAAATTAATGCTCAATATTTACCTATTATGCTCAAATTATGCTCTATATTTTTACCTCAGTTCCCATGATTTTCTAATAACTTTGCATTTTATGGAAAAGCAATAAGTGGTTGAAGCACAGACTGTAAATCCTTGCTTGTCAAAATACATGTCATAGAAAAGATCGATATACTCTAATAGAACAGTCAGCTACCTGATAATTTTATTAGAGTTACTGACTGTTCTATTAGAGTATATCGATCTTTTTGTTGGTTATGTATTTTGATAAGCAAGGGTTTATAGCATTGCACAAGTTTTCTGCCTATTATGCTAGCATTATGCTCAATGCTTTCAGGCACCTATTATGCTCATTATTATGCCAGCATAATCGGCGGGTCCCTAGCATTCACCAAAGAAACTTGATGTATTTTCAAATAGTTGCTACTATGAGTCACAAGCATACATTTACAAGAAGTTGTTTGAAGTCCACTAATGATCGAATCAGTTGCAAGTCTTTTAATTCCCAACCAAAGGCCCCTTGTAACCGAGTTTTGTATTGGAGTTGTAATTGGCGCTCTTTATTTGGAAACATTCCACCAGCCAATACGTAACAACCGTAAACTACGTTATATAGATACCTCTCATACCTGTTTATGCAATCCTCGCACGTTCTATGGTTGCCTAGGTAGGTCCATCAATTTCGAATACTCCTTGCCTCGCTCCTTGCACATTATGCATGGGTTATTTTTAAAGGCGCTTAAAGTGCCATTTAAAAATTCGCGGTTTAAATGTTTGTAAGAATTTGTCACCTTGATTTTTCATCGATGTTTTTTGATCGAAGCAATCAATAATGAGATTGATGCACAATCATCGATGTTTTTAAATCGATACTGCAACATCAATTACAACACATCGATCACATCGATTTAAAAACATCAATTGTGCAAAAATCATCGATGTTTTTAGATCGATGCTGTAACATCGATCACAAAACATCGATCAGATCGATTAAAAAACATCAATGTGGTGAATTTTATCGATGTCAAAATATCGATGCTGAATAAAAAATTTGTCTGATTTTTGTCACATTTGGCGTTCCATACTCCTGCACTTGACTTTGTTCTTACCTATTGTAATATCATTCTGAATACCTTGAGAGGTATATTGGGCATTCTTTGCAGATGTTTCTAAATGACCAATGATGATTTAACAAGTTGTCTTCACCTTCAACTCCAAACTTTAGTCATAATAACCCTTAAGTAGAACATTCTATGATCATGGTTTGAATTTTGGACGGGGGTAATGTTTTGATTAGTTTGCATGCTGCAGCATGTGCTGCCATGTCACTATATTTTAATGAAATTGTCAGCCAAGACAGACCATTTATGTATGTCACTTTCTGAGTGCTTCTTGAATATCCATGATGTTGTCATTCAGAAGTACAAAGGTGTCTTGCAACTGACTAGCTCATGAATTCCTCAGAGTCAGAGAAAAGGGCACATACTTACATAAAGTATGCACTCCATTTATGTGTAATAAGTATGCAATCCATTTATATTCATTAAACCATGTGTGGTTTAAAGATCGATGCTGTCCATATTCAAATCTTGTCACTGAGTAAAACATGTGACTGGGTCTAGGAAAACTGATCTTATCTCCCATGACAGCAGATTCACCAAGAACACAAAGCTACATGAATAAACTATTATTTAAATTTCATTATCAAAATCAGCTAGACTTGAGTAGTCTGCTTTTGCTGGCTGCTTTTCTCAAGCACAGTGGTGATCTGTACAAGCAGTCTGGAGCACTAATGGACCTCTGGCCAGCCTGGAGGTGGCTGTACAGTGTTATAGTGTTGCATAAAGACATATGCTGTAAATGTCCTTTCATTTTAGACAGTTGTGAGACCTGAATGGCTCGTAACTTGGCCTAATGCATCTATAAGCCTCCTCTTTAAGATTTTAAACAGCCTCTGACCCTCTTCCGGACTCCCGTCTCCCACCCCTTTTGGAGCTCACCTGATACAGTAAACTTTGATTTAAGAACTATCTAAAATGGTGAGAAACTTAGCTGCTGGCCACTTGTACAGTGGATGCTCTGGAAGGTAAGAAATTTGGTACATGTACTTTCAACCATTAGACCATTTATGCACTGGCACGGGTGGTCCGGGTAAGACCAGTCATGTAAGTACAAGTGGTGTTCCAGCCGGACCATTTATGATAGCATAAAGTGGCGAGCTACTACTCAGTGAATACTTAAAACCACTATTTCTTGATACTTTTACATAGGCAATAAGACTGACCAGTTTTCCCAGACTGGGTCACATATAATGGGACTTTAGTGCATCAAACTTCTTTTCGTCTGATAATAATAGAATTATGGAAGTCATTTGTAGGGACCCGCCGATTATGCTGGCATAATTATGAGGATAATAGGTGTCTGAAAGCATTGAGCATAATGCTAGCATAATAGGTAGAATATTTGTGTAATAGTATGAATTCTTGCTTATCAAAATAGCTATCACAAAAAGATCGATATACTCTAATAGAACAGTCAGTAACTCTAATAGAACAATCATATGACTGACTGTTCTATTAGAGTATATCGATCTTTTCTGTGATATACATTTTGACAAGTAAGTTTGTGCTTCAGCCACTTATTATTTATCCATAAATTGGAAATTATTACTAGAGCATGGGAACTGAAGCATAAATAATTGGGCATAATTTGAGCATCATGGGTAAGTATTGAGCATATATTTAAGCATAATAGGTAAATTTTTGAGCAGTGCAGCATAGCATAATAGGTAAAATTATGAGCATAATCGGCGAGTCCCTAGTCATTTGCCACTTGAGCATTCACTGAGTCTGCAAAATAAATTGCAGTCAGTAGTAGCTGAATTTATTAATTCTAGTGGAATTTAATCCCTGACTGTCTATACCCATGACCAATTATTGGTAATTAGATTTCTACTACTATATCTTCAGGTGTAGGCAACCTACTTGTTTCACTACTTTTTATGTCAATCAAGACACACGGTAGTGTGTCGTGCGGCCCAAGAAGCCGGCGCGCCACACCGTGAGAATATTTACAGGAAGAAAGTAAACGCGATTTTCACACCTTTGTAGCTCCGTGATTTCTTATCCGATTTAAACCCAAGTTGCTACAGAAGTGCCGGCTAGGTAGGGGAGTCCAAATTCCAAATTTGAAGAAAATCGCTCCAGTCATTTCCGAGATACGAGCGGCCACAATTTGGGGTTTTTTCTTCTACTTCTTTTCGCACACTTTGCAAAATCCGCCATAAAACACGAATACATGCTCCAATCGGGCTGAAATTTGGCACACGTAAAGGGCTTATTAAGGCGAATCTCAGTACTAGGTTTGGTAGGAATCCGATGAACATTCACGGAGTTATGACTGATTATTTCGTAAAATTAGGTCGAAGGTCTGTCACGCCCACAAGGTAAACCGCTTGAAGGAATGAGCTGAAAGTTGCTATGTAGATGGAGTAACTATCGTAGGAGTGCTTTTTTGTGGTTTGAAAGGAATCCAGTTAAAGGCCATCGAGATATGACACAAAACCCAACCTGTGTCAAAATTACGCGATCGATTTTTATGAATGGGGGTTACTATTCAGTGGACTGGACTACTGGACTGACATTTTTTTTTTTTTGCACATTCTATGGTTGGATTTATGGAATCTTGTTAGTTAGCACTCTTAGGGCACCTGCATCCCACTTTTAAATGCTGAAGACGAACAGTGGAATATGCAAAAATTGTCTCTATAGTCTTGTTAATTTTGCTGTTGTTCGTTATGCCACAGGCAGGCAGTGCAGCAATAGTCAACCTTCGACCAACTTAATCCTTCAAGATATCCTTAGAGCAAGCTTGAGGAACAAGCTAGTCTCACTAGTCCCGCTGCCAGACTTCTGTTGGATTATCAATTGTGACTGGATTTTGGAAAAACGATCCAAATCGCACATTAGAAGTTCCGAGATAAACGGTTTTAAAGAATTGAAGCCAGCATAACTCTCCAAGGATAGCAAGCACGCGTATGAAATTTACACAAAAGATGCATCAATCTGTTACCTTTCAAGCCACTTCCAGTACTTGTAGCTGCTTGTACAGTTTCCCTCCAAATAAGATAGAAACTCTGAGCAGTTGGACGAGCGAAGTAGTATCACGAGTGCTCACAAAGGGGTGGAGGCTGGGGGGTGGCGGGGAGGGCAAGAGATAGACCTAAAAATGGAGGCAGACCACGATTGGAGTCCAGACACGAGATTACAGGGCTGTGCTGGCTCCTTAGTGGCTGATATGTAGCAAAATCAACAGAGAACACGTCTGGCCAACATTATAAGGCTGTCCACCAGTAAACCACTGACTCTTGCCAAGCCAGGTCCTTCACAAGGCCTGAAACCGCCATTTGAGCACTCCACACCACCCAGAAAAGACGTGTGTAAAAACCAGCCTCGTGTAGTTTGAGTAGTGCTGAGGGTCAAAACTTGTAGTACGATGGTGTAGCTATCCACTGGTGGTGTTAGTTTGATTTTGCCTGATGTGCGATTTGGATCGGTTCTGTAAAATCTGGTCACAATTATAGATTATAAGCATTCATGCTAAAACTCTCTAAATGGTAAGCCCCTGCACTGAATTAGAGGCGAGTATATAGGGGTTTGGCCACGCTGGCGAGACTAGCTTACTCCTCAAGCTTGCTCTAACAAGGACATCTTGAAGGATATTGTCTGCTGGAGAATTGATTGCTAGTGGACTATTGCTGTCACATTCAATTCCCTGCACTTATACCTGCAGCATTACTAAATACAGGGAAGTGGTGTATAGTGGCATAATGAACAGTAGTGATATTAAGAAACGGCGTCTGCATATTCCATTGTTCGTTTTCAACCTTTTATGTGTGGGGTGCAGGTGTCATTAGGGTACTCACTAGCAAGACTCCATAAATCCATCCATAGAATGCGCAAAAACCAAAAAGATGTCAGTCCAGTCCAGTGATCCAGTCCAGTAGTCCAGTCCACTGAATAGTAACGCCCTTTTATGAATAAAAAAACTATTAGTTTTCACGCCTACCAGGCAAACCGCTTAGAGCAGTGAGCTGAAAATCGGTGTGTAGCTGGAATAATTATCATAAAAAGTCCTTGCAGTAGTACAGAAGAATTGGATTACAAACCACTGAGTTATGATTCCAAAGCCAACTACGTGTAGCATATGCGAGATCGAGATACTCTAATAGAACAGTCACCCTAATAGAGCATTCAGCTACGTTTATAATTTACTCCATTACAAAGTTATATTACATTTCAAGTTATTCTGTAGGGAGTTCAGCTACAAACAAGTCATCTTGTAGTCAGATCAGCTAGAAGATGGTACCTAATAGAGAGTTCAGCTACAAAGAAACCATCGAGTAGAGAGTTCAGCTGCAAACAAATCACCCTGTAGAGAATTCAGTTATAAACAAATTGCCCTGTAGAGAGATCAGCTAGAAGAAGTTACCTTGTAGATAGGGTCCGCAACGTGAAAAATGAAGTTACAAGAAACAAATCCTCGACTATCGTAGTATGTTACCCCTAGTGCCCCATCACTAATACCACCCTTGGTTTGGAACTGTGTTCCCTTGTTGGAGAGACACGCGGATTTTGATATCTCACGAGATTGATCTTTATTTCGTGCGCTCCAAAGAAGACGTCCAGAGCTCCCAGATTCTGAGTGTGATTTCAAGTGTTGTTGGCCTACCAAACCATGCATAGAAGTGAGTAAAAATTTGTCCGTGTTTTTCACAAAGGCTGTTTTTCTGCTGATGGGTGGAGAAAATTTTTCGTTCGAGGCGCTCTACCAGCCATGAGAAGAGAAGCCAATCCTATCACATAAGATGGTGATGAAGTTGGATGTATAAATATTCTAATTCAGGGCCGCCCACAGGAGGGGGGGGGGGGGGGGGCAACTGGGGCATTTTGCCCCGGGCCCCAGCCTGAAAGGGGCCCCAGGAGGCCCCATGAAGGGCCCCCTGAATACCTGTTTAAAAGATCGATATACTCTAATAGAGCAGTCAGATCTAAATACTCTAATAGAGCAGTCACAGTATTCTTCAGAGGAGCAGTGTAGCAAACTTATAGATAAGGAGATATGGATGGTGATGGGTAGTTATTGTCATTGCCAGCAGGTTGTGACCTTTTTTTTTTTGGTCTTCACCTTACAACTTGGGTGAAGGGCCCCACTTTAACTCTTTGCCCTGGGCCCCTTAATTTCTCTGGGCGGCCCTGTATTCTATACACCAAGTTTGAAAGAGCTGCAACCTTTCTAACCATCTGGCTGGCAGAGATGAAATTTTCAGTGCAATGATCTTTGATGATTTTGGTGGGTTGCCTCCTTCCTACTGTTACAAACTGTCTTCCTAGGAGCTGTGAATCAGGGGAAAATCCAGAAGAACACCTGAGGTTTCTAAGAAGTGGTCAAATCCTTGACTTTTAAAGTTAAAAGGTCATTGGAAACTACTACTCTAATAGAACATTAAGTGTTTTATTAGAATAGCCATGTAGTCACTACATTTACCATCTGCTTTTGGTTGTGTCAATTGAACAGCTGTATAGATTGATGGTAAGTATGCATTTTATGGACATTTAAATCTTGATGTTTTAACCTTGTAATGATGCAAGCAATGCAGTGTCCAGGATGCTGGAGAGTATAATAGTATTTGAAATCCATTCTTTGCTATGAAGTAATCACTTTGTATCAGCTGGAGCACTCTATTGCAGGACCAGCTCCAGTAACCTTACATACCTGGTTTTCTATATGAAAATTCACTATAATAATTATGTATCTTGTGCAACTGCCTAAACAAATAACAACTTAGTAATGCAGTATAGCCATAATACTCTAATTCTGCTGTGTTTATGGCCTATGAGTTTGTGAAATTATTGATTCATGACTAAGGTAGAGGTAAAGCTTCACAGTTTTATCTGTCCATGTGATCATTCTATTAGAGTAGTTTATTACTTTATAGATGTGGTAGACCTACAGATTACACACTTTTTTACATTGTTCTTTTATCATGTTTTGCACAGGTAGTGAAAATAGGGCAGGGAACCACAAGGCCATGGTCCCCCAGTTTGGTGGTCAATTCTTGTAGCAAAGGATTAGTGTTGTTCCAGTTCTCAGTACTAGAACTAAAATAATTCCAGTTTCTGCCCTTTTATTCCAGTTCTAGAACTAGAACTGGAACTGGAACAATAATTTTGTTTTTCTTAAGACTGGAACTGGAACTAGAACTATAATTTTACTTTCTTCAAGACTGGAACTAAAACTAGAACTATAAAGAAATTTTATCAAGTACTGGAACTAATACTGGAACTGGAATTGGTCATAACCATACAGCTTTTGCCAATGAGATTTTATGTTCTTATAAGACCAGAATTTATCTGCAGACAAAAGCACTTGATGTAGTATATAACTTCATAAAAGGTATATGTGACCGGATTTGCAAAAAGGTACCTTTTCCACACATTTTACATACTAGCAAACAAAATGATGTAACAGTTTACTTCTTCTACTGATTAACTTTCTCTTAGTATCAAATTGTAGCCAGATACTGTAGCTACACTCATGAAAAAATATCAGGATAATATATGCAACGATTAAAACGTTATGAAGCTTCAAAGTTCAAAAAATGGGTCAAATTTTGTGTGTGAAAAAGGTACCTTTTTGCAAATCCGGTCACATATGTATTACAACCATGTATACATCAATGTGCTAAAAACTGCTTGAAACAACTGATTAGCTATAATATTAGAACAGAATGCAAGATGCTGGCTCAGTCACATGTTATGTCTGGTTCAGTGTTTGATAATTACATGTAGCTACAAGTCTTTAGTACCACCCTATAGAGTGTTAGGGTTATAGTTGTTAGTGTAATAATGCTGATAACTACTATACAGTATTGGCTACATACTATACAGTATTAGCTACATATATGAAACAAGTAAACCTGTAGCATATTAGCTTATATAACTTAATAGTGAGTCTCCATATTTCATTATGGGATTCTGGTAATACTTAAGTTAAAATAAGTGTTGTTCTAGAGTATCAAGTAAATGTCATGGCTCCTGAACTGGATTCTAAAAATTATGGTTCCAGAACTGGAACTAGAACCGTAATTCTAAAGATTATGGTTCCAGAACTGGAACTAGAACTGTAATTTATGGTTCCAGAACTAGAACTGTAATTTTAAAGATTATGGTTCCAAAACTGGAACTAGAACTGTAATAACTAGCTGATACTGGAACAACACTACAAAGGATCAATGTGCTCTTAATCATTCTAATAGAGCAATCACAAGTGTTAGTAGCTGCTTAATTTTTGAAGTGAAAATGGCCACCCAAAGTACTGTCTCAGATCCCTGGGGCATTCATCCAGATGGAATCTGTGCCTGTATGGGCTAATTAAAG
Organism: Dysidea avara; assembly: GCF_963678975.1. Lineage (NCBI taxonomy): Eukaryota > Metazoa > Porifera > Demospongiae > Dictyoceratida > Dysideidae > Dysidea > Dysidea avara. The sequence goes on from NC_089276.1 coordinate 20,025,158, forward strand.
TGTAACTTTTTACATTCAATTGCAAGTACTTGATATTTAAGGATGTGCGTGGTTGAATAATTCCTTGAACACGTTAGTGCATTTATTGTCCAAAGAATACATTTAACCTGTTGTATTGATTTCTGCTTGTCACAGGTTCATATGCATTGGACTGCTCTGTGTAACAACACCTGTTCATAATGACAAACTTATCTTGAAATACTCATCAATCTGCAATGTTATCTGCTTTAATAAAGCCAAATTTCTGTTCATCTAGATCTATTAATTTTGCATCTCTGCCTATGTCATTGTTTCCCTTACCATATCAGTGATTGTTTGTTCCATTGATTCACAGGAAAAAAAGTGACATTTCTGGACCAAAAATCAGCATGGAAATGTACAGGAACTGTAGCTGTTGAATTTACTATATCAAACCTGGAGTAAACCTGTATACCGTAAATGTCACATGTTGTGACATTTCCTAAAACATTGGAAATTTCATGTGTCTGTACATTTCCTCTGCCAAAAATTTGATGTGTTGTTAGATTTCCTGCATGTATTCAGAAATTTGACATTTACATGAGATTTCCTTAGTCAAGGATACATGGCATGCAGTGACATTTCCTACATTATCCAGAAATTTGACATTTACATTATATTTCCTAAGTCAAGGACACATGACATGCAGTGACATTTCCTACACTATCCAGAAATTTGACATTTACATAAGATTTCGTTATTCAAGGACACATGGCGTGCAGTGACATTTCCTACACTATTCAGAAATTTGACATTTACATGAGATTTCCTTATTCAAGGACACATGGCGTGCAGTGACATTTCCTACACTATTCAGAAATTTGACATTTACATGAGATTTCCTTATTCAAGGACACATGGCATGCAGTGACATTTCCTACACTATTCAGAAATTTGACATTTACATGAGATTTCCTAATTTAAGGACACATGGCATGCAGTGGCATTTCCTACACTATTTTAAATTTGACATTTATATGAGATTTCCTTATTCAAGGACACTCAGCAGCATGCAGTGAGATTTCCTGTACTATTCAGAAATTTCAATGAGAATTCCTAAGTCAAGAATACATGGCATGTAGTGAAATTTTAGTCTGAGATTGTCACTCCTGCTCCTGTCATACCTGACTACTGTAACACTTTACAGATTAGGATAAGGTCTCAGTGTAACCTAAATGCAATATATACAGTACATTATAGAGGCCAAGGACACGTTATGTAAATTTCAAGAAATATCATATTATTTACTGGACATTTCCTACATTAACAGGGAATGTGGTAACCCAAACCCACAATGAAATAATACCTTGGTAATATAGGTTTCTTATACATTTTGCAAATTCTATTAAAGTAGGTAAGCTAGCTATAGTTGTAATGTACTAATGCTGTCTGTTCCTTGCCATTTAGGAAATGTCCATAAATGTCATGAAATGTCATGTGTCCTGAACTGGTGGAGAGGGCATTGCACACTTGGCACCATACTGTCCCCATCTATGTGTTGACACATGACATTTCTAGCTAGACAGGAAATTTGCATTTTGACACTACCTATCCTGAATGTAAAGAAACTTATGAAAATTTGATCTTTCCTGTGTTCCAGAAATGTCAGTAAATTTCATCTATCCTGCATTAGGAAATGTAAAGAAATGCCATCAATACTGCTATTAGGAAATGTCACGGAAATTCTGCCCTATACTACTTCAGGAAATGTCAAGGAAATGTGCAAATTTCATGAACACCGGAAATGTACAGAAACATGGAATTTCTGTACATTTACTGTGGATTTCCGAATACCTGAAATGCAGCTTTTCTTCCTGTGATTGTTATGTTCAATTGTAAGAAGCCATCATCAAATTTAATAAATGCATGGCTAGAGCAGACTAAAAAGTAACATTACAAATCATTTGGGGTATCAATTCAATTCAGCTAACTAATCTGTAAAGAAACAATTTGCTATAAGCATAGATATACTAAACTTTACAACGGGATTGGAAACGGAAGTAACTCACGTGACGTCTCTGTACAAATTCCCAATGTGACGTAACGAGCTCGAAAAATCATCCATGTTTCGCTTGCGCTAGTTAGTCGCCATAGATACTGTGCGTAGTTACGAGCGCGATATTATTTCTAATGGCTTTATTTGCCAACTATTAGCAATTTGTCGACTTTTAACTTGACGGATTGGTTAACCTAGCCTTGTACACAATAACAGGAATGCGTGTGCAACCACAAGAGGCTGTTGTTCGTAATAAACAAGCCACCAGTATGTCAAGAGGTAAGCGAATTATGTTATGGCCACACCGTCTCATTTTTGTAGACTTTTCACAGATTCTCTGTGTTGTGAAGCAGCTTAGGTAGCTTTGTTTTGAAATCTATATCAAGTGTGTAGTGTAATAGGCAACTTGGAGTTATTATATCAATTGTCATATTGTATAAAATTACTGCTTACCACTTTACACTTGTGGACTTTTAGTAGGCCCATGACCAATGCTAGATATCAATTTACCATACCATCAACTACTACCACACTTGGGGGGTGTAAAGTGTATGTTGGATTGCTCTGAAACCGAAGCTGTATGGCACGGGGATGCAAGACAGAATCTTCTAATAAGACACAAAATTTTGAAGAATCATCCAAGCCACATAATTAGACATCCATCAAAGAACACCAAACTATGATGACAGTGTACTGATGACCAACAAGCAAGAGCTCAAGATATACTACCAAATTATATGTTTAAACAGTATGTGTACTTTCAAAAGAAGTGACATAAACACTTATAGCTAGCTACATTGCACACGTAATTCATAATGGCCTTCGTTAAAACCCGGAACGGACTGGACCGGACCGGACCAGAATTTTATTGTTGAGGAGCGCGTATCCTACTAAAATAAATTTCGGTGCGCTTGCAAGGGATACAGGACGTGGACTCTGTTCTTCATTTGCACTCAGGGCACGATTGTCTACTGATATCCAGAGTGGCTGATGGTGATTTCGAAGCAAATATAGTCGTATACTGGTATATATACAAGTTTGCGAAGAGGAAACGTAGCGTATTACAAGGACTGGATACTCTCACCGTAGCTAACAATGGCGGCGACATACAAGCTAGCCAAGACTGGTCATAGATAATATAGCTAACTGGACGGCTGATCTGTATACATACCGTACGCAAGGAAATTTAGACTTGAGAAAATTTTGACTAATCAAACCCGATTCGTCAAATTCTCTCGCGTATAGCTAAATTTCCTTGCGTACGGTATGTAGATCAGTCCAGGTATATTATTTGTGATCAGTCTTACAGTAGCTAGCTTGTATCTCGCCACCATTGTTAGCTACGGTGAGAGTATCCAGTCCTTGTAATACGCTACGTTTCCTCTTCGCAAACTTGTATATATACCAGTATACAACTATATTTGCTTCGAAATCACCATCAGCCACTCTGGATATCAGTAGACAATCGTGCCCTGAGTGCAAATGAAGAACAGAGTCCACGTCCTGTATCCCTTGCAAGCGCACCGAAATTTATTTTAGTTGGATACTCGCTCCTCAACAATAAAATTCTGGTCCGGTCCGGTCCAGTCCGTTCCGGGTTTTAACGAAGGCCAATTCATAATCAACGTACACATATTACACTGTACAGTTAAAATATTCAAAGTGTATGGTTTCTTTGTTAGTTAGTGTGAGGGATTATTGATTTGATTTATAATTTAAACTCAAAACCAATCGGCATCAGCTGTTCTTAAAAAACACAACACACATACATTGTGGTATATAGTACATGACACATGATACAACCACAAGAATACAACACAAAACATACAGAAAATTATTACAAAATCAATTAAGTAACTGACAATAAACATAAAAACAGTTCATCAGAAAAATCTCTTGCCATCACCATTTCCTCAGGTAAAGCATTCCACCACATAGTTGACTTATATCTAAAATGTTTTTGTGCAAAAGACAATCGACATCGCATCGGCTGAGCAAAAATTGCAGAAGTTCTAGTATGGTAGGAGTGTGTACTACCAAACACAATTGGTGGATCTAATGGTAAACGTTGGTACTTGAACATTCTATGCAGAGCACAAAGAGAGCGATACTGGACTAACAGTTCAAAAGGTAACTAGTTCAATGAGTGGTAATGATGACTAACATGGTCATACTTGTGAAGACATCTACACAAACGGACAGCACAGTTCTGCATACGTATGATGCGTTCAAATGAACAATGTGGCAATGAAGGACCCCACACAGGCAGGCAATAGATCAAGTGAGAAAAAACTAAAATTTCTGCGAGAGTTTTCAAGAAGTCATCTGTAAGGACATGCCGATGTTTACAAAGCAAATGCAGATAGTATGACATGGATTTACACACTTTTGAGACATTGTAATCAAATATCAGACCAAGGTAATATAACATCATCCATCATAATTGGTGGGTAACCATGTGGCAATCTTCTATTAGACACTCTAAACCACATGACAGATGACTTGCTGTAGTTCACTGTCATGTTATTAGCACTGGTCCACTGGTCAATTAACTTCTGAATCAACTGATTATTCATTAATGAAGCTACATCATCCTTAGTAGGTGAACTGTATATAATAGTGGTATCGTCAGCATACTGTAGCAGTAAACCACTGGTGACTTGAGATGGTAAGTCATTAACATATATTAAAAATAAGAGAGGGCCCAATGCACTGCCCTGAGGAATGCCTCCCACTACCCTGAGGAATGTCGACTTAACACAGTCTGGCTGTACTGGTGCGGCTACCTTTAGCCAACTCTGTAGCAATGGTGAATGGCTTGTGTAATTTACTGAAGTCATACTGGGACCATATTTATCCACTTTGTAGTATAATGCCACGTAAGTACTGAAGCTTCCATACAGGCCTCCTGCAAATCTATGAAATCATAGAATGACCTGGACGGGGAATTGAAGAATGTGGCTTGGTGGACCAAGTGTTCTATTAGCTAGTTGCAGACACACTTGCAGGACAGTATGGTATGGTATGGAATACATCTAAAGTCCGTTCTTTCAAATATACGACTCAGTACAAGGTCACGGGTCGTTGAAATCAGTCACTAAACAAACTGGATAAATCATGCACCAGCGTCCAATGTGTCACTACCGAAAATTCGCCGAAATACGGCTCTTGCAAACTCTTCAAACTTTTGTTATTGTCCTGGGAGACTTAACTGTTTCATCCTGAAGTGAAGTTAGCGACAAACAGATAAACCAAACTACAGACACACCTGCTCGCCATCATCGTCCTTAGCAACCACACTATGACGCAAACCGAAACAAGGATGTTGTAGTGCGCGAGTTCCGTTTCCAATCCCTATGTGTATAGTATATCTAATCCAAAACAGCCAAGCTGTAAAAAAAGTTTGCGGCCCTCAGAAAGGCTATGGTGAAAAAAGATGTGAAATCCAAGGTGGCGGCCAAGAAATGGCTGTGATGGTAGGTTAATGGTAAAAATTTTAATAATGACAATTCAGGTAAATTTTGTGAAGCGGCACAAAAATTCACCTGAATTGTCGTTATTAAAATTTTTAACATTAACCTACCATCACAGCCATTTCTTGGCCGCCACCTTGGATTTCACATCTTTTATCACCATAGCCTTTCTGAGGGCCGCACACTTTTTTTACAGCCTGGCTGTTTTGGATTAGATTTCATTTCTTTTTGTATTTGTATACCACAAAGCCGGCCTATGGCCAGCTTTGGGACTTTTTTAACATATGTTTTTTTTCTTTACTACAAGAAGACGAAATGATGAAGTAGATGTACTTTAAATATTTTATCAGTAAATGTACAAATTATATATATAATACATATGTGATCGGATTTGCGAAAAGGGGTCTTCCACACACATCCAATTTGCCAACTTTGATAATTGATAACTTCAGATTGGAAAGAGCTATTGCCTTGAAATTTGGACAGTGGTGATTTCTTTGCAGCTGAACTCTCTACATGATAGTTTCTTTGTAGCTGAACTCTCTACAAGGTAATTTCTTCTAGCTGATCTCTCTACAGGGAGATATTTTGTAGCTGAACTATCTACAAGGTAACTTCTTCTAACTGATCTCTCTACAGGGTGATTTGTTTGTAGCTGAATTCTTTACAGGTGATTTGTTTGCAGCTGAGCTCTTTACAGAATGGTTTCTTTGTAGCTGAAATCTCTACAAAGTAACTTCTTCTAACTGATCTTTCTACAGGGTGATTTGTTTGTAGCTGAACTATCTACAAAGTAACTTCTTCTAGCTGATCTCTCTACAGGGAGATTTGTTTGTAGCTGAACTCTCTACAGGTGATTTGTATGTAGCTGAATTCTGTACAGGTGATTTGTTTGTAGCTGAATTCTGTACAGGTGGTTTCTATGTAGCTGAACTCTCTAAAAGGTAACTTCTTCTAACTGATCTTTCTACAGGGCAATTTGTTTCTGGCAGAATTTTCTACAGGGTGATTTCTTTGCAGCTGAACTCTCTACATGATGGTTTCTTTGTAGCTGAACACTCTACAAGGTAATTTCTTCTAACTGATCTCTCTACAGGGTGATTTGTTTGTAGCTGAACTATCTACAAGGTAACTTCTTCTAGCTGATCTCTCTACAGGATGATTTGTTCGTAGCTGAATTCTGTACAGGTGATTTGTTTGCAGCTGAGCTCTTTACAAAATGGTTTCTTTGTAGCTGAACTCTCTACAAGGTAACTTTTCTAGCTGATGTCTCTACAAGGTCGTTAGTTTGTAGCTGAACTCTCTACATGGTGGATGCAGGGATCTTTCCGCCATCCAAATACTATATCTATGCAAAGCATAAAACTTTAGCGCTTGGCGCGCTGCGCGCGCCAAGCCCTAAAGTTTTATGCTTTGCATAGATATAGTATTTGGAAGTTGGAATTAATGAATTCCAATTTGCAAAGTTTATATTTTTAAGTGCTTCCAGCTTTTAATGCGATGGTTACGGTGGTTGCTGTGGCTTATAGGCGATAATTGAAGCCATTGTATACAGACATTACTGTAAGATTTACTCTCTACGATATGGTTTCCTTGTGGCTATTGCTTTAAGGAAGCATGCTAAATCTATTATCTACATTATATATCAAGACACACGGTAGTGTGTCGTGCGGCCCAAGAAGCCGGCGCGCAACCCCGTGAGTATATTGACAGGAAGAAAGAAAACGCAATTTTCGCACCTCCGTAGCTCTGTGCTGCCTTGATGAAACAAGACAAATTTTGCTGTGTACATTCCCTCCAACTTCAGTACTCCACATTCCAAATTTGAGCGAAATCGCTTCAGGAATTCCTGAGATATGCGACTTCAAAAATTGGCTTAGTTTCTTCGTTTTTTTTCTTCTTCTTCTTATTTTTCTTCCTCTTTTCGCACACTTACAAAAACTGCTATAAAACGCGAGCAAGTAATCCGATTGCCTTGAAATTTGGCACACAGAAGGGGGGTATAAAGGCGCATCTCGGTACCAACTTTGGCTGGAATACCATATACAGGCAAAGAGTTATGAGCGATTATGCACGAAAAATAACACCAATATGTTGTCACGCCTACAGGGTAAACCGCGTATGGGAAGAAGCTGAAAATCGGTGGGTGAATAGGTTAACTATTGAACCTCAAACCTTTTGTGGTTTGAAAGAAATCGAGCTAAAAACCAGGAAGATACAGCGAAAAAATCAACAGTGTGTAACAATTACGCAATCGAGATTAGCTAATTTTAATTTATTTTATTTTATTATTATTATTATGCTTGCCACGCCTACCAGATAAACCACTTGGGGTAATGCTTTGAAAATCGCTGTACAGATGGAGTTATCATCTTAGAAAGGCTCTTCAATGGTGTAGAAGAATCAGACTTAAAGCCACGGAGTTATAACACGAAATCCAACTTGGTGTAGCAAGTGCGAGATCGAGATACTCTAATAGTGCAGTCATCCTAATAGAGCAGTCACCCTGAACAGAATTCAAGAGATCAGTTAGAAATAAGTAACCTGTATAGAGATCAGCTACAAACAAATCACCCTGTAGAGAGTTCAGCTACAAACAATTCACCCTGTTGAAAGATCAGCTAGAAGATGTCACCTTGTAGATAGTTCAGTTACAAACTAGTAACCCTGTAGATACATCAGCTAGAAGAAGTTACCTTGTAGAGAGTTCAGCTACAAAGAAACCATTCTGTAAAGAACTCAGCTGCAAACAAATCACCTATACAGAATTCAGCTACAAACAAATCACCCTGTAGAGAGATCAGCTAGAAGAAGTTACCTTGTAGATAGTTCAGCTACAAATAATTCACCCTGTACAGAGCTCAGTTAAAAGAGGTTTCCTTGTAGAAAGTTCAGCTACAAACAAATCACCGTGTAGAGAGATAAGTAAGAAGAAGTTACCTTGTAGAGAGTTCAGCTACAAAGAAGCCATCATGTAGAGAATTCAGCCGCAAACAAATCATGTATAGAGAGTTCAGCTACAAACAAATCTCCCTGTAGGGAGATCAGCTAGAAGAAGTTTCCTTGTAGATAGTTCAGGTACAAACAAATCACCCTGTAGAAAGATCAGCTATAGAAGAAATCACCTTGTAGAGAGTTCAGCTACAAAGAATCTATCATGTAGAGAGTTCAACTACAAACAAATCACCCTGTAGAAAGATCAGCTATAGAAGAAATCACCTTGTAGAGAGTTCAGCTACAAAGAAACCATCATGTAGAGAGTTCAGCTACAAACAAATTGGCCTGTGGAGAGATCAGCTAGAAGAAATTACCTTATAGAGAGTTCAGCTACAAAGAAACCATCATGTAGAGAGTTCAGCTGCAAACGAATCACCTGTAGAGAGTTAAGCTACAAACAAATCTCCCTGTAGAGAGATCAGCTAGAAGAAGTCACCTTGCAGGGAGTTCAGTTACAAAGAAATAAACCATGTAGAGAGTTCAGCTGCAAACAAATCACCTGTAGAGAGTTCAGCTAGAAACAAGTCACCCTGTAGAGAGATCAGCTAGAAACAAGTCACCTTGTAGAGAGTTCAGCTAGAAGAAGTCACATTGTAGAGCTACAAAGAAACTACGATGTAGAGTTCAGCTGCAAACAAATCACCCTGTAGAGAACTCAGCTACAAACAAATCGCCCTGTAGAAAGATTAGCAAGAAGAAGTTACCTTATAGGGAGTTCAGCTATGAACAGATCACCCTGTAGAGAGTTCAGCTACAAACAAATCACCCTGTAGAGAGTTAAGTTACAAAGCAACCACCATGTAGAGAGTTCAGCTGCAAAAAAACTCAATCACTCTGTAGAGAGTTCAGCTAGAAGAAGTCACCTTGTAGAGAGTTAAGCTGCAAATAAATCACCCTGTATAGAATTCAGCTACAAACAAATCACCCTGTAGAAAGATCAGGTAGAAGAAGTTACCTTGTAGAGAGTTCAGCTACAAAGAAACCACCATGTAGAGAGTTCAGCTGCAAACAAATCACCTGTAGAGAGTTCAGCTAGAAACAAGTCACCCTGTAGAGAGTTCAGCTAGAAGAAATCACCTTTTAGAGAGTTCAGCTACAAAGCAACCACCATGTAAAGAGTTCAGCTGCAAAAAACTCAATCACCTTGTAAAAAGATCAGCTAGAAGAAGTTACCTTGTAGAGAGTTCAGCTACAAAGAAACTACCACGTAGAGAGTTTAGCTGCAAACAAATCATCCTGTAGAGAGTTCAGCTAGAAGAAATCACCTTTTAGAGAGTTCAGCTACAAAGCAACCACCATGTAAAGAGTTCAGCTGCAAAAAACTCAATCACCTTGTAGAAAGATCAGCTAGAAGAAGTTACCTTGTAGAGAGTTCAGCTACAAAGAAACCACCATGTAGAGAGTTCAGCTGCAAACAAATCACCTGTAGAGAGTTCAGCTAGAAACAAGTCACCCTGTAGAGAGTTCAGCTAGAAGAAGTCACATTGTAGAGAGTTCAGCTACAATGAAACTCCCATGTAGACAGTTCAGCTGCAAACAAATCACCCTGTAGAGAACTCAGCTACAAACAAATATGCAGTGTAAAAAGATCAGCAAGAAGAAGTTACCTTGTAGAGAGTTCAGCTACAACGAAATCACCATGTAGAGAGTTCAGCTACAAACAAATCACCTGTAGAGAGTTCAGCTAGAAACAAGTCACCCTGTAGAGAGATCAGCTAGAAACAAGTCACCTTGTAGAGAATTCAGCTAGAAGAAGTCACATTGTAGAGAGTTCAGCTACAAAGAAACCACCATTTAGAGAGTTCAGCTGCAAACAAATCACCCAGTAGAAAGTTCAGCTAAGAACAGATCACCCTGTTGAGAGTTCAGTTAGAAACAAGGAATCCTGTAGAGAGATCACCTAGAAGTATCGCCTTGTAGAGAGTTCAGCTACAAACAAATCACCTGTAGAGAGTTCAGCTACAAACAAATCACCCTGTAGAGAGATCAGCTAGAAGAAGTTACCTTGTAGGGATTTCAGCTACAAACAAATCACCCTGTAGAGAGTTCAGCTACAAAGAAACCATTCTGTAAAGAGCTCAGCTGCAAACAAATCACTTGTACAGAATTCAGCTACAAACAAATCACCCTGTAGAGAGATCAGCTAGAAGAAATTACCTTGTAGATAGTTCAGCTACAAACAAATTACCCTGTAGAAAGATCAGTTAGGAGAAGTTACCTTGGAAAAAGTTCAGCTACAAAGAAACCATTTTGTAAAGAGCTCAGCTGCAAACAAATCACCTGTACAGAATTCAACTACGAACAAATCACCCTGTAGAGAGATCAGCTATAAGAAGTTACCTTGTAGATAGTTCAGCTACAAACAAATCTCCCCGTAGAGAGATCAGCTAGAAGAAATTACCTTGTAGAGAGTTCAGCTACAAAGAAACCACCATGTAGAGAGTTCAGCTGCAAAGAAATCACCCTGTAGAAAATTCTGCCAGAAACAAATTGCCCTGTAGAAAGATCAGTTAGAAGAAGTTACCTTTTAGAGAGTTCAGCTACAAAGAAACCATTCTGTAAAGAGCTCAGCTGCAAACAAATCACCTATACAAAATTCAGCTACAAACACATCACCCTGTAGAGAGATCAGCTAGAAGAAGTTACCTTGTAGATCGTTCAGCTACAAACAATTCACCCTGTAGAGAGAGCAATTAGAAGAAGTCACCTTGTAGAGTGTTCAGTTACAAAGAAACCACCATGGAGATTTCTGTAATCAATATATTTGACCGGATTTGCGAAAAGGGGTCTTCCACACACATCCAATTCCGTAAACGTTGGAGACCATAACTCAGTGTTCAAGTAACATATTAACCTGAAAATTTCACCATGTATTCAGCTATAGTGGTGCTCACCACTGCCCAAATATCAAGGCAATAGCTCTATCCAATCTGAAGTTATCAATTGTCAAAGTTGGCAAATTGGATGTGTGTGGAAGACCCCTTTTCGCAAATCCGGTCACATATGTATTATACAGTATAATGTGACCAGGCCTGCAACAATAGGGCATGTGGGCACAAACTACATCCCGTCACTCTATAGGGAATATCTCAGTATTGGAAAAGTATATTTCCATTCTGTAACTTACATCATGCTGTCCATTAACTGCTTACTAAGAGCTGAAAATTGCAGAGCCATAGCATAATGGTACATAAAGTTATGAGTGATGAAAGTTTGAAAAAGTAGGCAAAAATCATGTGCCCACATGCCCTATTTTCGCAGGCCCAGTTACATATATAATTTGTACATTTACTGATAAAATATTTAAAGTACATCTACTTCATCTTTTCTTCTTCCTGTAGTAAAGAAAAAAACATAGGTTAAAAAAGTCCCAAAGCTGGCCATAGGCCGGCTTTGGGGTATACAAATACAAAAAGAAATGAAATCTAATCCAAAACAGCCAAGCTGTAAAAAAAGTGTGCGGCCCTCAGAAAGGCTATGGTGAAAAAAGATGTGAAATCCAAGGTGGCGGCCAAGAAATGGCTGTGATGGTAGGTTAATGGTAAAAATTTTAATAATGACAATTCAGGTAAATTTTGTGAAGCGGCACAAAAATTCACCTGAATTGTCGTTATTAAAATTTTTACAATTAACCTACCATCACAGCCATTTCTTGGCCGCCACCTTGGATTTCACATCTTTTTTCACCATAGCCTTTCTGAGGGCCGCACACTTTTTTTACAGCTTGGCTGTTTGGATTAGATCTATATTATACAGGTAGCCCTTGCTAAAGATCGAACTACCCTAATAGAACAGTCGGTATATTCGTAAATGACCAGTCACTGAGTTTAATGATTTAACTATAACTTGCATGATCTAATTGCAGAAGTGGTCACTAAATGAGGTCTCAGTTTACTGTATAGTAGTGACTCCCTAAAGTAACACCCCACCACCCCCCTTCCAAATGGACATCCCCTTAAAACTACACCATAGAAGCATCTTACAAAATTTTTATCTACAAGCCTCTATATGATCACAACAAGGCTAGAATTTAAACAACACAGTATATGGTCACCGTATTCTGCCTGTGGGATATACCTTCCAGCCCTGCATATATATATTTATAATGCTGAATATTTAGCTTCGGTAACAAAGCTTTACTGTGTTCAATATTAAGATTGCCACTACATTATTTATGCACACGCAGTATGCCTCAGAACTTGTGAATCTTGTATCAACCAGCTAGGAGCAAGATGACCACATCTTTTGATAATCAATTAATGCTTACGCAGCACAATCACAAGTTGACCTCATCTCCTTGGCATTGGTGACTGGTAAGAATAAAGAGACACAGAGAAACCCCACTCCATGTAATGATGTACAGATCAGTTGTGTAAGGTCCACTTGAAATACACTGACAATCAGTCACCCTATTTACCCAATTGCAACAGTCAAGCATGCATAGTATCCTAATAGAACACTCACCATATAGCTATATAAAGAAAGTAAAGAAATTGAAGTAGTATTTTGGTAGTATGTAGGATACAAGTGATAAAAGTTTCTAGTAAAAGCAAGTGATATTCTTGGGACATTCCTTGGACCAAGACAAGTCCGTCACCTCATTTGAACACAGTAACTTATTCATTCCGAATTCTGGGATGAAGACCAGCTTGACTTCCATATCGTACAATGGAGACCAAGAACAATCCAACAGGTCATTCATTTTTTAACATATATTATTATATTAAAGTAGCTACATGTATAAGTTAGGGACTATGACTTTTTATAAACTATTCACGGATGTAATTATCACATTGTATGACCAACTGTTGGTATAATCCATGGACCATACGAACATCCTGAACATCCTTAAATCACTATAGAAGGCAAAATTGTATCTATGAATGTGGCAATGATAAGAGGACTTGAAGAGATAGCTGAATGGACAGTACAGAACCCCTGCCGAAGTGCTGATGATGACAGATACTTGCTAATCCAATTCTCTCTATTCTATTATTTTGTCTACAATAATTGAACTAGGCTCTGTATAAGTATGGGTCACGGCTACTTTTGAGATGATGAGATATGGATTCGAAGCCTGTTAGGCCTACTAAATTCTAATAAAGATGCAAAGATTAAATGCATTTCTATAATTATTCTTTTTTTATAACCTAATCCCCTGAGTAGTGGGCCCCAAGTGCACAGTGTTCTATTGTTATTTTTATAATACCAATCGTCCATTGTTTTCCCAGTTATTTTCGGTCTAAAAGTAGTTCAGTGTCCCAAGTACAGTTTAGGTTACGTTATGTAGCTAAGGATGTAGAATATTTTGCAGTCAGACCTTCAGTGCTGGCCAATGTAAAGTATACTAACAAACAAATTTTGTTTTCTGGAGGGAGTACACAGAAGGTAGAGCCTGTACGAAGTATTTACCCATAGCCCAGGCGCCTAAGTGAAAATCTTAGAGCTAAATCACTTTAAGTGAAAAGGGACAAATATCTCAGAAGGGGTGTAAAAAAACCAACCAAATCTCCACACCATGCACCCAGAGAATTAATTTGTCTGAAGTACTCTGTATCTTCTGCAATTAGATGCAATTGTAAGGTAATGACAGATGATAAATCATTACCGTCCATTATATGCTTCCATATATATAGTACACCAGAATTAAAGGCAGATGCGTATAGTCCATAGAAACACACTGGGGTGTGTTGTTTAAGTATGAATGGAACCATGCATGCAGTTTGATAAGAAGCATTGATTCCTAAATAGTTCTAACAACAGGTGATAATTTAGAATGCCATCTAATGTTTACAAGAATGTAGATATCAGCACTTTTATGTAATTTTTTTTCCGGCCCACCATGTATATACAAACCGTGTTAAACTTTACAAGCTCCATGTAATAGTATGCACAATGTAACCAAACTACACTCAACATTTGCAATACTAGTTGTAGGAACTCTGTAATTAGAACATGAACAATGAAAATCATAGATGCACACACATTTGTAAACGTATTCATATTGTATGTACTTTCACATGATTCATTGATATGCTCTGTGTCGTTCTTACATGATGCTGCAAGCAGGGTAATGTCGTTCATACTCTTGTAATCACAGAACTTAATAAAATGACATTGTTGTGATATTGGACCAGCAATCGTCTTTGAATTATGCATGTACACCTTGCAGTTGGATGTTGGCAGTTCATGATTCCCTCCTTAAAACCCCATATATGGCGGACGTCAAATTTATTAAATCACATGTACAGGGGCTCAATATTTATCTAAAGTTTTTAAAGGTGTGAATAACGTCAATATCACTATTGTATTGTACATATGTATGTATTAATCACACAGCCCTGCATAACCATATTCATGTCATTATAAAGCACATGTACAGTTTCAATTAAGATCACTCCTGCAGGCATTACTATTAAGGCTGTGGGTTGTCACCATCACAATTATAGTATTTCACTATACGTTATGTTCACTATACGTTATGTTCACTATACGTTATATACATACGTTAGTTTGGTACTCCACATATACATATACTCCATTAAGGTAAATACAGGTATATACTCTCTAATACAACATTCTTACAGATGATGCCACTTTTAATACAATTATCACTAGATGTTAATTTCTGTGACATTCGTTCGGTAACAATCAGTATGTGCATGTGTGTGTGTGTGTGTGAGTGTGTCTTAATACGTCCTTGTGGTCGCAGTTTGTGGAGGAAGAGTAGACATCGCAACTTTTGTGGAGCTACCAATTTGTCACTGCTTCAGGAGGAATCATAGAACTCTGCTATAGCAGTGCACTGTACAGCGGGCAGCTACCAAGTACCAAGTGTCTTAATACGTCCTTGTAACTGCAGACTGCATGCAGTGAGGAATTGCATGGAGGCTTGTTGATCAGATTATGAATCACATCACTCGTGTCACCCTATCTGAATTAATTCCCACACTTTACTGGCAAATCCATTAGCTGCATGTGTTATTGAGTGTATCATCATTACCCTCTGCATTCCACTTTATGTATGTTATGTTGGTGTGGTTTGTCGTCAAGCTGTTAAAACCCCAAACTTTCCAAAAAAAAATTAATTATATGCCTGTGTATACTGTTCTTTAAAATCCATGTATAGTCATGGCATGCTGCTTTAACATACTACTGTACATTAATGTTGGACAAGTTTTGCATACCCCATTAGCAACAATATTCCCTATAGTGTATAGGCAATATTATGCGTAAATACATATTCTCACATTCACGAAGGTAGTTTTCACTTTAGCTCTTCTAGATCTAAACTAGAGTTTGATATCCAAGGATTTGTCATTTCAAATCACTAGCTATAGCCTCCCCCTTAATAGTGAAGATAAACACATTACATAACAGAGTGACAGACATGCACAGATGGATGGTCTGATGTTCATGTAATAAAAAAAAGGGGGCACACACTATAACAAAATATCCCATATATATATGTGCCTATACCTTTATTTAATATGCCCCCAACCACTCCAATAAAATCATTCCAATACAATATTTATTTTGTCACGTTCTACACTGTATATACAATCTAATCCAAAACAGCCAAGCTGTAAAAAAAAAGTGCGGCCCTGAGAAAGGCTATGGTGAAAAAAGATGTGAAATCCAAGGTGGCGGCCAAGAAATGGCTGTGATGGTAGGTTAATGGTAAAAATTTTAATAACGACAATTCAGGTGAATTTTGTGCCAAGACCAAGTGGCACCAAATTCACCTGAATTGTTGTTATTAAAATTTTTACCATTAACCTACCATCACAGCCATTTCTTGGCCGCCACCTTGGATTTCACATCTTTTTTCACCATAGCCTTTCTCAGGGCCGCACTTTTTTTTTACAGCTTGGCTGTTTTGGATTAGATTTCACTTCTTTTTGTATTTGTATACCCCAAAGCCGGCCATAAAGCCGGCCTATGGCCGACTTTAGGGCTTTTTAACCTGTCATTTTTTTCTTTACTACAGGAAGAAGAAAAGATGAAGCAGGGTGATTTCTTTGTAGCTAACCTCTCTGCAAGGTGATCCTTCTGGCTGATCTCTCTACCGGATGACTTGTTTGTAGCTGAACTCTCTACATGGTGATTTGTTTGTAGCTGAACTCTCTACAAGGTAACTTCTTCTAGCTGATCTTTCTAAAGGGTGATTTGTTTGTAGCTGAATTCTCTACAGGGTGATTTGTTTGCAGCTAAACTGCTACAATGTAACTTCTTCTAGCTGAACTCTCTACGGGTGGCTTGTTTCTAGCTAATCTCTCTACAGGGTGACTTGTTTCTAGCTGAACTCTCTACAGGGTGATTTGTTTCTAGCTGAACTCTCTACAGGGTGATTTGTTTCTAGCTGAACTCTCTACAAGGTAATTTCTTCTAGCTGATCTTTCTACAAGGTGATTTGTTTGTAGCTGAATTCTCTACAGGGCAATTTGTTTACAGATGAACTCTCTACATGGTAGTTTCTTTGTAGCTGAACTCTCTATAATGTAACTTCTTCTAGCTGAACTCTCTACAGGGTGACTTGTTTCTAACTGATCTCTCTACAATGTAACTTCTTCTAGCTGAACTCTCTACAGGGTGACTTGTTTGTAGCTGAAACCTCTACAGGGTGATTTGTTTGCAGCTGAACTCTCTACATGGTAGTTTCTTTGTAACCGAACTCTCTACAATGTAACTTCTTCTAGCTGAACTCTCTACAGGATGACTTGTTTCTAGCTGATCTCTGAACAGGGTGACTTGTTCCTAGCTGAGCTCTCTACAGGTGATTTGTTTGCAGCTGAACTCTCTTACATGGTGGTTTCTTTGTAGCCGAACTCTCTAAAGTGACTTCTTCTAGCTGATCTATCTACAGGATGACTTGTTTCTAACTGAACTCTCTACAGTGTGATCTGTTCATAGCGGAACTTTCTACTGGGTGATTTGTTTGCAGCTAAACTCTTTGCATGATTGTTTCTTTGTAACTGAACTCTCTACAAGGTAACTTCTTCTAGCTGATCTCTCTACAGGGCAATTTGTTTGTAGTTGAATTCTCTACAGGGTGATTTATTTGAGCTGAACTCTCTACATGATGGCTTCTTTGTGGCTGAACTCTCTATTAGGTACCTTCTTCTAGCTGATCTGACTACAGGGTAACTTGTTTGTAGCTGAATTCCCTACAGAATAACTTGCAATGTAATATAACTGAGTAAATTATACATGCAGCTGAATGCTTTATTAGAGTGACTGTTCTATTAGAGTATCTCGATCTCGCATTTGCTGCACGTAGTTGCCTTTCGAATCATAACTCAGTGATTTGTAATCCGATTCTTCTGTACTACTGCAAGAACTTTCTATGATGATTATTCCAGCTACATACTGATTTTCAGCTCGTTGCTCTAAGCGGTTTGCCTGGTAGACACGAAAACTAATAGTTTTTTTATTCTTAAAAATCGATCGCGTAATTTTGACACAGGTTGGGTTTTGTGTCATATCTCCATGGTCTTTATCCCGATTCCTTTCAAACTACAAAAAGGCACTCCTACGATGGTTACTCCATCTACATATCAATTTTCAACTGATTCTTCCAAGGCGTTTACCCTGTAGGCGTGACAGACCTTCGACCTTATTTTACGCAAATAATCGGTCATAACTCCGTGAATGTTCATCGGATTCCTACCAAAGTTGGTACGGAGATCCGCCTTAATGAGCCCTTTAAGTGTGCCAAATTGCAGCCCAATCCGAGCACGCATTTGTGTTTTATGGCGAATTTTGCGAAGTGTGCGAAATGAAGAAGATGAAGAAGAAGAAAAAAACGAAGAAATTAAAACGAAATTTTGTTCGCTCGTATCTCGGAAATGGCTGGAGCGATTTTCTTCAAATTTGTTATGTAGACTCCCCTAACTGGGCGGCACGTCTCTAGCAAATTTGGTTCCAATCGGATAAGGAATCACAGAGCTACATAGGTGTGAAAATTGCGTTTTCTTTCTTCCTGTTAATATACTCACGGTGTGGCGCGCCGGCTTCTTGGGCCGCACGACACACTATCGTGTGTCTTGATTTGTTATTTTGTCAATGTTGGTGAGTTCACAGCAGGGGTTATGCTTTAGCAGTTAGCTATCAACCGTCAATCAATTCACAACACATTTAAATGTAACTGTGACAATAGCTCATCTCATATTGCTTAAAATCAGTACACACCCTCCACCCACTCCCACAACAGACTTTAGAGTACACCAGCACTGTCTGGTCACCAGACTATCTAAATAATATCCAGAGAAGATCAGCTAGGTTTACTGTTAACTGCTACTAGATATACGAGTGTGTTACAAGCATCTTACAACAGCTAGATTGCATTTGGCCCATTTTATATTGAAGAAGAGATAAGATGAAACTGATAATGTTGTACAGAATCATCCATATACTTGCATATAGTCAGCACAATTTACCATTAAACCATAATAACATCTCTCGACGCCATTCATGCAGATTCATTTAGCCAGCTACCAGGCTATAGACTGATACAAATATTAATATTGATTCTCTCTTTCAACCATTCTTACTTGGAATAGCCAGTTACCAAATCAAGCGGCAATACTGTATCATAAACATCCCTCCCATTTATAAGAACAGTTTAAGCGATAATTAAATTAAATTTGTACTTTTATGCTCAATTCTAAGTCTTGTACAGTAACTTCTCATTATATAAATGAAATTATACACCATAATGTTGTATAGTTGGGAACCCAGAAGTAATAGGATTTATTGTGGAAACTTTGTTATGCTCTTCACCAACATTATTTTGAGGTTTAATCCCTACAACAGAATATTGGTATATCACTTCAAGTGTTTTTTTTATGCAAAAAAAAACTGATAACTAGCCTATTATACAGAGATGGAACCATTTATGCAAGCATCAAACATGCAAAATACAAGTGTCAATAACCATAACATGATATATCTTAGCAACAGATAAATAGAAATGAAGTAAATAAAGTTAACAATAAAATACAATTGCATGTAAAACTCTCTCACAGCTGTGCTGTTAGTTGCATGCTTATATTAATAAAACATAGCAGTCCATCATGGAACATTGTATTGTCACCATTTACAAGCGAATGAAAAATATTGCCAAAGCTTGGCCATTGCTCAGCAAATCGTTCCTTTCTAATGGTTATTAACTCTTGTCTTCCTCTTAAAGGGTCTTGTCCAAACTCATTGAATATAGTTATATGTCCTCCGTTTTCTTCGTACATTCTAACAGCTTCATCTGCTGCTGGAACCAGAGTGTTATCAATTTGCTTGGTCAGATTATTTCGTGCCATCATCACATTCGGGATGCCTTTGTTTGTACCTAAAGTAACGGTGATAAAAATTTCATAAAGTAGCTAGCTATCTATAGTGAAATATACCTGATATGCGATGCTCGTTCCAGGCTGTCACAAACATTGTAGTCCCAACTTGGCTGACGTGTAAAGTGTACCAGGAGACGCAATGTTTAATGTGATCGTCTTCCAGGTTGAAATCGCCATTTTCTTGAATTTCTATTAGAGCGGCCTTTATGGAGTAGTTGACCCTTCCGTTGACCTCTACCCATATCCTTTCGATCACATGATTCTATTACAAGACACCAAAGCAAATCAGTATGAACATCACATGAAATGAAACAACAGTTATTGTATGTGTGTCCCACTCTTATATCATTGTTTTAGAATGTCATCTAGTCAGCATTAATATATTGTTTTGTTTTTTTAATTTGGGGGTTTACCCTGCTTATCCAACTACAATAGCTGCTGCTAAACATCAGTAGTCCACTATAGGTTATTCTTGTTACATCATGATAATGTGACAAATACAATCTCACTTGAGTAGAGGATGTCTGCAGGCGAGGTGGTCCAGAAGGGTTTCGTCTATATCCTGCCAGGTGTTCTTGGATGTACAACATAAGATACCACTCCCTTCCATGGTCAACCCTGATCTGATCCCACATACCATACTGGCATATGGCCTAAACAATTCAAATGCTAATAATTAAAAGAAATGTGATTCTAACAATACTTCATAGAATTTTAATAATCACTGTTAACGTTATGGATGAATGTGTGGGTAGTAATGCAGTGCTAGTGTAGTTGCTACAAGTAATGAAGTACCTGTACACTGTATCATAAATCACACTGTTGTATAGTGCTAAATGCCACAATTTTCCGGCTAAAGCCATCCACTGCACATATGTGGGTCACACCAAACATAACATTTTTTTCATTTTGGTCAATGTGTAGTTTGTGACCAAAATAATCTGCCCTGTATGTTGTAGGATTTGTCATCCTGGCAGTGGAGTTTGTACAGGCACGGCAGTACACAGGTGAGACATATCTCAATGATTCGCCAACTCTCTTTTCTCCTGTTCTGATTCCCCTTGATGCCAATACCCCTGTAAATGTTCTGCGTCCATACACAGGACCCACCTATATGTATATAACACATAGTATGGTTTTAAATAAATGGTTATATCATGTTGTACCTCACTGACAGCAGCGGCTACGACCTCATCTAACTCAGGTTTTGTCAGCCGGCTTGTTTTGTGAATGTTCCTTTCACGGCAGAACCTATATATAGGATGAACCAATCTAAGGACTATATTACTTTTGTATGCTGATTATTCATAAACATATATGCAAACCCTATATATAGCTACAGTGTACATTGAATGAAGCCTACATTTGGGTCTCTAAAATTTTGCCATGCATTATATAGCAATATAGCTATACTATTAAATAAACTGGTAGTGAATTACTACACATATATGATTCTCAGTCTTAAATTACTTAGCCAGTAATAATTGGAATCAGTGCATGTATTAGTTAGACTATTCATGATCATAATAATGGTGATCGTCTGGTCTGGTATACAATATAGTACCTAATGTTTGCGCTTCAATGTGGGGCTAGACTGGTAATATTCACTGTAGAGCATGCATGCATGTATACATACAAGCTACACAAACACATGTGGACAAGTAGGTAAAAAAAAATTACTAGCTACTTACGCGGTAATCTAGCTTGTTAGCCCGTCTCAATCAAACATGATGCAATTAATTATTGTTGAAAACTGAATGCACGGACCCTTTATATAGCTAGTTATATTATCTATAGTTATATACCCATAGCTATTACCTACGTATGCAGCACTAGTGAGCTCTTTTTGCAACTGTAAGTAACTATATATATAATACAAAAAAAAAGACTCACGTGATCGTGGCGGCGGTAATTTTCTACTCTACGAACTCGTCTATTCCTGGCCGTCACAAACTTATAAGCTGTTGTACCGTGGTGTTTTAACGGTACCAAATGAGGTTTGGAGATTAACTGTGGAAGCTGTTGTTGTGTGTTCCGTTTTTTTGACAGTGAATGCGCGGCAATTAGAATTGCGGCAGGCTGGCAATGGCAGAAGGCGAAGGTCCGATAAAACGTAAATTACAGCCAGATTCTGTATCCCCAGAGGCTAACCAGGCGAAGAAATACCAAGGAAGTTCTACTCCAGAGGCCAGAAGGGACACCATTGTCAAATCACTTCTTGGGGATGTATGTCCACACTGTAGTAAGGAATGTTGCTCTGAAAGTAAGGCTGTACAATGTGACCTGTGTGGAACCTGGGCTCATGCAGGCTGTGAGGGTATTTCCAATGATTTGTATGACAAATTTAATGTTTTATGTGCTAAGGTTAGCAACATATCATACTATTGTGAGGCTAATCATTGTAGTAGTCGCATTAAACAACTTGTTCATGATCACCATGTTAATCTTCAACAACAAGTTGATTTCCCTTCCTTGCGTTGCTTACAAGCTGAACAAACAAATTTGCACCGGCTAATTTCTGAAGTAGCCAACAAAATTGATGACTTGACCTCTCGAAATAATGTGTTACATAATGAAGTTGGGGCAGCTTCAGAGATGATTATTACAGAAAAATCACCAGTCATACATTCTCCTGCTTCAACATTCCTAACTGTTGCTGAAGAATTAGATGACAGAGAGCGTAGAAAGAATAATGTTATCATCTACAATTTACCAGAAACTGATCCTTCACGAGACAAGACATGGTTTATCGACCTCTGTAAACGGATCTTTGACATCAATGTTAATGTTACCAAAATTCTACGATTGGGTAAACATGTTGAAAACAGGGCTAGACCACTACTCGTTGTAGTTGACGATTTGTCACATAAAGAATTCTTAGTGTCTCATTCTTATTACCTTCGACGTCACTCTGAATATAAGGATGTTTATATCACCACAGACATGACTAAATACCAACGAGAGAAACATAGGAAACTGGTACAAGAACTAAAACAAAGGAGAGAAAAAGGTGAAAAGGGTCTGATGATATTAAATGGTGAAATTGTACTTAGAAGATACAATAGCCAAGGTGCTGCAAGTAATGCTCCCTCTACGGAAGCATTACAGAGTTCCTGATGGTAAAGATAAGATTAGTCATTCTTGTGAAAATACTGATATTTTAACTACCCCAGATGTCCATGCTACTCAAACAAGTGATTCCAAGCTAAAAATTTTAAGTCTTAACTGTTGCAGTTTGAGAAGTGACACCAAAAAGGCAATGTTCTTGGCACTAGTGGATGAACATAATCCAGATGTGATAGGAGGAAGTGAATCTCACCTTGATCAATCTTTTTTCACGCCTGAGATATTTCCTGATTATTATAATGTGTTTAGGAAAGATCGTACTATGGGTGGTGGTGGTGTCTTTTTGTGTATAAAGAAATGTTTAAATGTTGTAGAAGAACCATCGCTGGATACAGAAGCTGAACTAATTTGGGCCAAAATTACACTGTTGAACCGATGTCCTATTCATGTATGTATATTCTATCGCCCACCAAATACTGATTCATATCCCATAGAACAACTCCGTTTATCTATAACCAACTTACTGAACCGATCAAACTCTCCACCGAACATCCTACTAATAGGAGATTTTAATTTTCCAGGTATTTCCTGGAGTACTGGTTATGGCCAAATTAGTGTACCAACTTATGGAAGTGGACTGAATAACTTGTTCATAGATGTAATTAATGACGCTGGTCTTGAGCAGTTTGTACAGTTTCCAACACGTCAGAATAGTGTATTGGACTTAGTATTTTCTTCTTACCCAAGAATTTCTGATCTTGACATTGTACCTGGTATTTCTGATCATGATGCTATAATATTTGATTTTGACATAATTCATAAACCAACATCAAGTAGAAACCAACACAAAGTTGCTTTATACCATAAAGGAGATATTCAATCAATAAAAGATGATCTCATAACCTTTAGAAATGCTTTCCTGCTCAGTAACCCTCAGTCTAGATCTGTTGATCAGCTATGGCAAGAGTTTAAGCAAACAGTTCACAAGGCTGTTCTTGATCATGTTCCACACAAAGTAAATAAATCAAGTAATAGACTGCCATGGATAAATAGACAAATGAAAAAGGATATGAAAGTTCGAAAACGTTTGTACAACAAAGCTAAAAGAACCGCTTTACAATCTGATTGGGATGCTTATCGTAAATTAAAGAATTCTATAAATTCGAAAGTGAGAGCAGCACACAATAACTATTACAGCAGATTATTTAATAACTCCTTCAGTGGAAATCGTCGACAATTTTGGAAATACATCAGAGCCAAAAAACAAGATAAACATGATATTCCGACATTACTTATAGGTGACCAAACAATCCATCATGCAAAAGACAAAGCAAATGCTTTGAATAATCACTTTAAATCTGTGTTTACAAAGGAAAACTTGTTAACAATGCCTACTATGGATAGTAATACTGAAGTACCCAACATGACTGATATATCTATCTCACAATCTGGAATACATAAGTTACTTATAACACTTGATACAAATAAAGCTAGTGGTCCCGACCGTATATCCCCTTACATCTTGAAGCATTGCGCAGATGAAATAACACCAATATTACACATAATTTTCAATCATTCTCTGTCAACTAACTCATTGCCATCTGATTGGTTAAAAGCCAATATATGTCCAGTATTCAAGAAAGGTAACCACAGTAGTGTTAGTAATTATCGCCCCATATCTTTGACCTCCATTTGTGCAAAGGTTATGGAACACATTATATATCATTCCATCATCAACCATCTAAACGAAAACAACATATTAATTGAAAATCAACATGGGTTCAGATCTAATCATTCATGCATAACTCAACTAATTACTCTTACAGAAGACATATCCTTTGCTCTAGACCATCAGAAACAAATAGATATCATCCTATTGGATTTTTCTAAAGCATTCGATACAGTACCACACCAACGCTTAATGACCAAACTAAGATATTATGGAATTAATGGCAGTACTTATAACTGGATCCAAACTTGGCTTACCCAACGTACTCAGTGTGTTGTTTTAAATAGTGAATCCTCTAGTCCAGTGTCGGTAATGTCTGGGGTACCACAAGGCAGTTCTTGGACCTCTAATGTTCTTATTGTATATAAATGACATAACTAAAGACATCAACTCACCACTCCGCCTGTTCGCTGATGATTGCTTGCTTTATAGAGTTATCAATAGTGTAGAAGACATCAACAGACTTCAAGAAGATTTAAATAAACTGTCAGAATGGGCCGATACTTGGCAACTTAAGTTCAATATTAGTAAATGTACAGTTATACGTTGCACGAGATCCTTATCACCACTCACTTACGACTACACACTTCACAGTCACATACTAGACATATCTGATCAACATATGTACCTAGGAGTCTTAATTCATAAATCACTGTCTTGGTCACCTCACATATCAAATGTTGTCAATAAAGCATCTAGAACACTCAATTTCTTAAAACGCAATCTAAACAAATGTTCAAAACAAGTTAAAGAATCAGCTTACCTAACAATGGTGAGACCACAACTAGAGTATGCATCTGCTGTCTGGGATCCCTACCACGTTGGAGATATTTCAGAGTTAGAGAAAGTACAACGAAGAGCAGCGCGCTGGGTGTTGAATGACTATGGCAGATTCAGTTCAGTTTCTCTAATGTTGGATCAGCTGAAATGGCCTACATTACAAATTCGTCGGAAATTATCTAGGTTACAAATATTGCATAAGATACACTACCAACAGTTATCACTCCAAATTCCTCATTATTACTTACCAAAAACACGACCAACAAGACAATACCACCATCTTCACTATATTTTACCTACCTCATCCACCACGGCATACCAAAACAGCTATTTCTCAAGAACAATAAACGAGTGGAACATACTACCAACTGACACAATTGAAATTGCAGATACTGATCTATTTACAGCTAGACTCCAATCATATTATTGTACCTAATGTATTTGTTTATGTGATTCCTGAGCACACCAGCAGGGCTGACTGCTCAGTAAACAATAATAATAATAATACAGTTCTGACTCTTCAACGGGCTTGCAGCTGTTTGTAGCTATATACAGTAGGTTCATGTACCAAGCTACTTAGCTAGCTATATGTATACAAACCTCTCCAATGAGCGAACACTCAGTCCTTTCCTGCTAGGATATTTGTATTGCAGGTGAAGACTCATACGTTTGTGGGTCCATCGCTCCTTCTCTATTTTATCCCTTATGAACTCTTCCAACTCATCCAGCAAGCGTATCCCAGCCATGGCTATATATTCGAGGCTATATACCTGTAGCTACTTATTTGCATGGTGCCAACCAATTAGCTATTGTTGAACTGCGCCTCTCGCGTCTATACAATGAGTGTAAGCGGCTGGCCCTGAGGCTAACTAAGGCCAATGAAACTTGATTAGCAGTTTCGCGTCACCGCCCACATCCCTTCACTAGCACCCGCATGGAATTTCATTATTGGCAATTTAGATCGAAATACTCTAATAGAGCAGTCACTTTTACTCTAATAAAGAAGTCACTTTATTATAGGCATGCCAGGAGTACTAATATTCTTTTTATTCAAATGAGAAGTGTTATCCATGCAATTTTACAACACTTTAGTGACAATATGAAGGTTTCTGATCTCAGCACACCCTGAGTAGGCAATAATGAATAATGAATAAAAACCACCCGCCCGCATCAAAATTTCAAAAATCTGAGCGAGAAACTAGTAATCAAGTTTCATTGGCCTAACTATCTGTACATTATAATTAGCGCATCCCCTCTAGTTGAGATTAATTAACAAGCAATGATAGCTAGCTAGATAAGATCTAATCTTCACATAACAATAGAGCTAAGTAGCTAATTGCAGTTAGTATAATTATATTGCTACTGGAGGCCTGCACTGAGCATTTCAATACTTGCTACATCAGTACTGAATCACGTAATCATGCACTGACCTATCAATGTCAACCCCACTCCCACCAAGCCAGTACGGGATATGTGGGGGTTGGGCAGCACAAGTACTTTTTTTATGTCAAATCCCCTTCGTCACATGGTGCATGGGACTATATGTGGGATTTGACCTAATAATTATATAATTCGTCCCAGCTAGGTAGGGGAATTTGACTTTCCACTTCATCAAATCCCCACTATATCCACCCTACTGGGGGTGGGGCTTGACATTTATAGGTGCAACAAAAAATACACTTCAATTAGCTTCTTATGTAGCTACAGTGAAACTGTATACATCTGTACACACACATATGTACACATACACACACATACACACACAACAAAAAAATGGTAATATTTTTAACATCATTAGCTATATATAATTATAACTACAGTTAATTGCATCCATGTGAGTTAATTGTATCCATGTGTTTTAGGCCAGTAGCCTGTAACAACAGCAAACATAAGCAAATAAAACACAGCCCGTATGCTAATCACTACTACTCACTTTGGTCTCCTTCTGTACAGCTACACTTTAATTTTCTCTTGATACAATGTAAAGCAATCCATGAGCAGGTTGTAATCTTATGGTTAATTAGCTATCTATAAAAAAAATAAAGTAATATTGTTAATTCAACTAGAAGAATAAAACAAATATAATGTAATGTTTAATTATGTCTACAGGGAATCTATAGTTACATGGTGCTATAGAGTATCAGTGCAAAGGCACTCTGGGAATACTGAGTGCCTGGGTCATGTTACATAAACTACCAATGCCTCCTCCCCAATGCCCAGGGTTATAGTCATATTGGCTAGTGAGGTGTCATGTGCCCCTATTATTTGTCTAGCAGCTACATGATCAAGATACACACACACACACACACACACACGCACGCACACACACACACATACACACACACGCACGCACACACACACACACACACACACATGATACATGGCACAATCACACTGCAATTGTTAAACAATCGAAATAAAATAAAATATATATGTACCACATGGATTGCAGAATGAAAATAGAAGGGTGGTCATAGTATAGTTCAGTCCAGTGGTTCGATGCACACATATGGTAATCCCAAATGAAACAAAACTACACTGGTTAAATGGTACAATGGTTGGTTGAACAATAGAAGTTATATTTATGTACCACATGGATTGCATAATAGAAAAAGGAGTGGTTTTTGTGTGTGTGTGTCTGGCTGTTTAATTTAGAAGCCAATGTGGTAGCAATGGTTATAATTAGCACTGGTCACTTCCATTGTTTGAGGCTTGGTCTAATTGTTTTGCATGTCTTCCATCTAAAAAAAAAAGTATCCTGCCTGCTTTAATTTCGACTGAGACAACATGCACGACTTGTACATTTCATCTACACCACAATCTAGCCATCTATATATCAACTGCATGTATTGTTAGCTTGTAGCTGTACCATAACTGTCAAATCGATAATTTTTTTTTTAAACAAAAAAATGAATAAACAAAAATAAATCAACTGGCTAATAACTATATAGCAGACGATATGCTGGGGAAGACAAAGGAAAATTATTTTTAAATTAATTAATAAAAGTATCATATAATTGTCATATGGTCTGGCTGTATAGCTACACTGACTACAAGCCTGGCTAGATTTGAAATTGTTTGGACGTATGAAGCGATATGATTGTAAAACGATCATATAATTATTGCCATAAAGTGGTTGTATGCACCTTTTGATGCACTGCACAGACTATATATCCTCTCCTCCACCGGTACTTTACTTGTGCTAGTCATGATTCCCCCCCCCCCCCCTTTTCACACACTCTCCACATGTTTGCCGTACTTGCACACACACACACACACACACACACACACACACACACACACACACACACACACACACACACACACACACATACACACATGATACATGGCACAATCACACTGCAATTGTTAAACAATCGAAATTAAATTAAATATATATGTACCACATGGATTGCAGAATGAAAATAGAAGGGTGGTCATAGTATAGTTCAGTCCAGTGGTTCGATGCACACATATGGTAATCCCAAATGAAACAAAACCACACTGGTTAAATGGTACAATGGTTGGTTGAACAATAGAAGTTATATTTATGTACCACATGGATTGCATAATAGAAAAAGGAGTGGTTTTTTTGTGTGTGTGTCTGGCTGTTTAATTTAGAAGCCAATGTGGTAGCAATGGTTATAATTAGCACTGGTCACTTCCATTGTTTGAGGCTTGGTCTAATTGTTTTGCATGTCTTCCATCTAAAAAAAAAAAAGTGTCCTGCCTGCTTTAATTTCGACTGAGACAACATGCACGACTTGTACATTTCATCTACACCACAATCTAGCCATCTATATATCAACTGCATGTATTGTTAGCTTGTAGCTGTACCATAACTTTTTTTTTAAAACAAAAAAATGAATAAACAAAAATAAATCAACTGGCTAATAACTATATAGCAGATGATATGCTGGGGAAGACAAAGGAAAATTATTTTTAAATTAATTAATAAAAATATCATATAATTGTCATATGGTCTGGCCGTATAGCTACACTGACTACAAGCCTGGCTAGATTTGAAATTGTTTGGACGTATGAAGCGATATGATTGTAAAACGATCATATAATTATAGCCATAAAGTGGTTGTATGCACCTTTTGATGTACTGCACAAACTATATATCCTCTCCTCCACCGGTACTTTACTTGTGCTAGTCATGATTCCCCCCCCCCTTTTTCACACACTCTCCACATGTTTGCCGTACTTGCACGCACACACACACACACACACACACACACACACACACACACACACACACACACACACACACACACACACATACACACACATGATACATGGCACAATCACACTGCAATTGTTAAACAATCGAAATAAAATAAAATATATATGTACCACATGGATTGCAGAATGGAAATAGAAGGGTGGTCATAGTATAGTTCAGTCCAGTGGTTCGATGCACACATATGGTAATCCCAAATGAAACAAAACCACACTGGTTAAATGGTACAATGGTTGGTTGAACAATAGAAGTTATATTTATGTACCACATGGATTGCATAATAGAAAAAGGAGTGGTTTTTTGTTGTTGTTGTTCTGGCAATTTATTTTAGAAGCCAATGTGGTAGCACTGGTTATAATTAGCACTGGTCACTTCCATTGTTTGAGGTCTGGTCTAATTGTTTTGAATGTCTTCCATCTAAAATTTTTTTTTCCACTTGTTTTTTATTTTACGTAGCCTTTCTCCCTTGACACTAGGGGATTTGACAAATAAATTCACATTTGTACTTAGCTAGCTAGCTATAGATACACATGACACGGCAACTGAGCTCTGCAGCCTTCAGTCCTGGTTGGTTAGCTAGCTACGTAGCTTGGGAACATGCGTGCATGTATATGCATATACTGTAGAATACGGAACACTTACTAGTGTATTTCATAGCCCATGGTCCATGTCTGTTGCAAATCTTCACTGCTTCTTCTCCAGTCATGCCGGATCACTCGTGAAAACCGCTATAATTTTGAATTTGTCACGTGATCGTGAGACTTGGTTGATCATGCGCGTTGCTACGTAACCTGTATTATAAGCACTTTCATGTCAACAGTCATATACAGCCAGATATCATCTAGTTTTATTTTAGTTTCTCTAAACCCCATCCCCATCCTCTCCTTGACTTTCAACTTGTTTGTTTTAAATTTAATGTCAATTTAAAGATTGCATGTGATCACTTACAATACAAATAATAAATAATATGAGCAATGTAGCTAGATAGCTACAATGACTACAATAACAAATATTAATTCAAGTGAAATATACCTGTAATTATAATAATGAAGAAGGTTACAACAAACTACTAGCTAGCTATACAGTTTAACTTTGGTCAACTCTCATCTCCAGCAGTGTCAGTCTCATCTTCTAAGTAACTGCTTACAGCAGTAATCAAGCCATCAAGACCGAGAACTTTGACAGTCTCAAAGTCCGTGTCCCTGCACAGCGGGCAATTTGCTGAATGACTGGTTGCCAGCAACTGCTGAACACATTGTTCACATCCTACGATTGACTTGCAGCACATTGATACAACCATCGGTGGCCTTATCGGGACCACCTGACATATACAACATTTTAATATATCTTTCAATTTGTCCCTTAATGAGATTGGCAATGTCCTTTCAATGATTGATCTTAAGCCTCTAAACTCATCCCTCATATCCCTCAGTTCATTTTTGATCCTTTTGGCAGCACGAGGTGCCAGCTCTTCGTCAATGTCATCGTCAGCATCATCTTGAATCATATTGAGATCCCTCTGTGTCATGGCATATAATTTCCTTCTGGGTGCCTTCCAGAAAGCTAACCCTGAAAATGATAAAGTTATACATACGGTAAACCACAAGTCCTGTATTGTTACTGTGTACAGTATATGCACATTGCTTTTACATACAGCTAGCTACCTTGAGTGGCAGATGAATTTTCAATTTTTAGGCCATTATTTGTCACAATAACGTGATCCGATCCCCACTTTTGTTGTATCGCAGCCAATATAAACTCAGTGTGAGCTGTAGATTCTGTGATATTCACAAATATCTGGGCTTTATCATGAAACCTTATTGTCCTGCCGTTCTTTGTTAGCTTGGCTTGCACCAGTTTCACAGTGGAAGATGGTGGAGGACGCCTTGCCACCACCGATCTGAACATAGAGTTAGATGACCCCTGGTAGGGAGTGGACGATGCAAGTACATGTACAGGTGGATTGGTCCCGGGTATACTGCTGTTGCTGCTGTTTAAAGACTGGACATGGGAAGATGGGGTCCCAGTTGGGGTCCTGGTACGGCCCTCTGTCAAGTTCCTGCCTTCCACCAGTAGAGTTGAAAAGGGCATCACACCTTCTTGAGACAGGTTAAAGGTCCCATTCTCACTTGGAAAATACATCGATTCGTCAATACTGTCCTTCAAGAAGACGACTGAAGGGTCAACCTGTATGTGAAAGGAAAAAAATGCAATCTATGAAGTACTTAGCTATAGCTAGTTTAAAACAAAAAAAATATATAAAAAATAAAAAACACCATTATACACTGTACGTATAGCTATGATATAGCTAGCCATAGCAATCCTGCAAGGTAGATCCACGTCCCTCTGTTAGCTAGCTATAGCTAACCTGAAACAAGCGGCGGAGATTTTCAGTAGTCACTTGATGCATGAACACATCAGCTTGCTGTTCTCCCTTCTGCAGGGTAATTCGATCAGATTGAGTAGCCCTATCAGCCATATGGTTACGCAAATGCAGTTTATCTGATGCCTGTCA
Organism: Dysidea avara; assembly: GCF_963678975.1. Taxonomy (NCBI): domain Eukaryota; kingdom Metazoa; phylum Porifera; class Demospongiae; order Dictyoceratida; family Dysideidae; genus Dysidea; species Dysidea avara. The sequence goes on from NC_089276.1 coordinate 20,057,323, forward strand.
CAGCACGTAGGCTATTTATACCTTGTGTGCAGTAGCTACTAGCTACCTCTACTAGACCTCAAACCATACTTTCAAATACAATACACATTATGCTCCTTCTTTGTTCGACCTGTAGCATTCTTTATTAGATACTAGATTTGACACGTAGTTAGCTAGCTACTCTGACATAGAGGTTTAGCTAGGTAATTAAGAACTATATGGCTGCTTGCCAGTTTAGTTCTTTCTTCTAGTACCCACTAACCACAAGTTTCTATACTGTGCCGGAATATATAGCTAAGCATACTTAAGTGTCAAATCCAGTAACTAACAAAGAATGTTACAGGTTGAACAAAGAAGGAGCATAATGTGTATTGTATTTGAAAGTATGGTTTGAGGTCTAGTAGAGGTCTATTAGCTACTGCACACAAGGTATAAATAGCCTACGTGCTGTGACAGGCATCAGATAAACTGCATTTGCTTAACCATATGGCTGATAGGGCTACTGAATCCGATCGAATTACCCTGCAGAGGGCGTTACCGGAAATCCTAGGTCATGAGCTATTTAAAAAAATCGATGGCCAAAGTATAGGCACCCATTGGGGAACTTTCCATACGCGAGGGTTACACCTTTGGGTCTGGGTGTAGGACCTAAAGCACACCGTATATACCATACTTCTGCATAAAGTGTAGCGATTACGAGGGGTTAACACCTGGCTATGAATTTTTAAAAAAACATACCATTTTGGCTTGAAGTTGCTGGTAGATCCACCTGGTGACGTCAAATCTATTCGAGTCTGGGTTTAAACAAATCATTATCACAGCAGAGGTGTTTATCGGTGATTTACTTTCAGCTGACAATGAAACACGACTGGCTTTTCCTTAGTAAAGTTTCAGCATTCTCTCAACGCCATCTTATTTTTGTTCCATCGATCGATTTGAAATGTTTTATCAAACGACAATCCGCCCTTTTTTCATGCCAGGCGCTTACATTGGGGTGTACTTTGTGACAACAGTGGACGAGAGGTTGCTGTCAGAGGAGTATATAGTGGCGAATGGTGATAAGACATGTATTTGCGTACGCTAACGGGAGAAAAGAAGCGCGTGCTACATTTTGACTGGAACGCGAAAGGTATGGGGATGATACACGGCTGTCCTAGCACTGACAAGCTGGGTAGTCGGTAGTCTATTTAACAATGGGGAGGGATGGCACATAACACTATGTGATGGTCCCAGAATATGTCTAGCTGACCATTCTTATGAAGAATGTCAATTGTGACCTGCCTAATGTAGCCACCTGCTGAATTAAATGTGTCAATTATACATAAAGTATAAGGTCAGGAAATTTTTTCTTGATTAAATGCTGTACCATCACACTTGAACAGTGCCACAATAGACCGTATTCCAAATGACGTCACAAAATAAAATGGCTGTGGCTATTTGGGGTATTCTAACAATTTCGAGTGAGAGTTCCAATGGGGCTTAATAATATTCAAATCGCTATTCAACCCTGGAAGAAGATATTGGCCTAAAACTAACAGGTACAATTATAAGGGTATAAAATCTATTCTCTAATGCCAGGTTAAAAATTTTCAGCTGGTTTTCAAAGTTTAGAAGAAAAACTATTGTTTCTTTGCTGTAATAACCAAACCTGGTAATTTCGCCTCGATATCTAGTTTGTTAGCTTCTATATCAATCTTTGAAATCTCGATCGCCATTGGTGATAATACTCGAAAATATAAGAATCCCCCGAATAGAAAATCCGTGTGACATCATTTGGAATACGGTCTATTCATTCTACAATATTACAAGTAACACTACCTTGATATTTTGATCTACTAAAACACCACTGCAAATTAGTGGAGAATACTTATAAATGTTTGAATAACCACTGCATCAAGTGACAGGTAGCTAAGATGCAATATGATGTTTTAAGACAGCACTCTTGCGCTTAACTTGAAAGATAGTGTCACACAGATTTGTTGGAGAGTGTTTTCGTAATACTAAAACACCTTAGTGCCTAGTTATATATATATAAACAGTGAGGGGGTGCCACACCAACATATCCTGTACTCCTATGTTCATCCTCAGTCAAAGTGGTCAACCTCAAAAAATATGCTTTGACTTCTGACTTTCACTAAAAGTTGCACTTGACTCTTGAATTTAGTACATTTTTGTAAAGTACATTTAAATTGTTCTAAATGTATCAATAATTGTATATAACTTTTGAGCTGAGAGCTTGTCCTTACTAAGCATACTGTTTAAATGTGTACTGTTAGGTTTTATTGTAAGCATCATCAGGGGCGTAGCCAGGATTTTTTTGAAGGAGGTTCGGATTTAAAGTGGAATGTCTTAAGAGGAAGGCCTGGGTGCTTCCCCTAGACCATGTTACTAAAATAGTGCATACACAAAATATGCCCTTAGGCAGTAAGATTAAAAGGTGCTGTTTGTGCATCTAACTAGCTAAAACCTACACACTGCTGTTTATGCAGCTATAGAAACTATAAGCCTATTGTAAAACTAACTTATCTTTACTTCCAGACAGCATACTGACAGCCAACTTCAATTTCCTAGTGCACGGAAGCCCTCCACACTCGAGTCCCTTAGTTGGCAATACTTTTTTCCAGCTAAACATTATTCTCAGCTCTCAGCTGATCCAGCTGTTGATGGTCAATAACTTCAGACATGGCTTGTACTCCAGTATGTTGGAGACATCATGTGCCCACAACATTTACCAAATAAACAAATCATTCATCAGGTAAATATACATCAACAATTCACAGTTTGTGCTAACCTGACGCATGTATAACACGACCACTCAAGTTCTGCCTTGTAATAAACCATAGAACAGTCCTTCGCCATTTCACTAACGCCATTTCAACCATGCATCACGTACACAATTGATCATGTGATGCAATAGATATGGTTCAGCATTAATGTGATGTGACCCTCAAGAGTAGTACAAAGGAGCACCAGTGGGCAAATAGCTACCGGAGAGCTACAGGGCTGTAAGATTTGGTGTGATTTTTAATTTTTAAGAAATTCTGCTTCTGAAAGGGGGGTTCATCCGAACCCCCCACTGCCTACACCCTTGATTGTAACAAAGTTCTATAGCTTTAGCAATAAATTAATTTTAGCCTTGACAGGCCTATATCATGGTGGCACTCCAATATATCCTGTACTCTAGTGTTCATCCTTGGTCAAGGCGAAAATCAAAGTGAAGCTAGAATTTTGCAATCAGCCAAAGATAATTGCATTGCAGAAAATGCATTTGCAAACATTATTTGTTGCACTTAAACATGTCTGTTTTGGTGACGATCTGATAGCGATATGCAAAAATGCGGACGATATATGGTTTGCCAATAACCAGTCAGATTTTTTATGTAACACTACTAGTTAAAATAGACACGTTTCACACTGCACTAAATTAATGCCACTTTGCAATGGCCACATAATACATCATAGAAATTTTCTACGGCTTGGCCTAGTGGACATGCATGCAACCATAAAGTACTCAATAAAACACAGTAGTACCATATGATTTTGTGTATATGTCTCCCACCCCTAAGTTGTGAAGCTATGATACCCCTCCCCTCACTATGTTACGCTATTGTATTATTGTGCGTCGTGATTCCCCTCCCCTCACTATGTTACGCTATTGTATTATTGTGCGTCGTGATGCCCCTCCCCTCACTATGTTACGCTATTGTATTTTTGTGTGTTGTGATGCCCCTACCTTCACTATGTTACACTATTGTATTTTTGTGTGTTGTGATGCCCCTCCCCTCACTATGTTACACTATTGTATTATTGTGCGTCGTGATGCCCCTACCCTCACTATGTTACACTATTGTATTATTGTGCGTCGTGATGCCCCTCCCCTCACTATGTTACGCTATTGTATTATTGTGCGTCGTGATTCCCCTCCCCTCACTATGTTACGCTATTGTATTATTGTGCGTCGTGATGCCCCTCCCCTCACTATGTTACGCTATTGTATTTTTGTGTGTTGTGATGCCCCTACCTTCACTATGTTACACTATTGTATTTTTGTGTGTTGTGATGCCCCTCCCCTCACTATGTTACACTATTGTATTATTGTGCGTCGTGATGCCCCTACCCTCACTATGTTACACTATTGTATTATTGTGCGTCGTGATGCCCCTCCCCTCACTATGTTACACTATTGTATTATTGTCTGTCGTAATGCCCCTACCCTCACTATGTTACACTATTGTATTATTGTCTGTCGTAATGCCCCTACCCTCACTATGTTACACTATTGTATTATTTTGTGTTGTGATGCCCCTACCCTCACTATGTTACACTATTATATTATTGTGTGTCATGATGCCCCTACCCTCACTATGTTACACTATTGTATTATTGTGTTTTGTGATGCCCCTACCCTCACTATGTTACTCTATTGTATTATTGTCTGTCGTGATGCCCCTACCCTCACTATGTTACACTATTGTATTATTGTGCGTCGTGATGCCCCTCCCCTCACTATGTTACGCTATTGTATTTTTGTGTGTTGTGATGCCCCTACCTTCACTATGTTACACTATTGTATTTTTGTGTGTTGTGATGCCCCTACCCTCACTATGTTACACTATTGTATTATTGTGCGTCGTGATTCCCCTCCCCTCACTATGTTACGCTATTGTATTATTGTGCGTCGTGATGCCCCTACCCTCACTATGTTACACTATTGTATTATTGTGCGTCGTGATGCCCCTCCCCTCACTATGTTACACTATTGTATTATTGTCTGTCGTAATGCCCCTACCCTCACTATGTTACACTATTGTATTATTGTCTGTCGTAATGCCCCTACCCTCACTATGTTACACTATTGTATTATTTTGTGTTGTGATGCCCCTACCCTCACTATGTTACACTATTATATTATTGTGTGTCATGATGCCCCTACCCTCACTATGTTACACTATTGTATTATTGTGTTTTGTGATGCCCCTACCCTCACTATGTTACTCTATTGTATTATTGTCTGTCGTGATGCCCCTACCCTCACTATGTTACACTATTGTATTATTGTGTGTCGTGATGCCCCTACCCTCACTATGTTACACTATTGTATTATTGTGTGTTGTGATGCCCCTACCTTCACTATGTTACACTATTGTATTTTTGTGTGTTGTGATGCCCCTACCCTCACTATGTTACACCATTGTATTATTGTCTGTCGTGATGCCCCTACCCTCACTATGTTACACTATTGTATTATTGTGTGTCGTGATGCCCCTACCCTCACTATGTTACACTATTGTATTATTGTCTGTCGTGATGCCCCTACCCTCACTATGTTACACTATTGTATTATTGTGTGTCGTGATGCCCCTACCCTCACTATGTTACACCATTGTATTATTGTCTGTCGTGATGCCCCTACCCTCACTATGTTACACTATTGTATTATTGTGTGTCGTGATGCCCCTGCCCTCACTATGTTACACTATTGTATTATTGTGTGTCGTGATGCCCCTACCCTCACTATGTTACACTATTGTATTATTGTGTGTTGTGATGCCCCTACCTTCACTATGTTACACTATTGTATTTTTGTGTGTTGTGATGCCCCTACCCTCACTATGTTACACCATTGTATTATTGTCTGTCGTGATGCCCCTACCCTCACTATGTTACACTATTGTATTATTGTGTGTCGTGATGTCCCTACCCTCACTATGTTACACTATTGTATTATTGTCTGTCGTGATGCCCCTACCCTCACTATGTTACACTATTGTATTATTGTGTGTCGTGATGCCCCTACCCTCACTATGTTACACTATTGTATTATTGTGTGTCGTGATGCCCCTGCCCTCACTATGTTACACTATTGTATTATTGTGTGTCGTGATGCCCCTGCCCTCACTATGTTACACTATTGTATTATTGTGTGTCGTGATGCCCCTACCCTCACTATGTTACACTACTGTATTACTGTGTGTTGTGATGCCCCTACCCTCACTATGTTACACTACTGTATTACTGTGTGTTGTGATGCCCCTCCCCTTACTATGTTACACTATTGTAATATTGTGTGTTGTGATGCCCCTACCCTCACTATGTTATTGTGTGTCGTGATGCCCTTCCCCTCACTATATCACACTATTGTGTTATTGTGTGTCAGGATTTCACGTGGCTTTGTCACTCCTTATTACAGATTCATTGCTGTAAAAAAAAATTATCTGATAAATATGTGTATGTCTGACAGTGCTACAATGATTTCAAGCAGCAACTATATTGAAAGGTACATATATTATTGTAACATATAACATACATGTTAGAATACAGTGTATGAGCTATTGTAAAATTTAATTTTTGGTACACATTAATATCTAGAGACACTTGCATGTACACATACTACAGACACAAATTCATGCATACATACTGTATACACACTTACATGACCCAACACACACCACACCACATCACACGCACATAACACACACCCAACTAGAAAGACACACATATTACACGCACGCACACTATACATGTACATGTACACATACACACTACACACACACACACACACACACACACACACACACACACACACACACACACACACACACACACACACACACACATGCACTACACATACCACACTACATTCACGCATGCACACACACACTACACACATGCGCACACATATCTACACACACACAACACACACATGCATACACTCCAGTGGACTATATTATTTATATCTCTTTTACTTACAGATGAGATTCATCACTTAGGGTTGCTTGTTACAAGCATGTTGTTGCTTCTGAACGTATTCCATATACGTAGCAACGAAATGTTGGTATCATCCAAGCCTTTTTTGTATCTACCACTTCTCCATGACACAATGATTGAGTGTGCTATTGAGTGGATGTGCTATCGTACATAGTGAGTCCCTCTTTTACACTTACTTGTTTTACCTAATCCGTTGCACACTAAATAACTTTGAAGTAGTGTCTCTTCGATGGAGGTGTATTGATGCAGTGGTCGTGCCAAGTTTGTCATCACCAGATCTGTTCATTATCAATATTGTGACATAATAGTGTAGTGATGCATAATACATTCGTACGTACTTCTTATAATATTAAGTGATTAAAAAAAAACAGTACGATGTGCATTATAATACTTAATAGTGATCGATCTACTTGTATATATAATAATCACGATGGTTAATCAAATGAAACTATATGGCTTCACATAAGAAACGTACCTTTGTAACATACAATATGCTTGGGTAAATTAAGCTATCATTAAGTGCACCACACAACATTCGTTTCTGTATATATATGTGAAAGTTGTAAAAAAATTGTGTAGTTGCCTCATATGGCTTCCCATAGCATCCAAATAAGGTGGACAGGAGACCAAGTTCTGCTCTGCTCATAACCAAATAGAACATCACTACTTGCAGTACTTGGAAATGCCGATGGTTATGTTTTGTGACCAGAACCACATAGTAACATGTTGTCAGGTAGTTGGTCGGTGTATGGTGTACATATTTGATGTGTTGTGGGAGTGTTCTATTGAAAGGTAACTTGATAGAATGGAAGATCTAGCAATTTTTACGGAAATCGATATCTCAAAATGAAACTCCTCCTTGACCACAATTTTTCACGCATGCGTAGACACACAGTACCTTTACCCATTAAATAAGTTTCAAACATCAGAACTGATATCCAGTCGGAAATAATAGCTGTGAAATCTGCTCCCAATTTCAAGTCCATATTCTGACCACAAGACACACCCACATGTTCTGTTACACATTTTAAAGCTCCTTTGTGACATTTACGACATCTCACACCATTTAAACATGAAAACAATGCTTCAAAGGGGAATTACTGTAAAAATTGACGTAAAACCTATTTTCGCGAGGACCCACCCACCAGGCTCAAAAATTTCATAGAAGGTGTTATTCAAGGTACATTATATTTAAATTTACAAATGACCCTTATACATCACATAATGACCGATATATCAAGCTTTTAGTGATAAAATCCTGCAAAAGTGATGAAACCTATATACATTATCTACAGTAGCTATACCCTATCTTACAAGAGTGCACTTTTGTGAAGGAGTTACACTAATACTTTTAAACTAAAGTGAAGGAGTTGAAGGTCACCGCTCAGGTGAGCATGGGAATATGAAGGGATGGTCAATGACCTGGGACCAGAGGAGGTTGAGCATGCATCTTGAGAGCTGCTTTTGAACTAGTGCAACTTTGTCACCTCATGAAGTTCTAAAAGGATACTTTAAATATTCATATCAGTGTGTCTGAAGTCATTATACTTAGTATCCCGAGATACCTGAGTATATCCCAGGACGTCTCATAGCATGGATCCACTAGATCCTACAATACTAAGTATGCCGAGATACCTGAGTACATCCCAGGATGTCTGATAGTGGGAAGCTTCTAGATCCTATAATACTTAGTATCCCAAGATACCTGGGTACATTCTGGATGTCTGATAGCAGGGTGTCTGATAGCAGGGAGCCTCTAGATCTTGCAATACTTAGTATCCCGTAATGTGCATGAGCATGATCCTCCCACACGAAGTTCTTTATATTATGTATGTATAACATCTTGCCACATACAGTATGAAAAATTCTGTTTCGTGTTAGGTATTACAGTTGGCATTTGGCTACACCAATCTATTTTACTATTTCAACAACCACTTCCATCGGTATGTTATAGCAGTGTGTCAGTATGCACTTTGTGGTAATGTCTTTACTGCATTTAGTTTGTACAAGAACCTTATGCCCAAAGAAAGTTCAAACAGGATTTTCATGGTTATGGTGTCGATCTCAGGACAGCAGTATGGATAAAAAGGAGGTAACACATACAGTGACTATTAATTTTGTGAAACACTTGCTATCATAAATACTCTAGACGAACAGTCAAAGTCACTCTGCTGAAACATTTGTAGGATGACATGCCCGCTATTCGTCATCAACTCTCTGCTAGTATGTCAAGTGACAAATAAAAGGCAAGTGCGAGGCAGGGGTCAATAAGAGAAGGAGAGGTCAATGAAGAGGAGACACCACAAGTAGTTATGTCTTACATCTGACCAACTGGTATGTGGGTAAGCAACATAAAACAAGTTTTATGTGTATTCTGATCTTAACGTTTAGGTTTAAAAGATGGAAAACCAGATTTTACTGACAACTAAAATTAAAGTAACACACACATTAGGATAGTCAATGTGATTGTATACATTTAAATGTTGTAATTGCATATGATGTAATCTTCTATTGATGTAAGTGTGTGTAACTGATTTACAATATATTCTGTATGTGTGCTTGTAATATAATATTTAGAATTTGTACATGTTATGGCTCTGTGTTAACTATCTATTCATACATCTTGTTCGTTAACTTAAAATGTAACAAATGGCGAGGAGTAGTTTAGTTGGTTTGCAACAATTGCAAGCGCTTTCGCACAGACCACATTGCTAAAGCTGGCAGAAGCAAAGCTCCTGGAAAGAGGAGGACACAGCAGAGTCACAACAGTCATAAGAAAGAGTCCTCAGAAACAAAGTCTGGCAAATGCAATGGATGGAGTGGATCACATTAACAATGATGACCTCCGACAGCTGAACACTGAGCCTTCAGATGAAGATTCCACTGCCGACATAATCCACGTACATTCAGTCTCATCAACAGTTCCTGAAAGCTACAAAGTGCCTGTTTAATAACTGAATGGCAATCACCTAGTGATGGAACTTGACACAGGAGCAGCAGTATATATCTTTGGTCAGTGAGAAGACATGGTCCAATAAATTGAACAGTCCTACATGTACACTGAAAACCACCTCGCTTAAATTGCATAGTTATCCTGACAGGAAGCTGCAAGTGTTGGGCTACTGCAAGCAATGTAGCGCTGATTAGATGACTAGTCTCTGTCTTCACATCTTGCAATTGCAAGCCTTCATGATCATGCTTCCAAACATATTATTTTGTGGTTATAGCTATAGCCAAATCATTAATCACAATGACTTCATTTTTATGAATAATTGTACTGACTGTTCTATTAGGATAGTTCGACGTTTAGCAGGAGCTAGTGCTGCAGCTCAAAGCCTGTATCTTGTAGCTGTGTAATGTAGATAATGCATTTAGCATGCTTCCTTTAAACAATGCCCACACAGAAAACCTAGAAAATCTTACAGTAAGGTCTGTATACAATGGCTTCAATTATCGCCTATAAGCCACAGCAACCACCGTAACCATCGCATTAAAAGCTGGAAGCACTTAAAAATATAAACTTTGCAAATTGGAATTCATTAATTCCAACTTCCAAATACTATATCTATGCAAAGCATAAAACTTTAGCGCTTGGCGCGCGCAGCGCGCCAAGCGCTAAAGTTTTATGCTTTGCATAGATATAGTATTTGGATGGCGGAGTGATCCCTGCATCATGGTGGTTTCTTTGTAACAGAACTTTCTACAAGGTGACTTCTTCTAGCTGATCTCTCTGTAGGGTGATTTGTTTGTAGCTGAATTCTGTACAGGTGATTTGTTTGCAGCTGAGCTCTTTACAGAATGGTTTCTTTGTAGCTGAACTCTCTACAAGGTAACTTCTTCTAACTGATCTTTCTACGGGGCAATTTGTTTCTGGCAGAATTTTCTACAGGGTGATTTCTTTGCAGCTGAACTCTCTACATGGTGTTTTCTTTGTAGCTGAATTCTCTACAAGGTAACTTCTTCTAGCTGATCTCTCTACAGGGTGACTTGTTCGTAGCTGAATGATCTACAAGGTAACTTCTTCTAGCTGATCTCTCTACAGGGAGATTTGTTTGTAGCTGAACTCTCTATAGGTGATTTGTTTGAAGCTGAACTCTCTAAATGATGGTTTCTTTGTAGCTGAACTCTCTACAAGTTAACTTCTTCTAGCTGATCTCTCTACATGGTGATTTGTTTGTAGCTGAACTATCTACAAGGTAACTTCTTCTAACTGATCTTTCTACAGGGCAATTTGTTCGTGGCAGAATTTTATACAGGGTGATTTCTTTGCAGCTGAACTCTCTACATGGTGGTTTCTTTGTTGCTGAACTCTCTACAAGGTAACTTCTTCTAGCTGATCTCTCTACAGGGTGATTTGTTTGTAGCTGAACGATCTACAAGGTAACTTCTTCTAGCTGATCTCTCTACAGGGAGATTTTTTTGTAGCTGAACTCTCTACAGGTGATTTATTTGAAGCTGAACTCTCTAAATGATGGTTTCTTTGTAGCTGAACTCTCTACAAGTTAACTTCTTCTAGCTGATCTCTCTACATGGTGATTTGTTTGTAGCTGAATTCTGTATAGGTGATTTGTTTGCAGCTGAGCTCTTTAAATAATGGTTTCTTTGTAGCTGAACTCTCTCAAGGTAACTTCTTCTAGCTGATGTCTTTACAGGGTCACTAGTTTGTAGCTGAATTCTCTACATGGTGGTTTCTTTGTAACTGAACTCTCTACAAGGTAACTTTTTCTAGCTCATCTTTCTACAGGGTGATTTATTTGTAGCTGAATTCTGTACAGGTGGTTTGTTTGCAGCTGAGCTCTTTAAAGAATGGTTTCTTTGTAGCTGAACTCTCTACAAGGTAACTTCTTCTAGCTGATGTCTCTACAATGTCACTAGTTTGTAGCTGAGCTCTCTACATGGTGGTTTTTTTGTAACTGAACTTTCTACAAGGTGACCTCTTCTAGCTGATCTTTCTACAGGGTGATTTGTTTGAAGCTGAACTCTCTACAAGGTAACTTCTTCTAGCTGATCTCTCTACAGGTAGATTTGTTTGTAGCTGAACTTTCTACATGATAGTTTCTTTGTAGTTGAACTCTCTCAAGGTAACTTCTTCTAGCTGATGTCTTTACAGGGTCACTAGTTTGTAGCTGAATTCTCTACATGGTGGTTTCTTTGTAACTGAACTCTCTACAAGGTAACTTTTTCTAGCTCATCTTTCTACAGGGTGATTTATTTGTAGCTGAATTCTGTACAGGTGGTTTGTTTGCAGCTGAGCTCTTTAAAGAATGGTTTCTTTGTAGCTGAACTCTCTACAAGGTAACTTCTTCTAGCTGATGTCTCTACAAGGTCACTAGTTTGTAGCTGATCTTTCTACAGGGTGATTTGTTTGAAGCTGAACTCTCTACAAGGTAACTTCTTCTAGCTGATCTCTCTACAGGGAGATTTGTTTGTAGCTGAACTCTCTATAAGGTTATTTGTTTGTAGTTGATCTCTCTGCAGGTTGATTTGTTTTAGCTGAACTCTCTACAGGCTGATTTGTTTGTAGCCGATCTCTCTACAGGGTAATTTGTTTGTAGCTGAACTCTCTACAAGTTGATTTGTGTGTAGCTGATCTCTCTGCAGGTTGATTTGTTTGTAGCCGATCTCTCTACAGGGCAATTTGTTTGTAGCTGATCTCTCTACAGAGTGATTTTTTTGTAGCTGACCTCTCTTCAGGGTGATTTGTTTCTAGCTGATCTCTCTACAGGGTGATTTTTTGTAGCTGACCTCTCTTCAGGGTGAATTGTTTCTAGCTGATTGCTCTACAGGTTGATTTGTTTGTAGATGAACTCTCTACAGGGTAATTTGCTTGTAGCTGAACTCCTTACTTTGTGTCTAGTTTGTAGCTGATCTCTCTACAGGGTGATTTGTTTGTAGCTGAACTCCTTACATTGTGTGTAGTTTCTAGCTGATCTCTCTACAGGGTGATTTGTTTGTAGCTGATCTCTCTACAAGTTGATTTGTGTGTATATAGATGATCTCTCTGCAGGTTGATTTGTTTGTAGCCGATCTCTCTACAGGTAATCTGTTTGTAGCTGAACTCTCTATAAGGTGATTTGTTTGTAGCTAATCTCTCTGCAGGTTGATTTGTTTTAGCTGAACTCTCTACAGGGTGATTGCTTGTAGCTGAACTCCTTACATTGTGTCTAGTTTCTAGCTGATGTCTCTACAGGGTGATTTTTTGTAGCTGAACTCTCTTCAGGGTGATTTGTTTCTAGCTGATCTCTCTACAGGTAGATTTGTGTTGATTTGTTCATTGCTGATCGCTCTAAAGGTAATTGATTTGTTGCAGTTGAACACCCTGCAAAGTGTTTTGTTTGTAGCTGATCACTCTAAAGGGTAATTTGTTTGTAGCTGAACTCTCTCCACAGTGACTTGTGTGTAGCAGAATTCTGTGTAACTGAATTCTCTAGAGAGTGACTTAATTGTAGCTGAATTCTCTACACAGTGCATGACTTGTTTATAGCTGAACTTTCTTCAGTGTGACTTGTAATGTTCTGAATCTCTATAGTGGTATATTTGCTTAACTCTCCACATGGTGACTGTCTTCTTGCTGAACTGTCTATAAGATTAACTGTTTGCAGCTGAACTCCCTACAGAATAACTTGTGATGTAATAAAATTCTGTAATGGAGTAAATGAATTAGCCGAATGCTCTATTAGGGTGACTGTTCTATTAGAGTATCTCGATCTCGCATTTGCTACACGGAGTTGGCTTTCGAATCATAACTCAGTGGTTTGTAATCCGATTCTTCTGTACTACTGCAAGGACTTTCTATGAAGATTATTCCAGCTATACACCGATTTTCAGTTCATTGCTCTAAGCGGTTTGCCTAGTAGGCGTGAAAACTAATACTTTTTTATTCATAAAAATCAATCGCGTAATTGTGACACAGGTTGGGTTTTGTGTCATATCTCCGTGGTCTTTATCTCGATTCCTTTCAAACCACCAAAAGGCACTCCTACGATGGTTACTCCATCTACATAGCAATTTTCAACTCATTCCATGAAGTGGTTTACCCTGTAGGCGTGACAACAAATCGATCTTGTTTTACGCGAATAATCGGTCATAACTCCTGAACCATTCATCGGATTTGTACCACATTTGATGCTAGGATTCGCCTTTGGACTCCCTTTCTGTGTTCCAAATTTCAAGGCGATCGGAGTACGCGTTTGCTTGTTATAGCAATTTTTGCAAGTGTGCGAAAAGACGAAGAAGAAGAAAAAAACGAAGAAAAAAAAACGAAACTTTGGCAGCTCGTATCTAGGAAAGGGCTGGAGCGATTTCCTTCAAATTTGGAATGTAGACTCCCTTAGCTGGCGGGCAACTGTGTAGCAACTTTGGTTCCAATCAGATAAGTGATCACCGAGATACAAAGGTGTGAAAATGACGTTTTCGTTCTTCCTGTCAATATACTCACGGTGTGGCGCGCCGGCTTCTTGGGCCGCACGACACACTACCGTGTGTCTTGATCTATGCTATAAGCTTGTGCAATAATTATTTTGAGTATTGATGGATGAAAAACTGATGATTGAATTTATGTGACCTATATAATTTATTTAAGCATATGGTCATGCTATACAGATGTGTGATTTGTTTATTGTCTGCCATGGATATTGTACTGTAAACTACATGTGTGTAAACTACATGTGTGTAATGTAAAAGACTAATCACATAATTTGTTCTTGAAGTGACCTAGTATGCGAGTAGGTTAATGTACAAGTATATATGGTATTTTTTCTTTATTTTTTTTTTTAGTATGCCTCATTATATAGCTTAATAGGATATGGGAAATGGATGCAGGAACTGGAATAAGAAATGAAAGACCTGGCAGTTTGTCTATTTCTTTAGCACAATGCAACTACTGAATATAGATAATTATTATAGAGTTAATTATGAAGGAGTCATTGCAGTGATAAGCATGCTTACTTATGCTCATAATTATAAATTTAGTGTTTGCTTATTGTGGTACACAGCCTACACTTAGAAGTTGTTAACACAACTTTATGGTAAAAAAACAGTCTATTCCTCAGGGGTGGCGAAGAAGGGGGATGTAACCCTTGTGAACAAATTATGGGGGATTAGTCCCCCTGAAATTATCTGTAGCTGTGATGGAGAGCCTAGCTCAATAACATCAATATTTGAAGTACTATAATAGAGCAGTCAGGATTGAGATACTCTAATAGAGCAGTCACAGTACTCTTAGAGGAGCAGTGTAGCAAGCTACATATGTAATTATAAATAAGGAGATATACTCTAGTTGGTGGAGGGAAACTATTGCCAGCAGGTAGTGACCTTTTTTTGGTCTTCAACTTATATATAGCTAGACCATGGCATCATCAATCTAGATGCCAGCCCTTCTTCAAATAAAGGTGTCTCATCCACCCTTGCTATTCCTGCATTAAAATCATACTGCCAATCATTCCATGAACTATCATTAGATTGACAGTTATCATGGATGATTCAGTTATGGTGGCTGCTTTCCAAAATAATGTGAGTGAGATGATGAGCGTGCAACATAGAGCGCAGGGAAGTGCAACACTTAGAGTGTACTCGTTTTAGCATGAGATTAACTACACGGCAAGGGTCTGGGATTTCATCCTAGAAGACTTTTGTGCTTTAACACCTTGACTGAGAGTGCTAATGACAAAATGGAAATTGTAATGCTAATTAACTTTTTAAAGTTTATACCACATTGTTTCAAATGAAACTATAGCTAGATGCACTCCTATAAATATAACTAGATGCATTTGGATAAAAATGTAACTATACATGTCAGCAATTAGTGAAAACTAGCAGCGATTCTATCATCATGTACATTGCAGGATGTCTGGGATGCCATCCCTGGAAGACTATACTTTACTTGTACAAAAATCACCCAACCACACTGCATGAGGATGTCAAAAAGTACAATATGCACCTCAAACATTGCAGATTATGCATAGGTGTGTTCTTCATTGTGATATAAAGCTATAGCCTTTGCCTTAAACATTGAAGAAGTTGCTATAGCTAGGTTATGCAGAATAAATGACATATAAATACACAAGGACTTTGATCTGTATCTATATTCTGTGTTATCTATACAATAATATTATAATGACTGTGCAACTTTTACTCAACTAAGCAACTTGTCTACAGCTGTTCAATTGACACAACCAATAGTAGATGGACTATACATGGTTGTTCTAACAGTGTGATTGTTCTATTAGAGTAGTAGCTTACAATGATCTTTTTACTTAAAAGTCAAGGATTTGACCACTTCTTAGAAACCTCAGATGTTCTTCTGGATCTTCCCTTGATTTAAAGCTCCTAGGAAGACAGTTTGTAACAATAGGAAGGAGGCAACCCACCAAAATCATCAAAGATCATTGCACTGAAAATTTCATCTCTGCCAGCCAGATGGTTAGAAAGGTCGCAGCTCTTTCAAACTTGGTGTGTTGAATACTAATACATCCAACTTCATTACCATCTTATGTGATAGGATTGGCTTCTCTTCTCATGACTGGTAGAGTGCCTCAAATGAAAAATTTTCTTCACCCATCAGCAGAAAATCAGCCTTTGTGGAAAACACAGACAAAGTTTTACTCACTTCTATGCATGGTTTGGTTGGCCAACAACACTTGAAATCACACTCAGAATCTGGGAGCTCTGGACATCTTCTTTGGAGTGCACGAAATAAAGATCAATCACGTGAGATATTAAAATCCGCATGTCTCTCCAACAAGGGAACGCAGTTCCAAACCAAGGGTGGTATATTAGTGATGGGGCAGTAAGGGTAACATACTACGATAGTCGGGGATTTGTTTCTTGCAACTTCATTTTTCACGTTGTGGACCCTATTGTAGAGAGTTCAGTTACAAAGAAACCATCGTATAGAGAATTCAGCTGCAAACAAATTCCCCAGTAGAAAGTTCCACTATGAACAGATCACCCTGTAGAGAGTTCAGTTAGAAACAAGTCATCCTATAGAGAGATCAGCTAGAAGAAGTCACCTTGTAGAGAGTTCAGCTACAAAGCAACCACCATGTAAGAGAGTTCAGCTACAAACAAATCACCTATAAAGAGTTCAGCTAGAAAGAAGTCACCCTGTAGAGAGATCAGCTAGAAACAAGTCACCGTGTAGAGAATTGTCGAAGATTGTTGACATTACGCATACAATTAACAATAATACACGTGATATATGATGTAATAGTGTACTGTAATTGGAAGTTTTGACAGGTCATTACTTAGTGTTGAGCTCTTTGAGTTGTATCCGTGTATAACCAGCCGATCGCATCCTTCCAGTCCACGAATCTGTTGTTATACTTTCCTGCCCCCCGTCATTTCTGGTTCTGTGACTAAAGAAAACTGAATGGATCTCAAGAAGCTGATTTGCTTGCATCGTGGCCACAAGGGACACGTGTCCAAACTCATCACCGCTACAGAAGAGATATTAGCCAAGCTTTCTCAAGCCCAAGAATTAGACACTAACTCAAAGCTCTCTCCTCCCGATGCTGTCCTCCTGGCGGACCTTGTGAAGCAGCTACACCTGAAAGCTCAATTATTTGAAGAACTGGACGCAAAGATAATTGATGCTACCGACAATGATGAGAAGCTAGAAGAAGCAGTGTTTGAATCGGCTGATCTGCAAGCATCCCTGTCAGCGAAAATCGCACTATTTTCCCACACCTTGGCGATCACTTCGCCTCTACATTCGCCCGCAGTTTACCCGCAGACAGGTGTGGAGACCAATGCTTCGCCACCTAGCAACTCTTCTACCACTAGTAACAGTTCGGAGAACCCTCAAGCAGAGCAGGACTCTGACACTCAGACCAGTCATGCGGATCACGTGAGTATTACTAGTAATCATAGTGTACATCAGCCGGCGGTTGATTCCAGTAATATTAGCCAATCTAGCAGTCAAGCACGACCCTCCTCCTTCCCGCATGAATCCACAGAGCCCAACTTTGACCGACATTTTGCTGTCCGTCTTCCCAAACTAGAAATTCCAGCCTTCAATGGAGAACCACTAGAGTGGCATCCATTTTGGGACTGCTTTGAGGCGGCCATCCATACTAACCCCACCCTTTCTAATGTTCAAAAGCTTAGTTACTTGAGAGCCCAGTTAAAAGGCGAAGCCGCTATGGTCATAGCGGGACTCCTACTGACTAAAACTATAAACATTCTGTTGACCTTTTGAAGGAGAGGTATGGGCAGCCACACCGAATTATTACCAGTCACATACAAACTTTATTAGACCTCCCCAAACCATCCAACAAGTTGACAAGCCTTAGGCTATTCCATGACACTGTAGGGAGCCATATCCATTGTTTAGAATCACTAGGCAAAACACCAGAGGCACTTGACACCCTCCTAGTACAAACAATGCTGTCAAAGTTACCTGAAGAAATTAAACGAAATATGGCCAGAAACCATACAAACACCGAGTGGACAATAAAAGAGCTCCAAACTGCCATCAGCAATGAAATTAGGATTTTTGAAGCAGGCCAACAAACTTCACTTCCCAGTCATAATCAGTTTCCCTCTACAGCTTCCTTTTACACTTCGGCTACCCGTAAACCACACACTAGAAGAGAGGCTAGCAGTAAACTGAGTTGTGTGTACTGCAAGGGCAACCACACTGCTATGACATGTGAAACGCATAAGGATGTGCCAGCACGTATAGAGATAATAAAACAACAGCGATTATGCTTCAACTGCCTTGCACACCACTGCGTATCACAATGCAACTCCAAGAATCGTTGCCGAAAATGTGGAAGCAAGCACCACACCAGTATTTGCAGTGATAAACCCAGTAACTCGGCCAGTAACACAGTCTCTACCACAGAGAAAACAGCCCTTCAGCCGGAGTCTCTAGCTCAGCCACCAGCAAACACCACTAGCAATGCATCTCTCACCACTCTAGCTCCTGCTAGAAATTCTACCTGCTTACTGAAGACAGCGATTGCCACTGTTGTAGGAGCTGGCTCACAGAGTGAAACCAATGTGTTGTTTGATGAAGGATCACAATGATCCTTCCTTACAGAGAAGCTGGTGAGTGAGCTTGCATTGACGCCGCACAAGTCTGAGCACATTAGTTTGTCATCGTTTGGAGCTGACAGACCATTATACAAACAGATGGATGCAGTTCTGTTCCAGATTCGAACTACAACTGGAGAATTAGTGCAACTCTCAGCACTTGTGGTACCCACAATCGCTACCCCCATCTCCAACCCCCTTGACACAAACGTCTTGCAGTTACCACACCTACAGGGACTACCACTAGCGCACCCAGTTACAGCAGCAGAAAATTTTGAAATATCACTGCTTATAGGTGCAGATTACTACTGGGAGCTGGTAGGGGACCATATTGTACAAGGAACCGGTCCAACTGCAATGAGTTCAAAACTGGGATATCTGCTATCTGGACCAGCTCTGCTCCCTAGACCACCTAGTGCTAGTATCAGTTCCCTACATGTTGCTGCAGGACATGATCAGGAAGAACACAACCTAATGAGATTCTAGCAAGTTGAGGGCACTGTAACAACATCTACTGACACGGGTAAGCATTTTTTGCAATCGTATTGTAGCTCTCACATATCCAGACAGAGTGATGGTACTTACTGTGCTGGCTTCCCTTGGATAGCGGAGTACCCCCCTCTGCCAAACAACTTTGAAGTGTGCCAGAAACGTACTCGGTCATTGGCTTATTGACTTGTCAAGTCGCCTGGGCTGCTGCAGTCATACGACAAAATCCTTATGGAGCAATTGGCCAGAGGCTTTATTGAACCTGTTACTGAGTGTAACAAGGCGACGCTGCCCATTACATTCCACACCACCCAGTAAAGAAGTACTCGGCCACTACTCCAATTAGGATAGTCTATGACTGCAGCTGCCGCCAGTCGAGTGACCACCCAAGTCTCAATGACTGTCTAATGCCTGGCCCTCCATTTCTAGTAGACCTTTGTGCCATTATCCTGCACTTTAGGACTCGTTGTTATGGTTTGTCAACTGACATAGAGAAGGCGTTTTTGCACCTTACACTGAAGGAGGCAGATAGAAACTTTACCCGCTTTCTATGGCTGTCAGAACCCCTTAACCCGAACAGTGAATTTGTGGTATATCAATTTAGGCGAGTCCTATTTGGTGTGGTAAGCTCACCCTTTATGCTGTTTGCAACATTACACTATCATCTGCGGCAACACAGTACACCACTATCATGCAACATACAAGCTAATCTATATGTAGACAACGTTGTTTCAGGTTGTGAGACAGAGCAACAGGCCATACAGTACCTCGAGGAAGCGAGGTCATTGATGTCCAGTGCAGGCTCAGGGCATGGACATCCAACTGTGTGTCCCTCAACAAGAAGGCACAGGAAGATGGTGTAGCCAGCAACTCCCATCTAGCAAACATTTTGGGTTTGCAGTGGAACACCAAAACTGACCAACTGTCCCTGATGCCGAGAGTGAACATCACCATGAATCAACAACTAATCACTAAGAGAGAGGTACTGAAAGACACATCTAAGTTGTTTGACCCTCTAGGTATTGCCAGTCCTGTGTCTGTACGAGCCAAACTTTTCATACAGATGTTGTGGCAGCTTCATGTTGACTGGGACGAACCCTTAGATAGTAGCCTCCAAGAAGAGTGGACCACCATAATTAGGGACATCCAACAGTTATCCGGATTAACAATAGCCCGGCGTTACTTTCAGCAGGGCTTCGTCAGAGAAGGCACCCAGCTACAAGTGTTTGCAGATGCCAGCACCAAGGCATATGGTGCAGTAGCCTTTCTTACCAGTAGTGACCATGCAACCCTAGTAATGGCCAAGAATCGTGTTGCCCCCTTGAAGAGCCTGACATTGCCCAAGCTGGAACTGATGGCTGCCGTTGTTGCCTCCAGAGTTGCAAGGTTCATCCTTGATGCTCTACAGCAACAGGACACCCCTACCTACTGTTGGGGAGATAGCTAAATTGTCCTATACTGGCTGAAGAGCACCAAGGATCTGCCACTCTTTGTGAGACGCTGAGTCCTGGAGATCAGGGGAGCAGTCCCTGAAGCAACCTGGAACTATTTCCCTACAATAGACAACCCAGCTGACCTGTTGACACGAGGCATCAGCTTCCAGCTCCTCAGCTCACCCAACAACCTGTGGTGGAAAGGTTAACCACATCCACTGCTTGGCCCCAATGGCAGCCAGAGCCTATCATAGAATTACATGCAGCTGCAGCCATAGCTGAGGAATTTACTCCACAGCCAGCCATCCATGTAGTCAGCGGTCTCCACACAGTCATCGATGTCTCTAACTACAGTACATTGAATAGGCTTCTGGTAGTTACAGCATATACTTACAGATACATCAACAACTTGCACAAATCCAGGCCCAAGCTAGGCGGCCCACTAACAGCCACAGAACTCAGCTGTGCTCAAATCAGATGGGTTCAAGCTTGCCAGGAACTTGTGTACCCTAAGGAGATGGCCAGCGCCAGATCCAAGAGTGACCATCCTGCAGTTAAGAAGCCTCCACTTGTCAGACAACTTCGGTTGTTTGTGGATGAAAAGGGCCTCCTGTGGTGTGGGGGGTGGATTCACAATGCTCCACTCAGTGAGCTGGCCAGGTTTCCATACCTGCCGCCCTCAAACCATCACTTAACCACACTTATTGTTAACAATATGCATGTTGTTCTTTCCCATGCAGGTGTTGGAGCAACCCTGACAGCACTTCGGCAATCATTTTGGATCCCTTCAGGACGACAATGTGTGAAGAAACTACTCCGTCGTTGCACAGTCTGCAGAAGACATGGTGGCCGACCCTACACTGCTCCAGAGACAACACCACTCCCAAAGGTCCGAGTACAAGATGTGCCACCTTTTACAATCACCGGCGTGGACTTCACTGGTGCCCTCTATGTCAAACAGGACTGTGGAGAAGAGCAGAAGGTGTATATTTGTTTATTTGCTTGTGCCACATCTAGAGCAGTGCACCTTGAGGTGGTAGCAGACCTTTCGACAGCCACATTTCTACTTGCTTTTCGACGTTTTGCTGCCAGACGATCGCTACCACAAGTGATGATGTCTGACAATGCCACCACCTACACATCAGCTGCTAAAGAATTAACAGAATCACTCTCCTCAGAGAAGATCAGGACAACTCTTGGCTGGGAAGGCATCACTTGGAAGTTTATCCCGAAGAAGGCACCCTGGTTTGGTGGGTATTGGGAAAGATTGATTGGGCTCACCAAGATGGCTGTGAAGAAGACGCTGGGAAGAGCACGCATCAACCTTGTGACACTGGAAACTATTGTTGTTGAAGTCGAGACAATTTTGAATGATCGCCCATTGACCTACATCTCTGATGATCCAGCTGATCCACAACCGTTGACAACAGCACACCTCTTGCATGGGCGAAGACTCACCAGGCTACCCCATGAGCAAGCAACTACTGAAGACTTGCAGGATCCGACCTACCGTGATGCTAGTAAGATCAGGCAAGATGCTAAGGTACAATCCATTTTGCTGCAACATTTTGCCAAAAGATGGCGTCCTGAGTACCTGACATCCTTGAGGGAGTTTCATCACCCTTCTAACAGAGGAGGACAGCAAGTCAAGGTTGGCGATGTCGTGCTGGTCCATGATGACTGCCCACGGAAAAACTGGAAGATGGCAATAATTGAGAGTTTAAACATGGGCAATGATGGAAGAGTTCGTTCAGCAAACATATGTACAGGAAATGGAACTACAAATAGACCTGTAGCAAAATTGTACCCACTTGAAGTGACTGACAAGGGTGATGCTGAAAGCATTCATGATGAGGTGGTGACTCAAGACTCATGTAACCAACCTACTAGCAATCGTCCCCAGCGTGCTGCAGCTCAACGAGCCAGATAACAGAGTGGGTAGAACGCATCCATGCCCCCCCCCGGAGGATGTCAAAGATTGTTGACATTATGCATACACTTAACAATAATACACGTGATATATGATGTAATAGTGTGCTGTAATTGGAAGTTTTGACAGGTCATTACTTAGTGTTGAGCTCTTTGAGTTGTATTCGTGTATAACGAGCCAATCGCGTCCTTCCAGTCCACGAATCTGTTGCTGTACTATCCTGCCCCCGTCAAGAATTCAGCTAGAAGAATTACAATGTAGAGAGTTCAGCTACAAAGAAACTACCATGTAGAGAGTTCAGCTGCAAACAAATGGGCCTGCGCCTATCATGCCGGCATAATCTTGGGAATAATAGGTCACCTATTTCGTGAGAATAATTCCGGAATAATAGGATAGCTAGAGGCATAATTTTAGAATAATCGGACGACCACGGGAATAATCGGTGGAATTAGGAGGCGTGCCTCTTTCTTGATTATCTAGAAGAAAGAGTTAAGCTACTACAAATAATATAAAACTGACAGGAGTGCTGGCTGAAAGGAGCTAAAACGCCTCTAAAAGATCGATATACTCTAACAGAATGCTCAAATACTCTAATAGAGCAGTCAGATCATTTCATGTTAACAATCTGCAGCCAGCATAAGGGATTAACTGCATGATTATCTGCAATTCTGAAACTTGTACATCTTATACCAGTGTATCTTCTTCAAGTCTTTGGACATTGTTATCTACCTAACTTAGTAGCTATACAGTAGTTACAGTATATTATTATTATTATACACTAATAATTGTTAAATACACTTGAATCATTACTGTAGATAGCTATTTTAAGTCTGCTGTAACTATTATGGATAGAAAATAATGTGTAAGGTGAAATGCTTCATATATGGCAATTAATAATTCGGACAAAACTACTTATAGCAGCATCTTGAAAACTAAGCAACTAGCCACAGATATACTGAATGAGAATAATTATGGAATAATAGTCTGGATACAAGAATAATAAAAAGAATAATAGGAGAATATTTTGGGAAGAATAATAGGTAAAATTTTGAGCATAATAGGCTCAGGCCTACAAACAAATCACCCTGTAGAAAGATCAGCTAGAAGAAGTTATCTTGTAGAGAGTTCAGCTACAAACAAGTCATCCGGTAGAGAGATCAGCTAGAAGGATCACCTTGTATACAGTTCAGTTACAAAGAAATCACCCTGCTTCATCTTTTCTTCTTCCTGTGGTAAAGAAAAAAATGACAGGTTAAAAAGCCCTAAAGCCAGTAATAGGCCAGCTTTGGGGTATTACAAATACAAAAAGAACTGAAATCTAATCCAAAACAGCCAAGCTGTAAAAAAAAGAGTGCGGCCCTCAGAAAGGCTATGGTGAAAAAAGATGTGAAATCCAAGGTGGCGGCCAAGAAATGGCTGTGATGGTAGGTTAATGGTAGAAAATTTAATAACAACAATTCAGGTGAATTTGGTGCCGCTTGGATCTTTTTTTACAGCTTGGCTGTTTTGGATTAGATATATGATACCTAATTGAACTTGAATTCTTGTACCTGTTTGTTTACTTGGTTGTGACATAATTATGACCAGTGAGCCAGCACATACCGCATCAAAAGAAAGAATGGCACCAGACTTAATGGTTTTGTCTGAACACATGCCCCAACTATCATGATCAATTACTGAAACGGTGCATGTGAAGTGTACATTATGTTCATCCTGTTACACAGCAACACAAATGAAGAACAGTATGATAAGTGCTTCTGCAATCTATCTAGTCACTATTGAAAATACAGACAATTTCCATTTTAAACGTAAGAAAACCACCACATGCTCTACCAAAATCAGGCACCTTGCACTGTCAGTGAAAAGAAATGAGACACAAAAGAGTAAGTCCATGGTGTATACATTGTACGCACATAATTATACTGCGGTATACCAAAAGGCACCTGTCAGGACAAAGTGACATCTATCAGTAAAAAAATCAAGCCTTAGCCATTGTTGAGTTGCATTTAGGCACCAGCCGATTATGCTAACATAATTTAAAGCATAATTTAAAGCATAATAGGTGACCAAAAGCATCAAGCATAATGCCAGCATAATAGGGACGATGTTTGAAAATTTTATTAAATGTGCAATATGCGTGCCTGAAAGAAAGCAAATATTCACTGCCAATAGTATTATTAGTGCATTTCATATTTAAAAACACGTAATATAACTTATTAAACCGTTTCTTTGTTGGTTATTCACACTTTGCAGAAATAACTAATAAAAATAAGATCGAGATACTCTAATAGAGCAGTCACTTACTCTAATAGAGCAGTCAGGAAAGGCTGATATACTCCAATAAAACAGTCAGTTCTAGAGCATAATCTTGATTTTGAAAGCATTTATTTTTGAGCATAATAGGCTTAATTTTTGGGCAATGCTCAAAAGCATAATAGGTAAAATTTTGGGCATAATAGGCCGGTGCCTAGTTGCATAATATTATTACATTTGTTTGAAGGCATCAGTCAAGCAATCATTCAGTAGAAAATTGTTAAAATTCTGTAGCAACTTGCAACTGTTGGAAGCATTTTTGGTCACTTTTGGGATTGATTCTACCTAACCAACACTGCCAAGGCACTCACCAATGTGGCATTGTGAAGATGGTTTCTGGTCAAATTTTTTTTAAGTGCAAACTTTCATGATCCCTAATATACAGTACTACCATACTGTGATAATAATTGATGGGTATTAACTTTTTTTACCTACCAAAAAGGTACTAAAGTTTTGTTCCAAGAGTAGTGAAAGCATCAGTTACATGAGTATTGGTATGTATAATTTGTGTGTTACGTCATACGGGTGGTATAGTTGTGGAATTGTAGTTAAACTGTTAAAGTAGAGGAGGTTGGTCATGCATCATAGTCCTATGATGTATTGCTACATGTATGCACTACCAAACATGGTGCATCATTATTATAAAGCTGTTTGTCACATTTGCACAAACATTGTAAATGTAGCATGTTTTGTAACTAGAAAGACCTCACAAATTAAAGTGTCAGGTGGCTGAAAGAAGGGCATTAGGAGCCATAATGTATCAGTATATATTTGTACAATAGAATACTTCTTGTTAATACTGAGGTGTCAGGGTTGAACTTTACATTCACAAGATGTTTGATGAGATGTGCCTAATCAATGGACAACTCAAATGGGATTTTGAGAAACCCTCTAAAACTGCCATATCAAGTGCGGCCAAGAAAGCCGGCGACCACACCGTCAGTATATTTACAGGAAGAAAGATAACAGCTTTTTCATGTGTGCATCATGGCCCCTTCTCCAAAGCAGACCATTTTTGCATTATAGCTGTCCCCCAAGTAGGGTACACCACACAGAAAATTTAATTAAATTCGCAACAGCCATTTGCGAGATATGGGGGTTCAAAATTTCGTTTTAACATCTTTGTTTTTTTTCTTATGTCGTACAGGGCTACAGGGATTTCGATTTCTTTTCACACACTTTGCAAAAATTGCTATAAAATGCAAACGTGTAACTCGATTTCCACGATCCTTGGCACAAATGAAGAGCGTGTAATGGTGGATTCACGTACTAACTTTGTTGTGAATCTGAGTAATATTCAAGGAGTTATGAGCGTTTATTCACGTATAAAAAGATCAAACTTCTGTAACGGCTACAGGGTAAACCAAGTATAGAAATAACTTGAAAATTGGTGTATAGATAGGCTGGTCATCGTAGCAGTGCCTTTTGATAGTTTGAATAGCAATAGGGTTACAGCAACAAAGTTATACAGCAAAAACTAAGCATGTGTAAAATCGTGGGATCGAAATACTCTAATAGAACAGTCACCACGGGGTAAAAAAGGTGTGCAAAAAATGTTGAAAAAAACTTGCCAGAGTTCGAACCAGGGACTCCATACCTAACACATGCATCCTTAACCACTGAACCACTGCTACCTTGGCTGATCACCTCACTTAATTTCTGCATTATAAATGAAATTTCTAATTGAAATCTGCTCATAATCAAACGTTTGTAATTTCATAGATCTACAGGTACCTATAGAAGTACACTCAAGTTCTAGATTGTTCTAGAACATTCTATGTATGTTCTATTAGACGTTCTCAGAAAAAAATGTGCACTCTATTAGAGTATTACAATAATAGAAGTACTAGACTGTTCTAGAACGTTCTATGTATGTTCTATTAGAAGTCCTCAAAAATGTGCATTCTATTAGAGTATTACAATAATAGAAGTACTAGATTGTTCTAGAACATTCTATGTATGTCCTATTAGAAGTCCTCAAAAAAATGTGCACTCTATTAGAGTATTACAATAATATTATCAAATATTGAATTAAATCATGCAATAAAATACATTTATAAGTCTGTCTTAAATAATCATCATTGTATCTACATAGAAAAGAAGAAATGTGAGTGAAAACAAACCTCTAAGTCAGCCATAGCCTGGTTTTGGGGCCTTATAAAGTACAAAAAGGAGTGAAATCCACACAAAAACAGCCAAACTGTGAAAAAATGGTGCGGCCTTAAAAATCCTAGGTGAAAAAGGTTGTGAATCAAAGGTGGCGGCCAAGAAATGGCTGCAATGATGTTAATACTAAAAATTTTAGTAATGGCAGTGTGTAATGTTAAAATCTATTAGCATTAACATCATTGCAGCCATTTCTTGGCTGCCACCTTTGATTTCACAACCTTTTTGACCCAGGCCTTTTAAGGCTGCACCATTTTTTCACAGCTTGGCTGTTTTTGTGTGGATTATTATGTTATATTATTACTAATTGGTCAAAGGAAGGTAAAAGTGTTTATCTCATAATGAAAAACCGAAAGTAATAGTGGTGAGTTAAATAAGTTTTAAAAAGCAGGAGCTTTATGTTGGTAGACACTACATCAGAGAGTAAACTGTTAACTGCTTGACCAGGATCTGGATGCATCATCGTTTCAATAACTTTTAACTGATTAAGACTATCACACTAAATAGAAACAAAAATGGAAAATGCATGGTGTGTTAATTTCTAGCTTTAGGTCCATGCTGACTATAGACAATTTTTTGCTGCTTATTTAAGTACACTATACAGCTCTGAAATTTAATTCAATACACATACATACATACATACATATTATATATGTAGACACAAAATGGCTATAAAAGAATAACCAGTTTTTCAGGTGCAAGAAATCTTGACACACATGTGCAAGTATAACATTCTACATTATAAAAAGTGTATATATGTAAAATACATGTATGCAGCATTCACAGTTACTAGGTATTATAGTCATACACTTGTTACAAAAGAAAATCAAAAATTTGCAAAAAGATAAAAAATAAAACACTAACTACAAAATGCCATAACAAAAGTGTTAGTATAGTTGTTAAGGACGCTTACAAACAGGAAGTGAAGGTTTCCATTTTCCATTAGCACAATATAACGTACTACTTCCCATTCTGATGAAGCCATCATCACACACAACAAGAACAAGTCTGTCAGTGATGATGTAAACTTTTCCATTGACAGGATCACTCAGAGGTGGACACACTTGTACTGAATAAATAACATACAGTAGATGCAGTTGTGTAAATAAACCCCAAAAATAATGTGACTAGCTAAGTACTAGTTAGTTATGTATACGGTGGGCTATCAAGTGCAATTTGTGATTTAGTTGGAAAGACTTATGTAAAAAGCTGGTTCCTTATTGCAATTAAGGAATCTAAACAAGTGAACTCATGCCTTGGCACACTCTCAGATCAACCTGATATGTACAGGTACCTCATACGTACCTACTAAATTTAAATTTACATTTTCCTTTGTTTACTTCACTACTGCTACAATAAACATACGCAGTGCTTTTATACAAGCAACTGTAATCCTCAAACAAATTTAATGGACCTGACATAACAAAGGCACTACACATCACTGAATATCAGGCATAGTGTAGCATAATGAATTTAACAAATATTGTACCTCTTATGCAAGTAATGTCAATCTAAATCAAAACAGCTAAGCTGTAAAAAAAGAGTGCGGCCCCAAAAAAGGCCAGGATGAAAAAAGATGTGAAATCCAAGGTGGCGGCCAAGAAATGGCTGTGATTGTAGGTTAATGGCAAAAACTTTAATTACAACAATTTAGATGAATTTTCATTGCCTCCTCCACTAGGATTCGGCACCAAATTCACCTGAAATGTCGTAATTAAAATTTTTGCCATTAACCTACAATCACAGCCATTTCTTCAATTTTCTTGGCCGCCACCTTGGATTTCACATCATTTTTCATCCTGGCCTTTTTGGGGGCCACACTCTTTTTTTACAGCTTAGCTGTTTTGATTTAGATATCACTTCTTTTTGTATTGCAAGCCACAAAGCCAGCCATTAACTGGCTTCGGTGCATCCTTCTAACTTGCTTTTTTTTTCTTTTCTGCAGGAATATTGGAACAAAGGAAGAAAGGTTGTGTACAGTTTTTTGTCTGATTAAAAATATTTGCATATTTAACAATGAAAGATGATTTTGTTTCCAACACATATTTCTACAGGGTGATTTGTTTGTAGCTGCTCCCTATAAGGTAACTTGTATCCAGCTGATATCTCTACAGGGTGACTTGTTTGTAGCTGATCTCTCTACAGGGTGATTTGTTTGTAGTTGAATTCTCTACATGATGGTTTCTTTGCAGCTGAACTCTCTACAAGGTAACTTTTTCTAGCTGATCTCTCTACAGGGTGACTTGTTTATAGCTGAACTTTCAACTTGATGGTTTCTTTGTAGTTGAATTCTCTACAAGGTAACTTCTTCTAGCTGATCTCTCTACAGGGTGACTTGTTTATAGCTGAACTTTCAACTTGATGGTTTCTTTGTAGTTGAATTCTCTACAAGGTAACTTCTTCTAGCTGATCTTTCTACAGGGCGATTTATTTGTAGCTGAATTTTCTACAGGGTGGTTTGTTTGCAGCTGAACTCCCTGCAAGGTGACTTTATAGCTGAACTATCTACACAGTGATCTTTTCATAGCTGAACTCTCTACACGGTGATTTGTTTGCAGCTGAACTCTCTACAAGATGATTTGTTTCTAGCTGATCTCTCTATAGGGTAACTTGTTTGTAGCTGAACTCTCTACAGGATGGTTTCTTTGTAGCTGACCTCTCTACAGGGTGATTTGTTTATAGCTGAACTCTCTACAAGGCGATTTGTTTGCAGCTGAACTCTCTACAGGGTGGTTTTTTATCGCTGAACTCTACAAGGTAACTTCTTCTAGCTGATCTCTCTACAGGGTGACTTGTTTATAGCTGAACTCTCTACAAGGCGATTTGTTTGCAGCTGAACTCTCTACAGGGTGGTTTTTTATAGCTGAACTCTACAAGGTAACTTCTTCTAGCTGATCTCTCTACAGGGCAATTTGTTTGTAGCTGAATTCTCTACAGGATGATTTGTTTGTAGCTGAACTCTCTACTGGATGGTTCTTTGTAGCTGAACTCTCTGCAAGGTGATTTCTTCTAGCTGATCTCTCTACAGGGTGATCTATTCATAGCTGAACTATCTGCATGGTGATTTGTTTGTAGTTAAACTCTCTACAAGGTGATCCTTCTAGCTGATCTCCCTACAGGATGACTGGAACTCTCTACAAGGTGATTTGTTTGCAGCTGAAATCTCTACATGGTAGTTTCTTTGCAATTGACTTGTCTATAAGGTGATGTCTTGTAGCTGATCTCTCTACTGGATGACTTGTTTTTAGCTGATCTCTCTATAGAGTTATAACTTTCTCTATAGAGTTATAACATGTTTATAAAGCTGAACTCTTTACAGAGTGGCTTTTTTGATTGGTTGCT
This sequence comes from Dysidea avara, assembly GCF_963678975.1. NCBI lineage: Eukaryota > Metazoa > Porifera > Demospongiae > Dictyoceratida > Dysideidae > Dysidea > Dysidea avara. The sequence continues at coordinate 20,087,779 of NC_089276.1, forward strand.
GAACTCTCCAGCTACACGGTGACTTATTTGTACTACAGAGTGACTTGTTTGTAGCTGAACTCTCTACAGAGTGACTTACTTGTAGCTGAACATTGTATAAAGTAACTTGCTTGTAGCTGATCTAGATGAACTCTCTACTGGATAGCTTTTTTGTAGTTGAACCCTCTACACAGTGACTTGTTTGTAGCTGAATTCTCTACAGAGTGACTTGTTGTAGCTGAACTCTCTACAGGGTGAATTGCTTGTAGTTGAATTGTCTATAAGATTAACTTTTTGTAGCTGAACTCCATACAGAATAACTTGCAATGTAATATAGTTCTATAATGGAGTAAGTTATAAACATAGCTGAATGCTCTATTAGGTTGACTGTTCTATTAGAGTATCTCGATCTCCCATATGCTACACGTAGTTGGCTTTGGAATCATAACTCAGTGGCTTGTACTCCGATTCTTCTGTACTACTGCAAGGACTTTCTATGATGATTATTACAGCTACACACCAATTTTCAACTCATTGCTCGAAGCGGTTTGCCTGGTAGGCGTGAAAACTAATAGTTTGTTTATTTATAAAAATCGATCGCGTAATTGTGACACAGGTTGGGTTTTGTGTATATCTCGATAGCCTTTAACTGGATGCCTTTCAAACCACAAAAATGCACTCCTACGATAGTTACTCCATCTACATAGCAATTTTCAACTCATTCCTTCAAGCGGTTTACCCTGTGGGCGTGGCAGACCTTCGACCTTATTTTACGCAAATAATCGGTCATAACTCTGTGAATGTGCATCGGATTCTACCAAACGTGGTACTGCGATTCGCCTTAATGAGCCCTTTACGTGGGCCAAATTGCAGCCCGATTGGAGCACGAATTCGTGTTTTATTGCAGATTTTGCAAAGTGTGCGAAAAGAAGTAGAAGAAAAAAACGAAGAAAAAAACCTAAGTTTGGCTGCTCGTATCTCGGAAATGGCTGAAGCGAATTTCTTCAAATTTGGAATGTGGACTCCCTTAGCTAGTCGGCACTTCTGTAGCAACTTTGGTTTTAATTGGATAAGGAATCACGGAGCTACAAAGGTGTGAAAATCGCGTTTACTTTCTTCCTGTTAATATACTCACGGTGTGGCGCGCCGGCTACTTGGGCCGCACGACACTCTACCGTGTGTCTTGATACTACTCCAGCTCCCATCATTTCCACATGTTCTACTGGTACTGCCTCCTAGTTTGTAACCATCATTACATGTGAAGGTACAAGTTTCTCCAGGATTTGCTTTTCCATCATCTCTCAGTGAACAATTAATATTTCCATTATCAGGAGCAGTAAGTGGTGGACATGTAACTTAAATATATGGATAAAAATTAACATCAGCATCGGTGATGTCACATCAGCATCAGTGATGTCACATATACTTCAGGGCGTAGCCAGGAATTTTAAATAGGTGAAGCAGACCTTGCAATGTTTATTAATGATGCATGTACTCTATAGTGTTATCATAAGTAAATGCACTCAGCATACATAGCATGCTCCAGCTAAGGAAGTCTGGGGCATGCCCAAGGGAAATTTAATAGTTACTAGATCAGTAAATCTGGAGGTAATTTTAGTCCTACCATTATGGTAATTGCAAATAATGCACATGTGGTATTTTGTAGCTTAGACCTTGCATGACTTGAGTATAAGCACTGGTATAATATAACATGTAAAACATGTCAACCCAGGGGGTCTAGGATATGCTCCCCTGGGAAAGTTAGACCATCTGAGATTGATTGTGAGAGCAATTTAATAGTTTATTAAAACTATTATTTTTTGACTGTTGCATTAGGGTGACTGCTCTGTTAGGGTATGATCTTGGTTCTGATGAAAAACTCAGCCCCCTGGAGCTGCTTTTGGATGAACTCTTACTCTGTACAAAAAGTTGAACTAAATAGCATTAAATTTTGTTAATATAAGCTTTCAAAGTATCTAAAAGGTCTGGTGTAGCTCTCAATTCAGTCACCAATATTTGATGAGACAACTGCCTCGCCTATATACCTACATTGTAGCTACGCCTCTGTACTTACGTAACTCCTTAGTAACCTATATAGAAAATGTTCAACAGAACCTTGGTTATCCAAACTGCTGTATTCAGATAACTGGAATGTCCATAACTCTAAATTTGTGTTCAAAATAATTTTAAAGTAGTGTATTTAGTACTGTAATATAAATTTTGTGAAAATGTTACGTATTTGTTTTAATAAAACAATCAGTACTATCATAAAACAACAATAATAATTCAAGTTTGGTTAACAGAGATAACGGCTCCACTGTACATTTATTGCTGTATAGTTATTCATATGTTCTGAGGATATCTAACTATACTTTCCAACCACATGCTACGTGAAGCATTACACATAAATTTGTATACTGTGCGGTTACCTTTATTACAACTATGATTTTGAAGAGCACATAGCACAGTATAGAATGGACGTCTCACCTTTAAAAATGACAGTAATATTTTTATGCTCAGAATGTTGTATACCTCCTGCATTATTTCTTCCAATACAAGTGTATACCCTAGTTCCTGGAGTATCAGCTCGAACTGAAGTTAACTGCTGGAAACGATGAGCAATGGGAACCTCTGCAATTCTACCTCTATACCACTGCACTGTTGGAATAGGGTATCCCAGAGCTTTACAGTAAAGAAATATCCTTTCACCAATGTTGAGTATTTGTGGTGAATGTGAAGGATCAATCATAAGAATTGGACCATCTATATAAGTATAAATTGTGCACTATATATCTTGTAGGTGTCATGTGTAAATTGCTGAAGAGAAGTTATGTACATCATTAAGTCACAATCATTAACAAAGGAAAGGACTAATAGAAAATGTTTTAGTAAGGAAGAATTGATGGACATCCATCCTAATAGGCAAGTGGTAACTCAAAGTTTATGTACGTAGCTATAAATAAAAACTATTTAGGCCCAAGATTTTAAAAATACGCCTTGGCTATAACCTGTATTCAGCAGCTACAGCTAATAAAGTGATTTAAACGTATTTAGGCAATATTCTTACATTCAACAGTCACATTGGTCTTGGATTCAGCATAAGACTCATTATGATTGGAGACCCTACATGTATACTCTCCACTATCAGTGTAGCTAACAGGATCAAACAACAATACTGATTGAACCTGTCCAGTAACTTCATCAGTAGTGCTATACAGTAGATGTCTTTCACTTGATTTAACTACTGCACCCTCAGAATTGTACCATGATATTCGTAAAGGTAAAACTGCATCAACATCATTAGAAGCATTACATGATAATACAACTTTATTTCCATCATATGAAATCCCACTTTGACTAATGAACTCGATTGTGGGTGGACCTACAGTAATAGCAATAATAGTGATACTAAATCTCATAGAGAACAACCAACAGCGAAGTAAACATAATAATTAGTAGTATCTGTCCACCAATATAGCATGCACATTTTATTAATCTAATCCAAAACAGCCAAGCTGTGCACCTTTTTTTACAACTTGGCTGTTTTGGATTAGATATCTCTTCTTTTTGTGTTGTATACACCAAAGCCGTCTTATTGCCAGCTTTGGGGTTATTTTAACCTGTGTTTTTTTCTTTACTAAAGAGAAAGAAGGACATTCAAAGCAGATTTTTCTATATTAGCTACTGTATTTTTGAATTTATCAGTAATTATACAAAAATTGAAATTATTACATGCCATTTTTTCCTACAGGATAACTTGTTTGCAGCTGATCTCCACTGGGTGACATAAAGTGTAGTTGAACTCTCTACAAGATGATTTGTTTGTAGCTGAACTCTTTACACGGTGACTTATTTCTAGCTGATTTCTCTACAGGATGACTTGTTTAAAGCTGAACCCTCTACAAGATGATTTGTTTGTAGCTGAACTCTCTGCAGAGTAACCTTTTGTAGCTGATCTCTCTACAGGGTGACTTGTTTCTAGTAATCTCTGACTTGTTTCTAACTAATCTCTCCACAGGGTGACTTTTTGTAGCTGATTTCTCTACAGCACGGTTTGTTTGTAGTTCAACCCTACAGGATGACTTGGTTCTAGCTGATCTCTATAAAGGGTGACTTGTTTCTAGCTGATCTAACATGATTTGCTTGTAGCTAAACTCTGCTATAACTGATCTCTCTGATTTGTAGCTGAACTCTCTACAGGGTACTTTATTTAATTGTAGCAGAACTCTCTACGTGATGACTTGATCTCTCTACAGGGTATGTGACCTGATCTCTATACAAGGTGATTTGTTTGCAGCTGAACTCTCTAAATTTTGTCTAGCTGATATCTCTACAGTGTGATTTGTTTGCTGCTGAACTCTCTTTATCTAGCTGATCTCTCTACAGTGTGATATTTTGTAGCTGATCTCTCTACGGGCTGGCTCGTTTGTAGCTGAACTCACTACAGGATAACTTGTTTCTAGCTGATGTCTCTACAGGGTAAAGTTTTCTAGTTGATCTCTCTCTGCCATGTGATTTGCTTGTAGCCAATCTCACAACAGGGCAATTTTTTGTAGCTGAACTCTCTACAAGGTGATTTGTTTTACGCTGAAGTCTACACAGGATGACTTAAAGTATAGTTGAACTTCTTTACAGGGTCACTTATTTGTAGCTGAACTCTCTTTGGGGTGATTTGTATGTAGCCAAACTCTCTGCAGGGTGACTTGTTTCTAGCTGATCCTTCTACAGGGTAACCTGATTCTCCACAGGCCGACTTGTTTCTACCTCATCCAACAGGGTAATTTGTTTGTAGTTGAACTTTCTACAGGGTGACTGGTTTCTAGCTGATCTCTCTTCAGGATAAATTATTTCTAGCTGATCACTCTATATACAGGGTGACTTGTTTCTAGCTGATCTCTCCACAGGTGATATGTTTGCAGCTGAACTCTCTACATGATGGTTTCTTTGTAGCTGAACTCTCTACAAGGTAATTTCTTCTAGTTGATCTCTCTACAGAGAGATTTGTTTGTAGCTGAACTCTCTACAGGTGATTTGTTTGCAGCTGAACTCTCTACATGATGGTTCTTTGTAACTGAACTCTCTACAAGGTGACTTCTTTTAGCTGACCTTTCTACAGGGAGATTTGTTTGTAGCTGAACTCTCTACAGGTGATTTGTTTGCAGCTGAACTCTCTACATGATGGTTCTTTGTAGCTGAACTCTTTATAAGGTGACTTCTTCTAGCTGATCTTTCTACAGGGAGATTTGTTTGTAGCTGAACTCTCTACAGGTGATTTGTTTGCAGCTGAACTCTCTACATGATGTTTTCTTTGTAGCTCAACTCTCCACAAGGTAACTTCTTCTAGCTGGTCTTTCTACAGGGTGATTTGTTTGTAGCTGAACTCTCTACAGGTGATTTGTTTGCAGCTGAACTCTCTACATGATGGTTTCTTTATAGCTGAACTCTCTATAAGGTAACTTCTTCTAGCTGATCTTTCTACAGGGTGATTTGTTTGTAGCTGAACTGTCTACAAGGAAACTTCTTCTAGCTGATCTCTCTACAGGGAGATTTCTTTGCAGCTGAACTCTCTACAGGTGATTTGTTTGCAGCTGAACTCTCTACATGATGGTTTCTTTGTAGCTGAACTCTCCACAAGGTAACTTCTTCTAGCTGATCTTTCTACAGGGAGATTTGTTTGTAGCTGAACTCTCTACAAGTGATTTGTTTGCAGCTGAACTCTCTACATGATGGTTTCTTTGTAGCTGAACTCTCCACAAGGTAACTTCTTCTAGCTGATCTTTCTACATGGTGATTTGTTTGTAGCTGAACTCTTTACAAGTTAGCTGATATCTCTACAGGGAGATTTCTTTGTAGCTGAACTCTCTACAGGTGATTTGTTTGCAGCTGAACTCTCTACATGGTGATTTTTTTGTAGCTGAACTCTCTACATGATGGTTCTTTGTAGCTGAACTCTCTATAAGGTGACTTCTTTTAGCTGATCTTTCTACGGGGTGATTTGTTTGTAGCTGAACTCTCTACAAGTGATTTGTTTGCAGCTGAACTCTCTACATGATGGTTTCTTTGCAGCTGAACTCTCCACAAGGTAACTTCTTCTAGCTGATCTTTCTACAGGGTGATTTGTTTGTAGCTGAACTGTCTACAAGGAAACACTGTGAAAAGGGTGGGATATAATATGGTATTTCCAGTGGCTTATTGAATACAAATAAGCCTTAACATGAACCCTTTATTATACTCATGTTATACTTTAGTATAATGCATACTATACTATTGCATGTATGGTTTCAGTTTATTTACCACAATACTTGAAATACTGTAGCTTATATCTAATATAATGCCCACACTATACCATCACATATATGGTTTCAGTATGTTCAACACATTAACTAAAGCCTTATGTGGGATTGTTAGTATAATACAGGTTATACCAAGCTTTTTTGTATTCAATAAGCCACTGGAAATACCATCTTATATCCCTCTTTTTTCACAGTGAAACTTCTTCTAGCTGATCTCTCTACAGGGAGATTTGTTTGTAGCTGAACTCTCTACAGGTGATTTGTTTGCAGCTGAACTCTCTACATGATGGTTTCTTTGTAGCTGAACTCTCTACAAGGAAACTGATTCTAGCTGATCTCTCTACAGGGAGATTTGTTTGTAGCTGAACTCTCTACAGGTGATTTGTTTGTAGCTGAACTCTCTACAAGGTAATTTCTTCTATTGATCTCTCTACAGGGCAATTTGTTTGTAGCTGAACTCTCTACATGGTAGTTTCTTTGTAGCTGAACTCTACAAGGTGATTTCTTCTAGCTGAACTATCTCTTTCCATAGTTGCATGAACTCCCTACGAGGTAACTTCTTCTAGCTGATCTGTCTACAGGGTGAATTGTTTGTAGCTGATCTCTCTACAGGGTAACTTATTTGTAGCTGATCTTTATACAGGTTACTTGTTTGTAGCTGATCTCTTCAGGGTGACTGCTCTATTAGGATGACTGCTCTATTAGAGTATCTCGATCTCGCACCTGCTGCACCAAGTTGGATTTCGTGTTATAACTCCGTGGCTTTAAGTCTGATTCTTCTACACCATTGAAGAGCCTTTCTAAGATGATTACTCCATCTATACAGTGATTTTCAAAGTATTACCCCAAGCGGTTTATCTGGTAGGTGTGGCAAGTAGTAGGTTTTTATTAGCTAATCTCGATTGCGTAATTGTTACACACTGTTGGTTTTTTCATTGTATCTTCCTTGTTTTTAGCTCGATTTCTTTCAAACCACAAAAGGTTTGAGGCTCAATAGTTAACCTATTAACCCACCGATTTTCAGCTTCTTCCATACGCGGTTTACCCTGTAGGCGTGACAACATATTGGTGTTATTTTTCTTGCATAATCGCTCATAACTCTTTTCCTGTTTATCGTATCTAATCCAAAACAGCCAAGCTGTAAAAAAAGTGTGCAGCCCTCAGAAAGGCTATGGTGAAAAAAGATGTGAAATCCAAGGTGGCGGCCAAGAAATGGCTGTGATGGTAGGTTAATGGTAAAAATTTTAATAACGACATTTCAGGTGAATTTTTGTGCCACTTCACAAAATTTACCTAAATTGTCATTATTAAAATTTTTACCATTAACCTACCATCACAGCCATTTCTTGGCCGCCACCTTGGATTTCACATCTTTTTTCACCATAGCCTTTCTGAGGGCCGCACACTTTTTTTACAGCTTGGCTGTTTTGGATTAGATTTCATTTCTTTTTGTATTTGTATACCCCAAAGCCGGCCTATGGCCAGCTTTGGGACTTTTTTAACCTATGTTTTTTTTCTTTACTACAGGAAGAAGAAAAGATGAAGTAGATGTACTTTAAATATTTTATCAGTAAATGTACAAATTATATATATATATATATAATACATATGTGACTAGATTTGCGAAAAGGGGTCTTCCATACACATGCAATTTGCCAACTTTGACAATTGATAACTTCAGATTGGAAAGAGCTATTGCCTTGAAATTTGGGCAGTGGTGAGCACCACTATAGCTGAATACCTGGTGAAATTTTCAGGTTAATATGTTACTTGAACACTGAGTTATGGTCTGCAACGTTTACGGAATTGGATGTGTGTGGAAGACCCCTTTTCGCAAATCCGGTCACATATATTGATTACAGAAATCTCCATGGTGGTTTCTTTGTAACTGAACACTCTACAAGGTGACTTCTCCTAATTGCTCTCTCTACAGGGTGAATTGTTTGTAGCTGAACGATCTACAAGGTAACTTCTTCTAGCTGATCTCTCTACAGGGTGATGTGTTTGTAGCTGAATTCTGTATAGGTGATTTGTTTGCAGCTGAGCTCTTTACAGAATGGTTTCTTTGTAACTGAACTCTCTAAAAGGTAACTTCTTCTAACTGATCTTTCTACAGGGCAATTTGTTTCTGGCAGAATTTTCTACAGGGTGATTTCTTTGCAGCTGAACTCTCTACATGGTGGTTTCTTTGTAGCTGAACTCTCTACAAGGTAATTTCTTCTAGCTGATCTTTCTACAGGGAGATTTGTTTGTAGCTGAACTATCTACAAGGTAACTTCTTATAGCTGATCTCTCTACAGGGTGATTTGTTCGTAGTTGAATTCTGTACAGGTGATTTGTTTGTAGCTGAACTCTCTACAGGTGATTTGTTTGTAGCTGAACTCTCTACAAGGCGATACTTCTAGGTGATCTCTCTACAGGATTCCTTATTTCTAACTGAACTCTCAACAGGGTGATCTGTTCATAGCTGAACTTTCTACTGGGTGATTTGTTTGCAGCTGAACTCTCTAAATGGTGGTTTCTTTGTAGCTGAACTCTCAACAAGGTAATTTCTTCTAGCTGAACTCTCTACAGGGTGACTTGTTTCTAGCTGATCTCTCTACAGGGTGATCTGTTCATAGCTGAACTTTCTACAGGGTGATTTGTTTGCAGCTGAACTCTCTACATGGTAGTTTCTTTGTAGCTGAACTCTCTACAATGTGACTTCTTCTAGCTGAACTCTCTACAAGGTGACTTGTTTCTAGCTGATCTCTCTACAGGGTGACTTGTTTCTAGCTGAACTCTCTACAGGTGATTTGTTTGTAGCTGAACTCTCTACATGGTGGTTTTGTTGTAGCTGAACTCTCTACAAGGTAACTTCTTCTAGCTGATCTTTTTACACTGCATATTTGTTTGTAGCTGAGTTCTCTACAGGGTGATTTGTTTGCAGCTGAACTCTCTACATGGTGGTTTCTTTGTAGCTGAACTCTCTACAAGGTAACTTCTTCTAGCTGATCTTTCTACAGGGTGATTGATTTTTTGTAGCTGAACTCTTTACATGGTGGTTGCTTTGTAGCTGAACTCTCTAAAAGGTGACTTCCTTCTAGCTGACCTCTCTACAGGATGATTAGTTTGCAGCTGAACTCTCTACATGATGATTTCTTTGTAGCTGAACTCTCTACAGGGTGATTTGTTTGTAGCTGAAATCCCTACAAGGTAACTTCTTCTAGCTGATCTTTCTACAGGGCGATTTGTTTGTAGCTGAGTTCTCTACAGGGTGATTTGTTTGCAGCTGAACTCTCTACATGGTAGTTCCTTTGTAGCTGAACTCTCCACAATGTGACTTCTTCTAGCTGAACTCTCTACAGGGTGACTTGTTTTTAGCTGATCTCTCTACAGGGTGACTTGTTTCTAGCTGAACTCTCTACAGGTGATTTGTTTGCAGCTGAACTCTCTACATGGTTTATTTCTTTGTAACTGAACTCCCTGCAAGGTGACTTCTTCTAGCTGATCTCTCTACAGGGAGATTTGTTTGTAGCTTAACTCTCTTCAGGTGATTTGTTTGCAGCTGAACTCTCTACATGATGGTTTCTTTGTAGCTGAACTCTCTACAAGGTAACTTCTTCTAGCTGATCTCTCTACAGGACAATTTGTTTGTACCTGAACTCTCACATGATTGTTTCTTTGAAGCTGAACTCTCTACAAGGTGATTTCTTCTAGCTGATCTTTCTACAGGGAGATTTGTTTGTAGCTGAACTCTCTACACGTGATTTGTTTGCGGCTGAATTCTCTACATGATGGTTTCTTTGTAGCTGAACTCTCTACAAGGTAACTTCTTCTAGCTGATCTCTTTACAGGGTGAATTGTCTGTAGCTGAACGATCTACAAGGTAACTTCTTCTAACTGATCTCTCTACAGGGTGATTTGTCTGTAGCTGAACTCTCTACAAGGAAACCTCTTTTAACTGAGCTCTGTACAGGGTGAATTGTTTGTAGCTGAACTATCTACAAGGTAACTTCTTCTAGCTGATCTCTCTACAGGATGATTTGTTTGTAGCTGAACTATCTACAAGGTAACTTCTTCTAGCTGATCTCTCTACAGGGTGATTTGTTTGTAGCTGAATTCTGTATAGGTGATTTGTTTGCAGCTGAGCTCTTTACAGAATGGTTTCTTTGTAGCTGAACTCTCTACAAGGTAACTTCTTCTAGCTGATGTATCTACAGGGTCACTAGTTTGTAGCTGAATTCTCTACATGGTGGTTTCTTTGTAACTGAGCTATCTACAAGGTGACATCTTCTAGCTGATCTTTCAACAGGGTGATTTGTTTGTAACTGAACTCTCTACAAGAAAACTTCTTCTAACTGATGTCTGAACAGGGTGATTTGTTTGTAGCTGATCTCTATACAGGTTACTTATTTCTAACTGATCTCTTGAATTCTGTTCAGTGTGACTGCTCTATTAGGATGACTGCTCTATTAGAGTATCTCGATCTCGCAATTTGCTACACCAAGTTGGATTTCGTGTTATAACTCCGTGGCTTTAAGTCTGATTCTTCTACACCATTGAAGAGCCTTTCTAAGATGATAACTCCATCTGTACAACGATTTTCAAAGCATTACCCCAAGCGGTTTATCTGGTAGGCGTGGCAAGCAGTCGTTTTTTATTAGCTAATCTCGATTGCATAATTGTTACACACTGTTGATTTTTTCGCTGTATCTTCCTTGTTTTTAGCTCGATTTCTTTCAAACCACAAAAGGTTTGAGGTTCAGTAGTTAACCTATTCACCCACCGATTTTCAGCTTCTTCCCATACGCGGTTTACCCTGTAGGCGTGACAACATATTGGTGTTATTTTCGTGCATAATCGCTCATAACTCTTTGCCTGTTTATGGTATTCCAGCCAAAGTTGGTACCGAGATGCGCCTTTATACCCCCCTTCTGTGTGCCCAATTTCAAGGAAATCGGATAACGCGTTCGCGTTTTATAGCAGTTTTTGTAAGTGTGCGAAAAGAGGAAGAAAAATAAGAAGAAAACGAAGAAACTAAGCCAATTTTTGAAGTCGCATATCTGAGGAATGCCTGAAGCGATTTCTCTCAAATTTGGAATGTGTAGTACTGAAGTTGGTGGGAATATACACAGCAAAATTCGTCTTGTTTCATCAAGGCAGCACAGAGCTACGGAGGTGCGAAAATTGCGTTTTCTTTCTTCCTGTCAATATACTCACGGGGTTGCGCGCCGGCTTTTTGGACCGCACGACACACTACCGTGTGTCTTGATGTACACAGCAAAATTCGTCTTGTTTCATCAAGGCAGCACAGAGCTACGGAGGTGCGAAAATTGCGTTTTCTTTCTTCCTGTCAATATACTCACGGGGTTGCGCGCCGGCTTCTTGGGCCGCACGACACACTACCGTGTGTCTTGATTCCAGCCAAAGTTGGTACAGAGATGCGCCGTTATACCCCCCTTCAGTGTGCCAAATTCCAAGGCAATCGGATATTGCGTTCGCGTTTTATAGCAGTTTTTGTAAGTGTGCGAAAAGAGGAAGAAAAATAAGAAAAAATAAACCCGAAGAAATTAAGCCAATTTTTGAAGGCGCATATCTCGGGAACGCTTGAAGCGATTTCGCTCAAAGCAAAAATCGTCTTGTTTCATCAAGGCAGCACAGAGCTACGGAGGTGCGAAAATTGCGTTTTCTTTCTTCCTGTCACTATACTCACGGGTGTTACGCGCCGGCTTCTTGGGCCGCACGACACACTACCGTGTGTCTTGATACCTTGTTATATAGCCTATAATAAGGTACAGTGTAGCTAGCACCCCTCAGCAAAGAACATCCATGAAACATCTAGTAATAATACATTCTTACTTAGTGAAACGTGATTCTTGAGCCAGTTGATCTCCTAGAGGAATCTAATCCCACCTTCGTGTGGTGTGTATTAATTAGAATTAAACACGTGCTAGTTTATTTTGAAAGTATGCAATCTACATTAGCCAGATTTATATGTGAAACTAAATCATCTACCCCCTCTACTGTACATGTGTCTACCAAGGAAGTCATTGGTGATGAATCAGCTGGTGATGAATCAGCTGATGATGATGAAAGGCAGCAAAGTAGTGAAGAAGAAGATTGTAGTGAGCCAGATAATGGTAGTATACATACAGAGGAAGTACCAACTAGCAGTGACATTTTAACACATTTACCTGGTTGTTGGACCTGGAAAATGTGGTTGGATAAAAAACATTCTTACCCTTGGCTTATTTGTGTGAATAACAAATTGGGTTGCAGCACTTGTAAAGAGTTACCATCTTTAGGTGTAGATGCTACAAAGAATATACATCTTTCTTGTGAATGGCAGTCAGTTACAGTCAGTGCATGTGGCAAATCAAAAGAGAAACAGCTTATGCCATTACAAAATAAAATAAGACGGCATAGCAAATCTAAAGCACATACCCAAGCACAGAAAATAAAGCTACAAGCAAGTAAGGAGACTATTGAGAGCAGTATTGCTACCATGAATAAATCATACTTCAGTGCAACTAAAAAAATGTTTTGGATTGCATATAAAATAGGTAAAACTGGTCGTCCTTTTACTGATTTACCTGTTGATTGTGACATTCATGTTCTTAATGGAGTTGACATTGGACGAACATTACAAAGTGATAAATCTTGTCACAATGATAGCGATCACATTGGTAAAGAAATGCATGCAAGGATTTGCAAAATAATCATTGAAAGTGAAAGTAAACTTTCTGTTTTAATTGATGAAGCTACCTCAATTAGCAAAAAATCCACTCTGATAATATATATAAAAACATGTTTTTCTGATGGTTTGGAGCCTGTTACATTTTACCTTGATCTTGTTGAGCTTCCTGCACAAAATGCAGAATGTATATATATACTAGTTTGTTGCGATGCCTTGAAGAACATGGATTTAGCTCAGAAATACTCTCCAACCGATTAATAGGCTTTGCATCAGATGGTGCTTCTGTAATGTTTGGGTCACATTCTGGGGTAGCTAAGAAAGTACAGCAGGCTTTTCCAAATGTTATTCCATGGCATTGTTTCAACCATCGCTTAGAATTAGCAGTTGGTGATGCTATTGCAGAGATATGTGGGATCAATCATTTCAAAATATTATTATTTGATAAACTCTATCATATTTATCACTCTTCTGCTAAACAATAAACAAGAATTGGAGGAATGCTGCCTAGATTTGTCTACTCAGTTTTTTTACAAGTGGACGTGTGCTTGATAACAGGTGGGTAGCTTCAAGTTTTCATACTGTTAAAGCTATATGGAATTTGTACTATCCATTGTATTGTCACCTTATTAAAGCCAGTGAAGATGTATCTAGAAATTCTTCTGAAAAGCAAACTTTTAAAGGATTAGCTATAAAACTAGCATCTTCAAGTTTTGTTCTTAATCTTGCAACAATGTACGATTGCTTAGAAGAACTTTCTAGTCTTTCACTAGATCTGCAAGAAAGAAAGATAACACTTCCCATGGCACATGCTTTAATTTACAGGGCTATTAGGGTGTTTCACTCCATGGTTGATTATCCTGGTACTAAATACAAAGAAGTAAAATGTGTGGTTGATAAAGTTGGTACTGATAGAAAGTTTAAAGATGTTCTAATACAGGATAATCGCAAATGTGATGTTGTTATTCCATATGGTCAGTTAATGAGAAGTTTAGCAGCAAATCTTGAAAAGCGCCTAGTGACATTTAGAGACACAGAAAATGAATTACCAAAGTTGATAAACTCTATCACTGTTTTAAAACCTTCAAGTTGGCCAAAAGAATGTCCATTAACTTATGGCAATGAAGAAGTAAAGTATATGTGTGATATATTCCATCTTGATGATGTGATAGCAAGAAGAGGGTTTCAGGAATACATAGACATTGTAAGAACGGAGGGATTACTAGAACCTCCAGAAAAGTTGATGGACCTCATTAAAGCTACAAAAATCATAGCAGTATCAACTGCTGAATGTGAAAGAGGCTTTAGCCAAATGAATATTTTGACCTCCTCAGTGAGGTCATCACTTACTATAAAAACACTTTCTACTCTTATGTTTATCAAGTGTGTTGGTCCTCCACCTCAGGAATTCTGTCCTTCGTTGTATGTGAGGACATGGAAGGGATCTTTATCTGATGATAGTAAGGCACATGCAAGAAAACAAACTATTAATGAAGAGCATGATTATAATATCTTAAGGAAAAAACTAAAAGAATAAACCAGTGTCTACTGTATTTTTACATTTGTCTGTAATAGTGTATACTATCCTCATGTAGATATAGCAAATTATGATACAAACATTAAGAACATATCATATAAGCCAGTATAGGTATTATACTCATATCCGTGCATCCATTTAATATTTTATTAAGATAAATCAGGAGTTATAATTAGCTAGTGAACTAATTCTGTTTTGTAGCGCAGTATATAGCTACTATTAGCATTCATACTTCAAGAGTTAAGCTCAGCAAAGTTCAATCTCAGAATGTTAATTTTTCTAAATTTCCATGCAGAGCAGCCTAGGCCTTTACACTCTAGCCACTAATTCTGTTTTAGTTCAGTATCTATACTATTAATTTTGTATTCATACTTACGGTATCAAACTAACAACAAATTTCAGTCAAAATTGCCACCAAATTCAATCTCAGAACCTTAATTTTTCAAAATTTCCTGGGGGGCATGCCCCCAGACCCCCCTAGAAAGCTCATGCTTCGCATTTCGCACATGCATGCAGTCACTTCTACCAGTGGTCCCCCCTTAGTTGCATCCACCCCTGAGAGTATACCCTCATATAAATTTACAATTCGAGCACTGGCACACTATATCCAGAAATCATTACATTTCTTTGATGTTATACTGTTAGCTCTCTTCTCTTATATAAGGAATCAAACAAGCTGTGATTGTGGGATTTAATTTTGGCAAACAAGCCGTGATTGTGAGATTAGATTTTAATATATCAACAGTATTCTTTTTTGTAAAGGTAGTAATTAACACTAGTCTCTTAAAATTACTATATTACCAAAAGTAAAATCAAACTACTGTTTGATGTAGTAAAATTAAATCCCACAATTACTACTTGTTTGGCAAAATTTAATCCCACAATAACAGCTCACTTGGTTCCCTATATAAGAGAAGAGTATAACAACTAAAGATTTTGCTAATTAGGTAAGTCTGCATTCTAATGTAGATGTATATATGCACTTGTGCCCATGGTATAACTATTACATAATATATACTCACAGTGTTGCATGCCGGCTTCTCAGGCCGCACGACACACTACCATGTGTCTTGATAACACTGTTACCATAAATAAAACTAGTGCTGGGATGAATGTGAAAGATTCAAAGGTTCGTCCGAATGTTACATAATTTGAATAGAGATACATGTGATTCGAATCCATTATGAATCACGTGCACATTCCTTATACCGAGTAAATGCTCTGGTTAAGGCGCCAGCTTGGATTTAGACAACTCTTCCTGGCGGATGTGTGGCAGTGCTTAAAGAAGGAGGGGAGCAGAAATGTTATTTGCACCCTCTGTAAGGGCAAGTTTGCTTACCATGCCAGTACGTCAAATTTACAGGACCACCTGCAAAGAAACAATTCTGCTGTGTACACTGGTGAATTCTGGACAGCCCAAGATTGATTTGATAATGAAAGTACAGAAGTGTAGCTCAGCACATGCAGAGATTCTAGACAACTTGATAGTTGGACTGATCATTCACAATCTATGACCAGTGGCGAGAATGGTTGAAGGAAGAGGATTTCAAGAGCTAATGGAGTACTGTGAGCCTGGATACACTGTACCATCACGGAAACATATCAGTAAGCTTATGTTCGATTGATATACAAGTGCAAAAGCATTACTCACTGACAAACTTCAATCAGACACATTCTCACTCTCCCTCACCACTGATATATGGATGAGCAGTTCTACAGAAGCTTGTATTTCACTTACTTGTCATTTCCTTACTTCACAGTGGGAATTCGTTGATTGTGTACTTGCTACAAGGTCATTTCCTGACCACCACATGGGAGAGAACATATCTTCTACTATAAAGGAGGTACTAGAATCTTATAAAATTGTTGACTATACAGTCAGTAGTATTGTACATGATCAAGGATCAAACATGAGACAGGCAACTGATATGTTTAAAACTGAAAAGGGATGGGCCAGAGTGAACCGTTTAGCTCACATCCTGCAACTTTGTATTAGTGATGGCTTTAAAAATAATGCATCTATTGATATAGCTCTTTGTGCTGCCCGTAAATTATTAAGCCATTTCCATTACAGCACATTGGCAACGGCTGAATTATACAAGCAACAATCTCAAATGAATATGAATCAACGAAAACCTAAAATAGATTGTATGACGAGATGGAATAGTATCCTATATATGATTCAGCATTTAGTAGCTATAACAAGTGGCCAATCTCTGCTGTACTTTCAGATACTACCATTACAAAAAAGCAAGACCATACCCTCAATCTCACAGCTCATCAGTGGGTTTTACTGCATGGAAGAGTTGTCTAAATTGCTTGAACCATTGGAAGTAGCAATCGTTTTCTTTTGTACAGAAAGAATGGCATCAATATCTTGCATTTTCCCAATAATGTATAATGTGTTTACTAGCATGGACAGTGAGGAAGGTGATTCAGCAAGTATCATTGCATTCTAGACAGTTGTTAGAGAATCCATCATGAGAAGGTGGAGCTTGAATGGGATTAAACCGAATTTACCACTTGTGTTAGCTGCTGCGTTAGATCCTTGACTCACGAGCTTGAAATTTCTTACAGATGACTTGAAACAATCAGTCAGAGAAGAGCTGTCACAATGGAAGGATGCTCATTGTGGAAACCCCACTTTTCAGTGTGTTGCTGTCAAAGAGAAGGAACCATCTGAAACTCCACCTGCAAAAAAGAAAAAAAAAGGGCATTAGATATATTGTTAGGAGATGACAATGACTCAGAGGGCTCTGAAAATGATACAGAACTGGAAGAATTTTTGTTTGAGAAGTCACTACCTTGTAATTCTGATGTAATGGTTTGGTGGAATATGAACCAGCACAGGTTTCCAAACATAGCTAAACTTGCTGAGGTTTACCTTGGCATACCTGCTACATCTGCCTCTTCAAAGAGATTGTTTTCTAAAGCAGGAATCATAACAGCTAAGCACTGAAATTGTTTAAAAGCCAAAAAAGTTGAAGCCATTGTCTTCTTGAACAAAAACTCAAAGTTTCTTAACCAGTAGGCAGTACTTACTTACTAGTTGGCTGTATTCTTCAAGTTCTTAAGTTTTTAAGTATGTAGTTTGTATAGTACCCTTGACACACTTACAGCTTTGAAACAGTGTTTTTTGTTATGAGAAATGTCAGAAACAAATAATTCAAACATTCATTTACTTTATTTATAGAATATTCAAATGTAGAAAATTGACATTCGTCCAAGCACTAAATAAAACTAAGCAAATAGTACTTCAAAATCTGTTAATACATGTTAAAATGCCTAAATAGAATCAAAATTCATAATATGGTAATGGCCAAGAAAGCTAGCATGCTACAAAATCATTACAAGAACAGCAAAATATCATACATATGTATGTATGTATGTAATGTATGTATGGCTTCTTCTAACCATTTCTGCAGCACATAGTCTAAGAGTACTAGCATTCCCAAGATACATGCAACCAAAAAGTTTGTGCTTCTACATTTTTTTTTAATTTTTACTTAACAAAAATCATTATAAAGTACACAAACACATGTTTTGATCTTGACACACTTAAATAGCTATGTACAGTAAAAGAAATGTTTCTAGAAACCAACTTTAGTGTCAATTGTAATATGAAAGATATTTTGTAGAAAAATGATTTATAGTATCTTTTGAAGAGTTGATAACATTTAATGTGCACTTCACATATTTTTCTCTGTATGTAGTAGCGCTGTGTAATAGAAAAAAAGGTAGACTATAGCTAAAACTAAGCAAAATAATTTCTTTTCCTACCAGTGATTTGTATGTGGACAGTTTCTCATGCCTAAATACACCTGGTACTTTTTTCTTGAAGCCAATGATGCATCATGTTACACATTGGAACCTCAGTTATACAAGCTCCAGTTATCCAGACCTTCAGTTAACTGCACCAAAACTGATTGCTCTATTAGAGTAGTGAGTGTTAACATTTACAAATTTTTGAAGGTAGTTTTGTACAAAACGTTTTCTGAACTGCAGGTGGTCCCAGGGGGTTGGATAACTTAGGTTCCACTTTAGAAATAAAGAAAAAGTTTGCTGTCATTGTTTTTTCATTCAAATTGTCATCTTGCTGTATAAACCAGCAGATCACGTTACAGTGAACACATTTATCCAGTCTTTTTTCAATTGACTGTTACTTATACAAGCACACGAAAAAATTTGGAATTTTCAACTAGAGCAGGGACCCTAGCACATCGATAAAAAGTACTGAAACAAGTTGGAGTAGCCCATGATATTAAATCACAGTAAAACAATACGAAGTGTTATATCCCTACTGTGCTCAAGATACCATAATGGAAATGCAAAATAGGGATATAACACTTCTTATTGTTTTACGGTGATTTAATACCATGGACTACTCCAACTTGTTTTAGTCCTTTTTATCGATGTGCTATGGTCCCTACTCTAGTTGAAAATTCCAAATTTTTTCGTGTACTTGTTTGTTAACTTTTATGTAAATAATTTTATTATGACTGGTGAACCCACGCATACCGCATCTGAAATGGCACCACGCACCCCAGCTATATCAATTATCATCTGAAAAGTGAAGTATCTTGCTTGTCAGCTATGTTCAACCCATTACACAGCATTTTGAATCAAGAACTGTTTGAAAAGCACCTCTACAATCCATACATACCAAAAGAAAAAAATAGTGCTACGCACCCCAATTATATTAATGATCATCTGAAAAGTGAAGTATCCATTACGCTTCACTGTCGGCTATGTTCAACCCATTACACAGCAGTACGAATCAAGAACTGTTTGAAAAGCACCTCTGCAATCAAAATAGCCACTATGAAAAATACGGACGATTTCCGTTATGAAGGGAAGCCATCACGTGCTACTGCCAAATTGACACCTTTCGCTGTCAGCAAAGGTTAATGGAACACAAAGGAGGACACTGATAAGTCCATGAAGAATGCATTGTACATACTGCGGTATGCCAAAAGGCACCTGTCAGGCTGAAGCGATGTCGAACAGTGAAAAAATTAAGCCTGTAGCCTTAGCCGTTATCGAGTTATGCTTGTCTGAAGACATTAGTCAGTCAGTTACTTACTCAGTTAGTAGAACATTTCATCGAATAAATTTTTTTTAAATTCTGTAGCAACTTGTTGAAAGCATTTCGGGTTGATCTGAAAGCTTGCTTGGGCTTAGTTTTACCTAACCAATACTGCCTCCTCATTGTCGTCAGGGAAAATTGAGGCTGATTTTTGGGTGATATTATTTTGTGGGCCACGCCTACTCTTTTGTGGTCCCTATTATACAGTTACTATCATACTGTATGGTATAGTCAGGAGTTGTGGATAACTTATTATTGATAGCATCCTGTCAGTTTACCCCTGCCATAGATTATTTAAAATGTATTAAATTTTGAAATTATGTAAATTCTGAATCAGTATACATTACAGGGGCAGATCCAGACTTTTAAAAAGGGGGTTTCCACTTTGAAATTGCAACTTTAGCCTAGCTGTATAAGTTGAAGACCAAAAAAAAAAAAAAAAAGGTCATCACCTGCTGACAATAGCTGCCACCTCACCAACTATATTTCCTTCCTTATTTATAACTAGATATATAGCTTGCTACACTGCTCCTGAAAAGACTACTGTGACTGCTCTATTAGAGTATCTCAATTTGACTGCTCTATTAGAGTATCTTGAATGAGAGAGGCTTTTCAAAAGGGGGGTTCCGTTAACCCTTGGAACCCCCCCTGGATCCGCCCCTGCATTAACAGTAGTTTTAATGTAACAGAACTATGCACTGACACATACCATATACAGTGATAGTAGCATTATCAGATACCACAATTCCATCATAGTTGGATACAATACAATGATAGACACCTTCATCTTCTTCTGTAATCACATTAAATATCAGTTTAGGTGTTATTATGTTTACTGCTCTATGGGAAGGTGTTGTCCAGCTATTGTCAGATGATTCATACTTCTCCCATTTGTAATATATAGTACCAAAGCCAGTAGCTGAGCATGATATTGGATTTACCATCTCACTTCCTGCTCTAACAGTAACTGATAGTGGATTAGTAACTTTTGGACGAGCTAACAACAAACATAAAGAAGATGCAATTACAGCAGTGCACACACTACAAAGTATTCGGGTTCTAAACCTTTATATTTAGATCATTTACCTTCATCTTGACTTTGTAGTACAAATATGCGTACATATAACTTACAATCAACTTCCAACCAAGCACATTCTTGAACACTACCACACTCATTAGTGACCACACAACAATACCATCCTTCATCTGATTCTTTAATATTTATCATTGTCAAGTTATTAATAGCTGTGGTCTGACCCAGTGTTGAATACTGCCAGGGATCATATGTTTCAATAGCAGTAGGAGGTATACTACCCTTGTTCACTTTCCAGTCATACAGTAGTCCTCCATGACTAAATGCTAAACAGTAAAAGTTAGTTGTCTCGCCAAGAAATAGAGTAACATTCTGAGGTACTTCTATAAACTCTGGACATTGCACTAAATTAAAAATACAATCAATACAAATGTACAATAATATTAAGTATTAAGACAAACAAATGCCACTATGCATGTCAAGTATCTATTCTTGCTTCTTGCTGTAAATAAGTCCATTACTGCAGAAACCACAATGAAAGCTATGTAACAGTATAAAATGTAACTTATGGTAGTAATATTATAATACTGTATGATGTATATTAGGTAGTTTGACAATTTTATAAACAAAGAATATTTCAGCAATTAATAATACATATTACCAGTTACTATATATGGAGAGTTACTTCTTTCAAAGGTAAAACTTTTCATGAATGGAACCACTAATGCTAACAGCTTATAATTAGTTAGCAAGCAACAAGTCAAAAGCAAAATTTTCACATCATTATTATAGAAATTATAGAAATTATAGAAAATTCCCAATCTTTTCCCCTCCTGAAATCAACACAGTACTTTAGAGAGAAATACTGAAAACTATTACCCAGTGATAGAGTCATACGTGTATAAGAGAGAGTGATTATCGCTGCGCTCTCAAAACAATTAAAGTATTAGTTACATAAACCTAGAATCAAGACACACGGTAGTGTGTTGTGCGGCCCAAGAAGCCGGCGCGTAACACCCGTGAGTATATTGACAGGAAGAAAGAAAACGCAATTTTCGCACCTCCGTAGCTCTGTGCTTCCTTTATGAAACAAGACGATTTTTGCTGTGGACATGCCCCCCAACTGCAGCACTCCACATTCCAAATTTTAGAGAAATCGCTTCACGCGTTCCCGAGATATGCGACTTCAAAAATTGGCTCAGTTTCTTCGTTTTCTTCTTCTTATTTTTCTTTTTCTTGTCGCACACTTATAAAAACTGCTATAAAACGCGAACGCCACATCCGATTGCCTTGAAATTTGGCACACAGAAGGGAGATATAATGGCGCATCTCGGTACCAACTTTGGCTGGAATACGATAAACAGGCAAAGAGTTATGCGCAATTATTCACGAAAAATAACACCAATATGTTGTCACGCTTACAGGGTAAACCGCGTATGGGAAGAAGCTGAAAATTGGTGGGTGAATAGGTTAACTATTGACCCTCAAACCTTTTGTGGTTTGAAAGAAATTGAGCTAAAAACCAGGAAGATACAACGAAAAAACCAACAGTGTGTAACAATTACGCAATCGAGATTAGCTAATAAAAAAACGACTGCTTGCCACGCCTACCAGATAAACCGCTTGGGGTAATGCTTTGAAAATCGTTGTACAGATGGAGTAATCATCTTAGAAAGGCTCTTCAATGGTGTAGAAGAATCAGACTTAAAGCCACGGAGTTATAACACGAAATCCAACTTGGTGCAGCAAGTGCGAGATCGAGATACTCTAATAGAGCAGTCATCCTAATAGAGCAGTCACCCTGAAGAGAATTCAAGAGATCAGCTAGAAACAAGAAACCTGTATAGAGATCAGCTACACACAAGTCACCCTGTAGAGAGATCAGCTAGAAGAAGTTACCTTGTAGGGAGTTCATGCAACTATGGAAAGAGATAGTTCAGCTAGAAGAAATCACCTTGTAGAGTTCAGCTACAAAGAAACCACCATGTAGAGAGTTCAGCTACAAACAAATCGCCCTGTGGAGAGATCAATAGAAGAAGTTACCTTGTAGAGAGTTCAGCTACAAAGAAACCATCATGTAGAGAGTTCAGCTACAAACAAATCTCCCTGTAGAGAGATCAGCTAGAAGAAGTTACCTTGTATATAGAGAGTTCAGCTTCAACAAATCACCCTGTAGAAAGATCAGCTAGAAGAGGTCACCTTGTAGAGAGTTCAGTTACAAAGAAACCACCATGTAGAGAGCTCAGCTACAAACTAGTGACCTTGTAGAGACATCAGCTAGAAGAAGTTACCTTGTAGAGAGTTCAGCTACAAAGAAACCATTCTTTAAAGAGCTCAGCTGCAAACAAATCACCTGTACAGAATTCAGCTACAAACAAATTACCCTGTAGAAAGATGAGCTAGAAAAAGTTACCTTGTAGAGAGTTCAGTTACAAAGAAACCGCCATGTAGAGAATTCAGCTACAAACTAGTGACCCTGTAAAGACATCAGCTAGAAGAAGTTACCTTGAGAGAGTTCAGCTACAAAGAAACCATTATTTAAAGAGCTCAGCTGCAAACAAATCACCTATACAGAATTCAGCTACAAACAAATCACCATGTAGAGAGATCAGCTAGAAGAAGTTAACTTGTAGAGAGTTCAGCTACAAAGAAACCATCATTTAGAGAGTTCAGCTTCAAACAAATCACCTGTAGAGAGTTCAGCTACAAACAAATCTCCCTGTAGAGAGATCAGCTAGAAGAAGTTACCTTGTAGATCGTTCAGCTACAAACAAATCACCCTGTAGAGAGATCAGCTAGAAGAAGTTACCTTGTAGAGAGTTCAGCTACAAAGAAACCACCATGTAGAGAGTTCAGCTACAAAGAAATCACCCTGTAAAAAATTATGCCACGAACAAATTGCCCTGTAGAAAGATCAGTTAGAAGAAGTTACCTTGTAGAGAGTTCAGCTACAAAGAAACCATTCTGTAAAGAGCTCAGCTGCAAACAAATCACCAGTACAGAATTCAGCTACAAACAAATCACCCTGTAGAGAGATCAGCTAGAAGAAATTACTTTGTAGAGAGTTCAGCTACAAAGAAACCACCATGTAGAGAGTTCAGCTACAAAGAAATCACTCTGTATAAAATTCTGCCACGAACAAATTGCCCTGTAGAAAGATCAGTTAGAAGAAGTTACCTTGTAGAGAGTTCAGCTACAAAGAAACCATTTTGTAAAGAGCTCAGCTGCAAACAAATCACCTGTACAGAATTCAGCTACAAACAAATCACCCTGTAGAGAGATCAGCTAGAAGAAGTTACCTTGTAGATAGTTCAGCTACAAACAAATCTCCCTGTAGAGAGATCAGCTAGAAGAAATTACCTTGTAGAGAGTTCAGCTACAAAGAAACCACCATGTAGAGAGTTCAGCTGCAAAGAAATCACCCTGTAGAAAATTCTGCCAGAAACAAATTGCCCTGTAGAAAGATCAGTTAGAAGAAGTTACCTTTTAGAGAGTTCAGCTACAAAGAAACCATTCTGTAAAGAGCTCAGCTGCAAACAAATCACCTGTACAGAATTCAGCTACAAACAAATCACTCTGTAGAGAGATCAGCTAGAAGAAGTTAACTTGTAGAGAGTTCAGCTACAAAGAAACCATCATTTAGAAAGTTCAGCTTCAAACAAATCACCTGTAGAGAGTTCAGCTACAAACAAATCTCCCTGTAGAGAGATCAGCTAGAAGAAGTTACCTTGTAGAGAGTGAAGCTACAAACAAATCACCCTATTGAAAGATCAGCTAGAAGAAGTCACCTTGTAGAAAGTTCAGCTACAAACTAGCCACCTTGTAGAGACATCAGCTAGAAAAGTTACCTTGTAGAGAGTTCAGCTACAAAGAAACCATTCTGTAAAGAGCTCAGCTGCAAACAAATCACCTGTACAGAATTCAGCTACAAACAAATCACCCTGTAGAGAGATCAGCTAGAAGAAATTTCTTTGTAGAGTGTTCAGCTACAAAGAAACCACCATGTAGAGAGTTCAGCTGCAAAGAAATCACCATGTAGAAAATACAGCCACAAACAAATTGCCCTGTAGAAAGATCAGTTAGAAGAATTTACCTTTTAGAGAGTTCAGCTACAAAGAAACCACCCTGTAGAGAGATCAGCTAGAAGAAGTTACCTTGTAGATAGTTCAGCTACAAAGAAACCATCATGTGGAGAGTTCAGCTGCAAAGAAATCACCACTGCCCAAATTTCAAGGCAATAGCTCTTTCCAATCTGAAGTTATCAATTGTCAAAGTTGGCAAATTGGATGTGTGTGGAAGGCCCCTTTTCGCAAATCCGGTCACATATGTATTATTGATAAAATATTTAAAGTACATCTACTTCATCTTTTCTTCTTCCTGTAGTAAAGAAAAAAAACATAGGTTAACAAAGTCCCAAAGCTGGCCATAGGCCAGCTTTGGGGTATACAAATACAAAAAGAAATGAAATCTAATCCAAAACATCCAAGCTGTAAAAAAGTGTGCGGCCCTCAGAAAGGCTATGGTGAAAAAAGATGTGAAATCCAAGGTGGCGGCCAAGAAATGGCTGTGATGGTAGGTTAATGGTAAAAATTTTAATAACGACAATTCAGGTGAATTTTTGTGCCGCTTCACAAAATTTACCTGAATTGTCATTATTAAAATGTTTACCATTAACCTACCATCACAGCCATTTCTTGGCCGCCATCTTGGATTTCACATCTTTTTTCACTATAGCCTTTCTGAGGGCCGCACACTTTTTTTACAGCTTGGCTGTTTTGGATTAG
Source organism: Dysidea avara (assembly GCF_963678975.1). Classification (NCBI taxonomy): domain Eukaryota; kingdom Metazoa; phylum Porifera; class Demospongiae; order Dictyoceratida; family Dysideidae; genus Dysidea; species Dysidea avara. The sequence goes on from NC_089276.1 coordinate 20,113,167, forward strand.
ATAGTAATATGAGGATGGAGGCCAAGCATGTTTTAATTTTAGTAGGTCACACTTTCTAGTAAGGTACCTATGTATTGTGTTTGTATTAAAACAAATAAAAAACAAGAACAACATGCAATCACATGCTTTTTGGCTGTTGTACTTTTAAATTTCTTCATCACAGATGCTTCACGAATACCATATCATGTATGCACTGTACATGCATGAATTCGTTATGATATGGACAAATACATTTAGTTGGAACATGTAATTTTGATACACAATGCCTACCACACAAGTGTATGTTGCTAAAACATGTTACCTTTTACATGTAGAATAGCATTATATGATGAAACAATTCCAGCACTATTCCTAGCTACACAGGTGTACCATCCACTGTAGTATCCAATAGTTTCGTTAATCTGTAGTGTAGTAGTAATGTCATTCATATCAAGTGAACTACTGGGTGTTATTACTGCTGTACGTGGTAACTTCGATGATCCATCTTTTTTCCAAACAACATGTATCAATTGAAAGCCTCTAGCAGTACAAATAAACTGAACAGTACTGCACACTGTAGTGCTAATAGAAACTGGTTGCATTATTATCACTGGTGGAGACACTGTAAAAACAAGTTTACTGACTTCAATGTGCTAATTTGTATACACAATCTGTAACAAACTTGTATGTAAATCATATACTTTTGTAATACATATGTAGTTCTGCACCACAACATTTTTTGCAGTACTTGTATTAATAGTATCTGCCTGATGAGAACCAACAACTAGCTACGTATGTGGTTTGTGCAGATGATAGGATAATTGCACTACTGCTTGTCAGAACCTTTTTGTTATGTACTGTATGTATAATAGTTATTATTATCTTGCTCAGTATTGCCAATGAGCAAATTACCAGAACATCAATTGTTTTAGCTTTACAGGATTGTCAGGCCTTAAAGCAGCACAATAAACATACTGAAGAGATAGCAATATATGAATCAGAGTTAACATGCTTTCCCTAGGTGAAGGAGTTACAGTAAGTACCATAAAAATTTATATTTGTGTGAGAAATGAAAAATGGTTACTACATATACCTACAAGTACACAGAAAAATTTGGAATTTTCAACTAGAGTAGGGACCATAGCACATCGATAAAAAGTACTGAAACAAGTTGGAGTAGTCCGTGATATTAAATCACTGTAAAGTAATAAGAAGTGTTATATCCCTACTGTGCATTTCCATTATATATGGTATCTCGAGCACAGTAGGGATATAACACTTCTTATTCAGGGGTGGATCCAGGGGGGGGGGGGGCTTTGGGGGCTGAAGACCCCCCCCCCCCCCCCCCCCCCCACCTCCCCTTCACTTTAGGCTTTACTTGATCAATATGCTGAGTATTACAATGAAATTTTGTCTTAGCATAATTATATGATCACTAATAATACAAATACTCATAAAACCATCTTATAAACATCTTTCCAAGGTATTATCAGTGGATTTATGCTAAAGTTTATGCAACAAGAACCCGTATCAGCATTGGAGGTGTACAAGATCGAGATACTCTAATAGAGCAGTCAGCTAACTACTCTAATAGAACATTCACTGGAAGCATATAGTTGGTTCTGTTATGGAATTTTTCCAAATCTGCCTGCACCTATACATACAATGAAGTGCATTGGTCTGTTTAAAGGGCTTCATTCATCTACTTGTGTAGTTAATATGTATGGCAATACTTAATTCAGCTACACAATTTCCATTGAAAGTGCTCTCAGATTCAATCTTGTATTGTTAAAATTTCTAAATTTTCCACTTTCAACATCATTATTCTAACATGCACCTATTCAGTGTTGTACAATTGTGAGAGGGTGCATCATGTACTTGGCTGTCTGTACCTACCCAAACTTTTCCATTAACAAAATGCTTCAGAGAGCCATACCTATAATCTAAAGGCAGTATATAAAATATCTACAGGCAGAAAATATTATGAATTTTATGTGGAAATGTCTCAATATTGCAGTATTTAGCATCTATTTTTCAAAAATTTCCTGGGGGGCATGCCCCCAGACCCCCATACTTCCAGCATGCTTCGCTTGCTGGGAAATGTGCTTTGCACACTTCTACCCAAGAGATTAGTAGCTTGAGTTAGCCCCCTCCCTTATATAAATCCTAGATCCACCCCTGTTATTGTTTTACTGTGATTTAATATCATGCACTACTCCAGCTTGTTTCAGTACTTTTTATCGATGTGTTATGGTCCCAACTCTAGTTGAAAATTCCAAAGTTTTCTTTGTACTTGTTTGTTAACTTTTTCTGTAAATAATTATTATGACTGCTGAACCCACACATACCGCATCTGAAATGGCGCTGCGTGCCCCAATTATCGTCTGAAGAGTGAAGTATCCGTTACGCTTCGTTGTCAGCTATATTCAACCCATTACACAGCATTTTCGAATCAAGAACTGTTCGAAAAGCACCTCTGCACACCAAGACGCATTCCAAAAGAAATGATGCCGTTCGCCCCAGTTATATCAATTATCATATGAAAAGTGAAGTATCCATTATGCTTCGTTGTTGGCTGTGTCCAACCCATTACACAACAGTACGAATCAAGAACTGTTTGACAAGCACCTCTGCTATCAAAATAGCCGCTATGAAAAATACGGAAAATTTCTATTACGTGAAGGGAAGCCATCACGTGCTATCACCAAATTGACGCTTTTCGCTGTCAGCAAAGATGAATGGGACACAAAGGAGGACACTGGTAAGTACATGAAGAATGCATTGTATGTACTGCGGTATGCCAAAAGGCACCTGTCGGGACGAAGCGACGTCGAACAGTGAAAAAATCAAGCCGTAGCCTTAGCCGTTATCGAGTTACACTTGTCTGAAGGCATCAGTCAGTCAGTTACTTACTCAGTCAGTAGAAAATTCCATTAAATAAATTATTTTTAAAATTCCGTAGCAACTTGTTGAAAACATTTCGGGTCGATCTGAAAGCTTGTTTGGGCTTAGTTTCACCTAACCAATACTGCCTGATCATCGTTAGGGGAAACTGAGGCTGTTTTTTGGGTGATATTATTTCGTGGGCCACGCCTACTCCTTTGTGGTCCCTACTATACACTACTATCGTAGTGTATGATAGGAAGTCCAGAATATTTTCATACAAAGAGCAAACAATTCCAGTCGAATCCTTGTTTTATCTGGGCAGCCTGGTTCACACTACTGCTTGTATATGTGAAATGCAAATCATCAAGACACACGGTAGTGTGTCGTGCGGCCCAAGAAGCCGGCACGCCACCTGTGAGTATATTAACAGGAAGAAAGAAAATGCAATTTTCACACCTATGTACCTCTGTGATCCCTTATCCGATTGGAACCAAATTTGCTAGAGAAGTGCCGATGTCACAGTAGTATGTGTTTCCCCGAGTTTTGTGTTTCCCCGCACACATATTACTAGAGATGCGTGTTTCCCCAACAAAGGCACTAGTGATATATGTTTCCCTGACAGTTTCTCAGTTTTTATAGCTACCACGCCTGACACCCACGTTTAAATTCTGCTGCTGATATACTATGAGTCGACTAGCTAGCTACTGCTGCTCTATAGCACGCATCACAGTACTAACTACTGCTGCTAGTACTATACTGTAGCTGCATGCTACTGCTACTATACTGTTACTACACTGCAGTCACTGTTTACTGCCTCTACTGCTATAGCTGTAGCTATAGATCTATTATATATACTCATGCTATTTTTATAGCTACTACCTACTACTACTAGTTACTGCTTATACTGCTAGATGCTATTGCTACTACTACACTAGCTATACATGTTTGCTGTTACTGCAGTTGCTACTGTTGCTATATTGCTTGCTACTACTGGTGTTTTGTTTATATTGTGCAGCTGAAACCGTAAGTCATTGACATTTGTTTATAACTACGTCAATATATTAAATTGATTGTACATTTTACATTCTTGATGAAGCAATTGAACTTTTTACTTTTACTTTACAGTGTCCAGCATGAAGATTGACATCAACTAGTGTGGCTGCAGCCTTTGAGCTAAAACATGCATGAAGACTTTGACATACTTATAACACAGCCAATAAGATGAATAGAAAATGGACCAAAGAAAGAAAAATCCGTCCTACCCCAGGATTTAAACTGCAGGCTACCCCAATATCTAGTCAAGCACCACACTCCATATTAATTTTGGCTAATTCTCTATTTTTTGGCACACAAAATAGGATTCATCTACCTTGCTACATGCTAGTAACAAGTAGTAACAAGTATAGTATGGTTGTACTAGCAAGTGTTAGCTGTAGTAGCACCAAGCATAGTATAGCAGCGAATAGTAGCTGGTAGTAAGTATAGTGACAAGTAGTACAGCTATAGTGGTAGCAGCAAGTAGAGGAGCAGTATGAAGCAGTAGCAGCTACAAGCAGTAGTCTAAGCAGAGCAGCAAAAGGAGCTCAGATCCTACATACAGTAGCTGGCGCAGCTAGTAGACAAGTAGTATAGCAGCAGGAAAAGGGGCAGCAGTGGCTAGTAGCAGTAGTAGAAGCAGCAAAGCAAAACAGTATATACGTACATGCACTTCGAAACTGAACGTCCGGGAAACACGCATCCCTAGGGATATGTGTGCGGGGAACGCTTTACCTGGGGAACATAATACCCGGGGAAACATATATCACTGTGACTTGTAGATTGCTAGCCAGTTAGTGATATGTGTGTGGGGAAACACGGATCCCTAGTGATATGTGTGTGGGGAACACAAAACTCGGGGGAATACAAAACTCGGGGAAACACATATCACTGTGACACCGGCCAGATAGGGGAGTCTACACACAAACTTTGACGAAAATCACTCCAGCCATTTCTGAGATACAAGCGAACAAAATTTCGTTCTAATTTCTTTGTTTTTTTCTTCATTTTGCACACTTCGCAAAATCCTCCATAAAACACGAATGCATGCTCGGATTGGGCTGAACTTTGGCACACTTAAGGGCTCATTAAGGCGGATATCCGTACCAACGTTGGTAGGAATCCGATGCACATTGACGGAGTTATGACCGATTATTTGCATAAAATAAGGTCGAAGGTCTGTCACGCCTACAGGGTAAACCCTTGGAGGAATCAGTTGAAAATTGATATGTAGATGGAGCAACCATCGTAGGAGTGTCTTTTTGTAGTTTGAAAGGAATCGGGATAAAGACCATGGAGATATGACACAAAACCCAACCTGTGTCAAAATTACGCGATAGATTTTATGAATAAAAAACTATTAGTTTTCGTGTCTACCAGGCAAACTGCTTAGAGCAACGAGCTGAAAATCAGTACGTAGCTGGAATAATCATCATAGAAAGTCCTTTCTGTATAGTACAGAAGAATCGGATTACAAATCACTGTGTTATGATTCAAAAGGCAACTACGAGCGGCAAATGCAAGACCGAGATACTCTAATAGAACAGTCATCCTAATAAAGCATTCAGCTGCGTTATTATTTACTCCATTATATTATGTTGCAAGTTATTCTGTAGGGAATTCAGCTACAAACAAGTCACCCTGTAGTCAGATCAGCTAGAAGAAGATATCTAATAGAGAGTTCAGCTACAAAGAAACCATCATGTAGAGAGTTCAGCTCAAACAAATCACCCAGTAGAGAATTCAGCTACAAACAAATTGCCCTGTGGAGAGATCAGCTAGAAGAAGTTACCTTGTAGAGAGTTCAGTTAGAAACAAGTCTTCCTGTAAAGAGATCAGCTAGAAGAAGTCACCTTGTAGAGAGTTCAGCTGCAAACAAATCACCTGTAGAGAGTTCAGCTAGGAACAAGTCACCTTGTAGAGAGATCAGCTAAAAACAAGTCACCCTGTAGAGAGTTCAGCTAGAAGAAGTTACATTGTAGAGAGTTCAGCTACAAAGAAACTACCATGTAGAGGGTTCAGCTGCAAACAAATCGCCCTGTAGAGAATTCAGCTACAAACAAATCACCCTGAAGAAAGATCAGCTAGAAGTTACCTTGTAGAGAGTTCAGCTACAAACAAATCACCCTGTAGGGATTTCAGCTACTAACAAGCCATCTGGTAGAGAGATCAGCTAGAAGGATCACCTTGTAGAGAGTTCAGCTACAAAGAAATCACCCTGCTTCATCTTTTCTTCTTCATGTGGTAAAGAAAAAATGATAGGTTAAAAAACCCTAAAGCTGGCCATAGAGCTTTTTAACAATTCAGGTGAATTTGGTGCTGCTTGGTCTTGGCACAAAATTCACCTGAATTGTTGTTATTAAAATTTTTACCATTAACCTACCATCACAGCCATTTCTTGGCCACCACCTTGGATTTCACATCTTTTTTCACTATAGCCTTTCTGAGGGCCGCACTCTTTTTTTACAGCTTGGCTGTTTTGGATAAGATTGTAATACCACATATGAAACCATCTTAAATAATTATGTTTTATACAGTAGATGACTTGTACACAAGCTGTGTTGTTTTCATTATTTAATAAAGTGGACAGAGGAGGTGGCTCCGAGATGGAAAAATTCCATTAATACATGACTCCACTTTTTGTAACACCAGTACTGCCATGCAAAAACAGCCTAGCTACACTGTATATAAAAAGTTGTGACCTTCAAAAACCTGAGTGAAAAGAGTTGTGAAATCAAAGGTGACAGCCATGAAATAGCTGCCATGATGTTAATGATAATAATACACAAAGCCATTATTAAAATTTTATTATCATCTACATAATTTCAGCCATGAAATAGCTGCACATTTCATGGCTGCCACTTTTGATTTCATAACTTTTTTTACTAAGGTTGCACCCTTTGTATACATCTTGGCTGTTTTTGAATGGACTTTACTTCCTTTTGTAAACACCCCTAAGTCAACCATAAACTTGACTTTGTTTGCATTTATCTAGTTGCCACTTTTACAATTCACTGCAGACGTTGACATATAGCTGTGGCCCACTACAATAAATATTAGCATTTGTAACTATGCACTTCTCTGTAGGTGGTATATATACAGATCAGCAATCTTGCAAATTGGATGCACTTCTTGTACACTTAATGATAGTTATAATGATATGTACCTTTAACTATAAGTGTTGAAAAATTTGAAGCTATCCTGCCAGTAAAATTACTCATTACACAACGATAATCTCCAGAGTCCTCTGGTAAAAGGTTTACTATTTTCATATGTGGTGAGTGTGTCCTTTGAGCCCTTGTAGGAAGATCACCATTTCTTTTTTCCCATACATAGTCAAAATTTGTTTCATCTGGAATACACTTCATTGATAGGATGAAAGTATTGGAGCTGAGGTGAACTGGTGAACTCGTCACAACCTTTGGCACTGTAATATCTCCTAAAGTAGTACACATTGATATGCACATATTTAGGAGTTGATCAAGAATACACTGTGATCTTATTTACACAGTGTGCACAAAAAGTTCAAATAACTTGATAGTTGTACAAAGGAACTTATCAATCAACAAACTCTGTGAAAACTTCCAACTTGTGTCAATTAGAGTTATGTAACTATGACCCTACTACTGACACACCTGCATATTGTCTGGAAATAATGTTCAGTAACACATTAAGAACGAATGATAAGACAATAATATTACTGAAGGAAGGCAGATGTACCGTATATAAACCTAAAAGAATTCATGAACTTTTGGTAGTCTTTTACACACAGTATAAACTGTGATTAGACTTGTCAGGATGTAGGTCAGTAGTTTTAACTGAGTCTGACAGAATTAATCCTATAGCCCAAAAATATATGCTGGCTTGATATTGTACGTGTATATCTCCTTTTCTGCATAAGCTATAACAATTCTGTAAAATTCAGAAATATCTACCAGGGATTTTTACATAAGTGGTAAAAAAATTACTTAGTTTTCATGTTCAGGGAGAAAGTTATTAAACTTCAAACTTTAAAATAATAGTCCAATACTGACAGGATATAAGACTAGTTTTGTCAGACTGGGTTTGTATATGTAAAATGTGCTGGGATTACATAGACTAATATCCACTATAGTTATATAAATCTTCTCAATCATGCATGTGTGTGTAACCACATACTCATTATACTGTACCTGAGAAAAATAATTGTGCAACTTTTGATTTTGTTGCATAACTATCAGCCCACACAATGCAATAATATCTGCCAAGGTCATCTTCAGTCACATTCGGAATAACAAGGGTAGTATTGGTAATTGATGGTGAAGACATTAAAGTGATGATAGACTTGCTAGGTAAATCTGAGTTTTCTTTCATCCAATAGATTGATACATTGCCACGTCCTCTACCAGAACATGTGAATATACCACTAAATGGAGCAGCAGCACTTGTATTAGTAGGATGAATGGTGATTTGGGGACCAAAAACTGTAAACATTAACAGTATAGCTAAACAATGCTGCACATTATGCTTACCTCTAATTGCTGCAGAAAGACTCCTGGTTGTTTCAACCCTTCTATTAGCATATGGTTCACATTCATAACTGCCAGTATCTGGAGGATATATACTTGAGTGCACATTACAATTAAAAACACATGGTGGTGTGTCATGCAGCCAAAGAGGCTGACACGATGTGCCATTGGTATATTAACAGAAAGAAAGAAAATACTATTTTCACCCATATTTAACTCCATGATCCCTTATCAGAATGGAACAAACTTTAAAGTGGAGTTGCCTGCCTGGTAGGGCAGTTCACATACCAAACTTAAAGGATATTAACCCAGTTATTCCAAGATACAAAGAGACCAAAGTTTCAGGGTTTACTTTCTTTGTTTTTTCTTCGTATCCTCATCCTTCTTCTTTTACACTCTTCGCAAAAGTCACTATACAACACAAATGTTTTATTCAGTCGAGATGAAGTTTGCCATACCTACACAAAGTCCAAAAAAAATTTTAGTACTAAGTTTAGTGAAATTTTGATGAAAACTTTAGGAGTTACGACCAATTATTTGTGTAAAAAAGACTGATCAATTGTCATGCCTACAGGATAAACCGCTTCAAGGAATGACCTTATAAATACATTAGCCGTAACTACTCCAAAGAATGACCTTATAAATGTGACTGGGCCTGCAAAAATAGGGCATGTGGGCACATGATTTTTGCCTACTTTTTCAAAGTTTTATCACTCATAACTTTTTGTACCATTACGCTATGGTAATGCAATTTTTAGGTCTTAGTAAGAATTTAATTAGCATTACGATACAAGTTACAGAGTACAAATATTCTGTTCCACAACTGAGATATGACCTGTAGAGTGACAGGGTGTAGTTTGTGCCCACGTGCCCTGTTTTCGCAGGCCCAGTCACAAATACATTAGCCTTTTGTGGTTTGAAAGAACCAAGAGAAACACCATGGAAATATGCCATGAAACCAAATGTGCGTGTGTGTGTGACAATTACACGATTGAGTTTCTTGAGTCAAAGCTATTTAGTTATCATGGCAACCAGGCAAACCCTTTAGAGTAATGAGCTGAAACTCAGTATGCAGATGGATTTATCATTATAGAAAGGCCTTTCAGTAGTATACTGTAGAAGAATGAGATTAATATTAATTACTTGACTAACCTTTAATGTGTCCAGGGAAGTGCAGCACTGGTCGCTCTTCGCCACCGACCAACTGTTGTTGGTAGTGGTGGTTTAGGTATGTGTATATACCTGGTCCCGGTTGCTGGGTTAATTTGATTTAAAGAAGTTTCAGTCCTAAGATTTCTTTTTTGGGATCAATTGCCTACTGGGTCTTATATTTTTATTTTCCAGATGTGCTGATACTTGGGCAGGGAAGGACTTTGGTGCCCAGAGGCATTCTACGCACCAAAGGCCTTCCTTTAAGCCATGATTGGGTCTAAATACTAAAACAACCATCCTAGAGACCAGGTACTATCACATTCCCTCTATCAGGAATGGAGATGCTGCGAATGCAGCTAGAGCTTTAAAATGCTCTGTTTTCAGAATGGCGAGACCAGCATTGGCACTGGGCAGCCAAATGCTGATCTGGATTCTGAGAAGTGTGGAAGAGACAGCATTTGCTAAGAAGCAGTGTGCTACACTCTTCGCAACGAGGAGCTGACACTGACCAGCTGTGGCAGAGCTGCGTGCCAAGACTCCTGTTGGGGGAGGTGGCATTGACTCATGAGGGGGGTCACATGCCAGGCACTCCTGTTCTTGTATCACATCTGTTGGGGGAGGTGACATTGACTCATGAGAGTCGCATGCCAGGCGCTCCCTTGCTTGAATTACATCTGTTGGGGGAGGTGACATTGACCCATGGATGTCACATGCCAGGCACTCCCTGCCTGCAGTGAGCAAAGGAGTGCGTCGTGTGTATCAGTAGCTGTAACAACAAGCAGAAAATACAGTGGCTAATAACTGCAACAGCTTTGGCATGGCAGAGCTGTGGAAGTTCTGGTATTGGTCCGTGATACAGTCTCCTGCCAGGCGCTCCCTTGCGTTTGGCATCGCTGCTTGGTAATGGTCCATGATAGTCTCCAGGCTACACTACCACTTAGCATTGGCAGTATAATAGGTTCACCTTCAGGGAACTAATGAGTACATCAATGCACAAGTATGATAGCATCATGTGATAACAATACAACAGAGGCGCAGTACTGGCTAGTTGTATCACCACCAGTGTGCCTGCTCGAAGGAGTGCTACCATTGAAGCGATTAATAGAGGGTGGAGTGCAATGTATATGCATATATGTGTGTGTCAGCGTTGAAACCGGGTCGGGTCATCCGGGTCATCCGGGTCACATTTTCTCCGGGTCATCCGGGTCTGACCCGGTTTACAATTTATCCGGGTCTGACCCGGATTGGATCACATGAGAAACGAAATTGTTCGTTTGACGACGTGGAAACTTATAAACGCTATCGCGTAGCTCTTTCGTGAGCCACGTCCACTTATCGCATTACCAACATACGCTCAGCCACGCCCATTTGTTAGTAAGTGTAGTATGTAGCACGAAACTGAGGGTAGCTATGGTGAGGGGTAGCTATTGTCAGTAGGTGAAGGCCTTTTTTTTTTTTTTTTTTTTTGGTCTTCAACCTACAGCTAGGCTGAAGTTGCAATATTTACTCAACACGAATGGAACGCTCAAAATGTAGACTCGTTCGCTTGCTCGAGACTAGCTGAAACACGTCTCGGCTTTAATTAATCCGGGTCACATCCGGGTCAGTGGGTCATCCGGGTCAGCAGTAGTGACCCGGTTTCAACGTTGGTGTGTGTGCTATACCCTGTATGTGGGTCAACCATGTACATTTTTATTGGAATTTATTGTTGTAGGCATGATGTTGCTGTGAAAACTGGTATTTATGCATAAGAGGGATGGGATGGGAGGGTAACACTTGTCTAACAACTAACGCCACGTGCTACTGCGCATGTGCTAGGATTCTTATTAGTGCATCGTTATTCTTATTAATGTCTCGTGTCTAAGGATGAATGCTCGAGGCCACCATCAAGTTCAACATTAACTTTGTTTAAAGGTATTTTAAACCACATTTAATATTAATTACTTGACTAACCTTTGACGTGTCCAGGGAGGTGCAGCACTGGTCACTCTTCGCCACCGACCAACTGTTGTTGGTAGTGGTGGTTTTGGTATGTGTACCTGGTCCCGGTTGCTGGGTTAATTTGATTTAAAGAATTTTCAGTCCTAAGATGTCTTTTTGGGATCAATTGCCTACCGGGTCTTATATTTTTATTTTCCAGATGTGCTGATACTTGGGCAGGGAAGGACTTTGGTGCCCAGAGGCATTCTACGCACCAAAGGCCTTCCTTTAAGCCATAGAAAGGTGAGCCCCCCCCCCCCACCAGGCACACAGGTGGGTGGGGGGATAGACCTTTCACCCAAGTATCTAGATTATGTGTTTTGGAGATACCGGCTGTTTGGGAACAGTACTTATGGCGGGTGTGCATGCCAAAAAATTGTGTAGGTCAACCGTTATAGCGTGAAGCCACTTTGCGGTAGTGTCAAGACAAGCATGGTAGCAACATGAAGTGACTGTACAACACTATCAATATGACATATGCAGTACTATTATACAGTCCTTAGTACATATAAATACACCAATTACATGCTGAGGTTGTCAAAAGGAGTCAGTGACGACCAGCTGCGATGATCTTGGACATATTTGCTACCTCATTGGGAGGAGGTCTGATATACCTTTTAAATGCGTTGCCTTTCCAGCAGCCAAGAATTTGTATGTGAGAGTCTGGCAGTTTGGTTAGAGACGCAGACGTTGCTGCCCCAATTCAAAGGCTATGTGTGTTATAGCGGCGCTTATCGAGTTTGAGGCTGACCATCAGGGACTGGAGGCCTGCACGAAACATGGCTCCCGTCCAGCCATTTCCTTCTTCAGTGATGAAGAGTGGGCCTGGTTGTTCACTCCTTCTGCCGAGGTATGAAATCATTGCTTTTATTGGACATACCAAGCTATCGGCGGCACCCATGTGCACCTTGGCACCCTGCCTGAATGGGTCTGTTTTGGATTCTTTGAGGGACAGTTGCAGGAGACGGGGTTTCTTCCTGTTGTCAACTGCAATATCCTTGAGAAATAGGTGTCATGATGGATCATAGGAGTCTTCTGTAGGAATTGTAAACTCGCTGACTCTTAAGAACCCGAAAAAAGGTGAGACAGCACATAGCCCAGAGTGTGGTATTATAATGGGAAGGAGGTTTCTTTGATAGGAGGCTTTTATGTTATAGAGCATCTGGATGGTAATCGGCAGTCGGGTTTTTCCTGAGTGCATGCCTGCTTGGCGCTTTTTGATTCCCCTTAAGATGAGATGGAGCCTAGGAGTGATTCGGCGGTTGAAGTGGTTATGAAGCCCCTTGCATACATGCATGTGTCTAACTGCTGATAGATATACCTTGATAGTTCCCTGCGAGATGTTGGAGGTAGCTAGGTGCGATATGAACAGAGTTAGGGTGCACTCGGATGTTGGGATCGGGTGAATCCTTGTCATTTTGCAGAAGTTAACATATCGTCTTCGTCCAGCCGTGTAGGTGTTTCTGCTGGATTTGGCCAGTCCATGATGTAGTAGCTTTTGGGCTTAGTTCAGTAGCTTGTTGAGGTGAGTGCTCCTTGGTAGGTCTACAAATGGAATTTAAGTATGTATGTGTGGCCTTGTTTGCAAGTGTCTATTGGGATTTTTGTAACAAGAATGGCAAATAAATTATCAACTAAGTTAATCATACAGCAATTACAATGAACAGCATAAATCAATTACATTGAAGAACAAGTGTATGGTCAATTATGTTGTAGCGTTGTTTTATGTGAGCTCATTAAGTATGCGATTTTTTATTTCTTGCAGGTGGAGACCCTTGGAGTGTATTGATGGTTCGCTTGAAGTGGCGAAGAAAAGAGGGAGAAGTCCAGTCTTGTCTCCGGGGTGATATGAACTTCAACAGTGATGTTGGGATTGATGCAGGGGAGCAGCAGGTGTGAGGGTGCAGCTTTAAGAATTCTGTTGATCTGTTTCTGGATAACTGGTCTGCGGCAGTGTTCGACGTGCCTGGAATATGGCAAGCTGAGATCTTTACATCAAAATGAGCTGAGAAGAACCAGAAACAGCATAAGAGGCGCATGACCATTATTTCCTTTGAGGATCCTTTGGTAATGGAGTCAACAACACTGCTGTTGTCACAGTGGAATTCCACTCTGCTGCCTGATAGTAGTGGTCCCCAAATAGCACAGCTTAAAACAATTGGTACTAGCTCCTTCGTCATTATGTCGATTTGTGCCCAATCTTTTTACCATGCTAGTTGCAGCCACTGAGATCCAAATACTGCTCCACAGCCCCAGGACCCTGATGCGTCGAGGCAATTATATAGTCTGGAGTGGAGCCGTTGATAAAAGTGAGCCCATTCCAATGTGTGATGAAGAGGTGCCACCACCTAAGATCTGAGCTGAAGCCACTTGTGAGACGCGTAAAGTGAGATAATTTTTTGAGGCGAGCTGCTAGTCTGTACATTCTGGACACAAAGGTCCTTCCTGGTGTTACCACCTTAGTGGCATGCTGCAGCAAGCCTACCAGGGATAAGATATTCCTTTTTGTTGCTTTTCTGCGAGATAGCCAAGCTGAAACTTGGTTCCGGATTCTTGAGAGTTTTTCATCAGGTAGGCGGGCCAGCATGAGTTGAGTATCCAAAGAGATTCCCAAACAGATTAGAGATTGGGAAGGGCCTTCAACCTTCTCTAGGGCAAGAGGTATTCCTAACAAGGAGCAAGTATCTTTAATCCTCTGAAGATTACTAGCACATGAAGGGGAATCCTGTGGGCCAATAGTAAGGAAATCATCCAGATAGTGCAGGACTGGTGTCACCATCTGTTGCTCCAGGACCCAAGACAGTAGGTCGGCCAGAACGTTGAACAACTTGGGGGCAGACCTAAACCCGAAGGGTAGGCAAGTATCAACAAAGATCTGCTTCTTCCATCTCATAGACAAAAGGTGGCAATCGACTGGGTGAACTGGAAGGAGGCGGAATGCACTTTTGATGTCAATTTTGGCTAGCAGTGCTCCACGGCCTGTGCACTTAATTTGGTCAATAACTGAGTCCACTGTGATGTACTTCAGCGAACACAGTTCCTTAGGGATCCCTGCATTGATGCTACCACTGGTCGGATGGGAGAGGTCAACAATCAGCCTCCACTTATTTGGTTGGTGATGCTTGGGGATGACCCCAAACCTGCTAACATGTGCTTGTGGGACCGAAGACTTTTGGAATGGGCCAGCAACATGACCAAGTGCAATCTCTTCGGTTAGGTAGTTCTCCACTGTGTCAGGACATTGAAGAGCACAACTCAGGTTTTGCTTGGCAGATTTAAATGGGGTTAATTGCTCTTTGAAGCCAATGCAAAAGCCCTCTGTGATACCGGAAATAAAAAAAGTCGACCAATGGTCTGTTAGGGTGATCTACCAGCAATTTTTTCCAGTTGCTTGCATCTAGTGGTGTGTTGACTGCCCTGGCCGCAGGTGGTACTTTGACATCAGATAGCTGGTGGCTCAGGTGATTGGTCCAAGATGAGATCCAGTCACTGTAGTTACAATGCAAGTCCTTAGTGTGCACACCAATAATATGTTATTCCGACACCACTGCGAGGGGATAAGGTGTCAATAATTAGACTGTCAGCATTGTGCATGCTTATCACCACACATAATATTGCATAATATTATATTGACTAAATAGTGTTATTGCACAACAAATCATATGGAAAGAAAAGAAACTACTATCAGTATTGGCCTAAAAGTCAGTTAACAAAGAAAGGAAAAACAACAAATCAATCAAGTCAAGATTGGTTGTGCTGCCTGTCCTTCTGCTTATATGGACACTGGGAGGCCTTGTGATTCTTGTCTTCGGCTCTGGGATTATGAACACATCGGTAGCAAATATGCTTGAAGCGGCAGGGCGACCGAGAGCATCCATTAGGATTTTCGTTCCAGTCCAGGCAAATTGGTTGGTATTGATATTGGCATTGTGACTGTTGGAAAGGGTTTGAAGCATAGGGGGTGGAGCCTGCCTGCTGATGACTCTGAATAGCCCTTTCTGGGAAAGTCATATTCCAGAGTGTAACATCTATAACAGACCATTGAGCATTCTGAGAGGCCGATGCTTTTAGGCGAAAGCGACGATCATAAATAACCCACTTGCCTTCACGACAGTCCATTGATGCCCCAATTATTAGGCTCTGGTATCCTAGGAGGTCAGCAATCCTCTTGGGTTTATGGCGGGAAATAAATGCCATATATACTGCAAAGCACTGGATCCAATCAACTATATCTGTCACTGTAGGAAGTCGCTTGCATGATGCGACCTGCCATTCATTAATGTTGAGGTCAGCTGAGTCCAGGTGGCTTGGCAGAAGTTCTGCCATCTCAACAAACAATCCATCCTCCACGCGCTTCATCAGTCTGGATGGGATGGGAGGGAGGCCATTACTTATTAACACTGGTGGGCGTGACTTCTCCGAAGGGGATGTCTCATCTGAATCATGGCTGTCAATGCTAAGGAGATCATCGGAATCAGGATGGACTTCCAACTGTTGGATATGAGGGAGTTCACAGCCATCAGCGGACTCGTCTGCAGAACAGGACACAAGAGAGACAATGAGAAGGAGTGGGGGGGTGGGGATGAATAACGTCTGATTTTTTAACATTATATGGCTAGATTAAGTAAACATAGTAAGAGGCTTAGGCATGGTATTATGAGATACCCCTTGAATGAGGCTAGAGCATGGTGCATACTACAATTGGAAGGCTTTTTCAGAGGAACAGTAAGAGGCTTAGGCATGGCATAATAAGGATGGCTATTAACTGAAGGCTAGAACATGGTGTGGGCTACATAAAGTATGGTGTACATATAAAGCATAGGCTTGTGCATGGTGCGCCTTACAAGAAGCCTTTACATGGTGCGCGTTATGAAGAAGGCTTTGCATAGTGCACTTTATTATTTTGTAAAACGAAACATTACATGGACATAACACGCACTACTACATAACTTACCAAAATCCTGTGGTCGGCGTCTCCTTTGTCGGAACTGTCGTCCATCTCAGGAGTAGGCGTCGTGCGAGTAATGCGACGACGGGTTGCTTGGCTAGGCTGGTCTGTGTTCTTCTGCTTGTGATGACTTGCTCTCTTCTGGCGTGTAGAGGAACTTGGGATGGCCTCCGCAGACTGTGGCATGCCCCTGACCACCACCGACACGATGTCCGGAATGTCAGCAGTTGTTAAGGGACGCGTCTCTGATCTCTTCTCTCGTCGGGCTCCGGGACTTTCAGCTTGTCTTCCCTGCTTCGTTTCTGCCGTAGCGGAAGATTCGGTGGCGGGCGAGACAGCGGATGATCTAGTTTTAACAGGAGGCTTCTTAGGCGGGGATTTCTTCTTCTGCTGAGCGTTTTTTCCTGTTCCATTCTTTACGGACGATTTCGATTTCTTCCCTACTGCCTTCGTAGGCATCTTGATAACAATTGATAACACTTGTCTAACAACTAATGCCACGTGCTACTGCGCATGTGCTAGTGTCAGTGAATGAGACGAAATTTCAAGTTTGGATATTTAAAAAAAAATCTATATCAGGACCAAGGACCAGGGGACCCGTGGGTATCCAATTCTAATTTTATACACTTCACATTATGTACTTTTACTAGGTACCTCGATAACCATCACAGATTCACAGTCCTTGTCACCAGACATAACACTTGTCTAACAACTAACGCCACGTGCTACTGCGCATGTGCTAGGATTCTTATTAGTGCGTCGTTATTCTTATTAATGTCTCGTGTCTAAGGATGAATGCTCGAGGCCGCCATCAAGTTCAACATTAACTTTGTTTAAAGGTATTTTAAACTACATTTAAAAGTCACTAAGTTATAATGCGAAAACTAACTTCATGTAACAAGTGCACAATTTAAATACTCTAATAGTACCCTATTAAAAGCGTTCGCCTACAAAATAAATCACTCTATTAGAATGTTTGGCTATGTGACAAGTTATCCTATAGAGAGTGGAGCTATGCTACAAACAATGCTGTAGTGAGTTCAGCCAAATAACAAGTCACCCTATAGACAGTACAACTATGCAACAAGTCACCCTCAGTTACAAACAAGTCATCCTACTGAGAGTTCAGCTATATTAAAAGTGGCTGAACTCTCTACAGGGAGATGTGTGAGAGCTGAACTCTGACTTGTATTGTAGCTGAACTCTTTTCAGGGTGCATGACACTGTAAAGAGTTCAGCTACAGTAGAGTATTCAGCTATGTAACAAGTCACCTGTAGAGAGTTTGGCTACACTAAAGGTCACCCTGTAGAAAGTTCAACTACAAACAGTTCACACTGTTGAAAGTTCAGCAATATATGATACAAGTCACCCTGTAAAGAGTTCAGTTACAAGAACGTCACCCAGTAGAGAGTTCAGCTACATAATAAGTCATCCTGTACAGAGATTAACTACTGTAACTTGCTTGTTTTAGTGCAAAAAATTTTTTTGTGATAAATATTTTCATATGAAAATACTTTCATATGTTTAACATGAATGACTGCTCTATTAAAGTAGTTCAATCTTGTATAAAATTTCGTGCAAGAAATTTTCGTACAAATTTTGCATACAATTTTTTTTTAAATTATGGTACATAGCAAGTCACCCTGCAGTGAGTTTAGTTAGAAACCATGTCACCCTGAAGAAATTACATTAATAGTCACCGTATAGAGAGTTCAGCTGTAAACAATTCACCCTTTAGACATTAAAGTTCACCATGTATAAAATTCACCTGTGCAACAACCTGTAGAGAGTCAAACTACAAATAAGACACCCTGTAGAGAGTTCAACCGCAAACATGATAAAATGTACCAAGGCATAAACTGTAGTAAATGTGATTTTTTTACATCTTGTGCTGCAACAATGGAATCAATTAAGTAAGTAATCTACAACTTTTACCATGCAAGTACCTCAAGTAACTCTATCCTCTGAAGTGTTGGTTGCTATGGAAACACATTTCTGTAGCTATATTAGTAACTTATAATCTAGTTTATTTACTTACTGTAATTTGTACGTAAAGAGAACTAGTTTTAATTATTATAATTACTTTTATTTTTGGGCACTGGCACAGGATGCCAGTGTGCCATCAGTGCATTATCAAATCAAATATTTGTTACTGTAATATATACATGTACACCCATCTGTACATTTTTGCACTAAAAAGCTTTAATAAATAAATAAATTAGACGCTAATTGGATTTTACCGTACTTTGGATTTTTTGCATCTACTTTATATTATTACTTTAAATCTTTCAAGTCTTGATATCCATGGGTAACTTGTCAAAATCTTAACACATCTATCAGAGTAAATTATGGAATTTGTCTATAATTTAGACATTATATTAGAAAATGTCCATTTTAGGCAATTTTGTAAAAATGTAATTCCTTCCACAGATAATTACAAATAAAAGTCTCATTGAAACCAATGTGTGCACAATAAGTGAGGCTAAATTTCCTTCAGAGAAGATTTTGCAATATCCTTTTAGAGTAGGAAGCAGAAGTGAAAAATAAAAATACACTGAAAAATACCAATTTCTAATTAATGCACACTATCAATTACTGCAATTTTTGGTGAGGAAATTGCCTGATACTTTCCCACTTCAACCAAGGGTAGCAAAAGTTCACAGCTATTTGTTTTACAGAATTTAAACAACCTTAGTGCTCTATACAAATGCATGGCTAACCCACAAAACTCCTAGCATTTGGGAAGCCTTACAATGAATTGT
This sequence comes from Dysidea avara, assembly GCF_963678975.1. Taxonomy (NCBI): domain Eukaryota; kingdom Metazoa; phylum Porifera; class Demospongiae; order Dictyoceratida; family Dysideidae; genus Dysidea; species Dysidea avara. Next base: position 20,132,418 of record NC_089276.1, read on the forward strand.
TTTTGTACAGTGGATTTTGATCCCTAGATTGATAATTATGTAAAATCTGTGATAAAATTTTATTTACTACCAGTTTATGCCTTGATGCACTATACCCTGTATAGAGTTCAGCTACATCTTGTAGAGATTTCAGCTATTGGTACATACTAAGTCACCCTGTAAGTTTAGCTATATATGCTACAAGCCTCCCTGCAGAGAGTCCAATTGCACAACAAGTAGCGTTCAGCTACATTACAAGCCACCTCAGCTATAATATTATTACAAGTCACCCTGTGGCCAGTTCAGCCATGCAACAGTCACCCTGTAAACAGTTTAGCTATCAATAATCCCTAATAGAGTAGTCAGCAATAGAGCAGATCAATACTCTCTAATAAAACAATCATTTTGTGATGAAATACTCTAATAGAGCAATCACTGGTTACATTGTTGCAAGATAATTTTGCTAACCTAATACAAGCATAATGAGTACACTGACCAGCATAGTAGGTGAAAATTTGGGAAATTCCTGAAAGCATTTTAGGCAAATTTTGAGCATATTTGATACAGGTCTACTACCACTTTTGATTTCACAACTGGTCTTTTTGAGAGCCACCTTTTCTTTACAGCTTGGGTGCTTTGGAACAGACATCATTTTTTAATTGCAAACCCCACAAGGCTTTGGGGCTTTCTTTTTACTTATCCTTTTCTTTTGTTATAGAAGGAAGAAAAGGCTTTTCAATTTGTATGGTCAATTTGAACTATTAATAATTACTGTAGTTGTTAGTTACAATTAATTTTTGAAACTGTGTTATTATCCAAGCAAGAACAGCCAAGCTGTATAAAAGGGTGTAGCCTTTAAAAGCCTGGGTGAAAAAAGTTGCAAAATCAAACATGGCAGCCATATGTGATGTTAGTGATAAATTTAATGGGTCATTTTTTCCTGGATTTCACTTCTTTTTGTATTTTAAATATCCCAAAGCCAACCATAAACTGGCTGTGAGACTGTACTACTGAATTTACTGCTAAATCAGGGTTAGCCTTTAAAGATAAAGATATCTTGCTGCTACCAACAAATACTTCTGCAATCTGTGTAGTAAAAATCTTAATAAAAATTAACTTGATTGCTCTACACATTCAGCATACGTACCAGATTTGATAAAATTAACCATATGGGTGCAAAAAGTAGCAAAGGTATTACCATCTGGCCATCAATTTGCACACAATAAAAGCCTTCAAATCATCCAGTCTGCTTATGGCAGCTATGCTTTTGTCAGCTTACAGAAGTACCTTTGGCATGTTTGTGGTTCTGTGAGGCCACTGGATTGAAGCAGCCTGGACAAGCAAGTTGACTGGACCAATAGTACAATGTACACTATTCAACTGATTTAGACACTACGGTACCCCCACTGGGTTTTAATTTGAATTTGGGACTACACACACCATCCCAGACTATTCTGTAACCCTGCTGTCTACATCCCTATCGGAGACCTCCTGATGCAATTATTATTAGCCGATGGAAAAACTATGGGGACACCTTTGCCTAGTGCTGCAGACTCACTAAAGCTTTTACTGCATGACTGTCATGCCTGGTGAGTTATTAAAAATGTGATCGTATGATTTCCCATGGAAGTAGCACTTTAAACTACATGATACATCAACTACTATCACACATAAAAGAGCCATGCTGCTTATCATGTGCAATAATGAGTGTGCATGTACATACGAAAATTTGATGCAGGCGGTTGATAAGAAACAGGTTATCTCATCATAGTGGCCTTACTATTGAGTAGATTTTAGCTAGAAATTTCATTTATAAAGTAGAAATTAAGTGAAGTGAACAGCCATGATAGCAGTGGCTCAATGGTTGAGGATTTCAGGTGTTCAGTATGGAGGTCCCTGGTCTGAATGCTGGTAAGTTTTATTTACACACCTTTTTACCCCATGGTCACTGTTAGATTAGAGTATGTTGACCTCAAAATTTACAGTCATTTGGTTTTTACTTTGTAACTCTATAGCTGTCAATGCAATTTCTTTTTAATCCCAAAAGGTTTGAGCTATGACAAACATATTGATTTACAAGTTATTTCCACAAGTTATTTACCCTGTAAATATGACATCAAGTCAGCCTTTTTAAATGCAAATAATTATCCGTAGCTCTATAACGACTTGTTCCAAGCTTGGTACATGATTGTGCCACAATACATTCTTAAAGAAAATTAAGCTGCACATAATTTTACAATGATATTTGTGAAGTGTGCGAAAAGAATAATCTAAGCCCCCAAATGAATAAAAAAAACTAAAGTTAGTTTTAAGGTCCACATTTCACAATTGCATTAGGTAATATTGCTCAAATTTGGTATGTTGGGTACTGAAGGTGGAGGAAATTTGCAGTAGTGCAAAAATGATTTCAGGAACACACAGCTATGTATGCATGAAAATTGTGTTTTCTCTTTGTAAATATACCAACAGTGGTGCACCAGCTTTTTTGGTTACATGGCACACTACCATGTGTCTTGATCGTGTAGCTAAATATTCTAATAGGGTGACCTGTTACATAGCTGAACAGTCTACAGGGTGACTGTAACATCGCTGAAGTGTCTACAGAGTGTCTAGTAATGTAGGTGAACTCTCTACTTGTATGAGCAGGAGCCCATAAGTGCCACAAAGCACTAATTACTATATAGTATATTATTAATAAAGCAGGAATCCAAGCAATAAAAAGTATTGAAACAAGAGATAAATGATGGTATTACACCATAGATTGGTAGTAAAATCCCATGTTATAACAATCATTTTATTCAATGCCAAAGTAGGGATTTCCTACTGAGCTGCGCTGTGATATCATCATCTTTCTCTTGTTTCACTACTTTTTATCGCTTGGATCCCTACTTTATTAATTTAATATACTATCAAATGGTACAGTTGTACTGTTTAAGTAGAGATCCTGGTGAAATTTTCACGCGCTGCCCAAAAATTCTGCCTTTTAAAAAGCATCCTACAGATATCTTACAAGATAAAAATCACCTTTACGGAATAGCACTAGCCCATATAATGCATAAAACAGCATTAAATACAACAAAACACTTACAGGTGGCCAGATATAGAATTTTTAAAAATCGCCAAAACTTGAATTTTATACCGACTGCCTGACTGCCTGACTGAAAACAGTCGCAAGCCTAGATTTATGCCACAATAACAAACTCACCCATGGGATGTGCCTTTTGGGGTTCCGACGAGTGTGTGCCCTTTGTGCCTTGTCTTTTCTTTTATCTTCAGTCAGACTGCTTGTCTTCTTCTTCATCCAATGAAACCATATCGAGGCGTAAATTTTCCATATCAACACTTTCTCTAATGAGCATAATAAATGCCACAAGATTACTTAAGGTACTTAGACTATGCGCTACTGTACAGAACAAAGGCATAGGAATGATTTTCAGAGTGGGGGGGCAAAGATAGCCATAACCAGTCAACCATAAACTGATTAATATCCATAAAGACACACAGGGTCCGGCTCCTCTACCCAATTCATACGTGCATTTATATAAAGGTGTTGTGGGGTGCGTTATCACTAGCTAATAGCCCTACACCTATACTACATAGCTATATCTCTTCACTCCCTATCCTGCCGCTATGCTCTTCTACACCTACTGCATGTGCTTGATGCATGTATATATCACGTGAGAAATCATGGTCACATGAAAGTCGTTTCTTTATGCGAGCTTTACGTACTTCACACTGCAAGGATTACAGCATTAATAGTGGTTATCCGCAAAGTGAAACATCGTTACCTTTAAGGAACTACAAGCTGGGATGTCTGCTCTAGCAGGTGTTCCCAAACTGAGTGAAGATCACGTGAATACCACACTGCATTCACAGTTGGCCACTTTGAGTTTCAACATCCTTGTTTGTTTCTCTTGATAAATCAACTTCACCACAAAGTCTTAATAATTTCTGGTTTAATCGTTGGTAGTCAGCAACTCCCATACACTCGCGTACTACAGTGTGACTGCCCGCTTAGACTTAGATCTGTTACCACCCTCAAGTCGAGTTAAACTTTCCCACATCATATAATGCCACGGATATGAGACTCTTTCTACTGTTTAAACTTCTCACTGCATAGGATCCAGGAAATATTTGAACTACAGATATCACGTGCAAGCATAACAGAAATAAAATTACAGGCGCTTTTTGTGTTATTTAATCATACAATGAATAGCTTGACGGTTGCGGTGGACTGGTGATGCCACACCCCAGAGTGCTTTTACGTGATGGTTGTATGGCTTTCTCGTATGGAAGTATGTATTTCTGTGTGTGTATATAACTTTGGCTGATTGGCTACTAGTACTTTCCCCAAAAAGTGGGGGGGCCAAAACATGCTTTTGAAAATAGTGTGGGGGCCCACCCCCCCTAGCCCCCCAGTTCTGACGCCTATGGTACTGAGGATTTGATGTCAGTTAAGAAATTCCGTACTGCAATTGCGTATTGCATAAAGAATAATTTCCTGTAAAAATTTGTCACAGTGGTTGCGTAGTATGGGATTTTTCAACGGGCATGAAATCCACAGTACTAGATAGCTTTCACAATAGGTCACAAGATCACATTCATTCTTTATTCTACATATTATCGATCTATCAATTGAGACACACCCCTTTAACGCTACCTGTATTTCCGTGACCACACATCTTCAAGTTGGAAGGCTGACTCGAGATACTCTAATACCAGGGGTGGATCTAGGATTTATAAAAGGAGGGGGGGCTAACTCAAGGTACTACTCTCTTGGGTAGAGGTGTGTGAAGCACACCTCCCAGCATACAAAGCATGCTGAGGTCTGGGAGCATCCCCCAGGAAATTTTTGAAAAATAGATGCTAAAATACTGCAATTTGGAGACATTTCCACATAAAATTCATATTTCTGCCTATAGATATTTTATATACTGCCTTTAGATTATAGGTATGGCTCTCTGAAGAATTTTATTAATGGAAAAGTGTGGGTACAGTAGGTACAGACAACCAAGCACATGATGCACCCTCTCACAATTGCACAACAATAAGTGCATGTTAGAATAACAATGTTGAAAGTGGAAAATTTTGAAATTTGAATGATACAAGATTGAATCTGAGTGCATTTTCAATGAAAATTGTGTACCTGAATTAAGTATTTCCATACATCAAGACACAAGATAGTGTGTCGTGCGGCCCAAGAAGCCGGTGCGCCACACCGTGGGTATATTGACAGGAAGAAAGAAAACGTCATTTTCACACTTTTGTATCTCGATGATCCCTTACCCAATTGGAACCACATTTGATACAGAGTTGCCCGCCAGCCAGGGGAGTCTACATACCAAATTTGAAGGAAATCGTGCCAACCATTTCCGAGATACGAGCTGCTAAAGTTTCGATTTTTTTCTTTGTTTTCTTTTTCTTCTTCGTGTTTTCACACACCTGCAAAAATTGTTATAAAACACAAACGCGTGTTCCAATTGCCTTGACATTTGGCACACAGAAAGGGAGTCCAAAGTCAAGTCCTAGCTTAAAAGTTGGTGCAAATCCGACTAATGGTTATGATTATGATTATATTATATTGGAAAAACAGCAATGTGCTGATATACATCCAATAATATAAATTGACTTATAAATGTTGGTCCAGGAGTTTGTCATAACTAGATGGTGGCAGCTCATTCCATTCTCTAACAGTCCTGTAAAAAAAGCATTCTTGATAATGTTGAGTGTGTGATGGTGGTAATATAAAATGTAGTTGGTGGAATTGTCTGGTGGTGGAGGTCTGTGGCAAAAAGTATTGTGGCATTTGTATGGCTGGCTCTTGATGGTGAACAATTCTAGATAAGAGTGTCAATCTGCTGGCTTTCCGTCTTTCTTCAAGTGTAGACCAATTAAGATCTTTCAACATGGATGAAACACTACTATGGAAATCATAGTTGGATAAAACCCACCTTGCTGCTCGTCTCTGTATCATTTCAATTTTTTTAAATTAAGGATTTCTGGTATGGGTCCCAAACTTGGGTGGCATATTCCAGGACTGGACAGACAAGTGATGTATAAGCTTTGGATTTAACCTTGTTGGAACATTTTCCTAGGTTTCTTTTGATGAAATTTAGCATTCTAGTGGCTCGGTTGGTGATATTTGTTATGTGAGCACTCCATGAAAGTGTAAAGTGTACTGTTGAGTAGAACTCCGAGGTACTTATATGTGTCACTTAACTGAATTGTTTCATTGTTTAAAATATGTGTACTTGTAAACAGTGAATGATCCCTTGTAACTCTTAGTAACACACACTTGCTAACATTGAATTTCATCTGCCATACATGTGCCCAGTTTGAAATTTCATCAAGATCTTTCTGCAATAAGGTGGTATCGTCATTGTTACTGATTGAACAGTATATAATACAGTCATCTGCAAATAGACGAATGGATGATGAGATATTTTCACTGACGTCATTCATATATAACAAAAACATTAGGGGACCTAGTACGGTTCCTTGGGGGACTCCTAATATATCACAGACATAGTCAGATTCAGTTCCATTAATCACTACTCTTTGAGTTCATTTTGTTAGCCACTGAGATACCCAGTGGTGAGTTCTACCAGTAATACCATAAGACTGTAACTTTGAAAGCAGACATTGGTGGGGCACGGTGTCAAAAGCCTTAGCAAAATCCAAAAATAACACATCAACTTGTTTAAAATCATCCAGACTCTTAGCTAGTTCTTCAATCACGGTAAGTAATTGGGTAATGCATGAGTGACCAGATCTGAATCCATGTTGGAGAGGGTTAAGTATGTTGTTCTGTTCTAAGTGAGACATAATAGAATGATAAATTACGTGTTCCATAACCTTGCAACACACAGATGTAAGTGAAATGGGTCTGTAATTAGCTGGTAGAGTTGGGTCGCTCTTCTTATGAATAGGTATAACATTGCCCTAGAGCCAGTCACTAGGGAGTATTCCTCCCTTAAATGATTGAGAAAATATAATTTGAAGTACAGGGGAAATTTCAGTAGCACATAATTTCAAAATACGGGTAGGAATACTGTCAGGACCAGCTGATTTGCTTGAATCCAAGTTTTCTAAAATACATTTGATACCATTGCTAGTAAAATTGATGTTTTCTGTATCGGGATATTGATTTTATGGTAGGGTAGGAATGTCAGAATTTTCCTGAGTAAAAACTGTTGGTTAAGTGCATTTGCTTTATCACTTGATGAAGTTAAAATTTTATCATGGACACGGAAGGTAGTAATGTTGTAATGGTTACGCCGAAGTTTTTTGATGTACGTCCAGAATCTCTTATGGTTACGTGAATCGAATAGATGACTGCAGTAAGCATCATGTGCTGATCTCAGTTTTGCTGATCTCAGTTTAGCAATGATTTTGTTCTTGATCTGTTTGTATTGAGCCCATGAGCTATGATTTCCAGTTAATTTAGCATGATCATACAACTTCTTCCTCTTTTTAATTTTATGCCTAATGTCTTTGTTTACCCAAGGAAGGTTTTGATGATTTTTGATACATTTAGCTGGAATAAGTTCATCAATTGTGTCTAATATACATTGTTTGAATAGGATCCAATTTTCTTCAACAGGTCGTTCAAAGGGATCATTGCTTAGAAAAACATCATGAAAGCTTTGTATCCTTACTTTTATTTCGTCTAAATTAGCCTTATGATATAAATATATCTTTCGTTTTACTGTAATTGGGCGTTTGTTGCCGATGACAAGTTTTGAAGTAATAGCCTCATGATCAGACATCCCTGGAATGATGGATATGTCAGAAATAATAGATGGTTGGGATGCAATCAATAAATCTAAAACATGGTTGCCACGAGTTGGCTCCGTAACTAGTTGATTTAAATTAAAATCATCCAACAACTCCAAAAAAGGCAGTGCTAACAGGGTTTCCATATGAAGGACTATTCTTCACTTCTCCACCTGTGTCAGTCCAAAGTATATCTGGTAAGTTAAAGTCACCTGTCAGCACTATGTAAGGGACACTAGATTTTCCATCAAATAGAGAATTCAGAAACTTTCTAAGTTGGATAATAGGCTCTACATTGGAATTTGGTGGTCTATAAAAAGCACAAATATACACTGGTACCATGCCACTAATACACAGTTTTGGCCAAACTAATTCAGCTGATACATCAATAATGGGATCCTCCAATGATGTCAAGTTATCATTTATTGCCACAAATACACCACTGCCACCAATACATCTGTCTTTGCGGTAGATGGTAAAGTTAGATGGAAAAACTTCTGAAGTAAAAAAAGAGTCATCAAGATGGCTTTCACACCCCATTACAATGTCTATGTTATTTTGTTCAATCATAGCTGCCAATAGTGCTCTTTTGCTGGTACTTCTTAAACTACAAGAATTAATTTTGAGTAAGTTGCAATTAAGAGGTTTACATTTTCCTGACTGGGAAGAATTGGTGCACGGAAAATTATCAGTGCAGTGGGTTACAGTTCCTTCTGCACTATCTGGCCATTTTTTATCTTAAACGTGTTGCCTGACTTATTCATATCAGCTAGTTTAGCTCTCAAAGCTCGGTTAGCTTCCTGCTCTTTTCTAATCAAATCTGGTATAACAAACACATTTTTCAAGTAAGATGGCGATGCTATTTTATGCAACTGGGTACATTTACTTAGAATCTTTGCTCTTTCATGCTTGCTACCAACTGATACTTTTAATAACTTAGCTTTATCATTCTTCTTACTAAGCCTGTAAGCATTGGTGACTTTAGCTGATAACCCAAGGTGTTTATTAAAAACTTTGGTTACTTTTGAGACATCGTGTTGCTTCCTATCTTGCCCTGATGTGGCATCAGACTCAGGCAGATTGTGTATGATCAGATTCATGCATCTTTTCTCTTTCTCCTTCTCATCATGCAAAGGTGAAACTACTGCTGTTGATATGTCATTGGTAGATACTTTGTTAGATGTATCTAGAATACTTTGGCAATCCGTCTCTTGCTTGTTTATAGAGGACTGAATAAGTGTACAGCAGCGATTAAGTTGTTCAGTTATGTTGTCAGGTATATTTGATAGCCTATCTTCTAATAATTTAATTCTTTCATCAACTTTCTGTTGGTAATTAACAGCTTCATCTTGTACCCTCAATGCAAAAGGGACTTTAGAGTAACACAATGAACAAAAGAACATTATTTTTACAGATGATGAAGTTAGTACAGAGTACTCACCACTAGTAAGACCAGCACAATTAGGATACTCCCAGCGGTAACACCATTGGCACTCTACTCCATGTTCTTCAACGTCATTGTCACAGGTTACGCACGAAAATCCAGACGTGAGGTTTCTAGTTCTCTTTTTTGACATATTGTGGTCAATCACGCCAATGAGAGTTCTAATTAACACCCACTAGTATGCGACGTTCTTCTCTAGGATGAGTAGCCGACAGCGTCAAGGCAGACAGCAAGTAAGGGTAAAGTGTTTGCGAGTAAAAGTAAAATAAAACTAAAAATCAGAATCCCGGGTCTTGGACCGTAAGGAAACAAGACCCTAGCCAAATCACATGATATATTTTTTCGGGAGTTATGATCGATTATTCATGTAAAACAAGATTGATTTGTTGTCACGCCTACAGGATAAACCGCTTCATGGAATGAGTTGAAAATTGCTATGTAGATGGAGTAACCATCGTAGGAGTGCCTTTTGGTGGTTTGAAAGGAATCGAAATAAATACCGTGGAGATATGACACAAAACCCAACCTGTGTCACAACTACACGATCGATTTTTATGGATAAAAAGTGTTAGTTTTTACGCCTGCTAGGCAAACCGCTTAGAACAATGAGCTGAAAATCGGTGTATAGCTGGAATAATCTTTATAGAAAGTCCTTGCAGTAGTACAGAAGAATCAGATTACAAACCACTGAGTTATGATTCGAAAGCCAACTCCGTGTAGCAAATTTGAGATCGAGATACTCTAATAGAGCAGTCACCCTAACTTCAAAAATTGGCTTAGTTTCTTGGGTTTCTTGCACACTTACAAAAACTGCTATACAACGCAAACACAATATCCGATTTCCTTCAAATTTGGCACACAGAAGGGGGGTATAAAGGCGCATCTCTATACCAACTTTGGCTAGAATACGATAAACAGGAAAGGAGTTATGATCGATTATTCACGAAAAATAACACCAATATGTTGTCACGCCTACAGGGTAAACCGCGTATGGGAAGAAGCTGAAAATCGGTGGGTGAATGGGTTAACTATTGAACCATTACCCCTTTTGTGGTTTGAAAGAAATTGAGCCAAAAACCAGGAAGATACAACGAAAAAACCAACAGTGTGTAACATTTATGCAATCGAGATTAGCTAATAAAAAACGACTGCTTGCCACGCCTACCAGATAAATCGCTTGGGGTAATGCTTTGAAAATCGTTTTACAGATGGATTAATTATCTTAGAAAGGCTCTTCAATGGTGTAGAAGAATCAGACTTAAAGCCACGGAGTTATAACACGAAATCCAACTTGGTGCAGCAAGTGCGAGATCGAGATACTCTAATAGAGCAGTCATCCTAATAGAGCAGTCACCCTAAAGAGAATTCAAGAGATCAGCTATAAACAAGTAACCTGTATAGAGATCAGCTACAAACAAGTCACCCTGTAGAGAGATCAGCTACAAACAATTCACCCTGTAGAGAGATCAGCTAGAAGAAGTTACCTTGTAGGGAGTTCATGCAAGTATGGAAAGAGATAGTTCAACTAGAAGATATCATCTTGTAGAGTTCAGCTACAAAGAAACTACCATTTAGAGAGTTCAGCTACAAACAAATTGCCCTGTAGAGAGATCAGTAGAAGAAGTTACCTTGTAGAAAGTTCAGCTACAAAGAAACCATCATGTAGAGAGTTCAGCTGCAAACAAATCACCTGTAGAGAGTTCAGCTACAAACAAATCTCCCTGTAGAGCGATCAGCTAGAAGAAGATTCCTTGTAGAGAGTTCAGCTACAAACAAATCACCCTGTAGAAAGATCAACTAGAAGAAGATGCCTTGTAGAGAGTTCAGCTAAAAGAAGTTACCATGTAGAGAGCTCAGCTACAAAGTAACCATACTGTAGAGAGTTCAGCTGCAAACAAATCACCTGTAGAGAGTTCAGCTACAAAGAAACCATCATATAGAGAGTTCAGCTACAAACAAATCTCCCTGTAGAGAGATCAGCTAGAAGAAGATTCCTTGTAGAGAGTTCAGCTACAAACAAATCACCCTGTAGAAAGATCAACTAGAAGAAGATACCTTGTAGAGAGTTCAGCTACAAAGAAGCCATCATATAGAGAGTTCAGCAACAAACAAATCTCCCTGTAGAGAGATCAGCTAGAAGAAGTTACCTTGTAGAGAGTTCATCTACAAAGAAACCATCATGTAGAGAGTTCAGCAACAAACAAATCTCCCTGTAGAGAGATCAGCTAGAAGAAGTTACCTTGTAGAGAGTTCAGCTACAAAGAAGCCATCATGTAGAGAGTTCAGCTGCAAACAAATCACCTGTAGAGAGTTCAGCTACAAACAAATCTCCCTGTAGAGAGATCAGATAGAAGAAGTTAACTTGTAGAGAGTTCAGCTACAAAAAAACCATCATGTAGAGAGTTCAGCTACAAAATAGTGACCTTGTAGAGACATCAGCTAAAAGAAGTTACCTTGTAGAGAGTTCAGCTATAAAGAAACCATCATGTAGAGAGTTCAGCTGCAAACAAATCACCTGTAGAAAGTTCAGCTACAAACAAATCACCCTGTAGAAAGATCAACTAGAAGAAGAAACCTTGTGGAGAGTTCAGCTACAAAGAAGCCATCATGTAGAGAGTTCAGCTACAAACAAATCTCCCTGTAGAGAGATCAGCTAGAAGAAGTTACCTTGTAGAGAGTTCAGCTACAAAGAAGCCATCATGTAGAGAGTTCAGCTACAAACAAATCTCCCTGTAGAGAGATCAGCTAGAAGAAGATTCCTTGTAGAGAGCTCAGCTACAAACAAATCACCCTGTAGAAAGATCAACTAGAAGAAGATACCTTGTAGAGAGTTCAGCTACAAGCCTACTCGATCTAGTATTCACAAACGAAGAGAATATGGTTACAAACTTGTTGCATCTTCCACCCTTGGGTAATAGCGACCACATTTGTATACAGTTTGATCTTTTGTGCTATTTGGAGCCGAAGAAGACTGACAACTTGAAATATAATACAAGAGCGGCAAATATTGATCTAATGAAGCAAACTCTTGGTGATGTTGACTGGGTATCCTTATTGGACCCCCTTGATATGAGCGATGCTTGGTTGCAATTTAGGTCAATCTTTCAGGATGCTCTTGACAATTGTGTTCCTACTTACAAGCCCAAGGAGAAGAAAAGCCTATACAGTAACTCTGAAGTGTTTAGTTTGAAAAGGAAAAAGAATCATCTTTGGAAAAAGTACCTCTCGACCCGTTCTCTCATAGACCTTGCAAACTTTAAATCAGTAAATAATCAGCTTAGAAGCTTGACTCGTAACCTTAGAAAAGACTACGAAAAGAATCTGGCTCAAGGTGTCAGATCTAGGCCTAAAGTATTCTGGCAATATGTTAACTCAAGGACAAAAGTACGCCCAGGTGTTACCGAGTTGGTCTCCTCGGATGGTTCTGCAATACATTCCGATACTGAAATGGCTACTCACTTTAACGAATACTTTTCTAGTGTATTTACCTGTGAGGACACCACAAGTATTCCAACAGTTGATTCAACTAGTTCCCCTCTCCTTGATGACTCCATTGAAATCACTCCTGAAACTGTTTTCAGCAAGCTAATAGCTCTACAAAGTAATAAATCCTCTGGACCAGACGGATGGCCTATAACTATTATCAAATCTGTAAGTGAATTTATTTCTGTACCATTATCTATCCTGTTTAATAAATCGCTAAATAGTGGCACTTTACCTTCAGATTGGAAGTGTGCCAATGTAACACCTATTCACAAAAAAGGTGCACGGAATCTGGCCTGCAATTATAGACCAGTCAGCCTCACTTCTATTTTCAGCAAGTTAATGGAATCCATTGTCAAAGATCATATACTGAACCACCTATCCACAAACAACTTACTGTCTCCCTATCAATTTGGCTTCATACCAGGAAGATCGTGTTCCACTCAATTGCTTCTGATGCTGGATTATTTAACTCATCATCTTGATGAGGGCTATTCTATTGACGTAATCTACTTAGATTTCCAAAAAGCCTTCGATACTGTTCCACACCGACGTTTATTGCAAAAGTTAACATCGTTTGGTATTCATGGAAATGTGCTAAAATGGATTGAAAGTTTTTTATCTAACAGAGTGCAACAAGTTGTACTTAATGGCCATAAATCTTCCACCATTCCAGTTACTAGTGGTGTCCCCCAGGGTTCTGTGCTGGGTCCCCTACTATTCACGATGTTTGTAAATGAGATACCATCAATTGTATCAAGTCCGGTGCTATTGTTTGCTGATGATACAAAAATCTTTCGAGTCATTAGAAATAGAGAAGACTATACTGCGTTACAGAGTGACTTAGACTTACTTCAAAGATGGTCACAACAATGGCTTTTGAATTTTAATATTTCCAAGTGCAAACACCTTCACTTCGGCCCAGCCCACCACTATGGTCCTTACTGTCTCAACGGAATATTTATTGACATCAATGCAACGCACAGCGACCTCGGTATTGTTTTTGACGATCAGCTCAAATTCCACCATCACACCACTCAAGTTACTACCAAAGCTAACCGAGTACTTGGTTTGATTAAGAAATCATTTGAATACCTTGACTCTACCATGCTAACTTGTCTGTTCAATACATTAGTTCGACCTATCTTGGAATACAATAATCCTATTTGGGGGCCTCATTATATTCTAGACAACAGAAAGGTAGAGAAGATACAACGAAGGGCTACTCGTCTCATCCCACAACTTCAAGACAAATCTTACTCAGAGAGGTTGACACAACTAGATTTGCCATCTTTTCATTATAGACGTTTGAGAGGTGATCTAATATTTCTTTTCAAAATTCTTAACAATTATTTCACCACCGATTTTACTGATATATATACGTACTCAAGATCTATTACCAGGGGGCATCAATTCAAATTGTTTAAGGAATGCTCAAGACTATTATGTAGATCTAATTACTTTATCAATAGAATCACCAACAATTGGAATAGTTTGCCTAATTATGTTGTAAATAGTTCTTCGATTAACACTTTTAAATCATTATTAGATAGTCATTTAATTGATTCAAGATTTATTTTTGTATAAGTTATTTAATTGATTCAAGAGTTATTTTTGTATAATTACTGCATTGATCGGGTATGCAGGCTGTGCCTTTACCCGTATTTAATCATAATCATAATTAATCATAATACAAAGACGTCATCATGTAGAGAGTTCAGCTACACACAAATCTCCCTGTAGAGAGATCAGCTAGACGAAGTCACCTTATAGAGAGTTCAGCTACAAAGAAACCATCATGTAGAGAGTTCAGCTGCAACGAAATCACCTGTAGTGAGTTCAGCTACAAACAAATCATCCTGTAGAGAGATCAGCTAGAAGAAGTTAACTTGTAGAGAGTTCAGCTACAAAGAAACCATCATGTGGAGAGTTCAGCTACAAAGAAACCATCATGTAGATAGTTCAGCTGCAAACAAATCACCTGTAGAGAGTTCAGCTAGAAGAAGATTCCTTGTAGAGAATTCAGCTACAAACAAATCACCCTGTAGAAAGATCAACTAGAAGAAGATACCTTGTAGAGAGTTCAGCTACAAAGAAACCATCATGTAGAGAGTTCAGCTACAAACAAATCACCTGTAGAGAGTTCAGCTAGAAGAAGATTCCTTGTAGACAGTTCAGCTACAAACAAATCACCTGTAGAGAGTTCAGCTAGAAGAAGATTCCTTGTAGACAGTTCAGCTACAAACAAATCACCCTGTAGAAAGATCAACTAGATGAAGATACCTTGTAGAGAGTTCAGCTACAAAGAAACCATCATGTGGATAGTTCAGCTGTAAATAAATCACCTGTAGAGAGATCAGCTAGAAGAAAGTACCTTGTAGAGAGTACAGCTATAAAGAAACCACCATGTAGAGAGTTCAGCTGCAAAGAAATCACCCTGTAGAAAATCAGCCACAAACAAATTGCCCAGTAGAAAGATCAGTTAGAAGATGTTACCTTGTAGAGAGTTCAGCTACAAAGAAACCATTCTGTAAAAACCTCAGCTGCAAACAAATCACCTGTACGGAATTCAGCTACAAACAAATCACCCTGTAAAGAGATCAGCTAGAAGAAGTTACCTTGTAGATTGTTCAGCTACAAACAATTCACCCTGTAGAGAGAGCAGCAAGAAGAAGTCACCTTGTAGAGTGTTCAGTTACAAAGAAATCACCATGGAGAGTTCTATAATAAATATATGTATTATATATATAATTTGTACATTTACTGATTTAAATCAGAAATATTTAAAGTACATCTGCTTCATCTTTTCTTCTTCCTGTGGTAAAGAAAAAAAGGCAGATTAAAAAAGTCTACAAGACAAGGTATACGGGGTATACAAATACAAAAAGAAATGAAATTTAATCCAAAACAGCCAAGCTGTAAAAAAAGAGTGCGGCCCTCAAAAAGGCTATGGTGAAAAAAGATGTGAAACCCAAGGTGGTGGCCAAGAAATGGCTGTGATGGTAGGTTAATGGTAATAACGGCAATTTAGGTGAATTTTGTAAGTGGCACAAATTCACCTATTAAATTGCCGTTATTAAAATTTTTACCATTAACCTACCATCACAGCCATTTCTTGGCCGCCACCTTGGATTTCACATCTTTTTTCACCATAGCCTTTTTGAGGGCCGCACTGTTTTTTTACAGCTTGGCTGTTTTGGATTAGATGGAACATTCAGTTAATTTATTTACTCCATTATAGGAGTCTATTACATTGCAAGTTATTCTGTAGGGAGTTCAGCTGCAAATAGTTAATCTTATAGAGAGTTCAGCAAGAAGCAAGTCACCCTATAGAGAGTTCAGTTAAAAATATATTGCTGTAATGATTCAGAACATTACAAGTCACACAAAAGAGAGTTCAGCTATAAACAAGTCATGCACCCCGTAGAAAGTTCAGCTACGAACAATTCACTCTGTAGAAGTTCTGCTACAAACAAGTCTTCATGCAGAGAGTTTAACAACCAAAATCCACCATGTAAAGACTTCAACTTTACTAACAAGTTACTCTGTAGAGAAATCAGCTAGAAATAAGAGAAAGCTCAGCTAGAAAACGTCACCTTGTAGAGAATTCAGCTACAAACAAATCGCACTGTAGAGAGATCAGATAGAAGAAGCTACCTTGTAGAGGGTTCAGTTGTGAAGTGATCACCCTAGAGAGGCTTCAGCTAAAAAAATCACCCTGTAGAGAGTTCAGCTACAAAGAAACCATCCTGTAGAGAGATCAGCTAGAAACAAGCCACCTGTAGCAACATCAGCTACAAAGAAACCATTCTGTAGAGAGTTCAGCTACAAACAAATCACCCTGCAGAGAGTTTGGCTACAAAAAATCACCATGTAGAGTATTCAGCTACAAACAAATCACCTTGTAGAGTGTACAACTAAACATAAGTCACCCAGTAAAGAGATCAGCTACAAGAAGTTACATTGTAGAGAGATCAGCTGGAAGAAATCAGCTTGCAGAGAGTTCAGTTACAAAGAAACCATCCTGTAGAGAGTTCAGCTACAAACAAATCACCCTGTAGAGAGTTCAGCTACAACCACATCACCCTGCATAGAGTTTGGCTACAAAGAAGCCATCATGTAGAGAGTTCAGCTGCAAACAAATCACCCTGTAGAGAATTCAGCTACAAACAAATCAGCCTGTAGAGAGATCAGCTAAAGTAGTCACCTTGTAGAGAGTTCAGCTACAAAAAACCACCCTGTAGAGAGTTTAGCTGCAAACAAATACCTTGTAGAGAGTTCAGCTACACACAAGTCACCCTGTAGAGAAATCAGCTATAATAGATACAAGTTACCTTATAGGGATCAGCTGCAAACAAATTACCCTGTAGAAATATGTGTTGGAAACAAATCACCATGTAGAGAGTTCAGCTAGACACGTCACTCTGAAAGAGTTCAGCTACAACCAATGGGAGTTTCAGCTACAGTTCAGTTATGTATAAGAAGTCACCTTATTACCTACAGTATAATTATCTTTCAGTGTTAAATACACAAATATTTTTAATCAGACAAAAAAACCGTACACAACATTTTTTCCTTTGTTCCACAATTCCTGCAGAAAAGAAAAAAAAACAAGCTAGAGGGAAGCACCAAAGCCAGTCAATGGCCGGCTTTGTGACTTGCAATACAAAAAGAAGTGATATCTAAACCAAAACAGCTAAGCTGTAAAAAAAGAGTGCAGCCCCCCAAAAGGCCAGGATGAAAACAGATGTGAAATCCAAGGTGGCAACCAAGAAATGGCTGTGATGGTAGGTTAATGGCAAAAATTTTATATTACGACAGTTCAGGTGAATTTGGTGCCGAATCCTAGTGGAGGAGGCAACACAAATTTCACCTGAATTGTCGAAATTAAAATTTTTGCCATTAACCTACCATCACAGTCATTTCTTGGCTGCCACCTTGGATTTCACATCTTTTTTCATCCTGGCCTTTTGGGGGCCGCACTCTTTTTTTACAGCTTGGCTGTTTTGATTTAGATATTAACTACACAAGTAGATAAACCAAGCCTTTTAAACAGACCAATGCACTTCATTGTATGTATAGGTGCAGGCAGATTTGGAAAAATTCCATAACAGAACCAACTATATTCTTCCAGTGAATGTTCTATTAGAGTAGTTAGGTGACAGCTCTATTAGAGTCTCTCAATCTTGTACACCTCCAATGCTGATCTGGGTCCTTGCTGCATAAACTTTAGTATACATCCACTGATAATACCTTGGAAAGATGTTTATAAGGTGGTTTTATGAATATTGTATTATTAGTGATCATATACGTAATTATATTAAGACAAAATTTCATTGTAATCCTCAGCATATTGATCAAGTAAAGCTTAAAAGTGAAGGGGGGGGGGACTTCAGCCCCCAAAGCCCCCCCTCCCCTGGATCTGCCCCTGAGTACAGCAGTCACTCTAATAGAACAGCCACATGCTTATAGCTAGCTGTATGCCTTAACAAAAAACTAAACAAACTAGTACATTAAAAATTATAAATTTAAAAATGAAGTAGGGATCGAAGCGATAAAATGTAGTGAAACAAGAGATGAATGATGGTAGCTATTTTAGCATAGCTTGGTGGGAAATCCCTACTTTGGCATTGAACACAAAATAATCGCTATACCATGCCAAAGTACGGATTTCCCCCCGAGCCATGCAGTAATAGCTACCATCGTTCATCTCTTGTTTCACTACTTTTTATCACTTCAATCCCTACTTCATTTTAAATTTATAATGTTTAATGTACTAGTATAGTAATTAGTGCTTTGTAGCACTTATGGGCTCCTGCTCATACAAGTCATCCTGTAGAGAGTTCACCTACATTACTAGAAACTCTGTAGACATTTCAGCGATGTTACAATCACGCTGTAGACTTTACTGCCCTGTACCCTGTAGACTGATCCCTACTTCATTTCTAAATTTTTAATATCTGGTTTGTTTGGTTTTTCATTATAACATATAGCTATACACGTGACTGTTCTATTAGGCTGACTGCTGTATCAGAGTACCTTTCACCTACCAGGGAGTGTGTTGCTATTTATATTTTCAATATGCTAACATTATGAATACAGCTAGGCCAATAATAATGGGGTGTGTCATTGTGATAGATTGTTTATTATAAGAGGTGTGATTTCAGTGCTCTATCATTATCAAGACACACGGTAGTGTGTCGTGCGGCCCAAGAAGCCGGCGCGCCACACCGTGAGTATATTGACAGGAAGAACGAAAACGTCATTTTCACACCTTTGTATCTCGGTGATCACGTATCTGATTGGAACCAAATTTGCTACACAGTTGTCCGCCAGCCAAGGGAGTCTACATTCCAAATTTGAAGGAAATCGCTCCAGCCATTTCCGAGATACGAGCTGCCAAAGTTTCGTTTTTTTTTCTTCTTCTTCTTCGTCTTTTCGCACACTTGCAAAAATTGCTATAACAAGCAAACGCGTACTCCGATCGCCTTGAAATTTGGCACACAGAAAGGGAGTCCAAAGGCGAATCCTAGCATCAAACTTGGTACAAATCCGATGAATGGTTCAGGAGTTATGACCGATTATTCGTGTAAAACAAGATCGATTTGTTGTCACGCCTACAGAGTAAACCGCTTCATGGAATGAGTTGAAAATTGCTATGTAGATGGAGTAACCATCGTAGGAGTGCCTTTTGGTGGTTTGAAAGGAATCGAGATAAAGACCACGGAGATATGACACAAAACCAACCTGTGTCACAATTACGCGATCGATTTTTATGAATAAAAAAAGTATTAGTTTTCACGTCTACTAGGCAAACCGCTTAGAGCAATGAGCTGAAAATCGGTGTATAGCTGGAATAATCTTCATAGGAAGTCCTTGCAGTAGTACAGAAGAATCGGATTACAAACCACTGAGTTATGGTTCGAAAGCCAACTCCGTGTAGCAAATGCGAGATCGAGATACTCTAATAGAACAGTCATCCTAATAGAGCATTCGGCTAATTTATTTACTCCATTAGAGAACTTTATTACATCACAAGTTATTGTGTAGGGAGTTCAGCTGCAAACAGTTAATCTTATAGACAGTTCAGCAAGAAGACAGTCACCATGTGGAGAGTTAAGCAAATATACCACTATAGAGATTAGGAACATTACAAGTCACACTGATAGTCCAGCGCCTAAGCCAAATATTCGTTCACTTTTTGATAAAAGCACCAATTTTTTTACAGAGTATATGGAGCGTGCACTAAGTGTTTTAAGAAGGGGAGGCACGTAAAAAGTCCTCAGGAACACCCCATTTTGCACCCTGACAAGAAAACTATTTGTTACTATTAAAAATCAATCATGTTTCTATCAAGTTGACTGCTGGGCCTAGTATCATAGTAGTACAAAGCATACAGCTGGAACATAATAGCCTATTAGTAATCTATAAAAAAACAAATAGTTTTCCCACCTAGGCAGTAAACAAAATCACTAAAATTTCCATTTGCAGGAATTCTGTTAAAGTTTTGGACCTTCAATGCTGACGATTGTGTAGTACTATGTACAAGGATCATCCTGATGTGTATCGTTTCTTTATTGAAGGGGTATAACAAAAGTTATTTAATGCAAAAGTCACAGGTGGATAGCTCAACAAAAAACCATGAACTACAGCAGTTCAATTATCAAGTACAGAGCTTGAACAAAAGGTCTCTTGTCCTTATACTGGGCACCATATGAAAGGTAATTAAATTTTTAGTTTAATGAAGGCAGTTGCGAGTTGTTTCAACATTTTGTTCTCAAGTTACAGCGTTTTCAATTCAGTGTAATATAGCATAAGCAAGAAAAGCACAAGGATGTGTCATAAGGTACTTCTTAGTGCTCAAAATCTCACTTCATTGGAACCCAGCTCCTTTATGCTTATTTTGAGCATTATCACAGCACTAAGAAATACCTTAATACTCATCTGTGTGCTTTTCTTGCTTATGCTATATTACACTGAATTGAAAGCACTGTAACTTGAGAACAAGATGTTGAAATAACTTGCAACTGCCTTCATTAAACTAGAAATTTAATTACCTTTCATATGGTGCCCAGTATAAGGACAAGGGACCTTTTGTTCAAACTCTGTGCTTGATAATTGAACTGCTGTAGTTCATGGTTTTTTGTTGAGCTATCCACCTGTGACTTTAGCATTGAATAACTTTTGTTATACCCCTTCAATAAAGAAATGATACACATCAGGATGATCCTTGTACATAGTACTACACAATCGTCAGCATTGAAGGTCCAAAACTTTAACAGAATTCCTGCAAATGGAAATTTTAGTGATTTTGTTTACTGCCTAGGTGGGAAAACTATTTGTTTTTTTATAGATTACTAATAGGCTATTATGTTCCAGCTGTACGCTTTGTACTACTATGATACTAGGCCCAGCAGTCAACTTGATAGAAACATGATTGATTTTTAATAGTAACAAATAGTTTTCTTGTCAGGGTGCAAAAAGGGGTGTTCCTGAGGACTTTTTACGTGCCTCCCCTTCTTAAAACACTTAGTGCACGCTCCATATACCCTGTAAAAAAATTGGTGCTTTTATCAAAAAGTGAACGATTATGTCAGTTTTAAGGGCTTATGTACTGCACTATGAAGAAAGTTCAGCTATAAACAAGTCATGCACTGTGTAGAGAATTCAGCTACAATTAAGTCACTCTCTAGAGAATTCAGTTACACAGAATTCAGCTATACACAAGTCACTGTGGAGAGAGTTCAGCTACAAACAAATTACCCTTTAGAGTGATAGGCTATACAAACAAAACACTTTGCAGGGTGTTCAACTGCAACAAATCAATTACCTTTAGAGCGATCAGCAATGAACAAATCAACACAAATCTACCTGTAGAGAGATCAGCTAGAAACAAATCACCCTGAAGAGAGTTCAGCTACAAAAAATTACCCTGTAGAGACATCAGCTAGAAACTAGACACAATGTAAGGAGTTCAGCTACAAGCAATCACCCTGTAGAGAGTTCAGCTAAAACAAATCAACCTGCAGAGAGATCAGCTACAAACAACTCACCTTATAGAGAGTTCAGCTACAAACAGATTACCTGTAGAGAGATCGGCTACAAACAAATCAACCTGCAGAGAGATCAGCTATATACACACAAATCAACTTGTAGAGAGTTCAGCTACAAACAAATCACCCTGTAGAGAGATCAGCTAGAAACTACACACAATGTAAGGAGTTCAGCTACAAACAAATCACCCTGTAGAGAGATCAGCTACAAACTAGACACAAAGTAAGGAGTTCAGCTACAAGCAAATTACCCTGTAGAGAGTTCATCTACAAACAAATCAACCTGTAGAGCAATCAGCTAGAAACAAATCACCCTGAAGAGAGGTCAGCTACAACAAATTGCCCTGTAGAGAGATCGGCTACAAATAAATCAACCTGCAGAGAGATCAGCTACACACAAATCAACTTGTAGAGAGTTCAGCTACAAACAAATTAGCCTGTAGAGAGATCGGCTACAAACAAATCAGCCTGTAGAGAGTTCAGCTAAAACAATTCAACCTGCAGAGAGATCAACTACAAACAAATCACCTTATAGAGAGTTCAGCTACAAACAAATTACCCTATAGAGAGATCGGCTACAAACAAATCAACCTGCAGAGAGATCAGCTACACACAAATCAACTTGTAGAGAGATCAATTACAAACAAATCACCCTGTAGAGAGATCAGCTAGAAACTACACACAATGTAAGGAGTTCAGCTACAAATAAATCACCTTATAGAGAGTTCAGCTACAAACAAATCACTCTGTAGAGAGATCAGCTAGAAACTGGACACAATGTAAGGAGTTCAGCTACAAGCAAATCACCCTTTAGTGAGTTCAGCTACAAACAAATCAACCTGCAGTGAGATCACCTACAAAAAAGCACCTTGTACAGAGTTCAGCTACAAACAAATTACCCTGTAGAGAGATCGGCTACAAACAAATCAACCAGTAGAAAGATCAGCTACACACAAATCAACTTGTAGAGAGATCAGCTACAAACAAATCACCCTGTAGAGAGATCAGCTAGAAACTAGTCACAATGTAAGGAGTTCAGCTACAAGTAAATCACCCTGTAGAGAGTTCAGCTAAAACAAATCAACCTGCAGAGAGATCAGCTACAAATAAATCACTTTATAGACAGTTCAGCTACAAACAAATTACCTTGTAGAGAGATCGGCTGCAAATTAATCAACCTGCAGAGAGATCAGCTACACACAAATCAACTTGTAGAGAGATCAGCTACAAACAAATCACCCTGTAGAGAGATCAGCTAGAAACTAGATACAATGCAAGGAGTTCAGCTACAAGCAAAATCACCCTTTAGTGAGTTCAGCTACAAACAAATCAACCTGCAGTGAGATCACCCACAAAAACGCACTTGTACAGAGTTCAGTTACAAACAAATCACCCTGTAGAGAGATCAGGTAGAAGAATTCACCTTGTAGAGAGTTCATTTACAAAGAAACCATCATATAGAGAGTTCAGCTACAAAGAAATTACCCCGTAGAGAGTTCAGCTAGAAGAAGTCACCTTGTAAAGAGTTTAGCTACAAAGAAACCATCATGTACAGAGTTCAGCTACAAAGAAACCACCTGTACAGAATTCAACTACAAACAAATCACCCTGTATAGAGATCAGCTAGAAGAAGTTACCTTGTAGATAGTTCAGCTACAACAATTCACCCTGTAGAAAGATCAGCTAGAAGAAGTCACCTTGTAGAGTGTTCAGTTACAAAGAAACCATCATGTAGAGAGTTCAGCTGCAAACAGATCACTCTGTTGAGAGTTCAGCTACAAAGAAACCGCCATGTAGAGAGTTCAGCCTCATACAAACCACCTTGTAGAGAATTCAACTACAACAAATCACCCTGTAGAGAAGAAGTTACCTTGTAGAGAGTTCAGCTACAAAGAAACCACCATGTAGAGAGTTTAGCTGCAAACAATTCACCTGTAGAGAGTTCAGCTAGAAACAAATCACCCCGTAGAGAGATCAACTGGACGAAGTCACATTGTAGAGAGTTCAGCTACAAAGAAACCATCATGTAGAGAGTTCAGCTGCAAACAAATCACCCTGCAGAGAGTTCAGCTACAAAAAAATCACCCTGTAGAGAGTTCAGCTAGACGAAGTCACCTTATAGAGAGTTCAGCTACAAAGAAACTATCATGTAGAGAGTTCGGCTATAAAGACACCACCATGTAGAGAGTTTAGCTGCAAACAAATCACCTGTTACAGAGAGTTCAGCTACAAAGAAACCATCCTGTATATAGTTCAGCTACATTTCAAGTCACCCAGTAGAGAGATCAGCTGCAAAAAAAATCCTGTGGGGAATAATGAGCATGTAATAAATATATGTATATAATTTGTATAATTACTAATAAAATCAAAAATAATTGAAGTACTAAAATTCTTCTTTAAGTTCTTTTCTTCTTCCTGTGGTAAAGAAAAAAACACATGGGTTAAAAAAGCCCCAAAGCCAGCCATAGGCCGGCTTTGCAGTATACAAATACAAAAAGAAGTGATATCTAATCAAAAACAGCCAAGCTGTAAAAAAAGGCGCGGCCCCATAAAGGCCATGGTGAAAAAAGATGTGAAATCCAAGGTGGCGGCCAAGAAATGGCTGTGATGGTAGGTTAATGGTTACATTTTAATAACGGCAATTCAGGTGAATTTTGTGCCTCTTGGTCTTGGCACCAAATTCACCTGAATTGTTGTTATTAAAATGTAACCATTAACCTACCATCACAGCCATTTCTTGGCCGCCACCTTGGATTTCACATCTTTTTTCACCATGGCCTTTATGGGGCCGCACCTTTTTTACAGCTTGGCTGTTTTTGATTAGATTAATAGTAGCTAGATATGTATAGTTGTAGTATTAGTTATGTATGTAATTAAAAGTAGTTAAATTTCCCTTTGTAGTTTAGCTTGTGAAGTTACAGGTATCTACCGAGTGTATTCGCTTAACAGTTTGCGGCTTCTAAACATGCAGCAAAAGTGTTGATAGGGAAAATTAATGCCTTGATGTGGTTGTGGTCAGGCTGGCAGGCAGGCAGAGGAAAATTTGAGTTTTGGTGATTGTTTTAAAATTCTATATCCTGCCCCTGTAAATGTTTTCTTGTTTTTCTTGCTGTATTTGATGACTATTATTATTCCATAAAGGTGATTTTATCATGTAAGGTGTTTCTAGGATGATTTTTAAAGGCAGAATTTTAGGCAGCTAGTGCCATTTGGGGGATCCCTACTTAAACAGTACTACCATACTGTTTGATAAGGAGTGTTTAACTAGTAAACCACTTGAATTCCACTGTTTCAGTATCCAATATTCAGCACACCAATAATTGGATCTAATTTATGGTGTATGTTTATTGGCTTCAGTTACTAATGTATGCAGGGTCGCCCAGAGAAATTAAGGGGCCCAGGGCAAAGAGTTAAAGTGGGGCCCTTGACCCAAGTTGTAAGGTGAAGACCGGAAAAAAAAAAAAAAAAAGGTCACAACCTGCTGGCAATGACAATAACTACCCATCACCAACCATATCTCCTTATCTATAAGCTTGCTACACTGCTCCTCTGAAGAATACTGTGACTGCTCTATTACAGTATTTAGATCTGACTGCTCTATTAGAGTATATCGATCTTTTAAACAGGTATTCAGGGGGCCCTTCCTGGGGCCCCTTTCAGGCTGGGGCCCGGGGCAAAATGCCCCAGTTGCCCCCCCCTGTGGGCGGCCCTGAATGTATGTACAGCTTCTTCATAAAATTGATAGAAAGATAACAAAATTTTCACACCTATGTAGCTCTGTGATCCCTTATCCGATTGGAACCAAATTTGCTAGAGACGTGCCGCCCAGTTAGGGGAGTCTACATACCAAATTTGAAGAAAATCGCTCCAGCCATTTCCGAGATACGAGTGAACACAATTTCGTTTTAATTTCTTCGTTTTTTTCTTCTCTCTCTTCTTCATCTTCTTCATTTCGCAAAATTCGCCATAAAACACGAAGGCGTACTCGGATTGGGCTGAAAATTGGCACACTTAAAGGGCTCATTAAGGCGGATCTCCGTACCAACTTTGGTAGGAATCCGATGAACAATCACAGAGTTATTACCGATTATTTGCGTAAAATAAGGTCGAAGGTCTGTCACGCCTACAGGGTAAACCCCTTGGAGGAATCAGTTGAAAATTGATATGTAGATGGAGCAACCATCGTAGGAGTGCCGTTTTGTGGTTTGAAAGGAATCGGGATAAAGACCATGGAGATATGACACAAAACCCAACCTGTGTCAAAATTACGCCATCGATCTTTATGAATAAAAAACTATTAGTTTTCGTGTCTACCAGGCAAACTGCTTAGAGCAACGAGCTGAAAATCAGTATGTAGCTGGAATAATCATCATAGAAAGTCCTTTCTGTAGTACAGAAGAATCGGTTTACAAATCACTGAGTTATGATTCGAAAGGCAACTGCGTGCAGCAAATGCGAGATCGAGATACTCTAATAGAACAGTCACCCTAATAAAGCATTCAGCTGCATTTATAACTTACTCAGTTATATTACATTGCAAGTTATTCTATAGGGAATTCAGCTACAAACAAGTCACCCTGTACTCAGATCAGCTAGAAGAAGGTACCTAATAGAAAGTTAAGCTACAAAGAAGCCATCATGTAGAGAGTTCAGCTCAAATAAATCACCCCGTAGAGAATTCAGCTACAAACAAATTGCCCTGTAGAGAGATCAGCTAGAAGAAGTTACGTTGTAGAGACTTCAGTTACAAAGAAACAATCATGCAAAGGGTTTAGCTGCAAACAAATCACCCAGTAGAATGTTCCGCTATGAACAGATCACACTGTAGAGAGTTCAGTTAGAAACAAGTCATCCTGTAGATAGATCAGCTAGAAGAACTCACTTTGTAGGGAGTTCAGCTACAAAGAAACCACCATGTAAGAGAGTTCAGCTGCAAACAAATCACCTGTAGAGAGTTCAGCTAGGAACAAGTCACCCTGTACAGAAATCAGCTAGAAACAAGTCACCCTGTAGAGAGTTCAGCTAGAAGAAGTTACATTGTAGAGAGTTCAGCTACAAAGAAACTACCATGTAGAGAGTTCAGCTGCAAAAAAGTTGCCCTGTATAGAATTCAGCTACAAACAAATCACCCTGTAGAAAGATCAGCTAGTAGAAGTTACCTTGTAGAGAGTTCAGTTACAAACAAATCACCCTGTAGAGAGTTCAGCTAGAAACAAGTCACCCTGTAGAGAGATCAGCTAGAAACAAGCCACCCGTAGAGAGTTCAGCTAGAAGAAGTTACATTGTAGAGAGTTCAGCAGTTTAGCTGCAAACAAATCGCCCTGTAGAGAATTCAGCTACAAACAAATCACCCTGTAGAAAGATTAGCTAGAAGAAGTTACCTTGTAGAGAGTTCAGCTACAAACAAATCACCCTGTAGAGAGTTCAGCTACAAACAAGTCATCCGGTAGAGAGATCAGCTAGAAGGATCACCTTGCAGAGAGGTCAGCTACAAAGAAATCACCCTGCTTCATCTTTTCTTCTTCCTGTAGTAAAGAAAAAAAATGATAGGTTAAAAAGCCCTAAAGCCGGCCATAGGCCGGCTTTGGGGTATACAAATACAAAAATAAGTGAAATCTAATCCAAAACAGCCAAGCTGTAATAAAAGATTGCAGCCCTGAGAAAGGCTATGGTGAAAAAAGATGTGAAATCCAAGGTAGCAGCCAAGAAATGGCTGTGATGGTAGGTTAATGATAAAAATTTTAATAA
The DNA here is from genome assembly GCF_963678975.1 of Dysidea avara. NCBI lineage: Eukaryota > Metazoa > Porifera > Demospongiae > Dictyoceratida > Dysideidae > Dysidea > Dysidea avara. The sequence continues at coordinate 20,159,901 of NC_089276.1, forward strand.
CAACAATTCAGGTGAACTTTGTGCTAAGACCAAGCGGCACCAAATTCACCTGAATTGCTGTTATTAAAATTTTTACCATAAACCTACCATCACAGCCATTTCTTGGCCGTCACCTCAGATTTCACATCTTTTTTCACCATAGCCTTTCTCAGAGCCGCACTCTTTTTTTTACAGCTTGGCTGTTTTGGATTAGATAGTTTTGTCTACTTGCACCCACTCCATAAACTGATTTTGGATGAGCACCTTATTATCAGAGGGGGTTTTAGGATAGAGTCCCAAAATAGCTATTTCTTTGCTGGCTATTAGGTCACAGTGACTTGAAGTGATACACTGACTGCTCATGTGTTGATCATGGTGGTAGAAGGAGCCTACAAGCTATTCTCACTCTCTAGAAGCCCACCTGCCCCTTCCTGCATGCTAAAATGAAATGAAGTCACATAATCTCCCATTTCCCATTCTTCCACCCCTGGTTTACCCACCTCACCCAACCCCCAACGGATTTTATTACCTAGCTTACATGCTCTAATTATAGGTTTTATTACCTACATAGCTGAACTCTGAACTGGTTTATAATCTATTGAACACTCTGACACATTTTATTAATAGCTGAACATTCTAATAGGTGACTTGTTGTATAGCTGAACACTTGAAGGTGACTGCACTGTTGGACTATCTCAATCACACACTGATTACACATAGTTTATTTTCACTCAATGGTTTTTAATCAATTTTTTCTATATCACCAAAGACCCTTCTATAGTGATTAATCTATCCACACACCAATTTTCAGCTCATTATCTTAAGCAGTTTGTCTAGTAGGCATGACAACAACAACAGTGTATTTCATGCCTAGTACACATTGTTGACTTTTGCCATAACTCTTTTTCCCAATTATTTTTAAATCACAAAATGTTTGCACTGAGATTGTCACTCCTGCATTTACAGATAGGTTTCAAGTCATTTCCTCAATAAATTTGCCCTGTAATTGCAACAACAAAATATGTGACTGGATTTTGGAAAAACGATCCAAATCGCACATTAGACGTTTTGAGATAAACCGTTTTAAAGAATTCAAGCCAGCATAACTCTCCAAGGATAGCAAGCACACGTATGAAATTTATACAAAACATGCATCAATCTATTGCCTTTCAGGCCACTTCCAGTACTTGTAGCTGCTTGTAGAGTTTCCCACCAAATAAGATAGAAAATCTGAGCGGTTGGACGAGCGAAGTAGTATCATGAGTGCTCACAAAGGGGTGGAGGGGTGGGGGTGGCGGGTGGGTAAGGGTTAGACCTCAAAATGGAGACAGATCACGATTGGAGTTCAGAGACAAGATTACAGGGCTGTGCTGGCTCCTTAGTGGCTGATGTGTAGCAAAATCCACAGAAAAACGTCTTCCCATCATTATCAGGCTGTCCACCAGTAAACCACTGGTTCTTGCCTAGCAAGGTTCTTCACAAGGCCCACAACCACCACTCGAGCTCTACACACCACCAGAAAAGACGTCTGTTGAAACCAGCCTTGAGTAGTTTGAGTGGTACTGAGTGTCTAAACTACTAGTACAATAGTGTAGCTATCCACTGGAGGTGTTAGTTTGATTTTGCCTGATGTGCGATTTGGATCTGTTTTGTAAAATCTGGTCACATATTGTATTGTGATTTTTCAAAAATCACACATAAATCTCTTTTGTACTATACCAAGAATTAATATATATATATACTGAGGAGAGTATCCTACTCTCATATACCCCTGTAGAAGGGAATATCGTGAAGTTATGACATAAAGACAAGATGTTGTGGTTTGTGACGTACGAGCAGCCATAAAAGTGCAAGAATCATTAGCACCATTTCACACCCGCGACACTTAGGATAGTCGTATTCATGAATGGTCTAGCAAGAAACGCCTACGAAGTGGTCTTAACCCATGAAGGAACGATTGTAGTTCGGTGAGAAACGCTTAGAGCTGGAACTAATTTGGTTACTAGTGATGTTGTTAGGCATGCATTCAATCGATACCATGTTCAACTAATGACATCATTAATTATACACGGAAAAACGGGCAAACTCAGAAGTTCTACATCATAACTTCACGATACGCCCTTCTACAGGGTATATGAGAGTAGGATACTCTCCTCAGCATATATATATGTTTTATGAACTCTTGACTATACATATCTGATGAATTGTAAATGCGCTTCAATATAGTATATTGACCAAAGCTCACATAAATAATCACAATTTTTTGAAAGTAGAAGTGAAAGAAGAATATAAGACAAGTTTTGAAAGCACATATCTCAGTGATGGCGATGTTGTAGCTGATAGTGCTGGAACAGAATGTATCCATTATTTCTGTGAAAACTAGGGCATCACCTATTCCAAATTTGAGTCAAATCTGCCCAGGTATTTTATTTTTCCTGCAAAATACACAATTGTCTGTCATGTGCCACAGCTGACTGTATTTGGCCGTACAACACACTATCATATACCTTGATAAGTAAATTTATATATGTGGTGGAATTCCATCAAATGGTAAACCACACTTCTAGTTCTATAAGTTTAAGAGAGAGACATTGATTTTCTTTTAATGAAAGACTGCTCTATTAGAAACTTTTAAAATACTTTTGTCATATAAATCAAAAATAGTTGTACTGAGAGCTAGTTAATGTGTGTAGGCTACTCTACTTGAATATCCCAAATTTTTTTGTGCACTTGTCCAATTACAAAATAATGCAATATTGTGGTTGTAAAAGTGATGCAGAGTCAGAGGTTTTGATATAATTTTGTGTTTGCTTGTTCATTTAATACATATGTAGTGCCTATATTTTTTTGCAATAGTGTTTTATAACAAAGTAAATTCCTTCCAAGTTAATTAGGTATGGTATTTGTCAATTAAGACTTTACAGTGACTGTTCTATTAGAGTATCTCGATTTTTCATGCAAAATGTGATAGCTAAGATGCAGTTGCTCAATAAATCCTGCATCTTTCATGCTAAAATACAATTTGCAGCCTGTTGTCAAATGTTTTATTAGCATGGCACATATTATGATGATGACAGTTGGCACGAGTAATAGGTCTTAATAGTAATATACCACCCTGCTGCGATCTGTACAATGATCATCAACTTTGATTCGATGGAACACCAAAGGAGTTGTAATAGTACAGTATTACAGAGTTTATTTAAATTACTTTTGTAATACTCTAATAGAGCGTACACTTTTTTAGGATTTCTACTTTGTTTATGGACATTTCGAAGTCATCAACAAATTTCTGCTGTATTACATCATGTCCTGGTTTAATATTTTTGATGGATTCTGAAGATGCTTCTCATGAATACAACAACATTTCCAGCGTGGCCTCTAATGACGAACATTTTCAGTGAAGACTCAGATTTTTTTTGTTTTGTTTTAGGGAGACTGCCTCAGTATAAAAATACTGCCCTTTGGCAGTGCCCTCAACATACATACACACACACACACACACACACACACACACACACACACACACACACACACACACACACACACACACACATACAATAATTAAATAGACTACATCTACCTACACATTTACAGTTAGTACAATGACTGATATGATGAGGAAACTAAGGAGATAGTCAGAACCCCTTTGCGCCTTACCATTTCAAGCCAATAGATACTAATGCAAATGATACAGGCAACCAAATATCTGAAGGTGATGAAGAACTACTGGGGAAATTGTTAGAGACCCGTCGATTATGCTGGAATAATTATGAGCATAATAGGTGCCTGAAAGCATTGAGCATAATGCTTGCACAATAGTAAGAATATTTGAGCCATACTACAAATCCTTGATGGTCTAAATACATATCACAGAAAAAATCGATATACTCTAGTAGAACAGTCAATAATTCTATTAGAACAATCAGGCAGCTGACCATTCTATTAGAGTATATCGATCTTTTCTGTCACATGAATGTGCTTCAGCCACTTATTATGTGCCCATAACTGCAAATTTGTTAGCAAAACATGGGAAATGAGGCATAAAGCTTTTTAGCATAATAGGTAAAATTTTGAGCATAATAGGTGGGTCCTTAGAAATTGTCCAATGGTATGAGCTGGTATATAATCATTATTCTATTCCACTACTTGTCAGCTGATAATTCAATTCCTACAGGTATCACTGTGGTAATTGTAAGATGCTTTCCACTAGAAAAGAATGTATAGTGCTCCTTTGATTATCCAAACCTCTATTATCCCAACATTTGATTATCTGAACAGTAATAATGACTGCTCTATTAGAGTATTTTTAATGCATGTTCTATTAGAGTATTTGAAAAGGGCTCTGTATAAGTGAATGGGCTTTCATCATCCAACATGTCTTTGTCTCAAGGGGGTTGGATAATCAAGGGAGCACTATATATGCTGTTGCTCCATTGAAATGGTAGCCAAGATGAAAGAAATTGATGCTATATACACGTATCACTGAAACTGTAGGATTTAATGCAGTTTGTTAAAACCAGTGGATCCTACAGACTGTGCTAATTGCCAATACAGACAATGATATGGCAAGTACAAAGAATCCATTCAATAGTACATGTAACACATTTCCACTGAACTATTTAAATTTAATGTGCAGAGAGTGCTGATTCACAAGCTACTGTCAACTGACCTGGGTTGGCTGGAAAAGTCAGTAAAGGTAGTGCTATCAAGTTGTGTCATGGATAAAGTAAGGCATGCTATTCCTTCAGAAATATATGCAGGTTTCACATACACTAAATTTTAATAATATATTGCAAGTAAAATTCACTGTGGTTGCTGTAATAAAAATCCAAAACAGCCAAGCTGTAAAAAAAGAGTGCGGCCCTCAAAAAGGCTATGGTAAAAAAAGAGTGCAGCCCTCAAAAAGGCTATGGTAAAAAAGATGTCAAATCCAAGGTGGCGGCCAAGAAATGGCTGTGATGGTAGGTTAATGGTAAAAATTTTAATAACGGCAATTCAGGTGAATTTTGGTGCCGTTTGGTCTTGGCATAAAATTTACCTGAATTGTCATTATTAAAAATTTTACCTACCATCACAGCCATTTATTGGCCGCCACCTTGGATTTCACATCTTTTCTCACCATAGCCTTTTTGAGGGCCGCACTCTTTTTTACAGCTTGGCTGTTTTGGATTAGATTTCACTTCTTTTTGTATTTGTATACCCCAAAGCCAGCCTATGGCCGGATTTGGGGCTTTTTAAACTTATCTTTTTTCTTTACCACAGGAAGAAGAAAAGATGAAGCAGATGTTAAATACTTTAAATATTTCTGATTTTATCAGTAAATGTACAATTATATATATATACCACTTTCACACCTCACTTCAAAGGGAAGAGAAGGTATATAAGTGGTATAATAGCACTGCTAGCAGTGCTCAGGAATGCAGTAACGAGAATAGGAGGTAGTATATACAAGTTATATCCCTCCTAGGAGTGATATAACTTGTAGTATATACAAGTTATATCCATCCTATGAGTGATATAACTTGTATATACTACATCCTATTCTCATTAATACACTCCAAGCATTCTCAGAAATCATTTGATTTCTTTGATGAAACTGTGTGATCTCCTCTCCTTTAATATAGCGACACTTCACAGGATCGATAGTGGGTTTTAGTTTTTGTAAAGTGAGCTAGGGCATAGATCATAGAAGATAGTTCATTGTTTTACTGAATGAAGAAGGTCACACGTTAGTTTATATTGAACATGTTACATTTAATAGTCACGTGGCGATGTCCCTCAGACACTGGGTGTAGCGCTTAATTGATTTGGCCAGTAGTGTTAATAGTATTCACTACTTTAGTTTATTCATGGCTAGTAAAGTAAGTACTTTAGTGTAGTTGAATCATGTTTACATTGCTTTTTGACACCTGGCGGGATGTCACACACGCGTAGTGACTGGGCATGGTGCTTAATTGGCTAGGCCATTATAGCGCTGTAAACATATTCACCGCTTTAGTTTATTCATGGCTAGCATAGTAAGTACTTTATAGTGCACTTAAGCTTCATTATGAGCTGTTCAGTTCGTATTTGGGCTTCCTATGTTTAATTGCGTACCCACAATCAAAGCAATCTGTATGCTCGTGACGATACACTTACGTTCGGCCTCTCAGCAGCGCCTTGTTGTTGCTCTTACGACGTTACCCACAATCGAAAGTCACATAGTCCCATATAAATACACTCATAAAGCATTTCTACAGTTTCCCTTTACGCTTGCAGGTGAGTCACCCCAAGTGGAATATATTAGTTGTAACAATGACATTTGTGATTTGCCTGAAATATACACACGAGCACGAGGGCGCAGCCTGAGTGCGAGTGTGTATATTTCAGGCAAATCACTCGTGCCCATGTTACAACTACTACATATATATATATATATATATATATATAATACATATCAAGACACACGGTAGTGTGTCGTGCGGCCCAAGAAGCCGGCGTGCCACCCGTGAGTATATTAACAGGAAGAAAGAAAACGCAATTTTCACACCTATGTAGCTCTGTGATTCCTTATCCGATTGGAACAAAATTTGCTAGAGAGGTGCTGGCCAGCAAGGAGAGCCTACACACCAAATTTGAAGAAAATCGCTCCAGCCATTTCCGAGATACGATCGAACAAATTTTCGTTTTAATTTCTTCGTTTTTTTCTTCTACTTCTTCATTTCTCATACTTCGCAAAATTCGCCATAAAACACGAATGCATACTCGGATTTGGCTGAAATTTGGCACACTTAAAGGGCTCATTAAGGCGGATCTCTGTACCAACATTGATAGGAATCCGATGAACATTCACAGAGTTATGACCGATTATTTGCGTAAAATAAAGTCGAAGGTCTGTCACGTCTACAGGGTAAACTCCTTTGAGGAATCAGTTGAAAATTGATATGTAGATGGAGCAACTATCGTAGGAGTGCCTTTGTGTGGTTTGAAAGGAATTGAGATAAAGACCATGGAGATATGACACAAAACCCAACCTATGTCACAATTACGCAATCGATTTTTATGAATAAAAAAACTATTAGTTTTCACGCCTACCAGGCAAACCGCTTAGAGCAATGAGCTGAAAATCGGTGTGTAGCTGGAATAATCATCATAGAATGTCCTTGCAGTAGTACAGAAGAATGGGATTACAAACCACTGAGTTATGATTCGAAAGCCAACTACGTGTTGCAAATGCGAGATCGAGATACTCTAATATAGGGTCCGCAATGCGAAAAATCGATATCCTCCAATCAACTACCTAACTATTGTCATGTGTTAGGCTAAGTGTAACTTGAATAACACCAGCGTTGCAGCCAAGTTTGTCACTTTCTTCTGGTAGAAAACGATACAGATGTCTCAAAATCACGTGATTTTTCGTTGCAGCAGTTCGTAGGGTTCTTCGCATGCCACGATATTCACTTTCAACATTGTTCAAGTGGTCTATCATCAACTCAAAGTATTGTTGGTTTGATTTTATTGGTCAGTTTCCGGTGGCAGCACGATCTGTGCAGCTTTTTGGCGACAGACAAAATGTTTCTTCCTCTGGAGTACAGGACAAGCAGAGCAGCAACTGCGCCGTGGGTCAGCAATGACCAATACTAGGTAACATGCCCCCACAAGAAATTTTTGAAAATTAGACACTCAGATATGCAATTTTAGTGATATTTCACTGCTAGCTAGCTATATAAATATGCTCAAGCCTATCTGTTGTTCTTCAGACTTTCTATACTATGTATATTTGTAGATCTGACATACAAGGGACACAGCATGAAACTTGCTGTATGGTTCATTTAGTTATAGTTAGCAATTAGAAGTTCAAGGGGGGTCTGGGGGTGCAACCTCCAGGAGCTGCAGAATTTTTGCAATTTAAAGGCTTGAAAATGCTTTAAATTTTAAAATTGATGCTAAATTTTAAAGTAAAACTAGCTAGCAACTTGCAACTTTCCCCCCAAATTTCACAGGGAACCCATCTTACCACCCATGCAGCATGGCCCCCTTTAGCTAGGATATAATTACTATACAGTGAATTCACACAGCTACAATAAAAAACTACACAGCTACAATAAAAAGCTACACAGCTACAATAAAAAGCTACACAGCTACAAAAATACAGTATACTACTATACTGGTTTGTATGAAGTGAACGGATCATCACGTAAATATACTGGTGGACAGTCACGAGACCAATCAGTATTCGAAAATGGCGCGATGTGGGTGAGACTGAGAGTTTGCTCAGTATCTGGACAGGACGAGTGGGTAGTTGAAGAGGAGTGATTTCTACTCAACATCTCATCCAGATGGCCACCATGTAATGTATGGGTGTACAGCTTCTTGCCGCGGAATGAGTCATCTGGTTTGTCACTGCCAGCCCTTCGCCCAGTAAAAGAAGCCAAGAGAGACAAGCCAAGGAATGCTAATGATTATTTTATGAAGATTGAATTGTGATATAAGTGTGCTGGTTTAGAATCAAAGAAGGCACCTGCCTTACACGTGATAAATGCCAACATGCAGCACACGTGATACTGTACGTAGAGCCCACAATCATTTCTGTATGAAACGATACGAATGCTATGCTGTACTGTAAGGTAATTGGAGGTACTATACGTGTAGTTCTGTGCTTTAGTTAGGCTGAGAAACCAGGTAACTACTCGTGTCATGCATTTTCAATAACATCTGTAAAATGTACGTAGCTACATGTAGATGTGATCGTCCAAAGATTGCATGAGAGTAATATAGTTCAAGCTGGTCAGCTAGTTGGTTCAACTCCAGATTATTGGTCCGGCTCAGGCCTGACCAACCGGACCGTCTCCTCCGGCCTTGCCAGTAAATGCATAGAGCAATCCAATGCATGAAATAGGCACTCACGTGATCAATATTCAAATCTCGGAAAATACAACCATAATCTATTCCAATGATATTAAAATCACTTAGAATCAAGTGACAATCTGTTTGTGTGCATTAGGTTCAACATCTCGATTAGCCCAGTAGTCTGATACTCTCCCTAAGATGCCATCACAACATAAAACACACCTTCACTAGCCCAGACCACGCCTGAGTGAACAATTAACACAAATATTTACAAAAGGAGCACACTGCATGGTTCCTATTCAGAAATGAAAGCGATTTCATGGGTATTGCCACGATTTGAATATTGATCACGTGAGTGCCTATTTCATGCACTGGATTGCTCTATGCATTTACTGGGCGAGATAGCCGTATTGTTAGGTGTTTATAAGCTTCGTATCCTTGATGTTGGAGACTGTCTCACTGATGTATCAACTATTCTGGTATATGTTTGCAAACATCGCGTCATTTTGGCCGAATTTCAGCATATAGATGGCTCAGCCAGATGGCTAACAAGCTTCAATTATAACCATACTCCGCATGCAGGTACTTTACCTAGTATTGGTCATTGCTGACCCACGGCGCAGTTGCTGCTCTGCTTGTCCTGTGCTCCAGAGGAAGAAACATTTTATCTGTCGCCAAAAAGCTGCACAGATCGTGCTGCCACCGGAAACTGACCAATAAAATCAAACCACCAATACTTTGAGTTGATGATAGACCACTTGAACAATGTTGAGAGAGAATATCGTGGCATATGAAGAACCCTACGAACTGCTGCAACGAAAAATCACGTGATTTTGAGACATTTGTATCGTTTTCTACCAGAAGAAAGTGACAAACTTGGCTGCCACGCTGGTGTTATTCAAGTTACACTTAGCCTAACACATGACAATAGTTAGGTAGTTAATTGGAGGATATCGATTTTTTGCTTTGCGGACCCTATCTAATAGAACAGTCAACCTAATAGAGCATTAGGCTACGTTTATAACTTACTCCATTAAAGAATTATATTACATTGCAAGTTATTCTGTAGGGAATTCAGCTACAACCAGTTAATCTGATAGACAATTCAGCTACAGGCAAGTCACCCTGTAGAGAGTTCACCTAGAAACAAATCACCCTGTAGAGAGATCAGCTAGAAAAAGCCACATTGTAGAGAGTTCAGTTACAAAGAAACTATGCACCATGTAGAGAGTTCAGCCGCAAACAAATCACCCTGTAGAGAGATCAGCTAGAAGAAGTCATCTTGTAGAGAGTTCAGCTACACAGAAACCATCATGTAGAAAGTTCAGCTGAAAAAAATCACCCTGGAGAGAGTTCAGCTACGAAAAGATCACCCTGTAGAGAGTTCAGCTAGAAAATTCACCCTATAGAGAGTTCAGCTGCAAATAAATCATCCTGTAGAGAATTCAGCTACAAACCGCCCTGTAGAAATATCAGCTAGAAGAAGTCACCTTGTAGAGAGTTCAGTTACAAATAAACCATCATGTAGAGAGTTCAGCTGCAAAGGAGTCACCCTGTAGAGCATTTAAATCACCCTGCAGAGAGTTCGGCTGCAACCAGTTCACCCTGTAGAGAGATCAGCTAGAAAAAGTTACCTTGTAGAGCGTTCAGCTACAAAGAAACCATCATGTGGAGAGGTCAGCTGCAAACAAATCACTCTGTAGAGAGATCATCTACAAAAATATCACACTGTAGAGAATTCAGCTAGAAGAAGTTACCTTGTAGAGAGTTCAGTTACAAATAAACCATCATGTAGAGAGTTCAGCTGCAAAGAAGTCACCCTGTAGAGCGTTTAAATCACCCTGCAGAGAGTTCGGCTGCAAACAGTTCACACTGTAGAGAGATCTGTTAGAAAAAGTTACCTTGTAGAGAGTTCAGCTACAAAGAAACCACCATGTAGAGAGTTCAGCTACAAACAAATCATCCTGTAGAGAAATCAGCTACAAACAAATTGCTCTGTAGAAAGATCGGCTAGAAGAAGTTACCTTGTAGAGACTTCAGCTACAAAGAAACTATCATGTAGAGAGATCAGCTACAAACAATTTACCCTGTAGAGAGTTCAGCAAGAAGAAGTCACATTGTAGAGAGTTCAGTTACAAAGAAACTATGCACCATGTAGAGAGTTCAGCTGCAAACAGTTCACCCTATAGAGAGATCAACTAGAAGAAGTCACCTTATAGAGAGTTCAGCTACAAAGAAACCACCATGTAGAGAGTTCAGCTGCAAACAAATCATCCTGTAGAGAAATCAGCTACAAACAAATTGCTCTATAGAAAGATCAGCTAGAAGAAGTTACCTTGTAGAGAGTTCAGCTACAAAGAAACTATCATGTAGAGAGATCAGCTACAAACAATTCACCCTGTAGAGAGTTCAGCAAGAAGAAGTCACCTTGTAGAATTCAGCTACAAAGAATCCATCATGTAGAGAGTTCAGCTGCAAACAAATCACCCTGTGGAGAGTTTCAGCTACGAAAAGATCATTCTGTAGAGAGTTCAGCTAGAAGAAGTCACCTTGTAGAGAGCTCAGCAACAAGAAATCACCATGTAGAGAGTTCAGCTGCAACCAAATTACATTGTGGAGAATTCAGCTACAAACAAATCGCCCTGTAGAAAGATCAGCTAGAAGAAGTTACCTTTTAGAGAATTCAGATACAAAGAAACCATCATGTAGAGAGTTCAGCTACAAACAAGTCACTCTGTATAGAGATCAGCTAGAAGAAGTTACCTTGTAGAGAGTTCAGCTACAAACAATTCACCCTGTACAGAGATCAGTTTGAAGAAGTTCTTTGTAGAGAGTTCAGCTGCAAACAAATCACCCTGTAGAAAGATCAGCTAGAAGAAGTCACTTTGTAGAGTGTTCAGTTATAAAGAAACCACCATGGAGAGTTCTGTAATAATTATGTATTATATATATATATATATATATATAATTTGTACATTTACTGATAAAATATTTAAAGTACATCTGCTTCGTCTTTTCTTCTTCCTGTGGTAAAGAAAAAAAGATAGTTTTAAAAAGTCCCAAAGCCGGCCATAGGCTGGCTTTGGTGTATACAAATACAAAAAGAAGTGAAATCTAATCAAAAACAGCTAAGCTGTAAAAATAAGTGCGGCCCCAAAAAGGCCATGGTGAAAAAAGATGTGAAATCCAAGGTGGCGGCCAAGAAATGGCTGTGATGGTAGGTTAATGGTAAAAATTTTAATAACGGCAATTCAGGTGAATTTGGTGCCGCTTGGTCAATTGGCACCAAATTCACCTGAATTGTTGTTATTAAAATTTTTACCATTAACCTACCATCACAGCCATTTCTTGGCCGCCACCTTGGATTTCACATCTTTTTTCACCATGGCCTTTTTGGGGCCGCACCTTTTTTTACAGCTTAGCTGTTTTTGATTAGATATTTATTACAGAACTCTCCACATGGTGGTTTCTTTGTAACTGAACACTCTACAAGGTGACTTCTTCTAGCTGATCTCTCTACAGGGTGAATTGTTTGTAGCTGAACTATCTACAAGGTAACTTCTTCTAGCTGATCTTTCTACAGGGTGATTTGTTTGTAGTAGAATTCTCTACAGGGCGATTTGTTTACAGCTGAACTCTCTACATGGTGGTTTCTTTTGTAGCAGAACTCTCTACAAGGTGACTTCTTCTAGCTGATCTCCCTACAGGGTGATTTGTTTGTAGCTGAACTCTCCACAAGGTAATTTCTTCTAGCTGATCTCTGTACAGGGTGAATTGTTTGTAACTGAACTCTCTACAAGGTAACTTCTTCTAGCTGATCTCTCTACTGGGTGATTTGTTCGTAGCTGAACTCTCTACAAGTGATTTGTTTGCAGCTGAACTCTCTACATGATGGTTTCTTTGTAGCTGAACTCGCTACAAAGTAACTTCTTCTAGCTGATGTCTCTACAGGGCTTGTTTGTAGTTGAACTCTCTACATGATGATTTCTTTGTAGCTGAACTCGCTACAAGGTAACTTCTTCTAGCTGATCTTTCTACAGGGTGATTTGTTTGTAGCTGAAGTCTCTACAAGGTAACTTCTTCTAATTGATCTCTCTACAGGGTGATTTGTTTGCAGCTGAACTCTCTACATGGTAGTTTCTTTGTAGCTGAATGTAGCTGAACTCTCTACAAGGTAACTTCTTCTAACTGATCTCTCTACAGGGTGATTTGTTTGCAGCTGATCTCTCTACAGGGTGAATTGTTTGTAGCTGAACTCTCTACAGGGTGATTAGTTTGTAGCTGATCTCTATACAGGTTACTTGTTTCTAGCTGATCTATTGAAATCTCCTCAGGGTGACTGCTCTATTAGAATGACTGCTCTATTAGAGTATCTCAATGTAGCACTTGCTACACCAAATTGGATTTTGTGTTGTTATAACTCTGTGGCTTTAAGTTTGATTCTTCTACACCATTGAGAACCTTTCCAAGATGATTACTCCATCTGTACAGTGATTTTCAAAGCACTACTCCAAGCAGTTTTTCTGATAGGCGTGGCAAGTAGTTGTTTTTTTTATTAGCTAATCTCGATTGCATAATTGTTACACACAGTTGGTTTTTTTGTTGTATCTTCCTAGTTTTGAGCTCAATTTCTTTCAAACCACAAACGGTTTGAGGTTCAATAGTTACGCTATTTACCCACCAATTTTCAGCTTCTTCCCATAAGCAGTTTACCCTGTAGGCCTTACAACATATTGGTGTCATTTTTCGTGAATAATCACTAATAACTCTTTGCCTGTTTATCATATTCCAGGCACAGTTGGTACAGAGATGCGCTTTTATACTCTCCTTCTGTGTGCTGGATTCCAAGGCAATCAGATATGGCGTGCACGTTTTATAGTAGTTTTTGTAAGTGTGCAAAAAGAGGAAAAAATAAGAAGAAAAAATGAAGAAATTAAGCCAATTTTTGAAGTTGCATATTTCAGGAATGCTTGAAGCAATTTCACTCGAGTTTGGTATGTTGAGTACTGAAGTTGGCGGGCGTATCCACAGCAAAAATCATCTTGTTTCGTCAAGGCAGCACAGAGCTACGGAGGAATATACTCACGGGTGTTGCACACAGGCTTCTTGGGCCTTGATATTGGTAAATAAATGTCCCATCCAAAAACAGCTTGTAAAAATTCCCGTCCAATTGGATGGTGATACTGCATGAACTAACATAATGTAAAGTATCTGAGTGATGTGGGCTTGCCTGGTCAAGTTGATTTGTGGATTGCTCCGAGGCACGATCAGTTTCTTTCACTAATGGTTGATGCATCACCACAATGAGCTATTCTAGCATTTTTCACATACAGTTGATCAGTGGTTTATATTGACCACTAATTAAATTTAGTTGTCAGTATGTGTTCTATTAGAGGTAGGCACCAGCGTATTATGCTTTTAACTTCTGCTATTATGCTATACTGCAGTGCTCTAAAATTTAATGTATTATGCTTATAATTGTGCTTGAATTTTTGCCATAATTTCCATGTTTAACTAACAATTTTGCACATTTTGTATATGGGTAATAACAACTTTTAGCTTTCAAACAATTGCTTAAAGTTAGACATTGAAAAATAATTCATTTTGCAGCCTAATAGCTCTAATACCAAATATTTTATGTATCTGACTGCTTTATTGTAACTTTACTGATTCTACAACGGACCACTATTTTTCCTTTTGCATGTGGGAGGGAATGTATGTAGTGGTATGGCTACACAAGACTATATTAAATATAGTGGCTACTGTATTTTGACCTTTTCCATGAGATGTATACATTTGTCAATGATAACAAGTTGCATGCAGTATGGCAAAATCTACCCATTATGCCAACATTATGCTTGATACTTCAAGCACCTATTATGTTCAAAATTATGCCAGCATATTAGGCTGATGTCTAATTAGAGGAACTGGATTGAAGTTCCGTTTCTTCATCCTCGCCATGGTACTGTGTGCATGGCACTGATAATTGTGTTGTTTATTTATTGCATAACAAAGTGTGTATATAACTATGTGATGTGTTGTAGTCAAATTGATCGGATGAGTACTGATAGGCTCACAACGCATGTGTATTTGCTTTATTAATATATCGTGGATAGAGAAGAGTTATTTTTGTTGCTTCAGAAGATATCAGCATAGCCCAAGAATATCCTTCATACAAGGAGAGTGGTTACTCAATCAGAAGTCGATGTGTGTGTTCTACTAGAGTATATGTACGTTCTATTAGTGTAATGTCCCGCTTATCTTTGCTCACAATAAGAGACATGTATTACAGAATCTTGTCCTTTTTGTTTGCAGCTTTCCTTGCTGGCAATACTTGTTTTACTGTACATAGCAACAGTTAAAAATCTTGACATGCCAACTCCAGAACTCTCCTTTTTATACCGGTGGGTGTGGTGTGACTGCCACATGATATCGTACACACCAGATCACACGATTAAATTCTCAGCTAATTAAATAGTGAAAAAGCAATTGACTCTATTTTATTGTAAGCTTTTAAATAATTTGGCCTACATGTGCTCATACATTTAACAATATCTGAGGTGTAGCATTGATTTATGAGCTGATACTTGGTGTGCTAGCTATGTACATGCATAATTGCATTTAAATATTTGCATTTCCTGTGCATTGCGAGGTGTAGTCCAAAAATAGGTACTTTATGCCAAAATGTCATGTGATTTGGACATACGTTTAATGTCTCATCAAACACACAGTCCTTGAGAAAATTCCACAATTTTTTGTGAGCTAGTTGGTGAGTGTCTAAGCTAAAATTCACAGGAATATGTTTTATAGTTTCTGCGTACAAGTGCTAAAAATTCCTGGTGGTCAAACATTGGTGGCTTCCTCTAGATAAATAGATATAGATAGATAGATAGATAGATAGATAGATAGATAGATAGATAGATAGATAGATAGATAGATAGATAGATAGATAGATAGATAGATAGATAGATAGATAGATAGATAGATAGAGAGATAGATAGATAGATAGATAGATAGATAGATAGATAGATAGAGAGATAGAGAGATAGATAGATAGATAGATAGATAGATAGATAGATAGATAGATAGATAGATAGATAGATAGATAGATAGATGGGGAACATGAAGAACTAGGCTTTTCCAGTCAATAATATCACCCCAAACCAGCCTTGATTTCTCTTCATGACAATTTAGCAGCATTGGTTAGGCACAGTCAAGCCCAAAAATGTCTTCAGACCAGCCCCAAACCCTTCCAAAATGCTTTTATGAATTTTTTTCTATTTAATGGACAGACAACATAACTCGACAATGGATAACACTACGGTTTGATTCCTTCACTGCTCAACGTCGCTTCATCCCAAGGTCTACCAACTGCAGTACATACAATACACAAATCGTGGATTTTCCTTTGTCCTCCTTTGTGTTGCAGTTCTTTTCGCTGACAATGCAAGGTGTCAATTCACAATATAGCACAATGTGGCTTGCCTGTGGCTGTGTTAACTAGCTATTATGCCTATCAACCACTTTTCCATAGCAACTGGATTACTTGCAGAGATGCTTCTTGTACCGTTCTCATTTGCAATGCTGTGTAATGGCTGGAGCATAGCTGAAAACTAAGCATATTGTTGATTTTAGTTCCATTTGAAGAACAGTTCCGCCTGCAATACAAGTTCCCTGTTATGTATGAGGTAAAGCTCATATCTTTCTTCAGCTCACTTTATTGTCACAGTGACTTCACATGAGTGATTGCAACCAATCGGCAAAGCTGTTGATGGCTTTTCACTTTAAAAGACTTCCATGGAATAACTCCTGGTGCGGACAGAACGTTTAAACGGAACTGAAATCAACAGTAATGGCTACCTCCCTTTTCATTACATAACTGATTGTTGGGGCACACATTCTGATGCAAAACTGCTTCCATGGCATTCCTGACAGCATTTTTTTCTTTTGATGTGGTATGCACTAGTTCATTAGTCACAATTATGTTTTAAAAGTAAACGAACAAATAAAAGGTAAAATTAGGAATTTTAAGTTCAATTAGGAATCAAAGAATAAGGTAGGGAATAGCTAAAAAGTGGTGAAACAAGGGAGATTACCTACACCTGCAGATATACTAGTGGACATTTAATTCCTAATTCAGTCGACTGAAATTTAGGAATTTAGTATATCTGCAGGTATAGGCGACCTCCTTGTTTCACCACTTTTTAGATATTCCCTTGTTTCACTACTTTTTTCTTTACTCAACTTAAAATTCCTAATTTTTCCTTCTACTTGTACATACGTTGTAAAAATAATGATGATTGTATAGGTAAAAGTTCTTTTCAACATGGATACTCTAAGGCCACATAAATTTAATTATTAGTTTCTCATCCTCCTGTACTCAAATAAGCAGTACGGGAGGGCGGGTTTTTGTTATATATTTTTACCAACTAGATAGCTGAATTAGCTAGCTAAAATGACTCAGAATGCAGTTTTCTTAGACTGCTTTAGCAAGGTACCAACTTTAGAAGGTGCTGGATAGCTGCACTCAGCCACCAGTGATGTAAAAAATCATTAATGAGGTAAGAAAAACAGCCATGCTGGCAGGAATGAGAAACTAATAATTAAGTTTATGTGACCTAATAGATTTGAATTGTAGTGAGGATTGCAAAACCATTGCTACAGATAAATACTGTAACTCACAGTAATGGCTCACACTTACTTAGACTAGGACCTAATTTAGACATGCGCTTTTTACTTTCTTGGCCATGCAACTCACAACCATGAGTCTTGATAGCTCTTACAGTATATGAATTGCAACAATTATATTATTTGTATAGCTAATTGCATTCTTGAAATTTTACAGTTTGAGATGTTGTACTAATTTCTAACATTGAGCTCTGTTTAATCTAGACTTCAATTTAGAGTGACAAAAATGCTCCTTGTGCAATCTAATAATTTAAGATACTAATACCTAAAATCATAGGTGGTCATTCTTACCAGGTAACTTCAACTTGTATTACATGTAAGAAAAGTAAGATACTGTGCACATGCAGGATTGTAGATTATCTTATTTCCAAACATAAGTGTGTATACAGAAAGCTATATACTTACAGCAAGAGTATATAATGTCGAGTGTCAAACTACACTATATGCTATGAAAAATGAGCCTGTAAAATCCCATGGCATCGTTCAACTGACGCAGCAATTTGTTGATTGGTGACTGATTATAAGCGCAGTGGGCACATTTTGTATATGTGACTACTGAGTGAAAGAATGGTGTACTCGAGAAAAGTATGGCACATCACACTGAGGAACTCGCCGTACAAAGAGAAAGACACAAGCAGCTAACCTGGAAAACAAACATCGTTCGAGGTTTCATTATGGTCGAGCAAGGTTTAGATTTCATTCAATATTTCAATCATGGTCACCATCCCATGCCTCGTCTCGACAGTTCTACTATGCTATAGGCTAAAGTGGCATGTCTAGATGGAATTTCAGCCATTGCGATTCCACTTGTTAAACATTTTTATAAGGTGTTAAATCTGAGCAATCAACAGTGGTCAGGTTTACAAGAAGAAGTGAAGGTATGCGGGTTACTTTACGGAATAATTTTTCACAGCCTATAGTGTGTTTGACACTCTCCCTCCCCATTATATACTCTTGCTTACAGTATACTCATGAATCAGGGCACCAACACATTACAATGGCCTTATGTGCGCTTGTATTTCTACAGACAAAACAATTAGTGTACCTTTTTTATGAGGAAGCACAAATGCACTACCATAGCCTGCATACTTTACAAATCCATACATCATAATGGTCAACAGAGCATCTGGATTAGCATGGTATATTTTAATAGCATCAGATGAAACGATTACTGTTGTAGCATATGCTTCCACAACATCATTAAATACTACAATTGCCCGTGATTCCCATTCTAGTGACTTTTTCACTCCTCCTGATATCAAGTAGATCATATCAGGTTGATAATATTGTGCTGGCACTATAATGTTAACGTAGTGTATCAATTTGTCCCCCTCGTTGTATGAAATGTGATAGGTTGAAAATGTAAAATTGCTGTAATACTGCTCTACAGGAGGTACTATAGCCATCATTGGTCCACCCACATTTTGAGAAAAACTTGATGAAAGAGAGAATTGCACTACTAACATCTTCGCACTTGAATAAATGCCACATGATTCAGATCCATACCTTATAAACACATACCCTCCAGCAGGATACCATCCTGTGTTACTGTATTCTCTTCCGTTCACTGTACAATGAATTCGCACCGAACACGCTTCTGAAGCTAAAATCTTCACTCCATAACCAACCTGAAACTTTCCCAAAGGAAAAACATAGTGCAGTTTACCCCACAGTACAGTTGGTGGAATCTGTTCTATGAGATGTGAACAGGAACTGCCATCCCAAGGTACATCACCACACTGATGACCACTCAATAAAGTTATTATCTTGTTTGTGATAATTCTGGTTCCAGTTAAGTCACCATTAGCTCCAATGTACACAGTTTCTAACCTATTGATTACAAATGAGTATCCTATGCCTACTGTGAGATTAGCTGTTGTACTATAAACACTGATTATCAGTGGTTGTGTCACTGTCAACGTTATTTCTGTGTTATCTTCTGTACCTACCACCAGTGCTATTGCTTCTAAAGAAGGTTTTTTTATATCATGCACAGTCATAACAAAATATTCATAATATCCATAGTGACTAAATCTGCATAAATCAATATATTGAATAGCTACATACGAATCCATGAACCTTTGTTTATACACAGATCGTCTAGATTCTCGTGAACTCTGTCCAACCACAGTCACTTTCTCACTGCTGGTCTGTACATAAATCCCTTTATTCTCATCACTGTAAGATGACACTATCACACTGTTAGGAAGGTAAACAACTGTTGAATTATTCGCTGCTATATTTCCATTGTCGTAAAACCCTACTCCTGGGACTTCCACAGAATACAACACAGGGAGCTCCTCAGTAGAAGTTATTACAATTGCTGGTGATTTTGCACCTTTGAAAAAGCCCATATAAAATTCACCAGCCATATTTCCAGTACCTGCAATCAACAAGGGTATGCAATAATTACATAAGTATACTAAGAGCTTTCAAAGTTGTATATAAACTAGATGAATTAAAAATTGAAAATTTAAAAAGGGAAATAGGGATTGCTGAAAAAACCATGAAACAAGATGGGATCGCTGGGATGGTAATGTAAACCACAAATCCCTATTTTGACTCTGTGTCATAAATTTTAGTTACATGCTCTGTCAGTTTGAATTAAGAAATTTGTGGTTTACATTACCATCCCAGCAATCTCTTCTTGTTTCATGGCTTTTTTTCAGCAATCTCTATTCCCCTTTTTAAATTTTTAAATTTTTTATTCATCTAATTTTTATTAATCCAGTACTTGATTTGTTTTATTGATAATGATAATTGTTGTAGATACATATAGCAATTTACATTTGTTGGTGTCAAGTTCAGCGTAAGCTTTGTTGTTATCAGACACACTATTAGAGTATTTACCTGACTACTCTTGGCTGTGAATGAGACTATAATATCTAATCCAAAACAGCCAAGCTGTAAAAAAAGAGTGCGGCCCTCAAAAAGGCTATGGTGAAAAACACAAAATTCACCTGAATTGTTGTTATTAAAATTTTACTATTAACCTACCATCACAGCCATTTCTTGGCCGCCACCTTGGATTTCACATCTTTTTTCACCATAGTCTTTCTCAGGGCCGCACTCTTTTTTTTACAGCTTGGCTGTTTTGGATTAGATTTCACTTCTTTTTGTATTTGTATACCCCAAAGCTGGCCTATGGCCAGCTTTAGGGCTTTTTAACCTATCATTTTTTCTTTACCACAGGAAGAAGAAAATATGAAGCAGGGTGATTTCTTTGTATATAGCTGAACTGCCTACAAGGTGATCCTTCTAGCTGATCTCTCTACCGGATGACTTGTTTGTAGCTGAACTCTCTACAGGGTGATTTGTTTGTAACTGAACTCTCTACAGAGTGATTTGTTTGCAGCTGAACTCTCTACATGGTAGTTTCTTTGTAGCTGAACTCTCTACAATGTAACTTCTTCTAGCTGAACTCTCTACAGGGTGACTTGTTTCTAGCTGATCTCTCTACAGGTAATTTGTTTGCAGCTGAACTCTCTTACATGGTGGTGTCTTTGTAGCTGAACTCTCTACAAGGTGATTTCTTCTAGCTGATCTCTCTACAGGATGACTTGTTTCTAATTGAACTCTCTACAGGGTGATCTGTTCATAGCGGAACTTTCTACTGGGTGATTTGTTTGCAGCTAAAACTCTCTACACGATGGTTTCTTTGTAACTGAACTCTCTACAAGGTAACTTCTTCTAGCTGATCTCTCTACAGGGCAATTTGTTTGTAGCTGAATTCTCTACGGGGTGATTTATTTGAGCTGAACTCTCTACATGATGGCTTCTTTGTAGCTTAACTTTCTATTAGGTACCTTCTTCTAGCTGATTTGACTACAGGGTGTCTTGTTTGTAGCTGAATTCCCTACAGAATAACTTGCAATGTAATACAATTGAGTAAATTATAAACGTAGCTGAATGCTTTATTAGGGTGACTGTTCTATTAGAGTATCTCGATCTCGCATTTGCTACACGTAGTTGCCTTTCAAAAAATGTATATAAGATCGAGATACTCTAATAGAGCAGTCAATCACCAATCACTCTAATAAAGCAGTCACAGTGTCCATGGGGAAGTGTAGCTTACTTAGGAAGCTATAAATAGGATTTTATTTTACATAACATATGTGATATAATATATTTGGTAAAGGATAACTAGCTATTATTGTTGTGACCTTTTTTTTTTTTTTTTTTTTTTTTGTTTGCTCTTCAACTTTTTTTCAGCAAGGTGCCCCCCCCTCTTTCCAGACTCTGGATCCGCCCCTGATCCGATTCTTCTGTACTACTGCAAGGACTTTCTATGATGATTACTACAGCTACATACAGATTTTTAGCTCGTTTCTCTAAGCGGTTTGCCTGGTAGACACGAAAACTAATAGTTTTTTTATTCATAAAAATTGATCGCGTAATTTTGACACAGGTTGGGTTTTGTGTGATATGTCCATGGTCTTTATCCCGATTCCTTTCAAACCACAAAAAGGCACTCCTACGATGGTTGCTCCATTTACATATCAATTTTCAACTGATTCCTCCAAGGGTTTACCCTGTAGGCGTGACAGACCTTCGACTTTATTTTACGCAAATAATCGGTCATAACTCCGTGAATATTTATTGGATTCCTACCAAAGGTGGTACGGAGATCCGCCTTAATGAGCCCTTTAAGTGTGCCAAAGTTCAGCCCAATCCAAGTACGCATTCGTGTTTTATAGCGAATTTTGTGAAGTGTGCAAAATGAAGATGAAGAAAAAAACGAAGAAATGAAAACGAAATTTTGTTCGCTCGTATCTCGGAAATGGCTGGAGCGATTTTCTTTAAAGTTGGAATGTAGACTCCCCTAACTGGACGTGCCGTCCCTAGCAAATTTGGTTCCAATCGGATAAGGGATCACAGAGCTACATAGGTGTGAAAATTGTGTTTCCTTTTTTCCTGTTAATATACTCACAGTGTGGCGAGCCTACTTTTGGGCCACACGACACACTACCATGTGTCTTGATACATTACACACATTCCTAATATTGAGCAGTTGTTGTCTAACTTGTCTTACTACATGTGCCAGGACTCTAATCTCTTAGTCATTCTCGTTACATTAGCATCTTCATGAAATGTTCATGTATACACACCAGATGGTATGATACTGAGCTAGCTACCTGTCATAAGACATGCATGTACTTTGACAAGCATCAATTATAAGTTAATAGGTTGTGCATTTATTGTTTCAACCAAGATCGTACACAGTAAGAATCACATACAGTTTCTCCAGCGGTGCAATATTGTATTGAACATATTATTGTGATTGGCTCACTGGTGCACAGTACTATAAATGATACGCCAGAAAAGAGTAGAATGTGCTGTTCATGTTAGTATTGTATCCATTACATGGGTATATACCATGATGAAATCTATCCTCTGGACATGTATGAATGCATATGACTTCCCACAAACAATATGGTATCCATAAATAAATTATTACACACAGGGCCGCCCAGAGAAATTAAGGGGCCCAGGGCAAAGAGTTAAAGTGGGGCCCCAGAGGCAAGGAGGTTTCCATTCTGAATCACAACTTTACCCAAGCTGTAAGTTGAAGACCAAAAAAAAAAAAAAAAAAAAAAACATCATGACCAACAATATTGTAACTGCTCTATTAGAGTATATCGATCTTTTAAACAGGTATTCAAGGGGCCCTTCATGGGGCCCGGGGCAAAATCCCCCCCCCCCCCCCCCCCCCTGTGAGCGGCCCTGATTACACACACCACACCAATGCAACTAGTTTGTATACTGTAGAGTAGCTAATCTTGGATACACACAACAAAAAAGTCAAATACTGTGTAGCTGCAATGTCATAATGGGGTTTCAATAGCATGAAGCCATGTTGTTTACACAATGTGGTCAGACAATTATGACACTCACAAATTTTAATTAACAAACTAACAGTGACTCAACCCAACTTTTGGCTTTCCCGTAAAGGAAATGGTTTTGCATAGTAGGGTGATGCTGCCAACATTTAAGTACGCACATGAAACTAATCAATTGCAATGTGCATACATACTGAGAGTCTTCTAATATGAGCTAGAATTTACATTAATAGTGCCATTAATAGCTGTCAAATTCAGTGCAAGGATTGTTGTTATACACTTGACTGCATTATTAGAGTATTAAAGTGACTGCTCTATTAGAATACTTTAATCTTGGTAATCCACCTACGTACAATAATCACAAAGCAAAAAACCACCTTGCAACAAAGTTTTCAGCACAGATTAAGATTCCTGGTGTATACTGAGTTTAATAAGGACAGATTCTATTAGCCACAAGCAGCACACACTAGAAAATGTAACACTGAGTGCAATCTTGTATGGCTTCTCGCGCATAATGACATTTTGGAAAGAAGCGGTTTGGGCTGTTTCCATCTGAAAACGAACTGAAAACGAAATCAATAATAGGTCATGGACACGCACAATGATCCAAGCGAGCCTTGCTACTTTTTATCCCAGGATTCCCCTTGTAAACTTCACTATTCCTGTGAAAGAATAACAATATTATGAGTAATAATAATAACTAGATGTAGTGATGTCCAACAAAAACTAACTCCTCTCAATTAGCACCAATGACACACCCATATAATGTACTACTAACATGCAACTTCTACCAAAAATTTCAGGTCAATACTGTGTTCTATAGGAAAGTTGTAGTACGGTGCGTGGGCAAATCAAAGGCTGCCGCCAGTGTTACAAATCAGTTGTATACCAGTTTACAAATGATTGTAGCATGGCTAAGGACCACCTTTAGGCCACAGAGTCTGGCCGCTAATTAGTTTAAAGACTTCAAATGAAACCAAACACCAGACCAACACAGGAAGTGACAATGCAAGGCTAATAATGTCCAGGACTGACAAGGAGGTAAATCGCTCTGGAATGAATGAACACACAACACTGTACTCGTCTGAATGAATGGGAAGCAGTACAACCACTGGGCTGAGCCCGGTAATCTACCACACACTCTTTCGCCAATAAATTAAGCTAACCAAGACTATTATAGTGCTGCACCACTCAACATTGAATATCAGACACTTCAGTTACATCCGTCTAAATGATTCGGAAGCTGTACAATGGCTGGAGTGATTGGCATCGATGATGGCACCTCGCGTTGGTGCATAACAAACGTGCTACCAATGAATAAACTAGCTAACAGTGAATTAACTAACCATGAAGACAGTAATTAATGAGTAAAATCGTTCCTTGTACACAGCACTCAGTGGTAGACAATATTAGCCTTGCGTTCATGTTCCTTCTGCATTACAAATGGGCACCTTTGATCTGCGCACGCCCCATACCACAAATCAGTTACAACACACCCATTCGGTTTGTATCTGATTTGTAAACACTCCACCCTCGGGCCTGTGGCCCTCGGGTGTCGTGTTTACAAATCGAATACAAACCTCATGGGTGTGTTACAACTATTACTTACAGCTATTACAATGTCATAAAAATTTAGGCTCATTTTACATAGGAAAAATGGCACCGAAGGGAAAATTAGCCAATGGTTTTTACACTTTTCATAAACTATACCAACTCAAACAGTTTGTATAAACCACTAAAACTATTCTTACATGTCTACAGGTAAGACGTTGGGCATTGTGCTTTCAACCATGTATCAAACTTACATCAGGGAAAATTTTTGCATTTGCAAAGTCAGCTTAATTGCAGAGCAATGCCTTCAGTAATCCCATTTAAGCCAATAATTTCCATTAAAATCTTTTGAATTATTTCAGCATGTAGACCTATCTCATTATACAGCAGTCCAAAGATAATATTTATCCAATATTTCGTCCATTAAATGATACTACAAAACAAACAACCTGGATTGCAGAGCTAGTATGCACATTGCTCAGCACAGCTACGTTACAAATATATCAAAAACAACTTTATACACTCGACTAAAATGCGTACATGAGAAAATGTGGCATTACATTGTATACAGACAGTAAAATGCAGTATATAAACAACTGCTATACTAGCCATACCTTGCATTTGTGGCTTGTAAGCTTGTCAGAATCAAAATCAGCACTATTGAAAACCTACAAAACCATGAAGCCACCTCAACTCGAGCTGCAATGTTACGGAAAAGACATTTACTGAAACGGCTAGCTGGTGCCATCACCATAATACATTTTGTCACAAATTATCCAAAACCTAAATTTTAATGGATTTTTGACTTTGAATTACGATAACTTTGTAATTACAAAACGAAATAAGCTTCAATTATTATATTTTGAAGCACAGACATCCAGGACCGAATTTCGTAAGTGGTGTAGCTAGCCTAGAAGGATTGGTTGGGTACCATTGTATGCGTACAAGCTTTGCATGCTGCAGCTAGGGTGTCTGGGGGCATGCCCCTCCTCCCCAGGAAAATGTTTGAAAATTACATGCTGAGATTCAATTTGGTGACATTTTGCAGCTAAAATTTGTCATCTCTAGTAGGATACTAGCTGTAAATACATTTTGTTTGCATATACTCACATCACGTGACGCAAGTTGTGACTAGGGTCTTCCTCCTTGAGTGATAGACCCGGGATCTGCGTTCTTCGTGATTTGGGCATTTTCCTGACGTTGTTTAACGTGAACCTTTGACACAGAGTCGTACTATGGTCGCCCTTCATCCCCATCGTCATGGCGAAGCGTAACTTATCATCTGCTGGTGGTTCTACCCCTCCTACCAAGAAGGATAAACCCAGTGAGGTGTGTGTTTCATGTAAAAAACAGATTTCAGAAAATAGTCATAGTTTGTTTTGTGAATGTTGTTCCGAATGGGAGCATCGTAACTGCTCCGGTGTATCCTCGGAAGTTTATGACTTACTCAGTAACGACCCCTGTCCCAATATCATGTTTTTCTGTAGTCTCTGTCGGCCAAAGGTCACCCTTGCTTTGAAGTTTTTTAATGAGGTCCAGGACAAACATGCTCAACTGGAAGCAAGGCTGGCACAACTTGAAAAGAAACTAGCACAACCCAATGACGATAATAGTGCCAGTGTTACACCTGGTAAACTTGTTGAAGTTATCAATGACTCCCCACTTCATGGTACCAACAAACAACTGCCAACACATCCCCAAGGTGCAATCATTCCTCCCAAGCCTCCACAGATGGTTTCTGATAGGAAATTTAATGTAGTGATATATGGAATCAAGGAATCTCCTCCCAACACACCTAAAGCAACTCGTCTAAATTGTGACCTGGAAAATCTGCACCATACCTTGTCCAATATGGACAGCTCACTTAACACATCGTGTATCCAAGACTTTCACAGACTTGGAAAATTCAACGCTACCAATTCCAAACCTCGTCCCTTATTGGTCAAGTTCCTGAGAGCCTTTGATGCCACACTGGTCTTGTCTAAATGAGGCTCTCCGCCGTCCTCGATTCTTGTCAAACCTGATTTGACACGAGAAGAAAGAGCTATTGATTCTGCCTTCTTAAAGACTAGATGGAACTTAATTCAGAGTGGCACAGAAAAGAAGTACATCAGGCTAAGAGGCGCCAATATATACATCAACAAACAACTTTATCCCAGATTAGACAAATCTAAAGATGGTTCATTTGTGGTTAATATCATCGATACCAATCTGCCCACCCCTTCCTACTCACAGGATACCACACACAGTAATTCCACCTCCATACCCACACATACTCAACACTCAACGACTTCTAATTCCATTAACCCCGAGCCCATGATCACTGCAGCTTCATCTGCATCCAACAATAACCAATGACTAGCTTCTGTATTTTACATCAACGCTAGAAGTATTGTAAATAAACTTGACAAATTTCAATCATTGATTTATGCTAATTCTTATGATATTATTGGAGTGTCCGAAACCTGGCTGACCAGCAAGATATACAGCAATGAAATTCTTCCACATGGCTATTCAGTGTACCGTAACAATAGACCATCACGGGGAGGTGGTGTGATGCTTGCTATCCATAACAGTATTCCGTGTCAACTATTGGCATCCCCTGTAGATATCAAAATCATTTGTGTTAAATTGAATCTGCAACATCCAATTACCTGCTGTGTAATCTACAACCCCCCTAACTCATCATCCTCTTATTATGATTCCCTATTTAGTACTCTTGCTGACATCTGTCACAACCCATCAGATATCGACAATGTCCACTTCCTCTTCCTCGGAGACTTCAACTTCACCGATATAGAATGGAATACCTTAACAGGTCAATCTCACGTATCTCAACAATTTTGTGATTTAGTTTTTGACATCGGTCTTGATCAACTCATAAATCTTCCAACACATATCAAAGGCAACACCCTGGATTTGTTTTTAACCAACGTGGATGATAGTATCGATTCTATAAAGGTTCATTCCGTCCCTTTACTTTTCCCGTCTGATCATTATAGCATAACTTTCAACTTGTCGTTTAGTAAACCACCTGTCAAACAAGATACCTATTATTCTTACAATTACTCTAAAGGAGACTACCAAGGACTCTATGAACATTTGTCATATCACAACTTGAGTAGCTGTTTTCTGTCACACAATGTTGAATTCATTTGGGAAACATTAGAGCTGATTATATCCAATGCTATGAGACTATTCATTCCTTTTACCAAAATTCACTGTAATAACCAACCCTCCTGGTTCACTGCCAATATTAGACATCACATCAAGTGCCTGCGCACTCTTCGCCGCAGGTATAAGCAACATCCTACTAGACATCTCGAAGAGAAGATCAAATTATCTCAAGAGTCACTCCAAGAGGAAATTGCTAACAGTAAAACTAACTATGAGACATGCCTCATCAGAGAGTATGCATCTCACCGCAACAACAACATTTTCAAGTATATCAGGAACTTTACCCAATCCAAGAACTTTCCTTCTGTTTTACAGTTTGACAACGAAATCGCTGAATCTGACACTGATTCTGCTAACATGTTCAATCGCTACTTTCATTCAGTTTTCTCAGACTCATCTGATCTATCCAATGTTGATAACCGTTTAGAGCCTACTGATCACATTGATTTTATTTCAATCACAATAGAAGAAGTATATGATGCCCTTGTATCTTTGGACCCTACCAAAGCACCAGGCATTGACCTTATTTCTCCAAAAATTCTTCAGACATGTGCTCCAATTTTGTGCCAGCCATTGCACCATCTTTTTTCTATGTCTCTCCAATATGCATACATCCCCTCGAGTTGGAAGATCCATAAGATTGTACCTATCTTCAAGGCTGGCGATAAAACTTCGGTAAAGAACTACAGACCCATCTCATTGCTTTCCAGCACATCAAAGGTACTTGAGCGATTAGTGTATAATAAAATAGTAAATCATCTGGTAATTCAAATTAATCCCTGCCAGTTTGGCTTTATAAAAGGAGCTTCCACCTTACAACAGCTTTTAACATTCTTTGACTTCTTGACCAACAGCCCAACGCAAATTGATACTATATACCTGGATATACGTAAAGCCTTCGACACTGTTTCACATGGAATCCTACTAAATCACCTCTGGTCTTTTGGCATTACTGGTACCCTATGGTCATGGTTTAAATGCTACATCACTGACCGAGTACAGCAGGTATCTATCAACAATACCTTATCTGACAGTGTACTACCAGTTATATCTGGTGTCCCCCAGGGAAGTATTTTAGGTCCCCTGTTATTTCTAGTTTATATGAACAATATCTCTTCCAGTATAGAAGTTAGTCAAGTATTGAAGTTTGCTGATGACATGAAATGTTTTATGACCATCTCGTGTGATGAGGACCGCATCAAGCTCCAGCAAGATGTTGACTCTATTATTCACCAAACATTCCTTTCCAATCTAACTATCAACTTTACCAAGTGTGTACATGTTCCCTTCAAATCAAAGTCCAATACCAGATACCTTATTTCCAGCACAGAAATCAATTGTCAGGAGACTCAAAAAGACCTGGGAGTGATTGTCTCCAGTGACCTGAAGTGGTCAAATCACTACAATTCTATAATATCTAAAGCATATAAATCGTTGGCTCTGATACGACGTACTTTTTGTTCCAATCACTACCCATCAGTCAAGCTACATCTGTATATTACTTTAGTTCGTCTTCATCTTACCTATTGCTCTCAGTTATGGCGACCATACCTAATCAAGGACATCTTATGTTTTGAGCGTATTCAACGTCAAGCAACCAAACACATCTTGAATAATTATAATATCAGCTACAAATCCAGGTTATTAGAACTTCATCTTCTACCATTCATGTATATCCTCGAGATTCAGGATGTTTTGTTTGCGATCAAGTCACTTAAGTCACCCACAAGAAACTTTGACATTAATAGGTACATTACATTTACTCAGGGTCATACCAGATCCTCTACACATAATAAACTCAAACATCGTCTCCATAGTACAAACTTAAATAGAAACTCTTATTTCCATCGCCTTCCTCGTTTGTGGAATGCTCTTCCTGTAATCAATGCCAATTTATCAATTGCAACCATCAAGGCTAAACTAAAGAAATTTATGTGGAATCATTTTGTAACTCATTTTGACGATGACAATCACTGTACCTACCATTATCTATGTCCGTGCAGCAAATGTCACGATCTCTCACCACCATCAAACTTTCAAACACTATAGCTAAGTTATAATTAGTTAAAGTAATTATAATGTATGTATAACTTGTGTTTTAGGCTGCAAGCACCAGTTACTTGCAGACCCTTGGCATACTTGCCATAAAGTAATAATAATAATAATAATAATTACTATTAGTTAAGTAGCTGTAGGAGACTTCATATTGCACCTCATATCGCAAATTTAGCTATTGTTAGCTATGTACAGTGAATACCTGAGTTGGTAGCACACTGGAACTAATACCTCGAACAGGCTCTGCCTTCTGTGTACACCCTCCAGTGCCTAACTGGTAAAGTAGATAATAACAACAGTTCCCTACTTAGGTGGCCTCCCAAGGTTGGCTCCGAGTGTGGTGCTTGGCCAGAATCTGGGTGGCCTGCGGATCACGTCACGATGGGGTTGGCTTTTTTCAGCCCTTCTAGATATTTGTCCCATTTCACTTTAGGATATTTTGCTAAAAGATTTTCGCTTAGGCTCCTAGGCTATGGGTAAACACCTCGAACAGGCTCTGCCTTCTGTGTACACCCTCCAGTGCCTAACTGGTAAAGTAGATAATAACTGATTGGTTGGGCCTGTGCCCTACCAGTACCCACCTTAGCTATGCCACTGATTATTTCGCTTAGTGATAACTTGATGAAAGTAAGTATTGGTTTGTTAAAGAGGATTATACAATTCTGTGCTAACGATACGAGGTTGGATATCACTACTAGATGAATAAAAAATTGAAAATTTTAAAATGGGAATAGGGATCACTGAAAAAAGCCATGAACAAGAAGGGATTGCTGGGGTGGTAATGTAAACCACAAATCCCTATTTTAACTCTCTGTCATTAATATTTAGTTACATGCTCTGTCATTTTTAAAACGAGTCAAAATAGGAATTTCTGCGTTACATTACCACCCCAGCAATCCCTTCTTGTTTCATGGCTTTTTCAGCGATTCCTATTCCTGTTTAAAATTTCTAATATTTTATTTGTCTAGTTTGTGTACTTTTTAATCCAGTAATGGATATAATTATGAAGACTGTTGTGAATAGTGTAATTTTGCATTCTGCATAGTAACGTCCTCAACGTTTCAGTACACACATGAAACTGATCAAATTGCAATGTGCATATGAGAGTCTCCAAATATGAGCTAGAAATTACATTGCTGGTGCTTTCAATAGCTGTCAAATTCAGTGCAAGGATTGTTGTTATACACTTGATTGCATTATTAAAGTATTTACGTGACTGCTCTATTAGAGTATTTAGTATGGATAACCCGCCCACATGCAATAATCACGGAGTAAAAAAACCACAAGTCTTCAACACAGATTAAGCTTCCTGGCCTATACTGAGTTTAATAAAGACAGATACTATTAGCCACAAGCAGCGGACGCCAAAAAACCTAACTTTGAGTGTGATCTTGTATAGCTTCTCATGCGTAATGGCATTTTGGCAAGAAGAAACAGCCCGGTTTTGGCTGTTTCCATCTGAAAACGAAATAGGTCATGGACGATGGTGCTTTAACTAGTATATACAGCTATGTATTGCACTTATGAGCTGTATAAAAAATTTGTACTATCAAAAATATCTCACTCACTTTGCAAAAGTGACCTAGCTATCATC
The DNA here is from genome assembly GCF_963678975.1 of Dysidea avara. NCBI lineage: Eukaryota > Metazoa > Porifera > Demospongiae > Dictyoceratida > Dysideidae > Dysidea > Dysidea avara. Next base: position 20,191,614 of record NC_089276.1, read on the forward strand.
CTATGAACTTGCTGAAACTTCATAGAATTGGTAGTACACGTACAGAAAGTAGTACAGCTATGTTAAAGTGTTTTGTTCTCATGAAACCTGCACAGAACTGCATGAAAATAACAGACCCATCCAAAACAGCTTATAGCTGTAAAAAAGTGTGCGTCCAAGTAAAGCAGAGTTAACTGCGACAAAAAGTAATGATATCATAATGTGGCCATGTGCGAGGTGTGCAAGTTGTAAAATTACTATTAGCTAATCAGATAATACAATGTTATTGTGAAAGTGTTAATGAGAACTATGTGATGCTGCTAGTTTTTAAGTGTGTGAGCATCTTCATAAATGCCACACAAATTTAATTCTCAATAAAGCAATGTGTATAGATTCTCTGATAGCAATAAATAGTTTGAGTTTGGCCATCTTTCCCTCGTTTGTAGCATTGCTGTATACAGGAAAGGCGGCCAAACTCAAACTATTTATTTCCATCAGAGAATCTATACACATTGCTTTATTGAGAATTAAATTTGTGTGGCATTTATGAAGATGCTCACACACTTAAAAACTAGCAGCATCACATAGTTCTCATTAACACTTTACCAATAACATTGTATTATCTGATTAGCTAATATTACTTTTACAACTTGCACACCTCGCACATGGCAGCATTATGATATCATTACTTTTTTGTCGCAGTTAACTCTGCTTTACATGGACGCGCACTTTTTTTACAGCTATAAGCTGGTTTTGGATGGGATTTCAATACTTTTTGTTAGAATAAGCAATGCACTGTTGATAACAGTAGGTGAGTTTCCATGGTTTTGACAGAAACCCCAGATTACAGTGACAGAATATTAAAATATAATTGTATTTTTAGTGGCCAGGTCGCCCACATGGGGGTAACTGGGGTATTTTTCACCCGGACCCAGCCTGAAAGGGGTCCCAGGAGGCCCCATCAGGGGCCCCTTGAAAATCTGTTTAAAGAAAGATCGATTTACTCTAATAGAGCAATCAGGATCTAGACCCTCCCTTGCCCTTGGGCCCCTCTTTAACTCTTTGCCCTGGGCCCCTCTTTAACTCTTTGCCCTGGGCCCCCTAATTTCTCTGGCTGGCCCTGTTAGTGGCATGCAACTGCAGTCAACTAACACCCACTTTAACTAGGAAACCCTTAGTAACATTTTTCCTTTCATCTTGTACTGCAGTAAAATGATCAAGATACTTTATTAGAGCAGTCACAAAACAGCTGTAACACAGCAATCAATATTTAGCATAGTTACAACTTCTGCCAAGCATCGGATTGTGTAGTTTAAATTATTAGCTACTTACAGACTTTACAATATAAAAATATAGCACTTGTAGAAATGTGACTGTTCTATTAGAGTATCTCGATCTAGTTCAAGCATTGACTAATTCAAGCAAAGAAGCCACGCCCCTGCCCATATCAATAAGAGATCGTGTGAAAAGAAATGAGAATAGCAAAGAAAATGAAGCGACAATAGAGGGGCGCGTAATTGTGTCCTGTTGTAAATAAATGCCTTTAAAATTTATATTACTACTAAATAAGTGCACCAGAATAGGCTTGCGAGGCTGTTGTCTCATTGCTTGTCTTTTCATGTTGAAGGGATTTAGTCACAATTGGTAAGTTTAACTATACATGTATTTGTGTTGTAAAACTTAATTGTAAAAAGGCGATTAGCACATATCATGATAAAACATGTATTTGTCACAGTAGAGTCTCTCACAATTATTAGACATTGGACCAGAATAAAAAATTTACTGCTATATTTAGAGGTTGTAGCATTTGTATATCTTAGTATCTTAATAAATAATCCTCCATGATCACTAATCACTAATAGTACAGTGAAAACTGGTCATTATTCAGGCCGTAGGGACAAAATTTTCTGGCCTAGCTTTTTAAAGGGGTGGCTGCATTTTGTGGCCTTAAAAAAGGTAAGAAGCATGCTGTTCTAACTGGCTATAGAGATGGATTTAGTGTGAACAGCGCATGAGACAGTGAGTACTGGCAGCAAGGGGGCAGCCAATCTGTTAGAGCACCAAAGGCACTGCTTCAGACGTAGGCAGTTGGCTGTCAGCCCAAAGTGTAAAAAGTTTCACTATTTTGTTCCTTATAAGCTGCTGATGAAGAAAGTGATGAAGTTATTATCCATAGGATATTATTTTCAGAGTATCCATTTCAGTTCTACAATGTAGTAGCCAAGCACAAGATGAACATAACACAGAATTCCAGTGGTTTAGTGGCGACCACAACACTGCCTGATTTAAACTGTGGTGAGATTTGAGACTACCAGAAGCCCTGGGATGCCTTCAACACATGAAATACCAAATATCTAATGTCTGGCTTTCATCCAGTGGACCTGTCTTGGTGGCCACTTGTACAGAAGGGAAACAGCTGCCACACAGTCTTGCAAGTGAAACAGCTAGTTGCCACACCCCTTAATTATCAATTTGTAAAATCTTGAGCAAAATTGTGTGTGTGAGCAAGTGCGATGTTGTGCATCGGCAGTGCCTTGTATATGGTTGCTGCGTGCCTAGCAGTGACGCATCACGAGTATTGAAGTCACAATGCGTTACTGTATCATCCATCTAAATACAATCCCTGAATGTGCCATTTTGTGTAGAGAGCAATCTTCCACAATAAGTGACCTGCAGGTTTCAGTGTATATTGTTAACCATTAATATTGTTCACCATTGTGAACTGTATGTACAGTGAAACCTCACTTAGTGGCCACCTCTTTAATAATACCACCTCATTATATTGGCCACCTCTAGTAGGTCCCAAATATAGCTAAGCAGTACTTTATGACCTCATTAATAAGGCCACCTTGTTATTCAGGCTAGCTTTTTGGTCCCACAGCTGGCCATATTAATGAGGTGTCATTGTACTTATGTGAATTTTTATTTTTCGTAACTTTTCTTCAGGTTTATTGATGGGCACTATGAAGCATTGTTGACTGGTCCGTACATAATGTGGTGACTTGAAATGCTAAAAAAGTACGTAGCATGTCTTGTGTGTACATGTAATGTGTTGTAATGTGTTGTAATGTGTTGTAATGTGTCCACACATCCACACATCTTAGAAATAAATATAATTGTATTCTCTATAAATACTCAGTTCCATTGTGCCACTGGGTCATAAGTGGGTTGAGTATGGATCATCCAGGACATTTGAGTCACATTTTGTCCTGGCCAAGTGGATCTCATCCACTGACAGAATATACAGGATCAGATCACATGTATAAATTACGGTGGAACTTGTTTATTGCCAGCTTCACTCAATAAGCAGGTAACAGTGTATAAATTCTCAATTGCAATTGGCTTTTCAAGAGAGGTTGTCTTTCTATACTGGTGGCCAATAAGACAGGTTGTACTGATAGAATGTACATACTAGAGATGCAACAATATTCTCCACTTAGTGTCATTTGATAGTGATGCAATGGAGACTATGTATTGTTGCATTTAAATACTATACTATTATACTGCAACTCTAGCATGTATTTATAACAGGAATGTTTGTTAACTGTTTAGACATACTGGAGCCACACCCACTCATCTGGATTCTACAATGGAGCCATACCAACTTGTCATCGTACTTACTCGTTACTCCCATTGTGTTTGGATGAATATACATGCCGTCATGTGAGACTTGCCACCATGGCGGGCCACTGGAAAACATTTTCCTAGCAGTTATACTACAGTCATTATTATACAATTCTTACATTATTGTTGTAAAAAGTGTTTGGTATTCATGTGTCCTCTGTATATTGTAGTTACAAGTGTAATTTTGTGTGGGGGTGCTATAAAATGCAATAATGCATGGTGACAATTGTAAATTATTGACACTTCCTTTTACACTAACTACATGTGCTAATTACTCACAGCTTGTGTCAACAACTGGTAACTGCAGTTGTACTCTGTGTCATTCTTTAAGCCGCGCCCTTAGAGGACAAATTACGTGGGGGGAACTAAATTCAAATTTCAAAACGAACGATGGTATGCAGCACCATAGACTATGGACTATATTCTATGGCAGCACACTTCTTTGTGGCTATATACACTCATTAACTACATAGAGCACCAGTTCATCAATACCCAGTGACTGCAGTTGTGCTCTGTGTCATTCTTTAAATTCTGAGTAAAATTCTTACAGAGAGCAAATTACGTGGGGGCGACTAAATTCAAATTTCAAACTAGCCATTCTCGAAAACATATGTTTCAATCTGAACAAAACTTTTAGAACAGTTTAAAGACACATTGCCCTACATACCAAGCGAGTATTGCGGAAAACAACAATCTGGGTTTTGTATTTGGCCTCTAGGTCGACTGAGGATGACTGAAACTTTGATTGGTGCTGAAATTACGACTGTAGGGTAATCATGTATGGTGAAATCGATGATGTGAATCTTGAGGCGATTGACTGAATACTGAAGCGATAGCAGGGAAATCAATGTTTGGAATGCACAAAGGAATGCAAGGCAGATACCTGCGGTTGTGTCTAACCACATGCGATAAAAAAAATTTTTTTAATGAAACTTCCCCTTTGATGTCTGCAATCTCGATCACAAAACAATCGGCATGGATTTGCTTTACTGCTTGTGTGGTAGTTACTAGTGACACGATGAGTTTAACTCTAGAGTTTCAGAGGGATAGCGTAAGTGACGGGTGAGTTACAGGAAGGCCGAATTTGACAACATTTGTTCCTGTAAAATCCTCATGTGTAGTGGTCACGTCATTTATTGTCTGCGGCGTGCGTTTCTGCTTTACTGGCCGTGCAACTCACTACCGTGAGTCTTGATGAGATAATACAATCTAAACCAAAACAGCCAAGCTGTAAAAAAAGAGTGCGGCCCCCAAAAAGGCCTGGATGAAAAAAGATGTGAAATCCAAGGTGGCGGCCAAGAAATGGCTGTGATGGTAGATTAATGGCAAAAAATTTAATTACGACAATTCAGGTGAATTTGCATTGCATCCTCCACTAGGATTCGGCACCAAATTCACCTGAATTGTCGTAATTAAAATTTTTGCCATTAATCTACCATCACAGCCATTTCTTGGCCGCCACCTTGGATTTCACATCTTTTTTTCATCCAGGCCTTTTGGGGGGGCGCACTCTTTTTTTACAGCTTGGCTGTTTTGGTTTAGATATCACTTCTTTTTGTATTGCAAGCCACAAAGCCAGCCATTAACTGGCTTTGGTGCTTACTTTTAATTTTTTTTTCTTTTCTGCAGGGATTGTGGAACAAAGGAAGAAATATTGTGTACAGTTTTTTGTCTGATTAAAAATATAATAATGAATGATAATCATATACTATAGGTCATAAGGTGACTTCTTATACATAACTGAACTGTAGCTGAAACCCTCATTGTTTGTAGCTGAACTCTTTTCAGAGTGACTTGTTTCTAGCTGAACTCACTACATGATGATTTGTTTCCAACACATATTTCTACAGGGTGATTTGTTTGTAGCTGATCCCTATAGAGTAACTTGTATTTAGCTGATATCTCTACAGGGTGACTTCTTCTACCTGATCTCTCTACAGGGTGGTCTGTTCGTAGCTGAACTCTCTACAGGGTGAATTGTTTGTAGCTAAACTCTCTACATGATGGTTTCTTCGTAGCTGAACTCTCTACAAGGTAACTTCTTCTAGCTGATCTCTCTACAGGGTGACTTGTTTGTAGCTGAACTATTTGCAGGGTGGTTTTTAGTAGCTGAACTCTCTACATACAAAGGGACTTCTTCTAGCTGGTCTCTCTACAGGATCACTTGTTTCTAGCTGATCTCTCTGCAGGGTAATTGTTTGTAGCTGAACTTTCTACAGGGTGATTTTTTTACAGCTGAACTCTCTACATGATAGTTTCTTTGTAGCTGAATTCTCTACAAGGTAACTTCTCCTAGCTGATCTCTCTATAGGGCAATTTGTTTTCAGCTGAACTCTCTACCAGGGCCGCCCAGAGAAATTAAGGGGCCCAGGGCAAAGAGTTAAAGTGGGGCCCTTCACCCAAGCTGTAAGTTGAAGACCAAAAAAAAAAAAAAAGTCACAACCTGCTAACAATGACAATAAATACCCATCACCAACCATATCTCCTTATCTATAAGCTTGCTACACTGCTCCTCTGAAGAATACTGTGACTGCTCTATTACAGTATTTAGATCTGACTGTTCTATTAGAGTATATCGATCTTTTAAACAGGTATTCAGGGGGCCCTTCATGGGGCCTCCTGGGGTCCCTTTCAGGCTGGGGCCCGGGGCAAAATGCCCCAGTTGCCCCCCCCCCCCCCCTGTGGGCGGCCCTGCTCTCTACAGGATGGTTTCTTTATAGCTGATCTCTCTACAAGGTGACTTCTTCTAGCTAATCTCTCTACAGAGTGAATTGTTTGTAGCTGAACTTTCTACAGGGTGATCTGTTTGTAGCTGATCTCTCTACAGGATGACTTGTTTCTAGCTGAACTCTCTACAGGATGATCCGTCCATAGCTGAATTCTCTACATGGTGATTTCTTTGTACAAGGTGACTTCTTCTAGCTGATCTCTAGGTGACTTGTTTCTAGCTTCTTCTAGCTGATCTCTTCTAGGTGACTTGTTTCTAGCTGAACTCTCTACAGGATGATCTGTTCATTGCTGAATTCTCTACATGGTGGTTTCTTTGTAGCTGAACTCTTTACAAGGTGACTTCGTCTAACTGATCTCTCTACAGGGTGATTTGTTTGTAGCTGAATTCTCTACAGAGTGACTTGTTGTAGCTGAACTCTCTACAAGGTGTTATAGTTGAATTCTCTTCAGTGTGACTTATAATGTTATGAATCTCTACAGCAACATATTTGTAGCTGATCTCTCTACAGGATGACTTGTTTCTAGCTGAGGATGATCTGTTCATAGCTGAATTCTCTACATGGTGGTTTCTTTGTAGCTGAATTCTCTACAAGGTAACTTCTTCTAGCTGATCTCTCTATAGGGCAATTTGTTTTCAGCTGAACTTCTCTACAGAATGGTTTCTTTGTAGCTGATCTCCCTACAAGGTGACTTCTTCTAGTTAATCTCTCTACAGAGTGAATTGTTTGTAGCTGATCTCTCTACAGGGTGAGTTGTTTGTAGCTGAAGTATCTGCAGCGTGATTTGTTTGCAGCTGAACTCTCTACAAGGTGATCCTTCTAGCTGACCTCTATACAGGGTGATCTGTTCATAGCTGAACTTTCTACAGGGTGATTTGTTTGCAACTGAACTCTCTACCTGATGGTGTCTTTGTAGCTGAACTCTCTACAAGGTAACTTCTTCTAACTGATCTCTCTACAGGGTGAATTGTTTCTAGCTGAACTCTCCATAGGGTTATATGTTTGTAATTGAACTCTCTACAGGATGGTTTCTTTGTAGCTAATCTCTCTACAAGGTGATTTCTTTCTATCTGATCTCTACAGGGTGACCTGTTTCTGGCCAAACTCTCTACAAGTGATTTGTTTGCAGCTGAATTCTCTACACGGTAGTTTCTTTGTAGCTGAACTCTCTACAAGGTGACTTTTTCTAGCTAACCTCTCTACAGGGTGAATTTTTGTAGCTGAACTTTCTACATACAAAGTGACTTGTTCTAGCTGGTCTCTCTACAGCATAACTTCTTTCTAGCTGATCTCTTTGCAGGGTGACTTGTTTCTAGCTGAACTCTACCGGGTGATCTGTTCATAGCTGAACTCTCTACAGGATGATTTGTTTACAGCTGAACTATCTACATGGTGGTTTCTTTGCAGCTGAATTCTCTACAAGGTGACTTCTTCTAGCTGAACTATCTATAGGGCGATCTTTTCGTAGCTGAACTCTCTGCAGGGTGATTCGTTTGCAGCTGAACTTTCTACATGATGGTTTGTTTGTAGCTGAACACTCTACAAGGTAACTTCTTCTAGCTGATCTCCCTACAGGATAACTTGTTTATAGCTGAACTCTCTACAGGGTGATTTGTTTGTAGCTAAACTCTGTACGATTTGATTTGTTTGCAGCTGAACTCTCTACATGGTGGTTTCTTTGTAGCTGAACTCTCTACAAGGTATAGCTTCTTCTAGCTGATCTCTCTACAGGGTGAATTTTTGTAGCTGAACTTTCTACATACAAAGTGACTTGTTCTAGCTGGTCTCTCTACAGCATAACTTCTTTCTAGCTGATCTCTTTGCAGGGTGACTTGTTTCTAACTGAACTCTACCGGGTGATCTGTTCATAGCTGAACTCTCTACAGGATGATTTGTTTACAGCTGAACTATCTACATGGTGGTTTCTTTGCAGCTGAATTCTCTACAAGGTGACTTCTTCTAGCTGAACTCTCTATAGGGCGATCTTTTCGTAGCTGAACTCTCTGCAGGGTGATTCGTTTGCAGCTGAACTTTCTACATGATGGTTTGTTTGTAGCTGAACACTCTACAAGGTAACTTCTTCTAGCTGATCTCCCTACAGGATAACTTGTTTATAGCTGAACTCTCTACAGGGTGATTTGTTTGTAGCTAAACTCTCTACATGGTGGTTTCTTTGTAGCTGAACTCTCTACAAGGTATAGCTTCTTCTAGCTGATCTCTCTATACAGGATGACTTGTTTCTAGCTGAACTCTCTACAGGGTGATCCTTTTGTAGCTGAACTCACTACAGGGTGATTTGTTTGCAGCTGAACTCTCTACATGATGGTTTGTTTGTAGCTGAACTCTCTACAAGGTAACTTCTTCTAGTTAATTTCTCTACAGGGTGACTTGTTTCTAGCTGATCTCTCTACAGGGTGATTTTTTGTAGCTGAACTCTGTATAGTTTGATTTGTTTGCAGCTGAACTCTCTACATGATGGTTTGTTTGTAGCTGAACTCTCTACAAGGTAACTTCTTCTAGTTAATTTCTCTACAGGGTGACTTGTTTCTAGCTGATCTCTCTACAGGGTGATTTTTTTGTAGCTGAACTCTGTATAGTTTGATTTGTTTGCAGCTGAACTCTCTACATGATGGTTTCTTTGTAGCTGAACTCTCTACAAGGTAACTTTTTCTAGCTAACCTCTCTACAGGGTGAATTTTTGTAGCTGAACTTTCTACATACAAAGTGACTTGTTCTAGCTGGTCTCTCTACAGCATAACTTCTTTCTAGCTGATCTCTTTGCAGGGTGACTTGTTTCTAACTGAACTCTACCGGGTGATCTGTTCATAGCTGAACTCTCTACAGGATGATTTGTTTACAGCTGAACTATCTACATGGTGGTTTCTTTGCAGCTGAATTCTCTACAAGGTGACTTCTTCTAGCTGAACTCTCTATAGGGCGATCTTTTCGTAGCTGAACTCTCTGCAGGGTGATTCGTTTGCAGCTGAACTTTCTACATGATGGTTTGTTTGTAGCTGAACACTCTACAAGGTAACTTCTTCTAGCTGATCTCCCTACAGGATAACTTGTTTATAGCTGAACTCTCTACAGGGTGATTTGTTTGTAGCTAAACTCTGTACGATTTGATTTGTTTGCAGCTGAACTCTCTACATGGTGGTTTCTTTGTAGCTGAACTCTCTACAAGGTATAGCTTCTTCTAGCTGATCTCTCTATACAGGATGACTTGTTTCTAGCTGAACTCTCTACAGGGTGATCCTTTTGTAGCTGAACTCATTACAGGGTGATTTGTTTGCAGCTGAACTCTCTACATGATGGTTTGTTTGTAGCTGAACTCTCTACAAGGTAACTTCTTCTAGTTAATTTCTCTACAGGGTGACTTGTTTCTAGCTGATCTCTCTACAGGGTGATTTTTGTAGCTGAACTCTGTATAGTTTGATTTGTTTGCAGCTGAACTCTCTACATGATGGTTTGTTTGTAGCTGAACTCTCTACAAGGTAACTTCTTCTAGTTAATTTCTCTACAGGGTGACTTGTTTCTAGCTGATCTCTCTACAGGGTGATTTTTTTTGTAGCTGAACTCTGTATAGTTTGATTTGTTTGCAGCTGAACTCTCTACATGATGGTTTCTTTGTAGCTGAACTCTCTACAAGGTAACTTCTTCTAGTTGATCTCTCTACAGGATGACTTGTTTCTAGCTGAACTCTCTACAGGATGATCTGTTCATAGCTGAATTCTCTACATGGTGGTTTCTTTGTAGCTGAACTCTTCACAGGGTGACTTCTTCTAGCTGACTACAGGATGATCTGTTCATAGCTGAATTCTCTACATGGTTGTTTCTTTGTAACTGAACTCTTTACAAGGTGACTTCTTCTAGCTGATCTCTCTACAGGGTGATTTATTTGTAGCTGAATTCTCTACAGAGTGACTTGTTGTAGCTGAACTCTCTACAAGGTGACTTGTTTATAGTCGAATTCTCTTCAGTCTGACTTATAATGTTCTGAATCTCTACAGCAACATCTTTGTAGCTGAACTCTCTACAGGGTGACTTGCTTGTAGCTGAATTGTTTATAAGATTAACTGTTTGTAGCTGAACTCCCTACAGAATAACTTACAATGTCATATAATTCTATAATGGAGTAAGTTATAAACGTAGCTGAATGCTTTATTAGGGTGACTGTTCTATTAGAGTATCTCGATCTCGCATATGTTACACGTAGTTGGCTTTGGAATCATAACTCAGTGGTTTGTAATCCCATTCTTCTGTACTACTGCAAGGACTTTTTATGATAATTTTTCCAGCTACACACCGATTTTCAGCTCACTGCTCTAAGTGGTTTGCCTGGTAGGCGTGAAAACTAATAGTTTTTTTATTCATAAAAATCGATCGCGTAATTGTGACATAGGTTGGGTTTTGTGTCATATCTCGATGGCCTTTACCTGGATTCCTTTCAAACCACAAAAAGGCACTCCTACGATAGTTACTCCATCTACATAGCAATTTTCAGCTCAATCCTTCAAGCGGTTTACTCTGTGGGCGTGACAGACCTTCGACCTTATTTTACGCAAATAATCGGTCATAACTCCGTGACTGTTCATCGGATTCTACCAAACTTGGTACTGAGATTCGCCTTAATGAGCCCTTTAAGGTTACGGGATAGTGAGCGACTGTCAAACAAAAATTTTATTACGTAATTAAGGCGGGCTTGGTGTTGTTGTGTTTTGTATCAGCTGGTAACAGGCTTAAATTGTTGGGAGAATAATAGCGTGCTGACTGGACAGTTACAAGGTACAAGAAAACACACGTAACAGTACAAGATAACATAGATACAACACACTTAGCAACTGGCGCACCTGTAAGCGCATGCGTAGTTTTGCTGACTAATGGCGATATTTTCCTGAACCAAAAATCAGGACTGTCAAACTAGTTGTTAACATTTTAGGTCCTGACGGAGCCATTTGTTAGAAATAATGTTTCTAGTGCTTGTGATATCAATTTAAAAATTAATTTTGTGACCACAGTGCCTTGCTTTAGGCCATATTGTAGTCATATTTCAGCAACTATACACATTATTCACAAATCCTCTTGTCAGTCCCTCACAAGTGATGTTCTTCAAACCTTAGAATTGTTAGTAAGTTCTCATGGTTCTTCATTGGTCTGATTTTTGGTTCACAGTTTTCACTGTTTGGCATGGGGACAACTCATGTTTCCATAACAACATTTGAATTCCATGTCGATTTATGAGAAGTTAAGAATGCATAAATATTTGATAACAATGCATTAAGAAAAATCAAACCCCTAATCATGAAAAATGATCGATAGTGTACATGTGGGGTTTACAGTATCCCGTAACCTTATTAATTAAGTGTGCCAAATTTCAGCCCGATTTGAGCAAGCATTCGTGTTTTATGGCGGATTTTGCAAAGTGTGCGAAAAGAAGAAGAAAAAAATGAAGAAAAAATAACCAAACGTTGGCCGCTCGTATCTCGGAAATGGCTGGAGCGATTTTCTTCCAATCTGGAATGTGGACTCCCCTACCTAGCCGGCACTTCTGTAGCAATTTTAGTTTCAATCGGATAAGGAATCACGGAGCTAAAAAGGTGTGAAAATCGCGTTTACTTTCTTCCTGTAAATATACTCACGGTGTGGCGCGCTGGCTTCTTGGGCCGCACGACACACTACCGTGTGTCTTGATATTATTAGTAAAGTATTAATGAGAACTATGTGATGCTGCCAGTCTTTAAGTGTGCGAGCATCTTCATAAATGCTGCTCAAATTTTATTCTCAAGAAAGCAAAGTGTATAAATTCTCTGATAGCAACAAATTAGTTTGAGTTTGGCCGCCTTTCCTTTGTTCATAGCATTACCGTATACAGGAAAGACAGCCAAACTCAAACTATTTGTTGCTATCAGAGAATCTATACACTTTGCTTTCTTGAGAATCAAATTTGAGTGACATTTATGAAGATGCTCACACACTTAAAGACTAGCAGCATCTCATTAACACTTTAACAATAATATTGTATTTTCTGATTAATATTTACAACTTGCCTACCTCACACATGGCTGCACTATGATATCACTACTTTTTGTCGCAGTTAACTCTACTTTACTTAAACACACACTTTTTTTTACAGCTATAAGCTGTTTTGGATGGGATTTCAACCCTTTTTGTTAGAATAGACATACTCTTACTGTTGAAAACAGTAAGTAAATTTCCATGGCTTTGACAGAAACCCCTTTTAATTTAGATTACAGTGACAGAATATTAAAATACAACTGTAATTTTAGTGGCATGCAACTGCAGTCAACTAACATCCATTTTAACTAGTAAACCCTTAGTAACACTTTATTTTCATCTCGCACGGCTACTCAGCATCAAAATGACTCTAATAGAGCAGTCACAAAACAGCTCTAATACAGCAATCAAAGTTACAGCATAGTTACAACTTCTGCGTAGCATTGCATTGTGTAGTTAAATTGTTAGCTACTTACAGACTTTACAATATAAAAGCACAGCACTTGTTGAAATGTGACTGTTGCATTAGAGTGATTGACTGCTGTATTAGAGTATTTCAATCACTGACTAAAACCAAGCAGAAAAGCCATGTCCCTGCCCATGTCAGTACAAGCTCTTGTGAAATGATATCAGAATGGTAGATAAATGGCGAGTATGTCCAGAAACAATAGAAGGGCACGTAATTTATATAATAAGTGTATGTCTGACATTATCCATGATTCATGTAAACAGTAAAACGAAAAAGTTATTCAGTTTCATAAAATCCCTACAGAAAGACTATTGTGGTGTACCAACTTTTACAAAAAGATGGACTTCGGCATGGTGACAACCAAGCTAAAGCTAGTATTTTAAACCAGTATTATTCCTCAGTTTTCACTAAGGCCCCTATTCGGTGATTATTAGTTTCTCATCCAGCCTTTCTAATTATTATGATGCGGGCGGGAGGGTATTACCATTATACCATTATTTTATAATATTAACACACTGATGTACAGACCTTGTCCAAATTGTCTTTTTTTCTTACTACAAACATTTCCTTCACTACTTTTCGTGATCGCCAACTGTTTTCCGACAGTCAACTGAAAGCCTGCTTTGATGAAGTCGATAGAGCACGATTGCAACTGGCACTGCAGCAATTTGCTAAGGAAAACAACAGTTCTCCTGGTGATATATAGCGCATTGTAGCGTTCATCAACAAAAATTATAACAGTTTGGTATCACGTGTTCTTCTGAGCATGCGCAGAGTAAATAATGGCTTACCATGCGGTAGCTTAAGAAGGATGCGGGCGGTGGATGAGAAACTAATAATCACCAAATAGGGGCCTAATGATGAACATCTCCGACCACCCCCGGATATGGGGCACAGCCCCAGTATCAAGATATACCTAATATTGAGATCTGTTGTGAAGGAAACACTTGCTTACTTAATGATCTAGACCCATCTAGATCACTGAAATCCATGGCTGCTGAAATTTCTCCTAGCTTGAAGCTGATATTCTCTGCTTCCCTTCATCAAGGTGCCATCCCTCAAATTTGAAAACAGGCTATCATGACACCCTTGTTTTAAAAAGGTGAATCCAATCCCTCAAACTATCGACCAATATCACTTACGTGTACGGGGCACTACTGCTGTCAGACCCGGATTTGACTCGGATTAATTAAAGCCGAGGCGTGCGATAAGAGCTATGTTTCAGGTAGTCTCGATCGAGCGAGACTGCGTTTTGAGCGTTCGATTCGCGTTGAGCAAACGGGTAGTTATGTGATAACTAAGCCGGTAAGTTTATAATTTAAATCAGTCAGTGGGTTTTGGTTCCACGTAGCTACTGTGAGTTTACAGACAGCAATTACATGTGGCTTCATGCATACCCAGTATTACAATTTCCCGATATATTGAAGTGGGTGTGGCTCACAAAAGTACTTATCCTGCTGCAAGACTTGACTATATACAATTCCTACATTAATCGATTAGTGGGCGTGGCTCCATGTAAGTTTGCAGACAGTTAACGGACACAGTTTCGTGCTTCAGACTGCACTTACTACTAAATGGGCGTGGCTGAGCGTATGTTTGTAACGCGATAAGTGGGCGTAGCTCACAAAAGAGCTACGCGATAGCGTTTATAAGTTTCCACTTCGTCAAAGGAATAATTTCGTTTCTCACGTGATCCAATCCGGGTCAGTCAGACCCCGATAATTTGTAAACCGGGTTGGACCCGGAGAAAATGTGACCCGGTTGACCCGATCCGGTTTCTCGCTGACGTGTATATGCTGTAAAGTTCTGGAACATGTTATACATACAAACATCATGTCTCACTTCTCTGAGCACAGTATACTCTCTGAAATCCAATGTGGATTTCGTAAGAATTATTCAGCTGAACTGCAATTAATAAAAAACATCTCATGATTTTGCTTCTAACTTAAACAACAAAGGCCAAACCAGTGATGCCGTGTTACCACATTTTAGCAAGGCTTTTGATCAAGTTCTGCATCACTTACTGCTCACAAAGCTTCAACATTATGGTGTAAGTGGTATCATCTTGAACTGGATTACTGACTTTTTGGACAGCCGTACTCAGCGTGTGGTATGTGGTTGTGCCACCTCTAAACCTATAAACGTAACTAGTGGCGTACCTCAGGGAAGTGTGTTGGGACCACTATTATTTTTAGTATATATCAATGACATCACTACCAATTTATCATCTTCCCGTCATTTATTTGCTGATGACTGTATTTTGTACAGAAAGATTGATACACCGGACGATGCTAAAAGGCTTATTAAAAAAACTGGAAATATGGAAAGAGACCTGGGGGATGAAATTCAATATAGAGAAATGTATGATATTAACAATCACATTAAAACATAATCCTTACAATGCGGAATACGCCCTCCATGGAGAAAAAAAAC
Source organism: Dysidea avara (assembly GCF_963678975.1). NCBI lineage: Eukaryota > Metazoa > Porifera > Demospongiae > Dictyoceratida > Dysideidae > Dysidea > Dysidea avara. The sequence goes on from NC_089276.1 coordinate 20,206,863, forward strand.
TGAATCCGGTTGCAAATGCTAAATACTTGGGTATCAATTTTGACAGCAAGCTTACATTCAACCATCATGTGGACATTGTTTGCCAAAAAGCTATTAACACTTTAGCATTCTTACGAAGAAATCTGAAACTGTCACCAAACAGTTAAGCTAGATGCCTACAAGATATTTGTTTTACCAATTTTAAACTATGCTGCGACAGTTTGGCACAATGCTACATCAATAAACTAGAAGCTATTCAGAAACATGCCGCTCATTTTATTGTGTCAGATTACCACAGATTAAGTAGTATATTACATATCCTAAATTCATTAAAGTTAAAATCCATAGTGTACCACTATACAAGACTTCGTCTCTCAAGTTGATGTTCTACAAGATTGTCAATCACCTAGTAGAGCTTCCTATCCCCAGTTATATTGTACATTCTACAAGATGTTTACAAGGAAACCAGGATAAATTCATCAAACCATCTGCTACTGTTGATGCATACAAATTTAGTTTTACCCTAGATCAATTACCCCATGGAATCAACTACCAATCAATGATATTTTCCCTAAATGATTCTTCAATCAACACTGACACATCCAATGAAAAATAGTAATTTATAATCTAAAGACATTGTTTTTATACTCAAATTTGTGAGTTTTACAATCATAAATATAATATAAGTATATATAATTATGTCCTATTGTAAATAAACACCTTTAAAATTTATATTATTAATAAATAAGTGCACTGGAATAGGCTGTGATCTTTGCAGCTGTTGTCCCATCGCCCGAAGGTTATCTTTTTGTGTTGAAGAGAATGACACAATTGGTGAGTTTAACCGTACATGTATTTGTGTTGTAAAATTTAATTGTAAAAGGTGTAATTAGCATACCATGACAACACGTATTTTGTACAGTGGAGTCTCTATCATGACAGTATACAACTATTAGACATCGGACCATGGTGAAAATTTTACTGCTATACTTGGAGGTTGTCTGGAGATGACTTTGTAATGTATGTATATCTCAGTATCTTGATAATTAATCCTTCACTAATAGTACAGTAAAAACTGGTCATTATTGTAGAAAAAAATTCTTCTTACCTAGCTTATTAAGGAGGTGGCTGCATTTTGCAACAGTAAGCAATTGGTAATAAGCATCTGCAATGCAGCTGTTCTAACTTCTAACTGGCTATACAGATGGATTTAGTGTGCAACAGCAGTGAGTGCTGACAGCAAGGGAACAACTAATCTGTTAGAATACCAAAGGCACTGCTTCTGACGTAGGCTATAGGATCACAGAAAACAGATGGGACATTTCCAAGTTGGGTGTTAGCCCTAAGTGTGAGAGTTTTCACTTTAGGTCTTTATAAGCTTCTAATGAAGAAAATGATGAAGTCATTATCCATAGGATATATTTTTCAGAATATCTGTTTCAGTTCAAGCATGAGACAAAAATACAGCATTCCAGTGGTTTAGTGGTGACCACAACACTGCCTGAGTAAAGTGTGGTGAGATGGTAGACTACCAGAAGCCCTGGAATGCCTTCAACACATGAAATGCCAAAATAATGCCTGGTTTTCATCCACAGTGTACAGAAGGCTGCCTCTCTAAGACGGCCAACTATTAAATTATCCTGTAAGACATTTATATGGTTAAATCAGTGCCTTGCTAGCTACCTGCTTATTAATCCAAGAAATTTTGGCCCAAAAGTAACCATCTTACTGCACCCACTTATCTGATTAGCTCAGGTATATATGGTAGCCATACCGTATAATGGGTTTTAACTGTACCTATAATCATGAATCTTAAAAGCGTGGCACAAATTTCCACAAATGTAGCTATCCGCGAAAATAAAATCCACTGATTTTATTATTTTGATTACTAGAAACGCATTGAAAAAGGAGATGGAAGTATTGTTAAGCAGTAATATACATGGCTACTAGTGCTGTGAACCTGTAGAGTTTACTAAAACCGGTTATTGGAAGGTGAATAATTGGATATTGACTGGTTATTGTCTGATTGTAAATTAGCAGACATTATGGCACTAAACATGCCTGTTGGAAGCCTTAGGGTGGTACCAAAGTGACCATCAACATCCCTTACAATAACAACTATTACAAGCACATATTTATACATGCTTTGGGGTTATGTTGTGATGTTAACACTTGTCAGCAGGGGTAATTTATGATTTACCAAGTGGGTGGGTAAAACCGGTTTAAAGGCTTCTTAGCCAATCATTGGCTTGACCTAGACAATACCGGTTAATAACCAGTTTTTCCATACCGGTTCACAACACTAATGGCTACCACGTTTATAAATATATTTTGGACTCCTGTCATTGGCAAAGAACTTACTTGCATTATATAAAAGTAGGGATGTGTGCCGCTGCATGACAACCCAACAGTAGTGGGGCACTTACTGCGCACCCTCTCAAGGATATGCAGTTTGTTTTTGTTTCATGATGGCACAAAAACACGTATTGAGTTACAGGGAAAGAATTAAGACACAAAAAGTTGAAAACACGAGATAAAATAAGCGTGAATTTAATTACCATAGCTAGCCACTATTCACGAAAATAAAGTCTTCATGGTAAAAACCCGCTGTATGGTATCAGTATACTGCCTAGCAGTGACGCATCGTGAGTATTTATGTCACAATGCGTTATGCTATCATCTATCTAAATCAATAACTGAATGTGTCATTTTGTATAGAGAGCTGGATCATCCAGGACATTTGGGTCACATTTTGTCTTGGCCAAGTGAATCTTATCCATTGACAGAAGGTATAGGATCAGATCATGTGAATAAATTTCAGTGGAGCTTGTCTGTTGCCACCTTCACTCAATAAGCAGGTAGCAGTGTATAAATTCTCACTTTGGAACTGGCTTTTCGAGAGAGGTTGTCTTTCTATACCGGTGGCCATTAAGACAGGTTGTACAGATGGAGTGTACATACTAGAGATGCAGCAATATCATTCACTTAGTATCGTTTGATACTATGTATCATTGTACTTAAATACTATACTGTTGCAACTCTAGTACATATTTATAACAAGAATGTGTGTTAGCTGTTTAGACATATTGGAGCCCTACACACTCATCTGGATTTTACAAATGAATCACACCAACTCATTGTCAGTGCACTTACTCATCTGTGTTTGGATGAATATGCCGTCGTATGAGACCTACTACCATGATGGGTGCCTGGAGAAGTGGAGATATCATTTCTAAGTCAGTTATATCATTGATATTATATAGAATAGTTATAACTATTACTTAACAAAAGATAAAGTCAGTCAAATGAGCTAATCCTACCCTCTGCACAAACGAGGTCAATAGCTGCAGACTCTTTAAAGCTAAAGCGATGGTAGGAAGATCTAGAACCTCTCAAACAAGTGATGGCTGCACGAAGTAGTGAAAAACTCAGTTTACATCTTAACCAGTGCAGGGTCATGCTGTAAGACTGTCCATTTTTTTCTGACAGCAGAGTGGCTATTCTCTTGTACACTACTGTGGCCAGGTGTCCCATGCCTCCAGTACATGAAAACACTAAGGGAGAGAATGTCCCATGCTCCACCTCACAGATCCTTTCTTCATATTTCCTCTTCTTCTCTAGCTCCGCACGCCTGTAACACTGGACACTGAACAGTGTGTGGGAGCAAAAGGATTAAACACCTTTACATCAAAGTATGCCTTCTGACCGCATTCCCAAAAACCATTGGCCACAACATCAAGACGGACCCCATCCTCAACATTAGCTGATCTATACTGAAAAGATTCTCCTGAGAGTGGCTGTAAGGATGGTTCAACTTCAACACTATGACACAGCTCAGTTAATAATCCAGCAGTAATGTCTCGAAGCTCGTTATGACGGACTATAGGGAGACCACCACAGGGACAACAAAGGGCATGCTCAACAGAGAATAGCTTGCCACACACACAATTGGAAGGCAACAGTGGTGGTCGCCAGCCATATCGAAGACACAAGGTGTCACGAAAAGCACCTTTGTGTAAACAAAAACCATGGTCAGATAAAGGTAGAGCAGCCACCCAGCTAGAGGAGCCCTTTTCAGAAGATAACATGATCGATCTATGTAATGATGGTGATAGCACAGGTAGCAGAGCATCACGGGAGTTGATGATAGACTGGTGATGCGTATCCAAAATTGTTCTCCTTGCCTCAATCTGTGAAGACAACACCTCAACTGAGTAAGCTTGAGACTGCTGTATAATAAGGTGAACTAGAGGAGTGGTAACCCTAACGGAAGCAGCATACTGAAATAATGAGTAATTGACAGGATTGACAACCCCCATACCTCCCAGTCTAGTTGGCAGAGCAAACAGGTTTCGTTCAATATCACTAAATGATGGTTGACCAGTCAAATTGGGCAAAAATCTACAACGAATGGTTTCTTCTAGGGGAGTTAAAAAAGGTTGAATATTAGGAGTGCATCTCATTAGAAAATTCCATCTGCCTATAAATCCATGTGTAAATGCAGCAAATGCAGCTTGAGGATGGGTAACAGAGATGTCTGACAGCTGCTGCAACTCTTTGATCCAAGATGTTACTTGTTTCTCTACAAAGGAGGCGACAAAGGAAGGAGAGCCTAAAGCAGCACCGAGATGACGCTTTCCATCTGATGTTATAGAGATGCCAGTCCCCTCAAAAGCAGAAGCTGCTGCATCATGCATTCCTTCCTTCACAATAATGCAAGTTTTAGAAGGATTAGGAAATAGCCATAACCGGGACCAACAGATGTCAATTTATCCCACCAAGACCGTAGCGCTTTTACACTACCACAAGCGGTGGCATCGTCGGCATACCAAATTTGTTGAACAGAACTTCCACCCAAACAGTTGATCATTGGAATCACACCTAGTGCATACATTGGCATAGCTAGCTGGTCTCCTTGAGTGGTGCCCTCCTCAGAGTGTAGAACTGACCCTCCAATGTACAAGTTAACATTCTCCCGATACGTGTTTATTAAAATGGTAGAAAAAGGTGGACATAGGTGCTGTATGTTTCGTAGAGCTGCCTGGCGATTAAGATAGTTAAATGCATTGGTAGCATCCACAAGTATTACTGCATCAACATCAGTGGAGGAAAACATCTATCTTGTGGAATGAACAGCAGCCTCACACCCCGACAATTGACCAGCACACAACTGTAATGAACCAGCAGCTTCTTGAATATCATTTCGAATCACAGAAAGGACAGCCTTTGCAATTACACGACGTGCAGTTTCTCCAACTCCAATTGGTCTTACCCCTGGACATTTGTCCAAAGCAATTAGTCGGCAGGCAACAAAAGCTGTTAAACCAGAAGGATCAACAAAGCGAGTACATAATCTTCTAGCAACACTGGCCAGTGCTTCACAAAGATCATCAGAATTTCTTTGGAAAGAGGTACACATTCTACGCCACGCCACTGCATCAAGACCTGAGGGTCCAGCAGCACCCCCAGTTCGAAGAGCAGTACAACGAACACAAATTCCATCAAGTTCCTCAAATACAATTGGATGTGAAAGTGGGGCACAGCCAGAAGACCCGCCAATCAGAGTGGAAGGCAAGGGGATTGTCCCTTCGGATGTTTATCAGATAGTGCCTTTAACACAGTGGAATTTAATGATAATGCCCCACAACAATTGTCCTCTGATAGTAAACGTAGAGCATCCTTAACTCTCCCATTCATCATAAAATTTGAAAACCTTCGAGAAATGGTATCCTCAGTTCTATGAATATGCGTAAATCTTAACTTTAAATTTCCTTGTAAAACTCTGCCCTCCTGGACCAGAGTGTCAATGTCTCCACGACACCAGGCAGCTAATCGACGAAGATGAGCAATATTTTCATGATTTTTAGATCTATGGTGAGGCCTCTGTAAAAGTAAAACTGGCATGATCATGACAGCCTTCATGGCTACACACTCAAGAGCTGAACCATTGGCATAAGCATTATAAAGATGACAAACTTCAGATACAAAAGCTCTACCACTCTTTCCAGATGGTAACTTAAACAAAACTTTTCGCCAATGAATTACTTCATCATAGCAACAATTCACACTATGCACAAAGGAATCTCCATCAACATCACCCCACACAAAGGCAGGGGCACCAATTGGAAGGAATCCTGGTAAAGAACGAACATCAGAGGATGGTAAAGTATCTAACGGAACAATATCAGAATTATCATCCACGGGTCCACTCTGGTTACTCACAGAAGTTTCAGCAACAACATTTCCATCATGGTTCTGGTTCTCGCACGTGCCAAGGCGACCAGGTAAACAGTTAACACACTGGCGAGCCTGCTTACAGCAAACACAGTTCTTACATCGACCCGTCCTGGTACAACGACAACAATTACGAAGCAAATCACGTCTTAGCTTCCCATTATCCTGGGAGTTTGACACCATCGTGCAATCAACGCACGAGTGCTTGCATTCAATCATTATATTGTACAATTCTTACTTTTATATTATTGTGAAAACTGTTTGGTATTCATGTTTCCTCTGTATGTCGTAACTATACGTGTTTTCATATAATTTTGTGTAGCTATGGGGTGCTATAAAATGCATGCATGGTGACTATTCTAAATAATTGGTAGTTTTCCTTTTAGGCTAGCTACATGTACTAATTAAATACACATACTCACAGCTTGTTTCAACAACTTCAGTGCTGGTCACTGTAAAGCATTAATACAATACAACTGGTAGACGCAGTTGTGCTCTGTGTCATTCTTTAAGCCGCGCCCTAAGAGAGCAAATTGCGTGGGGGCGACTAAATTCAAATTTCAAACTAGCCATTCTCGAACAATGGCATAGTTTTTTGTACACTTCTTTATGGCTACATGCACTGATTAACTACACTTACTATTCACAGCCCAATAACCAGTGACCGCAGTTGTGCTCTGCATCACATTTTTAAATTCTTAAGCCATGGACTTAGAGAGCAAACTACGTGGGGGCAACTAAATTCAAATTTCAAACTAGCCATTCTTGAAAACATGTAACAATTTCAACAAAACTTTTAGAACAGTTTAAAGACACATTGCCCTACTTGCCAAGCAAGTATTGCAAAAAACAACAATATGGGTTTTGTAATATTGCCATACATCATTACCCTACAGTTGTAATTTCAGTACCAAACGAAGTTTCAGTCATCCTCAGTCAGCCTGATGATGTGAATCTTGAGGCAATTGATCTGAATATAGAAGCAATAGAAGGGCAATCAATGTTCGGAATGCACAAAGGAACACAAGGAATACACCTGCAGTTGCATCTAACTGCATGCGAAAAAAATAAAATAAAATAATAAACGAAACCTCCTCTTTGATGTCGGCAATGTCGATCTCGAAACAGTCAACATGGATTTGCTTCACTGCTTGTGTGGTATTTACGATGAGTTTAACTCTAGAGTTTCAGAGGGATAGCGTAAATGACAGGTGAGTTACAGGCAAGTCAAATTTGACAACGTTCGTTCCTGTAAAATCGTCATGTGTAGTGGTCACGTCATTTATGCACATTTCTGCTTTACTGGCTACGCAATCACTACCGTGAGTCTTGATAATACCTGTTTAAGTTTCACACAAAGAAAGCATGATATAGATTTCTTGATGATCGTGTAATTAAATTTTACCATCCAAAAAAAAGTGCGCGTCCAAGTAAAGCAGAGTTAACTGCGACAAAAAGTAATGATATCATAATGCGGCCATGTGCGAGGTGTGCAAGTTGTAAAGTTAATATTAGCTAATAATCAGATAATACAATGTTATTGTTAAAGTGTTAATGAGAACTATGTGATGCTGCTAGTTTTTAAGTGTGTGAGCATCTTCATAAATGCCACATAAATTTAATTCTCAATAAAGCAATGTGTATAGATTCTCTGATAGTAATAAATAGTTTCAGTTTGGCCACCTTTCCTTTGTTCGTAGCATTGCTGTATACAGGAAAGGCGGCCAAACTCAAACTATTTATTACTATCAGAGAATCTATACCAGCGTTGAAACCGGGTCGGGTCATCCGGGTCACATTTTCTCCGGGTCATCCGGGTCTGACCCGGTTTACAATTTATCCAGGTCTGACCCGGATTGGATCAAGTGAGAAACGAAATTGTTCGTTTGACGACGTGGAAACTTATAAACGCTATCGCGTAGCTCTTTCGTGAGCCACGCCCACTTATCGCATTACCAACATACGCTCAGCCACGCCCATTTGTTAGTAAGTGTAGTATGTAGCACGAAACTGAGGGTAGCTATGGTGAGGGGTAGCTATTGTCAGTAGGTGAAGACCTTATTTTTTTTGGTCTTCAACCTACAGCTAGGCTGAAGTTGCAATATTTACTCAACACGAATGGAACGCTCAAAATGTAGACTCGTTCGCTCGCTCGAGACTAGCTGAAACACGTCTCGGCTTTAATTAATCCGGGTCACATCCGGGTCACATCCGGGTCTGACCCGGATTGCTATCCGGGTCAGTGGGTCATCCGGGTCAGCAGTAGTGACCCGGTTTCAACGTTGATCTATACACATTGCTTTATTGAGAATTAAATTTATGTGGCATTTATGAAGATGCTCACACACTTAAAAACTAGCAGCATCACATAATTCTCATTAACACTTTAACAATAACATTGTATTATCTGATTATTAGCTAAGGCCACTCCAAGTCATACCTTAGTTTCTGGTCACTCCCAAGCCTACAAATGGATGCGGGCGGGCGGATGATCAGGACTTCAGGACTATAGACTCTACTGTGACTATATACTGTATGGTATTATTATTTGCTCAATTTAGCAAATTCATGTTGATTTTATACTTAACCAACAACATAAGTAGTTGTGCTTCGGTAAAAAATGCACTAGGAAAGTTGTTGATGGATCATGGCTAGCTATACACTGATGTATAGCATTTAAGTATATATTTATTTATTTATTTAGAATATACTATAGGAAATGTTTTGCTCATGTAGCTTTTTATGCTTTCCAAGTGAAATAAATGTCTCATTAGCTATGTCAGGAAAGTATTACTATGACTTATAGCTAAGTTGTTCAAATGATCATGATACACAATGAAATTTAACTTCTATTTTCACATCAGAAATTCTTCATTCAAATGTAAAGTCTTAGCCCACTAGCTATGTGTTTCCAGCCTTCTATTCAGTAACCTTGAGAAAAGTAACTGTCAAAGTTTTGAGTCATTGAGTGCTCCAGACTACTGTTTTTTAGTGATCATCTGGGAATGTTTAAACTATAAGGGTTTCTACTTGCCAATCTAATTTTAGTTATGGAAAAGTTTAAGTTTAAGCTCACCGAATGTTGCCGGCTTTCCATACCCCTGTAGTGTTCAGTGATAAGGAATTAGACTAATCATTAGAGGACTACATTTGAATTATAAAGTTAAAGCTATGGCCCATCTGCATGGACTAGTAGTTAATGCTACTGAAATTACTTTGGTTACAGAAGCATTAGTAACAGTTATAATCTGAACAGCTATATAATGAAGGACAAAACTAGCTATAGTTAGAAACATTTTATTAGTGTGGCATATATACCTAATATATACCTAATATTAGAGTTAAGAGTAGTGTGACTGCTCTATTGGAATCCCTGAATGCTCTATTAGAGTATATCGATCTTTTGCAGTAAAAAATAAGTGTCTTGCTGGGTCACGTGCACTTAAGCACCTGTAATATTAATAATAGTCCTCATAAACTAGGGTTTCAGGTTTACCATGCGGGCGGGTGACCAGAAACTAAGGTTTGACTTGGTGTGGCCTAATATTAATTTTACAACTTGCACACCTCGCACATGGCAGCATTATGATATCATTACTTTTTGTCGCAGTTAACTCTGCTTTACTTGGACGCGCACTTTTTTTACAGCTATAAGCTGTTTTTGGATGGGATTTCAATACTATAAGCACTGCACTGTTGATAAAAGTAGGTGAGTTTCCATGGTTTTGACAGAAACCCCAGATTACAGTGACAGAATATTAAAATATAACTGTAATTTTAGTGGCCAGGGCCACCCACATTGGGGGTAACTGGGGTATTTTGCCCCCTACCACAGCCCGAAAGGGGCCACTTGAATACCTGTTTAAAGAACGATCGATATACTCTAATAGAGCAGTCAGGATCTAGACCCTTCCTTGCCCCTGGGCCCCTCTTTAACTCTTTTCCCTAGGCCCTCTAATTTCTCTAGACGGCCCTGTTAGTGGCATGCAACTGCAGTCAACTAACACCCATTTTAACTAGTAAACCCTTAACAACACTTTGCCTTTCATCTTGTACTGCATTGAAACAATCAAGATACTCTATTAGAGCAGTCACAAAACAGCTGTAACACAACAATCAATATTTAGCATAGTTATACAACTTCTGCTTAGCATCGGATTGTATCTAGCTACTTACAGACTTTACAATATAAAAATATGGCACTTGTAGAAATGTGACTGTTCTATTAGAGTATCTCGATCTACTTCAAGCATTGACTAATTCAAGTGAAGAAGCTACGCCCCTGCCAAGAGATCTTGTGAAATGAAATGAGAATAGTAAAGAAAAGGCGAGTATGTACAGAGACGATAGAGGGGCGCGTAATTATGTCCTGTTGTAAATAAACGCCTTTAAAATTTATATTACTACTAAATAAACGTACCAGAATAGGCTTGTGTGGTTTTTGTCTCCAAGGTTGTCTCATTACTTGTCTTTTCGTGTTGAAAAGATTTAGTCACAATTGGTGAGTTTAACTATACATGTATTTGTGTTGTAAAACTTAATTGTAAAAAGGCGATTAGCACATATCATGATAAACATGTATTTGTCACAGTAGAGTCTCTCACGAAGTCACGATTATGCACCTATCAATGTTAAGCCCCACCCCCCCCCCAGTACGGGGAGGGTGGGGATATAGTGGGGATTTGATCAAGTGGAAAGTCAAATTCCCCTACCTGGGGGTGAATTATCAGGTCAAATCCCCACATAGTCCCACCCTATGAGGTGGGGATAGGAAGGGGATTTGACAACCAACGTGTTGTAAAAACAGAAGCCACAGTGATAAAGTACACGAGGTGCTGCAGTTTTATCACGCAGTGTTCTCTCGCGCTTCACTTATAAAACTACTGTAAAGGATCTATGCTACTATAGAGCGCTTGTTCAAATTCCCCACCCCTGGGGGCAAAATTTAAGTTCAAATCCCCTCCTAACGCCCCACATAGCCCGTACTGGGGGGGTGGGGCTTGACATTGATAGGTGCATTATTACGAGACATTGGACCAGGGTAAAAAATTTACTGCTATATTTAGAGGTTGTAGCGTTTGTATATCTTAGTATCTTAATAAATAATCCCCCATGATCACTAATCACTAATAGTACAGTGAAAACTGGTCATTATTCAGGCCGTAGGGACAAAATTTTCTAACCTTGCCTTTTAAAGAGGTGGCTGCATTATGCGGCCTTAGAAAAAGGTAAGAAGCATGCTGTTCTAACTGGCTATAGAGATGGATTTAGTGTATGACAGCGTATGAGAGACAGTGAGTGCTGGCAGCAAGGGGGCAGCCAATCTGTTAGAGCACCAAAAGCACTGCTTCAGACATAGGCAGTTGACTGTCAGCCCCAAGTGTAAAAAGTTTCACTATTGGTCCTTATAAACTCCTGATGAAGAAAGTGATGAAGTCATTATCCATAGGATATATTTTTCAGAGTATCCATTTCAGTTCTACAATATAGTAGCCAAGCATAAGATGAACATAACACAGCATTCCAGTAGTTTAGTGGTGACCACAACACTGCCTGAGTTAAACTGTGGTGAGATTTGAGATTACCAGAAACCCTGGAATGTCTTCAACACATGAAATACCAAATATCTAATGCCTGGCTTTCATCCACAGTGGACCTGTCTTGGTGGCCACTTGTACAGAAGGGAAACAGCTGCCACACAGTCTTGCGAGCGAAACAGCTAGTTGCCACACCCCTTAATTATCAATTTGTAAAATCTTTAGCAAAATTGTGTGTGCGAGCAAGTGCGATGTGGCAGTGCCGTGTATATGGTTGCTGCCTAGCAGTGACACATCACGAGTATTGAAGTCACAATGCGTTACTGTATCATCCATCTAAATACAATCTCTGAATGTGTCATTTTGTGTAGAGAGCAATCTTCCACAAGAAGTGACCTGCAGATTTCAGTATATATTGTTAACCATTAATATTGTTCACAATTGTGTGAACTATATGTACAGTGAAACCTCACTTAGTGGCCACCTCTTTAATAAGACCACCTCATTATATTGGCCACCTCTAGTAGGTCCCAAATATAGCTAAGCAGTACTTTATGACCTCATTAATAAGGCCACCTTGTTATTCAGGCCAATTTTTTTGGTCCCACAGCTGGCCATATTAATGAGGTTTCATTGTACTTATGTGATTTTTTATTTTTCGTAACTTTTCTTCAGGTTTATTGATGGGCACTATGAAGCATTGTTGACTGGTACGTGTATAATGTGGTGACTTGAAATGCTAAAACAGTATGTATCATGTCTTGTATGTACATGTAATGTGTTGTAATGTGTCCACACATCCACACATCTTAGAAATAAATATAATTGTATTCTCTATAAATAGTCAGTTCCATTGTGCCACTGGGTCATAAGTTGGTTGAGTATGGATCATCCAGGGCACTTGAGTCACATTTTGTCCTGGCCAAGTGGATCTCATCCACTGACAGAATATACAGGATCAGATCACGTGTATAAATTACGGTGGAACTTGTTTATTGCCACCTTCACTCATTCAGCAGGTAACAGTGTATAAATTCTCAATTGGAATTGGCTTTTCAAGAGTGGTTGTCTTTCTATACTAGTGGCCATTAAGATAGGCTGTACTGATAGAGTGTACATACTAGAGATGCAACAATATCCTCCACTTAGTGTCGTTTGATAATGATGCAATGGAGACTATGTATTATTGCATTTAAATACTATACTATTATATTGCAACTCTAGCACGTATTTAAACAGGAATGTTTGTTAACTGTTTAGACATACTGGAGCCACACCCACTCATCTGGATTCTACAAATGGAGTCATATCAACTTGTTGTCATCATACTTACTCGTTACTCCCATTGTGTTTGGATGAATATACATGCCGTCATGTGAGACTTGCTACCATGGCGGGCCACTGGAAAACATTTGCATAGCAGTTATATTACAGTAATTATTATACAATTCTTACATTATTGTTGTGAAAAGTGTTTGGTATTCATGTGTCTCCTCTGTATGTTGTAATTACATGTGTAATTTTGTGTGGGGGTGCTATAAAATGCAATAATGCATGGTGACAATTGTGTTAGGCGATTTTGCACACTTCCTTTAAGCTAGCTACATGTGCTAATTACTCACAGCTTGTGTCAACAACTGGTAACCGCAGTTGTACTCTTGTGTCGTTCTTTAAGCCGCGCCCTTAGAGAACAAATTATGTGGGGGCGACTAATTTCAAAACGAAGGATGGTATGCAGCACCATAGATTATATCTATGGACTATAATCTATGGCAGCACACTTCTTGGTGGCTATATGTACTGATTAACTACATAGAGCGCCAGTTCATCACCCAGTGACCGCAGTTGTGCTCTGCGTCATTCTTTAAATTCCGAGTAAAATTCTTAGAGAGCAAATGACGTGGGGGCGACTAAATTCAAATTTCAAACTAGCCATTTTCGAAAACAAATGTTTCAATCTGAACGAAACTTTCAGAACAGTTTAAAGACACATTGCCCTACATGCCAAGCGAGTATTGCGGAAAACAACAATCTGGGATTTGTATTTGGCCTCTAGGACGACTGAAATTTCGTTTGGTGCTGAAATCACGACTGTAGGGTAATCATGTATGGTGAAATCGATGATGTGAATCTTGAGGTGATTGAGTGAATACTGAAGCGATAACAGGGCGATCAATGTTCGGAATGCACAAAGGAACGCAAGGCATACACCTGCGGTTGCGTCTAACCGATTGCGATTAAAAAAAATGAAACTTCCCCTTTGATGTCGGCAACCTCGATCACGAAACAATCGGCATGGATTTGCTTCACTGCTTGTGTGGTAGTTACTAGTGACACGATGAGTTCAACTCCAGAGTTTCAGAGGGATAGCGTAAGTGACTGGTAGATTACAGGAAGGCCGAATTTGACAACGTTCGTTCTTGTAAAATCCTCACGTAGTGGTCGCGTCATTTGTTGTCTGCGGCGCGCGTTTCTGCTTTACTGGCCGCGCGACTCTACCGTGAGTCTTGATGGATAAATTGCCCATTGTTGCTATCTGCGATTCTGATGAAATCAAAATGAAGCTATAATGCTATACCATTCCTCTAGATCTCATACAGCAAGCACACAAGCTAAGTTCAGCATAGCTACACGACTGACTTGAATTCCGCCATTAAGTCACTCTGAATAAATTCTCTGTTTCACGTCCTAGGTTCAGGTATATTTGTATGCAAGCTGGTAGTCCATTTCCATTATTCCATAAAGATTGGCAGCTTTTCAAGACATTATTTTCCTGGTACAACCATAAAAAGCTGCACAAAAGCAGGCTTAAGCTTGTACCTTTGTTTAATTTGCAAAAATAAGGCAAATGTGAATTTATGCTGACTTGAAAGCACTGCTGACACTGTTACAAGATGTCTTTTACAAAGCCTGCACAGAATGCAAGTAATAATGGAGTTAACAATTACCAGATGCGGGTGGTGGGTGGTAAATAGAGAATTTATTTGAAGTGGCCTTATGAGAAACCATGGCCATTAACAGGGGCATAGCCAGAACCCGGGCCATCAATAATTCGAGATACTCTAATAGAACAGTCAGATCGAGATAAATTAGTCTCAGTATTCAGAGAAGCAGTGTAGCCAGCTATGTATGTAGTTATAATTAAGGAAGTGAGGTTGGTGGAGAGAAGATCAAGGGCGTAGTCAGGAAGGATAGGGGGGTCAGGTCCGATGAATCCCCCTCCACACCTTTCAGAGGCAGAATATTTTAAACTAAAAATCACATCAAATCTTACAGTCCGGGAGCTGTCCGATAGCTACTTGCACACTATCGCTCACCTGTACTACTCTTGAGGGTCGCATTGCATTACAGTCAATTTCAGGTTACTTGTGAATGCAATTAAACGATTCGCACACGTGATTTTCGAACGTTATCATGTGGATACTTACGTGCAGTGCTTTAATGTGTTGAATAACTACTTCACTATGCCCCTATTCCTCTAACGATCTAAGAAGGCAAAAAAATGTAATTGCATTATTAAAAGGAGCTCACTTGAAAGAAAACAACTCACGTGTTCAAGCAATCACGTGTGCAAATTGTTCAAATGTATTCACAAGCAGCTTGAAATCGACTGTAATGCTGAACAAATCTGTTGCATCACATAATCAGTAGCGCATGTGATGCATGGTGGAAATGGCAAGAGTGTGAATTGGTTTACGAAGACATATTACAAGGCAGCAGCTGCGATAAACTTGAGTGGTCGTGTTATACATGTGTCAGGTGAGCACAAACTGTGAATAGTTGATGTATATTTATCAGATGAATGGTTTATTTATTTGTCACATGTTGCGGGCACGTGATGTCTCGAATATATTGGAGTACAAGCCAAGTCTAGTTACTGACCATCAACAGGAGAGCCGACTGAGAATAATGTATACCCGGAAGGAAGTATTGCCAACTAAGCGACTCAGAGTGTGGAGGGTTCTCGTGTGCTAGAAAATTTGAAGTTGGCTGTCACGGTCTGGAAGTGAAGATTAAGTTAGTATTAGCTACAATAGGTTTATAGTTTCTATAAGCTGCATAAACAGCAGTGTGTAGGTTTTAGCTAGTTAGATGCACAAACAGCACCTTTTAATGTTACTGCCTAAGGGCACATTTTGTGTATGCATCATTTTCGTTCAGACGTGGTCTAGGGTAAGTACCCAGGACTTCCCTCAAGAACATTCCACTTGACTTTCTTTTGGTCTTTAGCTTACAGCTAGGCCCTGGCATCACCAAGTCTGGCTACGCCCCTGGCCATTAATCCATAGCAGCTAATTAACACACAATGCATCATAGAGGGCCAGGTACCTCCAGCCCTCTACAATCTATGACAACACTTTATGTACACGTATGTATACTTAGGTCACTTATAATTGATTTGATGTTTCAGACCTCCCCTCCCAGCATTGCCATGTCTCACTGCCTAAATTTGGTATTCAGTACCATGGCATCAGTATGCAAGTTTCACCATTGTTCCATGTTTTGTTGAATGGAAGAAACTAACTTGCTTACCTAGCCTAAGTATAGAGGAAGGCAGCAGCCTAGATAGGCTGAAGAGACCCAAGGGGGGGGTAGCTTAGTACAGCATTCAATATAACATTCAGGGCATGAACCTCCTACCCTCCCCGCGTTGGTTTTAAACTTATGATGTACTTTCCTGATCTGAAACAACAGCAACAATATAAGTGGCCTTAGTCGGTTAACTTCCTGTAATTCGATACCTAGGCATTATAGTTGACACAAAGCTGAACTGGAATGAACACTGTAAAATATGTTTCAGCTAAAGCTACTAAAGCACCCAATTTTCTTCGCCACTGCCTGTTCAATGCTCCTTCATCCATTAAATCTACTGCTTACAAATGCATTGTCCGCCCCGTTATGGAATATGCCAGTCCAGTTTGGCATCCTCATACTGCTAAAAACATCAATGCTCTGGAATCAGTTCAGCGTAGAGCTGCCCGTTGGGCTTCCAATAGTAGGTGGATTCCTTCATCTCACTGTTGGAGTAAGTCTTCTGACGAATGCATCCAAGCATTAAAGTGGCCTACCATTCAACAGCGTCACAACTACTTTACTATTTGTTGCATTCATGATAGTCTCTACCACAGGAATTCCTTACCATTTAGTGAACATTTTCAGTTGTCCCAAGCTCCCACAAGGTGTCACCCTCTATCTCTCCGGCCTGTGACATCGTCTATCAATTCGTTTCGTTACTCTTTCTTTGTGAACAGCCCATTTCTGTGGAATACCATACCCCATACCATCCTGCGAATTAAACAGCCACCCTTGTTCCGTTTAGCCCTCCGTCGTTTTCTTTTTTGAATCTTCTGTATACTTAATGTTCTTGTTTTGTTAGTATTTATTTTTGTTCTTGTAGTAGTTTTGTTTTACAGGTGTATTTGCTTATGTCATTGTTTTTGTAATTTCTGGTGTGTATGTGCTTTTTGTGGGAAGTACGCCTACAGGCTTGTCCTTTTGTACAACCCGGTCTTTTGACAAAATTGATAATAACATAACATAACTTATCACGTACGTACCTCCTGCCTCACACAAAGTCATCAGAACAGCCAGTAGCCATACAACCGCCATCTTAAAGACGTTTCGCACGTATATAAAAGCAGCCCCACCCCCAAACCGATAATCATAGCTAGCATGGATCGTTTGCATTCAGTGTTACTCAACTATTGAGACGAGTGCTCTGGGTCGTTACTATAGTCGCATTTCATCAAAGCAATCAAAGATGTTACCTCGGGTGCTACTAGTTTTCATACCAATCTCGTTGTGTACAGACTTGCTCAACCACAAAATTACGTAATACAGGAAACTTGATCACCGCACAAGCCGTTTTGTGGTCAACAAGTTTTCTGCGTAACAATGACGATTGAGTGACCTTTATTTAAAGATTTTTTTATAGTGGAGTGGATATTGTTATTATTGTTATTATCTACTTTACCAGTTAGGCACTGGAGGGTGTACACAGAAGGCAGAGCCTGTTCGAGGTGTTTACCCATAGCCTAGGAGCCTAAGCGAAAATCTTTGAGCTAAATATCCTAAAGTGAAACGGGACAAATACCTAGAAGGGGTGAAAAAAAGCCAACCCCATCGTGACTTGATCCGCAGGCCACCCAGATTCCGGCCAAGCGCCACGCTCGGAGCCAACTTTGTGGATATGTATAACAGGTAACCTCAAGCTACCCTATATCTTGGCTTCTCCTTCATGGAAGGTATTATAAAGCTCAAGTTGTGTGGCTATGCTAACTAACTGAGTAGTGAGTTAAATACTTAGAGTAATAAGTAGTCAGTATAGTGTACTGGTAGTTGTGTATGCCAAGTAGTACTTTCATTACATGGATTCTAAGTAGTGATTGAGCCTTGAGCTAATAATGTATGGCATTGTCATCAGGTGGTTACAAATCAACCAAGCTTACCAACCAATGCCTGTAACCTTTACCGGTTATCTGCACATGGGACAATGTTGGGATTTGAACTTTGATTAGTACAAATGCCTGCTTTGTGCTGTTGCCGTATAGTATAGGTGAAGTGACATAGCCAACCTGACCGATTAGAACATTGGCTTGGTAATTGCAGGTTCCAGGTTCGATGCCCCCCCTCCCCCCCCACTCCAACTTTAAGTTGTAGTTTCCTTGAGCAAGAGACCTACCTACTATGACTGTATAACTGGGACTTGGGGAAGCTAGTGTCACTTAGTGGTGTCGGGGTTAGGAGTTCCGTTCCATGGGCATTTACCGGTTGCTTGCAAAATGTAAAAACAAAATCACGTGCACATTTCACTTGAAGAATTTCTGATGAAAATTTGTATTCTGCCTATCATATGACAATCAGAATACTTATACATCATGTTTTGCTGGCAAACTGTTAACTACAATCCTGGCTATATAGTTCAAAATATTCGTATCACAGGTCACGTGTTTGATCATGTATTGTTCTTATACATTTTTGCAATTAACCTGAAAAATCAGTAGAAACATGATCAGTATCCCAACTTCACGGCTTGTATTGTACTCTTCTTGATGTTTTCCACGAACTCTATACAGCATTCTTCACTTCGTCATTTAATAGCACTGTTGCACAGAATGTTCAGAAATTATGACTGGTATTCATTTGATACTTGACGTTTGTTTAGTAGAACAATTGCTTGTATCCTCCCTATTGTGTTGTGCATGTCAATCTTATACCGATTATTTTATTTCGCAGAGTATTACAACAAGAGGTCACAGAATTCACCAGCTTGGGCAATCCTGATGTAAGTGTTTGTGATTTTACTATAAACTATATGCAGTCATGAACATGGTTATGTAAAAAAAAGTTGTAGGTGTTGATCAATCCAACTATTCTAAATGTCATTACTACTGTACAGTATTTCTTTATATAAAAGCCCGGTCTTGTATTTCCTTCCTAGCAGTATTGACACAGCCTGTAAATGTATCAGGCAGGCCCCAGTATTTATTTTCAAAGTGTGCTGGAAACTCCCTGGCTTATAATCGAGACAAGCGTTTATTTGCATGTGGCTTTTATACGAAATATGGTATAAATGTACCGTGGAATTTGTTAATCAGGGTGCTTGAAAATAAGGACACCTGCATATTCTGGTCACTTTGTAATGGTTAACAGTTAAACTTATCTTCACTATAAGCATTAAAAATCTTCCCAGCATAGAATGATAAAGAATTTCTTGCTCTCAAAATAATGGAGTATGTGTTGTGCATATTAAGAGGACCATGTTCTAGATTACACATACTCCATACCCATCTACTCTAAGTTACATGGAACTGAATTGAGAGTCCTTAGTAGGGAGCTTGATTTAAGTGATGGTTATTTGCATTACCTACATAGGTTTGTAGTTGTAGATAAAGTAACCTCAGTGCCAGTAACTGTCTATCCAGTGCTTTTTTTTACAAAAATTGTCAGTAGTATGATCAGAGGAGGAAGGAAACAATTTAGGACTATTAAAAATACAAATAGTTGTTTTCTGGGACAAACTAAAGTGAGTGAATGATGTGAAGTGTGATCACTTGTTTAAAGTATATGCCTAGTTAGTGTTACAATGTTACGAGCGAAACACTATTTTATAGATTTCATTTTGGAAAACTAATTATAAGTGTTTTAACAAAAGAAATGCTAACACAAAGTGCAATCTGAATACAACAACCCCTGCTTGCTAGTGTTGTATTGTGACTATTGAGGTGCTTATGTGGTAAAATTCCAGATACACTATGCAATTAACAAAATAGTTTTGAGTAGGGCTTTTATAAAGTGTTACCGACCTCTGTATAATGATAATTAAAGTGGGTTGGGTACCAACTAGGCTTTAAAATAAAGAACGAATACAACAAGACTGGAGGGGGCTGTGTTGGCTCTTTAGAAAATGTAATGCATTAAAATTTGTAAAGAAAATCATACATCCTTCCTCCTCACCCCATACACACAGACTAACACAACGATATTTACATCATTCTTTCCTGCTGAGCCAGAAGGATGCCAAGGCCCAAACTGTCATTTGAATGGCACCTCTCAAAACTATCTTTACAGTAGCAAGGAACATTATATTTATTAATTTGTGGTTATATAGTACAAGGAGATATTTGTTTATATAACGTTGGTGATAAATATTGTTATTATTTTGTTTTATACGTAGCTACTTTCAGACATAAGCAGAAATGGGTGATAATAATTACAAACCAGCACTATCCCTACCCGAGGTGTATATTATGTGCTGAACCTTTGGACCAAGGACCTGCGGGATCCAACTTTTCTTGGAATTTTATACACTTCCCTGTGTTTACACGTTCAAGTCGCGACATTTCATCTCGCATAGTCAGACCACTTCTATATCATCATTACCTCGTATAATATCTATGATTAAAGCATCTTGAACAGTCTGGACTGGCTGCTCATTGGTTATCCCATGAATGCACTATTATATTACCTGACTGGAGACAAACTATTTTTACAAGAAGCGATCACTACTGGCTATACAAGCAGTTAGGCTTGTGTGCGTTTGCATGAAGGCAAAATGTTTAGTTTTTATAAAGGTCACTAGGTGGCTGGATTCGCTGGAAGTGTGAAAATCAGCATCCATCAGGCCTGTGCTAACCAGTCTTTCAGAGTAGGCCGGCACTAAATGCTAGGCATCATATGAAGCATTGTGATGGAGAGTAAGTGGTCTGGCCATGCAAGTCTGGACGCTGGCATGTGACTTGGAGGTACCAATAAATATTGTGAGTTATAGTTGGTCCCCACCCAACTTTTCTGAGGACTCCTCAGTACTGCTTGTATTATGTACACTAGTAATCATTATTGTTATTTATATTCCAGGAGGTGAGAAGTCTATGTGATTGCAGGTGTGCTCATTCAGCACTGCCCGTTTTATAGTGAAGAACCTTTGGTGATGATGTTCAGATAGGGTCAACCTTAAGGCTGCAATCAATCTGTAAAGTTGTGAATTTGTGTAACTGACAATTTGATTATAGCTAGCTATCTACAGTACCAGTGTTGTTCTTTACTTTACATAAGTATTTGTGGAATAATCTATAATATATAGACGTGGGATTTTAGTTTGCAACACGCACTCCGATGTTGAACAATATACATCAGTATAATATTTACCACAGCAAGAATATTAACCCTCATGTCGGTATTGTAATTGCTAATGTCTCTCTATACTGATACAATATGAATCACAAATCTATAACTGACTGCAATGCTATTCAGTAATGGGGCCTGTGGCCTGTTTTTGTTTGAGCCTAGGTAAATTTTTTGACTGGTGTGTAGTTCCAAGACCGTAACATAGACGGAATAAATACAGTTGTGTATGAATTATGTTGTGTACATAGTTAGAATTTTTATGCCCCAAGTGTTAAGGTCACACATCTAGTGAATGTGCGGATAGTACATTTGATGAAATTACGTATCTCGCCACTTAAATAATTGTTTTGCAAGTCTTGCCTTTTCTATACCTCTCATGTCTTCTTTTTCACAGAACATCTACTAGTGCCTTTCCATGCTCATCTTGTGTTAAGCTTACTCCACATACCAATTCTCCCCTCACAGACCAAGGTCTGCCAGTCCACAGTCCAAGATGAGCATCCATCAGTCTTTATCTTGTCTGGCTGCTTCGTACTACAGTATAGCCTGACAGACCAAATTAAGTCTTAGAACAATTTTTTTTTCCAACAGTTATGCACTTATATTGCCGAGCAATGCTGACTTTGTTCATGATTTGGATGTAGCATATCAATGGATAAAATCTTAATATTTAAAGGAAAAGTTGAAGGTAAAACTCTGATCCTATGATTTTAAGTTGTCATAGTGAGAGTGCAACAGGAAATTTTTGAGGTGATTAAATTTGCATATTGAAATTCAGCAAGTTAAGAATCATTACAGCATAGCGGACCTACTTTACAACATGCAACGGGTGTGAACAAGTAATAACATCCACAACTCATTTTCTAAAGTGACAAACAGTAGGCAATTAGAATGTATACTAATTGTGTGTTGTGTCTTCCCATAACCTTCAGTGTAGACAGCATGCAGTAGCTCCTTCGAACAGTAGATACCTGTATGGAATGTAAAAGAGGAGTTAAGAAACTTTTACAGTTGAGTAGGGACAGAAGCTAAAGTTTTGGTAGGGATCACAGAAGACAATCAAATCAGCAAGGGAAGCCATCACAAACCCACAAATTGGCACTTCTAGATCAGTGGAGTAAGGAATTAGATAAAAGGTAATTCGACAATGCACATAATCTTGCAGCTGTGATGGTTGGCATAAGCCCATTTTAGGCCTAAATAATGTCTAACAGTGAAGAAACTGAGCCTTAAGTTGTGTTTGGCTGAAGCCATCTTTTAAAGCCTTCTTTTAGTCAATGCAAATTTAAGATTTAATAACTTCTCAGAAGCATTCCAGATCACTCTGAAAGCATATTTGGGCTTGATTTTGCCTACCCAGTGCAGCCAAGTAAATTTCGAGTGAGAATTTTAGCAGGAGATGTCAATCTACATACATCATCCTTACTAGCCTGTACTGAATGAACTGAAAAAGTGATGATGTTTGATTGATGATTTGATTGTCTATATGGTATATACGTACATCACTAAAACTTTGTGACAATAGACTTACCTCAGTGGTATCTTGAGGACTTTACATGTCATCCCAACAATACAAGCATCTCTGTGCCACTAGCACCTACAGTAATATGAAGAAGAACATTCACTACTTGTGAAAGCAGTTGCTTCTCTAAACTAAAAATCACACAATATGTAGGTGATTTTGTGAACCAGACCCTCCAGTCAACATGTTGAATTGTTGGAAACTAATGATAAACACCTAGTCCCTGTCTAAGGTAACCCGAAACACTCCTTGCAATGAGTAATGGATGTTTAATATATTATATGCTAGCTACAAAAAGAGTACAGTATATGATAGAAACCAAGAGTGTCGAACGGTATATTAGCCTGTGATTAATGATCGCATATAATAACATGGATATTTCAGTAACTGTTCATTTATGTGAAACGATAATTTGATATGTGTACGTGGCAACGGGCCTTTGTTCGCCAGTTTTCTGTGTTATTCAACCAAGTATTCAACAGTTATTGTACAAGGAAAGTGTAGTAAGGACCCCCAGTTCGCTAAAACAATGGTTGAACAAATGAGAGTGTTGCCACACCTTCAGGGATCCACTTAGCAATTCCAGAACTTTAACGTTAGCCATTTCCCCTTAATGCTATCATGTTTCCACTGGCCGAATTGGGCTAAATACGGCAACCCTTAATGGCACTATAAACGAACATTTACTGAAATATCCATGTTACTTCACGCAATCATTTATCATGGGTAATACACCTGTTCAGTACTCTTGGTTTCTATTATATACTCTCGCTACAAATTATGAATTGGACTTTGTTATAGGTTGTGAACAGATAAATCATGCAAGTATCACTCATTTACACCCATGTCAATGTACATTACAGCACACCAATGTACAAATGTGACAATTCACAACCAAAGTTATAACAGGTAGTTCCATTTATGACTGCACCAAATTAAGCAGTAAACACATGTTCCTAGGTAGTAGTAGTAGTTTTACATTGCCAAAAATTAAATAAGATTACACACACAACAAATACCCAGTGATTGCAATTTATATGGAGGTGACTTTAGTAAGGAGCTTAATTTAAGCCCCCACATACTAGGGGTTGAAAACTAGCCACCTGCTACTGAGGATGTGGTCACCATTAATTTGAAAGCAAAATCTACAGCATTACATGCTGGAAAAATATTAAATACTCATAATGAAGGGAACGTTAAGACTATTACTATAGTGTTCTTGTGATACTTTAGGATGGTCATATCGTGTACGATCAACACTTTCAATTTTTTTTTATTAAACCATGTCCAAAGAGCAGGTGATGGACCATTTCTATTGAACAAATCTGATCCCACATACTCCACTAAAGCATCATACAAGAAACGATACTGTTCCTATGGAGAGAAACAACAAACAAAAACTGTGATGCAACTATATGTTACAGGGAAACCTCATTCAGCAGGTACCACTTTAATAAAACCACCTCACTAGTGATTAGTGACCAACGCTATTAGTGGATAGATAACATAATTTCATGACCTCAGTAACAAGGTCACTTAGACAATGGCATGTCAAGAATGCTTTGATATTTGCAAAGTATGCAGGATTTTTATTTTAGTAAGACACCTGTAAACAGGTGGAACCTAGTAAGACACCTAGCCATAAACTTCAACAAACAAATTGCATACTTTGTGGGTTTATAACAAAATTCCAGTCATCACAGACCATTATCTAAATTACTAAGACATGCATTGCTAGAATTCTTCAGTGGATAAACACCCCTCAGGAATGATGTAATAATCACCTCAGCTCTGCCTCGGTGATTATTACATCATTCCTTCGGGTTGTTTATCCACTGAAGACTCCTAGCACTGCATGTCTTACCTATACTTGTTTACTATGGCACAACAATCTTAAGCAATATTGTACTTTGCGTGGGGGATCAAAGCGATGCCACGTATCGTATTCTCCATACAGTACTAATCGACTGCATAACTGTACTGTATGAGTCATGCAGTACAATTATGCAGCTAATTGGGCAAATACAGCACACTTGGGAAAATACAGTCCAGTTATGCGGAGAATTTATTTGTGGAATGTTAAATCGCTAAAACTAGCCAAACTAATCCTATGAGTTTGTTCTACAGCTAGGAATAGATTGTATAAACACTTACTGATCGTCTGATCACGAAGCTTTTTAAACACGACTTCACTAAGACAGCACGACTGATAACGTGCATGACCTTATAGACAGTTCAGCTACAAACAAATTACACTGTAGAGAGATCAGCTACAAATTAATCAACATGCAGAGAGATCAGCTACAAACAAATCACCTTATAGACAGTTCAGCTACACACAAATTACCTTGTAGAGAGATCAGCTACAAACAAATCAACCTGCAGAGAGATCAACTATACACAAATCAACTTGTAGAGAGATCAGCTATAAAAATATCACCCTGTAGAGACATCAGCTAGAAACTAGATACAATGTAAGGAGTTCAGCTACAAGCAATCACCCTGTAGAGAGTTCAGCTAAAACAAATCAACCTGCAGAGCGATCAGCTACAAACAAATCACCTTATAGACAGTTCAGCTACAAACAAATTACCCTGTAGAGAGATCGGCTACAAATTAATCAACCTGCAGAGAGATCAGCTACACTCAAATCAACTTGTAGAGAGATTAGCTACAAACAAATCACCCTGTAGAGAGATCAGCTAGAAACTAGACACAATGTAAGCAGTTCAGCTACAAGCAAATCACCCTTTAGTGAGTTCAGCTACAAACAAATCAACCTGCAGTGAGATCACCTACAAAAAAGCACCTTGTACAGAGTTCAGCTACAAACAAATACCCTGTAGAGAGATGGGCTACAAACAAATCAACCTGTAGAAAGATCAGCTACACACAAATCAACTTGTAGAGAGATCAGCTACAAACAAATCACCCTGTAGAGAGATCAGCTAGAAACTAGACACAATGTAAGGAGTTCAGCTACAAGTAAATCACCCTGTAGAGAGTTCAGCTAAAACAAATCAACCTGCAGAGAGTTCAGCTACAAACAAATCACCTTATAGACAGTTCAGCTACAAACAAATTACACTGTAGAGAGATCAGCTACAAATTAATCAACATGCAGAGAGATCAGCTACACACAAATCAACTTGTAGAGAGATCAACTACAAACAAATCACCCTGTAGAGAGATCAGCTAGAAGCTAGACACAATGCAAGGAGTTCAGCTACAAGCAAATCACCCTATAGTGAGTTCAGCTACAAACAAATCAACCTGCAGTGAGATCACCCACAAAAACGCACCTTGTACAGAGTTCAGTTACAAACAAATTACCCTGTAGAAAGATCAGCTAGAAGAAGTTACCTTGTAGAGAGTTCGGCTACAAATAAATCACCCTGTAGAGACTTCAGCTAGAAACAAGTCACCCTGTAGAGAGATCAGCTAGAAACAAGCCACCCGTAGAGAGATCAGCTAGAAGAAGTTACCTTGTAGAAAGTTCAGCTACAAACAAATCACCCTGTAGAGAGTTCAGCTAGAAACAAGTCACCTGTAGAGAGTTCAGCTAGAAACAAGTCATCCTGTAGAGAGTTCAGCTAGAAGAAGTTACATTGTAGAGAGTTCAGCTACAAAGAAACTACCATGTAGAGAGTTCAGCTTCAAACAAATTGCCCTGTAGAGAATTCAGCTACAAACAAATCAGCCTGTAGAAAGATCAGCTAGAAGAAGTTACCTTGTAGAGAGTTCAGCTACAAACAAATCACCCTGTGGAGAGTTCAGCTAGATTCAAGTCACCCTGTAGAGAGATCAGTTAGAAACAAGCCACCCGTAGAGAGTTCAGCTAGAAGAAGTTACATTGTAGAGAGTTCAGCAGTTTAGCTGCAAACAAATTGCCCTGTAGAGAATTCAGCTACAAACAAATCACCCTCTAGAAAGATCAGCTAGAAGAAGTTACCTTGTAGAGAGTTCAGCTACAAATAAATCACCCTCTAGAGAGTTCAGCTACAAACAAGTCATCCGGTAGAGAGATCAGCTAGAAGAATCACCTTGCAGAGAGGTCAGCTACAAAGAAATCACCATGTAGAGAGTTCAGCTGCAAAGAAATCACCCTGTAGAAAATTCAGCCACAAACAAATTGCCCTGTAGAAAGATCATTTAGAAGAAGTTACCTTGTAGAGAGTTCAGCTACAAAGAAACCATTCTGTAAAGAGCTCAGCTGCAAACAAATCACCTGTAAAGAATTCGGTTACAAACAAATCACCCTGTACAGAGATCAGCTATTAGAAGTTACCTTGTAGATCGTTCAGCTACAAACAAATCACCCTGTAGAGAGATCAGCTAGAAGAAGTCACCTTGTAAAGAGTTCAGCTACAAAGAAACCATCATGTACAGAGTTCAGCTACAAAGAAACCACCATGTAGAGTGTTTAGCTGCAAAAAATCACCTGTAGAGAGTTCAGCTAGAAACAAATCACCCTGTAGAGAGATCAGCTAGAAGAGGTCACCTTGTAGAGAGTTCAGCTACAAAGAAACCACCACATAAAGAGTTCAGCTGCAAATAAATCACTTGTAGAGAGTTCAGCTACAAATAAATCCCCCTGTAGAGGGATCAGCTAGAAGAAGTCACCTTGTAGAGAGTTCAGCTACAAAGAAACCATCATGTAGAGAGTTCAGTTACAAACAAATCACCCTGTAGAGAGATCAGCTAGAAGAAGTTACCTTGTAGATAGTTCAGCTACAAACAATTCACCCTGTAGAAAGATCAGCTAGAAGAAGTCACCTTGTAGAGTGTTCAGTTACAAAGAAACCATCATGTAGAGAGTTCAGCTACAAACAAATCACTCTGTAGAGAGTTCAGCTACAAAGAAACCGTCATGTAGAGAGTTCAGCCTCAAACAAACCACCTTGTAGAGAATTCAACTACAACAAATCACCCTGTAGAGAAGAAGTTACCTTGTAGAGAGTACAGCTACAAAGAAACCATCAGGTAGGGAGTTCAGCTACAAAGAAACCACCATGTAGAGAGTTTAGCTGCAAACAAATCACCTGTAGAGAGTTCAGCTAGAAACAAATCACCCCGTAGAGAGATCAGCTGGACGAAGTCACCTTGTAGAGAGTTCAGCTACAAAGAAACCATCATGTAGAGAGTTCAGCTGCAAACAAATCACCCTGTAGAGAGTTCAGCTACAAGAAAATCACCCTGTAGAGAGTTCAGCTAGATGAAGTCACCTTATAGAGAGTTCAGCTACAAAGAAACCATCATGTAGAGAGTTCAGCTACAAAGAAACCACCATGTAGAGAGTTTAGCTGCAAACAAATCAACCTGTAGAGAGTTCAGCTACAAGAAAATCACCCTGTAGAGAGTTCAGCTAGATGAAGTCACCTTATAGAGAGTTCAGCTACAAAGAAACCATCATGTAGAGAGTTCAGCTACAAAGAAACCACCATGTAGAGAGTTTAGCTGCAAACAAATCACCCTGTAGAGAGACCAGCTAGAAGAGGTCACCTTGTAGAGAGTTCAGCTACAAAGAAACCATCCTGTATATAGTTCAGCTACATTTCAAGTCACCCAGTAGAGAGATCAGCTGCAAAAAATATCCTGTTGGGAATAATGGGCATGTAATAAATATATGTATATAATTTGTATAATTACTAATAAAATCAAAAATAATTGAAGTATTACAAATCTTCTTTAAGTTCTTTTCTTCTTCCTGTGGTAAAGAAAAAAACACATGGGTTAAAAAAGCCCCAAAGCCAGCCATAGGCCGGCTTTGCAGTATACAAATACAAAAAGAAGTGATATCTAATCAAAAACAGCCAAGCTGTAAAAAAAGGTGCGGCCCCCAAAAAGGCCATGGTGAAAAAAGATGTGAAATCCAAGGTGGCGGCCAAGAAATGGCTGTGATGGTAGGTTAATGGTTACATTTTAATAACGACAATTCAGGTGAATTTTGTGCCACTTGGTCTTGGCACCAAATTCACTTGAATTGTCGTTATTAAAATTTAACCATTAACCTACCATCACAGCCATTTCTTGGCCGCCACCTTGGATTTCACATCTTTTTTCACCATGGCCTTTTTGGGGGCCGCACCTTTTTTACAGCTTGGCTGTTAGGGACCCGTCGATTATGCTGGCATAATTATGAGCATAATAGGTGTCTGAAAGCATTGAGCATAATGCTAGCATAATAGGTAGAATATTTGTGTAATGGTATGAATTCTTGCTTATCAAAATAGCTATCACACAAAGATCGATATACTCTAATAGAACAGTCAGTAACTCTAATAGAACAATCATATAGCTGACTGTTCTATTAGAATATATCGATCTTTTCTGTGATATACATTTTTACAAGTAGGTTTGTGCTTCAGCCACTTATTAAATTGGAAATTATTACTAGAGCATGGGAACTGAAGCATAAATAATTGGGCATAATTTGAGCATAATGGGTAAGTATTGAGCATATATTTAAGCATAATAGGTAAATTTTTGAGCAGTGCAGCATAGCATAATAGGCAAAATTATGAGCATAATCGGCGGGTCCCTATTGGCTGTTTTTGATTAGATATTCATTAGCTCTGAAAATGTCCTCATGTAAGCTGATACCCTCAAAAGCCTATAGAATTTTAGTTCACATGGTATGTACCTTGAATTCTTCTTCTAAATGTGATGACCCATCTGTCATCTGGTTGAGTTTCTCCACATGATCAGGTAGCTCTGCTACTGTATGTTCAGTATCACCACATACTATTGCCTCTGCTACTGCCTCATACGTGAAGAAGTATTGTTCCTATAGTGTGATGACAAATTGTACACATCACATCACAGAGACAGACAGACACACAGACACACTACACATACCTCATGTTGTACCATATATGGACGTTGGGAACGTAACAGGTTCACATGCTCATATATGTCAATGGTGGTTTGTCTTTCTCTCAACCTATGCAGGGCACTATCAATCACAATGTAACATCCAGTCCTGCCAACTCCAGCACTACAATGGACCAGTGTCTTCAGGTAGTGCCATACAATGTAACTGTACACTACGGACAAACATCAACATTGTAGTGGCGACATTGGGGACACCATGATCTGGCCATGAAATGAAGTGAAACTGAGTAACCGTCCTTACTTCATTGGGAGAGCCAAGCTGAAATACAGAAGAACAAATCATAGTCAAGTTTGCAAGGATAAAATGACATCTCTAATTCTTGTTTTACAATGTGAGATATGTACCTTAGAAAGTCTGAAAATCCTAATGGCATAGTCAGCAAAGTAGGTGGAGTCAAGGAGTTTTACTTGCATGACACCGCCAAATGTTGTGGCTGATTCACCTCGTTCTGCCCAGTATTGGTGACACTTAGGTCGGTCCCCCTCCTCTACTCTTGTCAACATCACTATCACACTGCTACGCTGTTCCCACATCATATGCCAGAAATCTGCCACTGTAGATACTAGTGGACCTGTGAAGCAAATAATTATAAATACCCATTTAAATACATAAAGAAATCTTTAAATACAGAGTCCTATAGTTTACCTTGTGTGGCTATGTATCCCCTGTGTTTCATGTGACCCTAATTAGTTAGTGAAATATTATGATCACAGAGGTACCTTATAGAGGATTCAGCTACAAAGAAGCCATCATGTAGAGAGTTCAGCTCAAACAAATCACCCTGTAGAGAATTCAGCTACAAACCAATTACCCTGTAGAGAGATCAGCTAGAAGAAGTTACCTTGTAGAGAGTTCAGTTACAAAGAAACAATCATGCAAAGAGTTTAGCTGCAAACAAATCACCCAGTGGAAAGTTCCGCTATGAACAGATCACACTGTAGAGAGTTCAGTTAGAAACAAGTCATCCTGTAGATAGATCAGCTAGAAGAAGTCACTTTGTAGAGAGTTCAGCTACAAAGAAACCACCATGTAAGAGAGCTCAGCTGCAAACAAATCACCTGTAGAGAGTTCAGCTAGGAACAAGTCACCCTGTACAGAGATCAGCTAGAAACAAGTCATCCTGTAGATAGTTCAGCTAGAAGAAATTACATTGTAGAAAGTTCAGCTACAAAGAAACTACCATGTAGAGAGTTCAGCTGCAAACAAATCGCCCTGTAGAGAATTCAGCTACAAACAAATTACCCTGTAGAAAGATCAGCTAGAAGAAGTTACCTTGTAGAGAGTTCGGCTACAAATAAATCACCCTGTAGAGACTTCAGCTAGAAACAAGTCACCCTGTAGAGAGATCAGCTAGAAACAAGCCACCCGTAGAGAGATCAGCTAGAAGAAGTTACCTTGTAGAAAGTTCAGCTACAAACAAATCACCCTGTAGAGAGTTCAGCTAGAAACAAGTCACCTGTAGAGAGATCAGCTAGAAACAAGTCATCCTGTAGAGAGTTCAGCTAGAAGAAGTTACATTGTAGAGAGTTCAGCTACAAAGAAACTACCATGTAGAGAGTTCAGCTTCAAACAAATTGCCCTGTAGAGAATTCAGCTACAAACAAATCAGCCTGTAGAAAGATCAGCTAGAAGAAGTTACCTTGTAGAGAGTTCAGCTACAAACAAATCACCCTGTGGAGAGTTCAGCTAGATTCAAGTCACCCTGTAGAGAGATCAGTTAGAAACAAGCCACCCGTAGAGAGTTCAGCTAGAAGAAGTTACATTGTAGAGAGTTCAGCAGTTTAGCTGCAAACAAATTGCCCTGTAGAGAATTCAGCTACAAACAAATCACCCTCTAGAAAGATCAGCTAGAAGAAGTTACCTTGTAGAGAGTTCAGCTACAAATAAATCACCCTCTAGAGAGTTCAGCTACAAACAAGTCATCCGGTAGAGAGATCAGCTAGAAGAATCACCTTGCAGAGAGGTCAGCTACAAAGAAATCACCATGTAGAGAGTTCAGCTGCAAAGAAATCACCCTGTAGAAAATTCAGCCACAAACAAATTGCCCTGTAGAAAGATCATTTAGAAGAAGTTACCTTGTAGAGAGTTCAGCTACAAAGAAACCATTCTGTAAAGAGCTCAGCTGCAAACAAATCACCTGTATAGAATTCGGCTACAAACAAATCACCCTGTACAGAGATCAGCTATTAGAAGTTACCTTGTAGATCGTTCAGCTACAAACAAATCACCCTGTAGAGAGATCAGCTAGAAGAAGTCACCTTGTAAAGAGTTCAGCTACAAAGAAACCACCATGTAGAGAGTTCAGCTGCAAAGAAATCACCCTGTAGAAAATTCAGCCACAAACAAATTTCCCTGTAGAAAGTTCAGTTAGAAGAAGTTACCTTGTAGAGAGTTCAGCTACAAAGAAACCATTCTGTAAAGAGCTCAGCTGCAAACAAATTAAATCACCTGTACAGAATTCAGCTACAAACAAATCACCCTGTAGAGAGATCAGCTACAAGAAGTTACCTTGTAGATCGTTCAGCTACAAACAATTCACCCTGTAGAGAGCATCTAGAAGAAGTCACCTTGTAGAGTGTTCAGTTACAAAGAAACCACCATGGAGATTTCTGTAATCAATATATGTATTATATATATAATTTGTACATTTACTGATAAAATATTTAAAGTACATCTTCTTCATCTTTTCTTCTTCCTGTGATAAAGAAAAAGAAGATAGGTTATAAAGTCTCAAAGCCGGCCATAGTTGGGGTATACAAATACAAAAAGAAATGAAATCTAATCCAAAACAGCCAATCTGTAAAAAAAGTGTGTGGCCCTTAAAAAGGCTATGGTGAAAAAAGATGTGAAATCCAAGGTGGCGGCCAAGAAATGGCTGTGATGGTAGGAAATTTTAATAACGAAAATTCAGGTGAATTTGGTGCCGCTACCATTAGATTATGATTACACGGTAATTACAAGATCATAAATATACAATAAGTTAATGGTTAACTACTAAAAATAGCAGAGTAAAATGTTTGTGCAGCTACATGATGGCTTGTGTCATGACATTATTATTATTTATTATTATTACTGATAACTGCTAAGTGACTGATATATCAATGCATGTAACTGTATACAATTGCAAGTTTAATG